>NC_136065.1:1803350326-1803950326 GCF_964261635.1 Lissotriton helveticus | reverse complement strand
TTGAAAGGTGGCTGGATGTATCACCTGGGCCTGAGGAGTCCTAAGCTGTACTCTTTCCCTACTAAGTAGTGCCCCAACCTCTTGCTTCATAGCCACGTTCTCTTGTCGCAACTCATGAATCTGGCTTTGAAGGGCAGTCAAAGCACCCATGACATCTTGCAAAGTGGGAGTAGTACCAGCCGTAGCCCCCCCGTCCTCATCCATCGTCGCTCAGGCAGTGCAATTATTACGTGGGCTCGTTATTCTGTTAGTTCCTGATCAGCTATGCCCATACACTGCAGGAGCGAAGATAGCCCCGTTCCTCTGAACCTACCACTCCGTGGCACATACCATGAATAGTACCATGAGCCAACAGAATAGTAAGGGACAGGGGGCGGGAATAAGGGAAGGACAGACAAGGAATCCCAGATCGTCTCTCCGAGGAAAAAGGTCCTACTGCAGGGACCACGTCACTCCACGTACTTTATCACAAGGAACAGTCTGGAACAGTGTCTGCACACAAAAAGCAGATATCAGCGATGTGGACACAAACAAGAAACCCTTTTTCTCCCCTCATGCACCCACACACCACCCTATGACACTCCTCCTTACCACCGTTACTTGTAATAGTCGCAGGGTGGAGTACTCCGTCCTGGAGTATAATTCCAAAGCCAGCAAGTACTATGCAGGAGAGCAATATCAAAGGTCCGGGATCAAAGAAGGTGGGAGGGTGGGCTGGACGGCAGGGATAATTGTCACAGGTAACCAAAGACCAAAATGGGGGATAATGATAAAAGGAGGAAAAAGTCGTTAGAACGACTAAAAAAACCTCCTTACAATTGTGGAATTTTGTAACGCCCTAACATGCCGCCTGGAATAGGATCAAAATCAGGGCAAAATAGGATCTACTCGTAGCACAACACAAACGCTCCGTTGTGTTCTCTCCAAAACCCGGAAACGCCCAAACCAGCACTCCGCCTCCGCACAAAGAGATGGACAGCCTGCACAAGAGGCGGAAGTGCGGAACAGCGTTAGCGTCACCGGGACCAATAATTAATCAGCAGGAACAACCGGACAATCCAGCCGGATCACCCAAGTTCCACAAGAAGCGCCGGAGCCCCAGCACCTCTTAATCCCAGCCGGGATAAAAATCACCCCAAAGTAAAAAACGTGATGTCTAACACACAACAAGACAAGACGAACAAACAACTAATCCTCAGGGACCCAAACACTAATAAACTAAACAAAAAGTCAGGGGAAGCAAGAAAACAGGGGGGAGCTAGGAAAGGGGGGGGGGGGGGGAAGGTTTGGGACTAACAGGAACCTACAGGGATTAACAGGAGCCAACAAAATGGGAAAATGCCACGAGCTCGTGAATGCAGCAAGGATCCTTTAGTACAACAAACAGCTCCCAGCACGAACCAGGAACCACAATTCAAGATAACGAGCACCGGGTACAGGGAAAACAACCCTTTTAACCCCGCCCGGCCCGTCACATGGGTGTTGTGTACATGGTAGGAGAAAGAGGACTTCTAGGCCAGTTCCTAACACACAGCAACAGTACGTAAATTCTGCAAGTAAAAGTCTGCATGCAGAAAACGACTCTGTTTACGAGGCCAGAAAACAGCTTGAAAATCAGGGTGATATCTCTAAAGGCAGTGCTGGTCCTAGGCCTTCTGAGGCCCCGGGCGAAAGGGAAGATGTGAGGCCCCTCTAATTGCATATTGTGTCGCAAGAAATGCCAAAAAAATAAATACCATAAAAACGGGAGCCCTATTCATAATGTTCCACATCATACTGGAGAAAAACACATCTCACACCATAACCCCCAAACTAAAGCTCCTAGGCTCACTAGGTTACTATGTTATTGGGTTTCTGCAGTGATTTGCCATGGAAATATATATGTTCACAACAAATTAATTGGTGAGAATGTATGACAAATCACCAACATACTCAAGCACCATGTGGCACACACTCATCTTTTTCCTCACGCACCAAAAGCTACAAGCAAAGAGGTGTATTTATGACATTAGCGGCCTTGGGACACCTGCTTAGCACTCATCATGTTCCACAGTCAACTCTTATTCTACTTTATCTGCAAAGGATACACCATTCGAAACATCCAGTTGGTATATCATGCTAATAAATCTATACATCATGAGCCTGCACTCTTTATGTCTAGGACACTGGGTATGTCCCCGAATCCCCCCTCCCCTCAAACTGGTTTCCTGCATTCCATCACCTCTTGCCTAGGCACGAGAAGCCAGAGACATTGACCCCTGGTCCCTGCCCCCTCCACGCGCTCACTCTGTGCAAGAAAAAGAGGAGCATATGGCAGCCTAAAAATGGCTGAAGAGTTGCTGTCTGACTGCAGCTAGGATGGGCAGACATCTGCGTCTGCAGGAGATTCGAAGACAAGCATAATAGTTCTTTCAATAGGAACACGGAAGTCAAGTACTTCTACCTTTAATGAACTAACAAAACGATGTTTTACTGAGGTGCGGTATTGCTTATACTTCCAAAGAGCAAAATACCTTCTTCATACATTTACTGACAGTGAAGAAGTTTGCAAAACCTGCCACGTCCATGCAGGGCTACCATCCAGTATTTCTAAGTATACCTCCAACAGAATGTGTAATTATATATGTTTGCTGTGTTCGCCTAGTGAAATTTGTCACTTAAGTGTTTTGCCTGTTCTTTTTCCTGTGCCTCGGGGTGTCGTCGTTTCCTGTGGCAAATGGCATCTGGGAGAAAGGCTGTCTTTTTATGACACACACGCCACGAGCCATGCGAGCCATGCGACTTTCTTATTCATTTTGAAATGAATCAGCAGATTGACGGCTCTGTGACCAACATCAATAACAGCACCACCACCACTAAGCTAGGTGGTCACTAAGCTGGGAGGTGGGGTGTGACTGACGGACTAGTAACTGCCTTAATACTGTAACTTACTGCCTCAGCTGCGCGAGTGCGGGCAGCGCTTTTTTACCTAAATTCACGTGGGCCCCCTGCTCTGCGATCTACTGCGGGGCAGGCGGCGGGGCCCCCTTGAGCGCGAGGCCCTGTGCAGCTGCCCATACCGCCCATGCCTAGGACCGGCCCTGTCTAAAGGTGGTGACCAATGGCAATCCCCGACTCTGTAATGGGCAGAGGTGCAAATGATGTCCGCGTTCTCACTGGTAATTTACACCTTGGTAAAGCAGCGCGTGCCAACGCAGTGTAAACAACAGGTGCATGAAGTGCAGCGGAAAGGCTGTGAGGCACCTGGAGACAGCAGCACTTCACACCGCCATCCCACAGGATGCAGAGAGTTCCAAAATCCTTTGTTCCCATGACCCCATTCAGTAAAACACACCCCCTTTAACCCTCCTTCCTTTCAAACTGCACGTGTCCTGACGAGGCTGCCGGGCAGTGCAGTCAGCCAGCTCGCGCCCCTCCCTGTATAGGCCAGCCTGCTTCCGAGTTGTCCACCACAAAAATCCGAGTATGGTACAACTGTAAATATCCGCCAGACGCCCATTTAGCCGAGACTGTCCAGCCAAGGAGTTTCTCATTCCGGCCTTTTCCCAGCCTGTCCCCTGTTTTTCCCGCCATGCGTTTGACCATCAACAAGTCCACTGCTCGATGCATTTTTAGGTCTCGCCTAAGACAGCGCATGAGCGTATCTAAGGTGCTCGAGGGACCCATTCTTTTTAATTTAACAAAAATAGTTCCCTTACTTCTTGTTAAAAGATAACAGTCCTTTGAAGGTTAATTCCACAGATGAGATGCTGTAGTTAAAATGAAAGGGCGGCAGTGTCCTGTGTTGTGAAGCCGAGGGAGGGCAGACAGCTAAACAAGATAAAAGCCTTGGTGCCAGGATGCCTGCTGCTTGAAAGAAATGCAAATGGATGCAACTGGGTAATCTGCAAATGTAATGCCTTTACTGGCTTTATTTGAGGGCGTCACAAGAAGCTTCCTGATGACAGAGATGTATTCTTTTTGAGCGGTATTGTAAAAGATAGCAGCTGAGCTGTGGAGCGTGTGCTTTTGAAAGACATTAATAAAAATGTTTGCACGAGGTATAATCTGATTGCATATTGCTAACATCTATATTTTGAAAGCACTTTATCTTATTTATTTTGTGACCGTCCATCATATACTGTGAGTAACTTTCATTTATTTTTCATGTAAGGTGTGTGTTATTTTATGTACAGTTACCTGAAGATGAAAGACCAAAAAAATAGTTAAATAGTATGTTATTGTTAGGCACACTTTTGACCCCCCCCCCCATGTTTACTGACCCTATTGCACTCAGGATCACAGTTCCCGTGCCTTTTTAAGATGCATTTTGATCAATGGTTGTAAGACATGTTGCTAGCTTACCATGGGTTTACAGACCACCCACTGTGTAGTGTTTCCATTGGTTTGCCTTATTGTCACACTCATTTGCCTACTTCTTATTTGATGGCTTGTGAGGACTTTACTGCCCTATCATTAGTTTGTCCCCCTTCCTTGGAGAATGGACACATTACTTTGTCCTTACGCTGGTTGTTTTTTTTGGTGCTATTTTTTTCTTTTTAGTTAAGCACTCCATCAGTGTGTGTGTTTTCCAGCTGTCTCCTTTGTGTGCTTCTATCCCTCCCTTTGTCTGCTTTGCTTTGTCTCGCCATGTGCTACTATGGCCCCCAGACTCCGTGCTGTTCTCTCACCATGTGCTTCTCTGCCCCCTCAGGCTCCATGTTGCTTTGCCTCACCGTGTGCTTTTGTACTTCACCCCACCCCCTAGTCTCTGTGTTGTTCTGTCTTTGCGTGTGCGTCTTTGCCCCTCCAGTGTTGTTTCTGTCCCCCATGTTACTTTCTCATATCTGTGCTGCCTTGTCTCACAGAGTGCTTCTGTGCTCCCCGTCCCCGTCTTGCTCTGTCTCGATATGAGCTTCAGTGCTTTCGCCGTGTTGCTTTGTCTTGCTGTGCACTTCTCTGTCTCGCCCATGTTGCTTCCCCACCCACCCACATCTCCTGTATTTCTTCTACACACATCCCGCCATTTTTTTGTTTTTGTTACTGATCCAACTCAGAGTGGTAATCTAGAATATAAAAAAAAGCTCCCACATCATTTTGTAGACACAAGGATGCGTGGTACGAGCGCTTACAAAATGACGCGGTTGTCTGTGTCAAAAGTATTATTTTTTCATTCTTTAGCCATGCTGCATAGCATCAGGGAATCTGTACAGCACAGCTAAAACCCCCTGGTAAAGACAAGGAATATTAAAGGTTAAACCTATTGGCTTAGCCAATGATTGTTTGGCTCTTCTGGTCAGGAGTCAAACCCAAAGAGTATGGCCACCCAAAGTAGACGGCGGACACTGCCTCTTCATCATGGTATGGTAGTGAAGGTTGGTGACAGATGAGATTCTAGTGAAGGGTGGAGGCAATTGTACTTTTACCCCTGAAGAGGAGCTAAAGACTGAGTCAATGTAAAAGCAAATCAGTCCCTTATAGCAGTGGTCCTTCACTTCTTCCTGCATGTATGTGGTGAGCAGTGACATGCCGCATGCACATTGCATCTGTAAAGTTTGTAAGTAGCATGGGCACAAGGATACCCCGAAAGAACCACAACATGGGGTTTTCCTTTCATATTACATTTCACATTTGGCGTTCCCTTTGTAGTTGCTCCTTCTGGTATCCTAAGTCCCACCTGAGAGCGTCCAGGCTATCCACGTAAAGCGTTGACCAGGCCTGAGCCCTAAGGGGCAAAAACACTATTTTGTATCTTTGCCACTCTGCCTGCAGATCTACCCAGACACAAGCGTAGCTCTGCTTGAACAGTCTTGTCCATCACCCCTCTGATAAATGCGCCATGGACATCGTTGACCTTCCCTTTTTATTCTATTCTGGGAACTGTTTGGGAATCTAAGAGACCCTTCACATCACCTCCTACCTACCCCACTCCATCTTTTAGATGATAGCTCAGGGAGTTGTACCTATTCTGGTTTGCCAGAGTTATGACTTTGGAATATGGCACACCTATAGATTTACCCTGGCTGCCAACCTGTGCCAGTCTGACTAGACAGTATCTCCAGGATCAGTACTTCATGTTCGTATGGACCTATGGAAAAGAGATTTGCAGCATTACCTGTAAGGAACATCTCACTTGGACTTTGAAAGTTGTTTTCTCTCTAATGCTACTATAAACAATCCTAGTCCACTGGAGAAGTCTTTCCTTTGAGCCTTTCTTGGGACATTGGAGCTGTACTCCAATGGAAAGCAAGACTCAGCTCTCTGGACCTGCATGAGGTATGACCCACAGACAGAACCTGGCTTGGAATCGCCAATGTTTGCTCAGCTGGTCTTTACGGAAACCAATACATTTGCTGCATCTGATGGTCGAGGAGGTGCCTGGCATCAGGAAGGACTGCATCAGCTGTAAATATGCACCCCCCTTGCTACTGACCTACTTGCAGAAACCAGAACCATTCTATTTCCCACTCTTTAATGGTAGGCCTTTGTCCCACTGGCTATGACCACTGGTCCTGATTCAGGAACTGTATGAACTGTCCATCTCTGAAGTGCAATTCTAGGAATATTGTGGTCTAAATATTTGGAAGAGTTCTGACCCATAATATGTTACAAGTGGGTCCAGCGGGAGCTCTCACAGTCCGAAAATATTGACAACGACCGGCCATACTGAATATTAACAACACCAGCCATTTTGAATGTTGACAACAGCCAGCCATATTGGATGTTGACAATGGCAGAGCCGTATTGGATGTTTCAAACTATCTTTTTGTTTTAGAAGATTTTTGCAGGCACGTCAGAGCTTACTGGATACATCTATTACATTCTGCCAGGAATTCATTGAGAAAAGCAGCGAAGGGAGAAAGAACAAGTGAGATTCAAAGAGGTTGGGAAGTTAACCAGGACTCACAGGCTGCCTCTGATACAATGACATTGTACACAGGTCCCACGGTCACTTCCAACGTAGCGCTACAAAACTGTGTGTGTGTGGGGGGGGGGGGTTATATCTTGCCTCAAGAGGTGCTAGCACCGTCTGCTTATCAGTGTTGCTTTTCTTCTAAATGCCCGTATTTCTACTATATATTTCTATAACGGCCTGCCGTGACTAGATTTTGTTTTATTCAGCATCTGAGTTTCACATCCTCTACCACCTCCTACAGGAAGCCTTGACTACGGATGTATGACGTTACAACGCATGCTTTTACCACGCATGCTGTTACAACGCAAGTATTACAACGCAAACCTTTACAACGCATTACACTTAGGGGTGCTGGATAGTGAATAGTTTAATTTACTATTCCAACTCCAGTCCCCGTGGAGACTAGGGAAGGTGTTAGATAGTAAATTAAAACTATTGCCTATCCTAGAGCGCCCCCCCAGTGTAATGCGTTGTAAAGGTTTTCGTTGTAATACTTGCGTTGTAACAGCACTGCGTGGTAAAAGTTTCGTTGTAAAGGATGTTTCCCCTTGACTACTCATCCGATCTACGCATGAACAACCAACTGTAAAAAAGGGACAGGCTTTTACATTTAATGTACCTAGGAGCATGGAAAACTGGTGGTAAATAAATGACAGTATCTACGACAGATTCTGCCCAATAACCACTGAGTAACAATGAACTTAGAGAAAAGTCCTCATAGTACGTAAAAATAAAACATATGAATTACAATTCTCGATTAAAACATGTTACAAATGTATATCCGCATTTCCATCAAATAAAGCACAACACAGGTAATAGAAACTAAACTGAACAGCTATAGACCAAATCTTATAATTTCCTTTAGAAAAATTATCGACACTTTGGAGCCTTAAAATAATGTGTCTGCTGTTTACAGATGACTGCATGTCAATGGACACACAATACTCACACGTTGTGCTCTTCACCACAAGTCATTGCGCTCTTGCACTCTGGTGATCAGGCCAATTGTTGTGACTCAAGACCACCACTCCCACAATGCATCAGATTCAGAGACAGCTGTCCAGGGTGGGGTTACTGGTGGCATAGAGTCATCTGCTAATCCCAGCTATAATTAATATAATTTTCAACCCCCTGATGAAATGTAGGGGCCATGAGAGATGGGTGCAGTTGCAAAGATTTTCTCTGCAACCTGCAAGAAGCTCAATGCAAAACTCTGCACATTGGCACATAGATGTAACTAACGCTCGTGACTTTTATGATAGTGTCTACCATACTTGTCCACTTGTGGAACTGGAAACGAAAATCAGTCCTGGCAAAAACAATCCAAGCAGACCCACACTACAGGGGCATACAGCTATGCTGTGGAGGCAGGGCATGGTTAGGTTCTGTTCTGGAAAATTACAGAAGGAAAATACCAGCCAGCAAGAATAATGCATTGCCGGACCGGTCAGAATGGCCATCATGGTATCTGAGCACCAAAAGCAGGCAATTACAGGTTTTGTCCCCAAAATCTGAAATCTGGATGTTTTTTCCACAATTCGGGGGAAAATCAGCTGACATTTACCACTTGCCTCAGGTCCACTGGCGGTCAGGGAAGGCGATTTGGGGGACAGGGAGTCAGGACGGGGTCGGTATACACCGGGGAAGCACCCCCACAGGGGTTTCACTGGGTGCACATCTGCAGCTGGTGAACTCTGGCCTCGTGTCTCCAGACATGTGATCATCAGGACCAGGGACACTGGGCTTCCTGTAATGATCTGGAGCGGTATCCCACCTCGAGTTAATGCTGCAGTGGGATACAGTAACTAGCAATGAGGGCTGTACTTTTCCTGTCATTTGCAGTGCCACTGTGTGTTGAAAAGCTCTGCAAATAGCAAACCTGCAGGAAACATTGCTCTCCCAGGCCCAGAAACAGTCAAAGGCCCTGCCCTGGTCTCCAGATCAGAAATACACAGCAAAAACCACTGGGTCTCCCAAGCACAACAACTCTAAGAGCAGCCCAATGTCCCAACCCTGAAGCAAGAGTAGAGACAGTCCTGAGGCATCAGATTAACAACACTAGGAATGTTGGTAATCCTGTGTTAGTAGTACACAGATGGTAAGAACAGAGCTGAGTGTTGCGCACCGAGAAGGAACACCTATGAGGACATCTCTATGAACCTCTGCGAAAACTGGTAAGGAAAACTCAATACGACAAACACAGAAACACCAGTGAGGTCTATCCTGTGTCAGCAGCACAGAAACAGCATTAAGAGCGGCTGTGTCTCTGCACACAAAAACAACAAGTAGGGAGTCCTGCCCGCGCCCCCTCTTAGAAACACCAACAAGATGGGTTACACTACTATCTAGCTAGCCTTAGGTCACTTGACCGGAGTTGCCATGGTGTCTCCAGCCAAGCAACATCAATAACAAGGGCCCTGTGTCCTTAACTCGGAAGCACAAGTGAGCATAACAATGTTGTCCACGGCACAGATGCACATGCAATGACCGCCCTACGACCTATGTGAGAAGCCCCAGTAAGAACAGCTTTGCATCTCACACCAGTACGAACAGCTTTGCATCTCACACCAGTACGAACAGCTTTGCATCTCACACCAGTACGAACAGCTTTGCATCTCACACCAGTACGAACAGCCTTGCATCCCACACCAGTAAGAACAGTCTTGCATCCCACACCAGTGAGACCAGCCTTGCATCCCACACCAGTAAGACAAGCCTTGCATCCCACACAGGTAAGAACAGCCTTGCATCCCACACCAGTAAAAACAGCCTTGCATCCTACACCAGTAAGACCAGCCTTGCATCCTACACCAGTAAAAACAGTCTTGCATCCCACACCAGTGAGACCAGCCTTGCATCCCACACCAGTAAGAACAGCCTTGCATCCCACACCAGTAAGAACAGCCTTACATCCCACATTCAGAGCTCGTTCAACACCAGTGCCAAGATATCTGTATAGGTCTGGTTTTTTAAAACTGAGACCTGGATTTATAGTCTGGCGGATACTGGGGTCATCTGCACAAAACAGCAAATGCCTTGTGCGCCCTACTTAGAATGTATAGAGACCAATGCAATAAATAGGGCGAACTCCACTGCTCCTTGACAGATGTCCGGCACCCCCAAACTCGAACTCTGATTACTATTCATATGCTGTTAAATATAATTATTAAAACATAAATACTTATGTAACATGTTTTCTTAAAATGGCTTTTTATGTAGCACTCGATGGAAGTCTGTGACCGAATGAAATAAACTTAAACTCAGAACATCAGTAGAGACTACTCCTGTCCCAAGTGAAGAACATCTGCAGCGGCGGCCCTATGCCCAGGTCATAAATCCCTGTCACAGCCCAGTGTCCACGGCCCTGGAAGCCCTGCAGTGACAGCTCTGTGATCCCATCTGAGAAGCTCATGTAATGACACTATATGGACATGTATTCCAGCCCCAAAACACCGTATAGTTACAGCCCTGTGCTCCCAACTCAGAAACCCCCATGCCAGTCCTGTGCCCACAGTTCAGAAGCCTCTACAATGACAGCCGTGTGTCTTCACTGCAGGAATACCAATAATGACAGCCAGATTGCAAATCTCAGTAAACACACATCCAATGGCATTGACACAAGAAAGGCCGATCAAGCGACCTCAAATAAAACACACTGAAAACCAGCACAAGGATAGCCCAGCCTCCCCAGCTCAGAGGCACTGGTAAAGACTGCTCCTGTCCGCAGGCCAAATACACCAGTAATCACAGCCTGGCAGCATCACATCAGAAGCTCCAGTGTGGCTGCAGCACAGAAAGAGCAGTTGAGGAAGTCCCACGTTTGCAACAGATAAACGACAGTAATGATATCCGTGAGTCCTTGAGTGAGAAACATCAGTAATGACAGCCCTGTGACCCAATCCCAGACACAGCAGTAGTGATATCATAGGGCCCCAAACTGAAAGACACAAGCACTGCCAGGCTGTGCCTCAAAGTCAGAAACACTAGCAATGGTGCCCGAGTTCCTCAATCTGAGAAATACCATCAATGACAGACCCACATCAAACCCAGAAACATCAGCAATGGTGTCCCAGTGCCCCAATCTGAGAAATACCATCAATGACAGACCCGCGCCAAACCCAGAAACACCAGCAATGGTGTCCCAGTGCCCCAATCTAAGAAACACCATCAATGACAGATCTGCACCAAACCCAGACACACCAGTAGTGATATCATAGGGACCCAAATTGAAAGACACAAGCACTGCCAGGCTGTGCCTCAAAGTCTGAAATACCAGCAATGGTGCCCGAGTTCCTCAATCTGAGAAATACCATCAATGACAGACCCACATCAAACCCAGAAACATCAGCAATGGTGTCCCAGTGCCCCAATCTGAGAAATACCATCAATGACAGACCCGCGCCAAACCCAGAAACACCAGCAATGGTGTCCCAGTGCCCCAATCTAAGAAACACCATCAATGACAGATCTGCACCAAACCCAGAAACACCAGCAGTGATGTCCCAGTACCCCATTCTGAGAAACACCATCAATGACAGACCTGCACCAAACCCAGAAACACCAGCAATGGTGTCCCAGTGCCCTAATCTGAGAAATACCATCAATGACAGACCCACACCAAACCCAGAAAAACCAGCAATGGTGTCCCACTGCCCCAATCTGAGAAATACCATCAATGACAGACCTGCACCAAACCCAGAAACACCAGCAATGGTGTCCCAGTGCCCCAATCTAAGTAACACCATCAATGACAGACCTGCACCAAACCCAGAAACACCAGCAGTGATGTCCCAGTACCCCAAACTGAGAGACACCCGTACTGACAGTCTGTGCCCCAAACTTTAGAGACACCCGTACTAACAGCCTGTGCCCCAAACTCAGAAACACCAGTAATAACGGCCTGTGCCCCAAACTCAGGAATACCAGTGATAACAGCCTGTGCCCCAAACTCAGTAATACCAGTAATAACAGCCATGTGCCCCAAACTCCGAAATACCAGTAATGACAGCTCTGTGCACCAAAGTCAGAAACCCCATCAATGACAGCCCTGTGTCCCAAACTCAGAAACACCAGTAATGACAGCCCTGTGCCCTAAATTGAGTAACACCAGTAATGACAGCCCTGTGTCCCAAATTCAGAAACACCAGCAATGACAGCCATGTGCCCCAAACTCAGAAACACCAGCAATGACAGCCCGGTGTCCTAAACTCAGAAATACCAGCAATGACAGTCTTGTGCCCCAAACTCAGAAACAACATAAATGACAGCCCTGTGTCCCATACTGAGAAACACCGGCAATGACAGCCCTGTGCCCCAAATTGAGAAACACCAGTAATGGCAGCCCTGTGTCCCAAACTCAGAAACACCAGCAATGACAGCCCTGTGTCCCAACCCTGTTCCCCAAACTCAAAAATACCAGCAATTACAGCAGTGTCCCAAACTCAGAAACACCAGCAATGACAGCCTGTGCCCCAAACTCAGAAATACCAGCAATGACAGCCCTGTGTCCCAAGATCAGAAACACCAGCAATAACAGCACTGTGTTCCAAACTGAGAAACACCAGCAATGACAGCCCAGTGTCCCAAACACAGAAACGCCAGCAATGACAGTACTGTGTTCCAAACTGAGAAACACCAGCAATAACAGCAATGTGTTCCAAACTGAAAAACACCAGCAATGACAGCCCAGTGTCCCAAACACAGAAACGCCAGCAATGACAGTACTGTGTTCCAAACTGAGAAACACCAGCAATAACAGCACTGTGTTCCAAACTCAGAAATACCAGTAATGACAGCTCTGTGCCCCAAACTCAGAAATACCAGTAATGACAGCTCTGTGCCCCAAAATCGGAAACACCAGCAATGACAGCCATGTGCCCCAAACTTAGAAACACCATCAATGACAGCCCTGTGCCCTAAATTGAGTAACACCAGTAATGACAGCCCTGTGTCCCAAATTCAGAAACACCAGCAATGACAGCCATTTGTCCTAAACTCTGAAACACCAGCAATGACAGATCGGTGCCCTAAACTCAGAAACACCAGCAATGACAACATGTGCCCCAAACTCAGAAACACCAGCAATGACAGTCTTGTGCCCCAAACTCAGAAACACCATCAATGACAGCCCTGTGCCCCAAACTCAGAAACACCATCACTGACAACCCAGTGTCCCAAACTGAGAAACACCAGTAATGACAGCCCTGTGCCCCAAATTAAGAAATACCAGCAATGACATGTGCCCCAAACTCAGAAACACCAGCAATGACAGTCTTGTGCCCCAAACTCAGAAACACCAGCAATGACAACATGTGCCCCAAACTCAGAAACACCAGCAATGACAGCCTGTGCCCCAAACTCAGAAACACCAGCAATGACAGTCTTGTGCCCCAAACTCAGAAACACCATCAATGACAGCCCTGTGTCCCATACTGAGAAACACCAGCAATGACAGCCCTGTGCCCCAAATTGAGAAACACCAATAATGACAGCCCTGTGTCCCAAACTCAGAAACACCAGCAATGACATTCCTGTGTCCCAAACTCTGAAACACCAGCAATGACAGCCCTGTGTCCCAAACTGAGAAACACCAGCAATGACAGCACTGTGTTCCAAACTGAGAAACACCAATAATGACAGCCCAGTGTCCTGAGCTTAGAAACACCAGTAATGACAGCCCTGTGTTTCCAGCTCTGAAACACTATCAATGACAGCCCTGTGTCTCCAGCTCTGAAACACCAGCAATGACAGCCCTTTGTCTCCAGCTCTGAAACACCAGCAATGACAGCCCTGTGTCTCCGGCTCTGAAACACCAGCAATGACAGCCCTGTGTCTCCAGCTCTGAAACACCAGCAATGACAGCCCTGTGTCTCCAGATCTGAAACACCAGCAATGACAGTCCTGTGTCCCAAACTGAGAAACACCAGCAATGACAGCACTGTGTTCCAAACTGAGAAACACCAATAATGACAGCCCTGTGTCCTGAGCTTAGAAACACCAGTAATGACAGCCCTGTGTTTCCAGCTCTGAAACACTATCAATGACAGCCCTGTGTCTCCAGCTCTGAAACACCAGCAATGACAACCCTGTGTCTCCAGCTCTGAAACACCAGCAATGACAGCCCTGTGTCTCCACCTCTGAAACACCAGCAATGACAGCCCTGTGTCTCCAGCTCTGAAACACCAGCAATGACAGCCCAGTGGCTCCAGCTCTGAAACACCAGCAATGACAGCCCTGTGTCTCCAGCTCTGAAACACCAGCAATGACAGCCCTGTGTCTCCAGCTCTGAAACACCAGCAATGAAAGCCCTGTGTCTCCAGCTCTGAAACACCATCAATGACAGCCCTGTGTCTCCAGCTCTGAAACACCATCAATGACAGCCCTGTGTCTCCAGCTCTGAAACACTAGCAATGACAGCCCTGTGTCTCCAGCTCTGAAACACCATCAATGACAGCCCTGTGTCTCCAGCTCTGAAACACCATCAATGACAGCCCTGTGTCTCCAGCTCTGAAACACCATCAATGACAGCCCTGTGTCTCCAGCTCTGAACTCCAGCTCTGAAACACCATCAATGACAGCCCTGTGTCTCCAGCTCTGAACTCCAGCTCTGAGACACCATTAATGATGGCTCTGTGTCTCCAGCTCTGAAACACCAACAATGACAGCCCTGTGTCTCCAGCTCTGAAACACAACCAATAACAGCCACGAGTCTCCAGCTCTGAAACACAGTCAATGACAGCGCTGTGTTTCCAGCTCTGAAGCACCAGTAATGACAGCCCTGTGTCTCCAGCTCTGAAACACCAGCAATGACAGCCCTGTGTCTCCAGCTCTGAAACACCAGCAATGACAGCCCTGTGTCTCCAGCTCTGAAACACCATCAATGACAGCCCTGTGTCTCCAGCTCTGAAACACAACCAATGACAGCCCTGTGTCTCCAGCTCTGAAACACAACCAATGACAGCCACGAGTCTCCAGCTCTGAAACACAGTCAATGACAGCCCTGTGTTTCCAGCTCTGAAGCACCAGTAATGACAGCCCTGTGTCTCCAGCTCTGAAACACCAGCAATGACAGCCCTGTGTCTCCAGCTCTGAAACACCAGCAATGACACCCTGTGTCTCCAGCTCTGAAACACCAGCAATGACAGCCCTGTGTCTCCAGCTCTGAAACACCATCAATGACAGCCCTGTGTCTCCAGCTCTGAAACACCAGCAGACAGCCCTGTCTCTCCAGCTCTGAAACAGTCAATAACAGCCCTGTGTTTCCAGATCTGAAGCACCAGCAATGACAGCCCTGTGTCCCCAGCACTGAAACACCAGTAATGACAGCCCTGTGTCTCCAGCCAGCACTGAAACACCAGTAATGACAGCCCTGTGTCTCCAGCTCTGAAACACCATCAATGACAGCCCTGTGTCTCCAGCTCTGAAACACCATCAATGACAGCCCTGGGTCTCCAGCTCTGAAACACAACCAATGACAGCCCTGGGTCTCCAGCTCTGAAACACCATCAATGACAGCCCTGTGTCTCCAGCTCTGAAACACCAGTAATGACAGCCCTGTGTCTCCAGCTCTGAAACACCATCAATGACAGCCCTGTGTCTCCAGCTCTGAAACACCATCAATGACAGCCCTGTGTCTCCAGCTCTGAAACACCAGTAATGACAGCCCTGTGTCTCCAGCTCTGAAATACCATCAATGACAGCCCTGGGTCTCCAGCTCTGAAACACAACCAATGACAGCCCTGGGTCTCCAGCTCTGAAACACCATCAATGAAAGCCCTGTGTCTCCAGCTCTGAAACACCAGTAATGACAGCCCTGTGTCTCCAGCTCTGAAATACCATCAATGACAGCCCTGGGTCTCCAGCTCTGAAACACAACCAATGACAGCCCTGGGTCTCCAGCTCTGAAACACCAGCAATGACAGCCCTGTGTCTCCAGCTCTGAAACACCATCAATGACAGCCCTGTGTCTCCATCTCTGAAACACAACCAATGACAGCCACGAGTCTCCAGCTCTGAAACACAGTCAATGACAGCCCTGTGTTTCCAGCTCTGAAACACCATCAATGACAGCTCTGTGTCTCCAGCTCTGAAACACAACCAATGACAGCCACGAGTCTCCAGCTCTGAAACACAGTCAATGACAGCCCTGTGTTTCCAGCTCTGAAACACCAGCAATGACAGCCCTGTGTCTCCAGCTCTGAAACAGTCAATAACAGCCCTGTGTCTCCAGCTCTGAAACACAGTCAATGACAGCCCTGTGTCTCCAGCTCTGAAACACAGTCAATGACAGCCCTGTGTCTCCAGCTCTGAAACACCATCAATGACAGCTCTGTGTCTCCAGCTCTGAAACACAACCAATGACAGCCCTGTGTCTC
The DNA here is from genome assembly GCF_964261635.1 of Lissotriton helveticus. NCBI lineage: Eukaryota > Metazoa > Chordata > Amphibia > Caudata > Salamandridae > Lissotriton > Lissotriton helveticus. The sequence continues at coordinate 1,803,934,057 of NC_136065.1, read as the reverse complement.
CAGCTCTGAAACAGTCAATAACAGCCCTGTGTTTCCAGATCTGAAGCACCAGCAATGACAGCCCTGTGTCCCAAACTGAGATATACCAATAAGCACCCCGTGTTCTCTTCTTAAGATAAAGTACTTCGCAGGTACCCGGTGAGCTCTTGTGCGCGAGGCTGAGAAGAAGACGGCGGCGGCATGGAAACTCTCCCCAAACAAGAAGGACTGAAGTTTGAGAAGCGGGAGCGGAGACGAAAGTGGGATCCACTCCCGGCCGCCTGGCAGGACCCAGGACGTGCTGCTCCTGTGCCTGCCTCAGCCTGTACCTAATGTAAACAACACATGTGGACACGATTCCCCTCCTCTGCCCTGTGCTGATCTGGCAGAGGGGGGCTCTCTGGAGTCTGTACATTGGCACCGGGGTGGCACTCCAGTGGGAAGGCAGCAGGGCACTTTATGCTAACAGCAGCAGCACAGGGGTAGAACAATGCGCCTGTGGGAAAAGAGGCAGAGACCGAGAATAAAGTATGTATTACACTTTTTGCGAGGTCCCTTTGCTATTCCCATTAAAGGTCCACTCACCCATCTTCCTGAAGGGCTGGACGCCCAGACTCCCGGCAGGCACTGCGCATTGCTGGACCTGGACTTGCACTTGCTCCTGCTCCTTCTCCGTCTCCTTCGCGTATTTCTGCTTTCTTCTGCCACAGCAGATCTTCCAGGGGCACGCCATGAGCCCCCCTTGCCCTCACCCGCTCCGGTCACAGAGGGCGCCGCCTGCCTCTCCCAGAACTTGAGTCTGTCCTGTCAGGCTCCGTGGGTGCCTTTCCTCGCCGCCGCCTCCCGCCTGCCCACAAAGACCGACTGATCCATGCACAGATTTCTGCCTGGCATTTTGAGGGCTGGCCTGCTGCCGGGAGTCACATTTCTCCTGCCCCGCCCTCCTCCCGGCCGTCTCCTCCTGCTCTGATTGCAGGCTCCTTGCCACACACCTCCCCTCCTGCGCACGGCCGCCAGGCCGCGCTCTGCCCTCCTGCGCCTGCTCCTTCAGAGAGCGCCGCTGTCGCCCGAGCGCCTGCCCCCCCCCCCCCCTCCCTCCTCCTCTCTGGGACTGTAGGAGCCGGGCTGCTCAGGGCTCCAGTAAATCCCACCCGCCAGCTGGGAGCCATTTCCTCCCGTCCCACTCCGCTCCCGGGCAGCGTAAATGGATGAAGTGAGGCTACGTTCAAAGCGACGGGTGCAGGGCTCGCCCTCCAGACATGGCCAGGGCCCCAGGACAATCACGCACGAGCCCTGATCCTGGAGAAAATAGGAGTAGTAAGGTCGAGTCCTAGGATGTCTCAGTGCTGCAGCTCATGGTCTCATTGGGAGCTGTTCTTCAGCGCTATATTCAATGGTCTCTGGGGTGCCTCTAACCAATAGATACATACAGTGGCTTCAGGTGGAGACTCTACATCACTGCATGATATAAAGACCTGAGGTGAAAACTCTATATAGCACTACGTATAACAGCATTATGTGCAGAGTCCAGACACCAGGGCTGTACATTATTGGAAGCATCCTGCAAGACTAGAGAGCCGTAAATAATGGCCTCTGGAGGAGACTTCATCAGTACTATATATCATTAGCCAACTCCTGCTAAACCTCAGTGCTATCTATATATGGCGGCTAGGCGGATTGATCTGAACATCAGTGCGATCTATATATGGCGACTAGGCAGAGGAGTTGAACATCAGTACTATCTGTATATGGCGACTAGGCGGAGGAGCTGAACATCAGTGCTATCTGTATATTGCGACTAGGCGGAGGTATCTTAACATCAGTGCTATCTATATATAGAGACTAGGCGGACAATCTGAACAGTACTATCTATAGATAATTAGAACTAGCAGCAATAAGGGCAGACATCCACGCAAGGAACAATAAGGTAGAAGCGGTGGAACAAAGAGTTAGTGACATTGAGGACAGATGCCAAATCACAGGGAAGGCCATAGGCAACATTGCCAAGGCAACGGCCGAACTACGCAGACAAGCAGCAGAGTTCGAAGATCGCAACAGGAAAGGCAACATAAGAATACTAGGAGTTCCAGAGGGAGAAGAGGACAAAGCCAGATCATGCGTCACAATCATACAGAACCTCATACCCGAACTCAGAAAGCTCCAATTCGACAGCCCCTTCGAGCTGGACAAGACGTACAGAGTCCCAGCCAGCAGACTATCCAGCAGAGCAGGTCCTAGACCTATAATATGCAAACCTATTAGATCCCACCAAACGGACGCCATCTTTGGAGTGGCGAGGAAGAACCCCAATCTGCTATGGAAAGGACACAAAATCATGCTCACGCAGGACTACTCTAAACCCACAGTGGACATTAGAAAAGGCTTTCTAGCCCAGAGAGACAAGCTTAGAAAAGAGAAAACATAACCTTCTCCTTTGCAGGTCCCACAAGATTCAGAATATACAACAAGGGGGTCACGCTAACTTTCGAGGATTCAGGAGAATTGTCACGATACCTACAGGGCCCACCGTCACAGGACATGGAAGCTTCAGTACCTAGGGCCAAGAGAGGTGCATCACCGAATCCACACACGGACTAAGGCAAAGAGGCCAGATATGAGGAGACGGAACACAAAGAAACAAGCTTCTACAACTACCTCTCGAATCGGACTCTTCACGCCAAAGAACTGCAACAAAACCTACCTCAGATTAAAGTGACTTTTCCACAGAGCTATGTATACTTTAACGGTATTACAATGAGACTTTATGTCAGAAAGCTACACAATACCTCAGACCTATTATCCCGGGGTCAAGACAGAGCAGAGGGCTGTCACACGCCCACAGTACAAAGCAGTAGTAAGGGAGGAAGGGGGGAGGGGAGGGAGGGAAGGGAGGGTGAGGGGGGTTGTTCGTCCAGTATGTCATGTCAAGTTTTCTTCGTCATGTACGTCCTGTCCATGTCTTCGATGCAGCCATTGCTAACACCTTGGATAGACCACTGTCAACACTGAGAACACCGGGTCACACACATGCAGCTAGCCGAAAGCACAGACCGGTTAGGGTTAGGCTACTCACAGAGAGACTAGACACTGCGCAGAGCAGTATCAAAAATCACGCAGTCTAATAACAAGACACTGTCAACAGACCTTAAGATCATCTCCCTCAATGTCAAAGGCCTTAACCATCCCATCAAGAGGAAAAAGGTACTAGACTACTTAGCCAAGACCAAAGGGGACATAATCCTGCTACAAGAAACCAAACTCTCTACAGAGGAAGCAGGCAAACTCAGAGCGAAGTGGATTGGTCAGGTCGCCTGCTCGCTGGCGGTGGGTAAAAAGAGAGGGGTCATCACCCTGACCAACAGCAAATCCAATATAAAGATAGAGAAAATACAGCATGACAATGAAGGCAGACTTCTGACCACGCAGCTTAAAAGAGGAGATGAGGCAATACTAGTGATAAACATCTATGCACCAAACACCGACGACAGCGAAGGAACTAGAGACCAACAACTCGAATAACATGACGGTGGTGGCGGGTGACTTCAACCTGGCGTTAGACCAAACACTCGACAGGCAATCAAAAACCCAAGCAAGCACCCCAACGTCCCACAAGACATTAACGAACATATGCAGCAGATTCAACTTAGCGGATCCATGTCGACTACAACACCCCAACACCAGAGGCTACACCTTCTATTCGAATCCATACAACTCATACAGCAGAATAGACTACATTCTCTTATCAGGAACACACACGCACCTAATAGAACACACAGATATCGCTGCCAGAACCATATCGGACCATGCCTGCATTAGCCTACACCTCACAGGATGACACAACAAACACACAACCCGCAGATGGTGACCTAACTTCACTACCATCGCTAAGCAAGAAGATAAGAGAAAAGAACGCCATTGATGAATACATCAAAAACAATGACACACCAGACGTAGACCCCAAAACCCCGTGGGAAGCACTCAAAGCAACCATCAGAGGTGTATTAATAGAAATCAAGGCCAGAAGAGACAGGGAGGCAAAGGCCCAACTGTCCCAGCTGGAAAAAGAAATCAAAAGGCTAGAGACACGACACATAGGAGGCACCGCTAACCAACACATATTGACGGAACTTACAAAGAAAAAATACGAATTCAACCGAATTCTAAGCGAACGGGCAGGGCTATGGATAAAGAAGTACAAAGAGATAAACCTATGTGAAGCAAACAAGGCTGGCAAAACACTAGCATCATACCTCAAGCACAAGCAGAGACAACACTATATCACAACAATCACAGACACCAACAACAAGACACACACCCGCCACAAAGACATCATACACACCTTCACAGAATTTTACAAAGAAGTATACAACAAAGATGAGAACATAGATAATGAAGGAACAAAGACCTACCTTGAAAACCTAAACTTACCTAAGATATCGAACGAAGAAGTACTGGCGATAGGCCAAGACATCAAAACCCTCGATGTCAGGACAGCCATTAAGAGCCTTAAAGACAACAAGGCACCGGGGCCAGACGGATACACAGCACCATTCTACAAATCCTTCCAGGACCAACTAACACAAATCCTAACAAAAGTCTGTAACTACTGCGGGGAGAAAGGTGATGTTACTGAGACAATGTCTCAGGCCAACATCATAGTCATCCCCAAAGAAGGCAAAGACGGACAATGGCCAAAAAACTACCGGCCAATTTCACTCATTAACCTAGACTGCAAAATATATGCCAAAATACTAGCGACAAGACTCAATAGACTGCTCCTACAGCTAATAGGAAACACACAGGTAGGCTATATGAAAACACGAATGTCAAGTGACAACATGAGACTCCTCTGCCAAATCACTGAGCACTGCTCGAATTCATACAACTCGGCAGTCGCAATCACGCTCGATGCAGAAAAGGCCTTCGACAGAGTCTCCTGGCACTTCCTAGAACAATGCATGCAGGCAAACAACCTGGGTGACAACTTCACAAAGAAGGTCATGGCCCTTTACATAAAACCCAAAGCACAGATCGCTATCAACGGCACAACCTCAACCCCTTTCGATCTACAAAGAGGGACCAGGCAAGACTGCCCACTATCCCCACTGTTGTTCCTACTAGCGTTAGAACCACTGATCAGAGACATCTTAGCAAATGAGAACATAGCAGGTATAACAATAAACAACACCACAGCCAAACTAGCTGCCTACGCAGATGACTTACTAATCACAACAGAAGACCCAGCCAAGTCCATACCAGCCCTCATGAGCACCATAGACACCTACGCATCTCTCTCCGGTTACAAACTAAACAGAGAGAAGTCAGAGTGTATGCCTCTAAACATACACACAACTAAGGAGGTACTGGGTAACTCAGGGCTAGCATGGCAAATGAGATCCATCAAATACCTAGTCATCAACTTCGGGAGGAACCTGAAAAAAGCACCCTAGAACAGAACGAGAAAAACACCCAAGACAAGATAAAGGGACTGCTCGAAAACTGTTTGCCCAAATATATCACCTGGTGGGGAAGAATAGAAAAAGTCAAAATGATGATCACCCCAATAGTCAACTACCTAGTCAGCATGCTTCCCCTATCACTAACCAACGACTTCCACAAGAAAACAGACCAAACTCTTAACAAATTCATCTGGAGAGATAAAAAAACGAGAATAGGTCTCGCAAAACTGAGATTAAAGAAGGAACAAGGGGGCCTTAATGTAGCAGACCCCAGAACCTTCCAGATTGCTACGGTCGCCAGGCAGGGGATGCACTGGGTGCTCAACAATCAACAATACACTCCGACCTGGCTATTACTAGAAAAAGCCATCCTCGGCAACAGCGATCCACTCACCCTCCTAACCACCAACAAAAAGGCACTAAAAGGGAACCCGATATTCAAAATAACAAAACAAGCTCTCCTCAAGGTAGACCAAAAACTTGAGATAAGCATCAAAATCTCCTTATGGGTAGCACTCTGGACAAATCCCAAAATCAAATACAGAGGCAGACCCCTTGACATAACAACATGGAAACAAACAGGCTTCTCGCACCCAGCTCAGATGGAGGAGAAGGGGAAGCCCCTCACATTTAACAACATGAAGGAAAAACATGCCCTCCCTGATTTAGAGCTATACAATTTCCTGGTGATCAAAGCTGCCATCACAAAAGCTAATCTAGATAGGCGGACCCCATCAATATTCCAATACATGGAAAACATAAACAAGACCGGCCACCAGGTATCACAGCTGTACAAACTTCTCCGCCCAGCATCCACAAAACTCAACGCCAAAAACACAGAATACTGGGAAACACAGATAGGCTTGAAACTGACAGAACAAGTATTACAGACCATATGGAGGGCCCCCACACGCAACATAATATCACCAGTACTAGCCCAAACAAAATTCTGGATGCTGCACCAGGCATACTGGACACCAGCTAAACTAGCAAAGCTAGGCCTAAGAGAGAATAACAGATGCTGGAACTGTGACAGAGAAATAGGGGACCTAGCCCACCTTATCTTCCACTGCAGCAAGGTCAGCAAATTCTGGGAGAAGGTGTTCGACTATATCAATAAGGTCCTAGGCTGCACCCTGAAACAAGAATTCAGCACTTTAACCACAGCACACATCAACAAAGACGTTTACTCACAACAAGACAGAAACCTCCTTGACTTCCTATTCACTAGTGCAACAAAAACAGTATTAGCCAAATGGAAAGACACCACCAAGGCCACCTTTAAAGAATGGCTGAACTGGGTGACGTACCTAAGAGGGGCAGACTCAACTGCACTAAGACACACACCCTGGAGAAAAACCAACAGAGAGATGTGGTCATCCTTAGATAGCTTCCTTGACCCATACAAACCACTGTAGACAGCAACGAGAAAGCAAACATCGAGAACCACCACAGTGTTTGACGGTTGATCCACAACCATTAGCCGAACGCCTATATGTTATATGTTATATGTATACATTATATATGTTATAACCTTAGCTCACGACTGAAAGACGATGGACATTTCAAAGGACACCCAAGAACCAACCACCAAACGCTTTTATGTAATACGTGTATGCCAAATGAAACAGTGAAATGTTATTTGTATATTTGTATCCTGTCAAAGAAAAACAATAAAAATATATTAAAAAAAAAACATGGAAATAGTTAGTTATCTTAAGTAACTATAACTTGTGCCCTAAGGCGACCATAACATGCACTCCCACCTTGCACAGTTTTCTCATTAATAATTTTACAGGAAATGTTGCATTGAAATTATCAGTAATGTCATACAAGATGTCATGAGTGATGGAATATGTGGGGAATTAGCAGTGCATGGCGAGGGAGCGAGTTTCTCTCCTGGTTTTTGCTGATTCTGTTTTTTGTGGCCTTAGGACTCTGGCGCTTTCCCACTGTAATGGAATGTGAAAGAGCGCGCACCCTTCCTACCCATGCTAGGAAGTGGTGCTTACTTGATTGGTTTGGTGTTGTGCCGGTGAGTGCCCTGTAAAAAGGTGCACTCACGTTCAGGGCATGTATTGAACTGGCTAATGGTGGGACTCACCACAGAATGTACCACCCATCAAGATAACCTTTCAAACATGAATCCATCCTGCCATTGCAGGCCGTTGGGTGCACAATTGCGTCTAGGTTCAGGTTGGCATTTCTAACTCAGTAGCCAACCGTGAGTGGGCCTTCCACTACCACAAGAGCACCCCTAGGGTAAGCCCTAAGGGGTGAAGCGAGTGGTAGGTCATGGGTACTCACAAACATTTTACCAGGGGCCGCAATGTTTGGTATTTGGTGAGACCAAGGTTCGCACTAATTGCAGCGGGGGAGGGGGTTGTAAAGTGAGTGTAGAGGAATCAAAGTATGTATATCTAGTGGTTTAACTCAATTGCACAATGTGAAACCAGAAAACCTGGGATGAATCCCGGTTCTCCACTTGACCAAATTGTGTGACCCTGGGCAATTGTTTTATTTAAATAACTCACCTTTTTCTTCTTCATCACATATATGATGACCTCGAAATACATGACTTCAGGATGCATGTTGCACAAAACCATCTCCAGTGCTTGGATGTAATCACTAATGGCATTGTTGTCAAGGTGGGGTATGAGCATGAAGGTCAATGAAATACACTTTTTGGATTTTGAAAATATTATGGTAGTTTTACATGTTTGCTATGTTAAAAAAATGAAGGTGTAACTAAATTTAAGGGCCTAGTTACTTCCTTTTGTTTAACTGCAATTAACTTTAAAATAAGTTCTTGCTGTATATTTAATTTTTTTTAATGTTAGTGCCAAGTCGAGTTCACAGCAGACCAGTGCTGCTCAGGGGGCCTCATGTAAAGGTCATGAGGGCCACATGCGGCCTTCGGGCCGTACTTTGAGTGTCAGGGAGGTATGTGAAAGGCAGGACAGGTACTCATGTGTGTTTCCTGCCCAGGTAGTGAAGAACCCCCCATGTAGGTATTTCTACCTAGGATGTCGGCTCTTCCCACACCAGGGCTTTGTTGATTCTCTTTTAGTGGCCTTAGGGCTCTGGGAACTTTCAGACTGTAAATGCAGTGGGAAAGTGTGTGCAAGCTTTCTACACACTTTAGGAAGTGGTGCTTGCCTGATGTTTTTAAAGATGTGTCAAGCCTCCCATTGCAGGCCTGTGTGTGCACAATTGCACTTATGCTCAGGTTGGCCTTTCTAAACCACTAGCCAATCCTGAGGGGACCTTTCACTACCACTTTGGCACCCAAGTGCTAAGTCTTAAGTGGTGAAGCAAGTGGTAGGTGAAAGGCAGGGCAGGTACACATGCTTACTCCCTGCCTAGGTAGGGAAGAATACACATGTGTTTTCACTGTCCGTGAGGTTTGCTCTTCCAATAGGTTTAAATGAGGAAATTGTTGAAATTACTTCAAACTGCAATAGTGGCGCACAAGGGAGCAGCCTCATAATGTTTCATATTATTGGATTCACAATGACAAACCCTTTGTGTGGTAAAGTTGGATTTGTCATTAATAGCTTAGAAATGACACTTCTAAAAAGTGGGCATTTCTTTGCTCTAAAACTCTTTGTGTGCCTTTTAGTTTGCCTCCAGTCCACACTGGAGGCTAGGGGAACATATTTTTGCATTCTCCGGAGACAGGTAGTAACCTTGAGCATGCAATTAGAACAACAGATCTCTGCCATTTGATTGCCTGGCTGGATAGATTGGAGGAAGAGGTTTTAACATTTGGCCTCTAGGAGTCAGAGCATGACCCCACTAAAGATTAAGATCTGCACTCCATAGCCCCATGGCAGACAGGACTGAAATTCAGGATAGACATCTGTGGTTCAAATGGATACCCTCTGAACCACCCACAAATCCAAAGCAATATTCAGTAAAATTCAGCAGGGTAGAGATGTGGGACTGGAAATCCTGGAAATCCTGGACCTGAGTGGTGCACAGTGCCAGAGAAATCTGTTGTGCACAAGGAGGATTACTGCCAGTGGAAGGGAACGTGCACCCTTACTGAATACTGGCTGGCATGGGCTGACTACATGCAGCTCTGTATTTACTCGTATTCCTGACCGACCGGCGGGATTTCATACCATTCGTCTTTTCATCGTGTAAACTCCAGAGTAGCGAGCGTGTATTAAGAAAAGTTCCCTACCGCCGTACCCTAGAGACTGGATTAAGGCAGACAAACACATGCGTCTCACCGACTGGGGTCGCTTTCCGGTGTATTCCTGACCAACCGGCAGGATTTATATCATTTCTGTCCATCGGGGAAACTACAGGAGTGGCGAGTGTCTGCCATATAAATAATATATAATAAGAGTATCTGCCACGAACCGCCAGACGGGACTAAGGCAGAAAAACGCACGCATTTGGGAACAGCGCGAACAATAATAGGCACGGAAAAAGAAATAAATAGGAACTTATGAGCACAGCAGAAGAATACCACATTTTCTCGCAGTTTTTTTAAAAGTGTATCCAGCGACCGGATATGATCGGCTTAGTTAAAGCTTGGATTTTATTGAATAAAACATTTTAAAGTTGTGATACTTGATTGATATAAAGGACCTCTGGATTCTGTTGATAAAGCGCTCAGCTAGAACCACAGAGGAAACTGTACACAGAGTTCATGATTCTAATCTTAGAAATTGGATGGTAAATGTCCTGATGAAGACATTTTCATGTTGAAACGCGTCGACCGGATACCACCTAATCTCTTTTGATCCCTAAATTTTATTCTTAAATTGATTGTTTTGTGAATCCTTATATATCAGTCTAGCATTTTTACTAATTTTTATCAATGTATTGATTGCTATTAATTGTATTTTATTTCGAATTAAAAATGTATATTTTTTGATACCCTAGTAGTTTGTTTGTTCACTCTATTGTGTTACTGTTGTATTTTATGCCTGGGAGTGTTAGTTTACATACATTATTTACCCTGTCCCAGGATACGTATCTGTACCAGGGGGTCCTTGTTGCTCACATACTACATGCTGCTCTGTGGCACCCTGAAGTGTGCTCTCCAAGGGCTGGTTGGTTTGCCCCCTGTTTTCTTGTGAAGACCTCCCGCGAGCAACTCACACCGTCTATTCAGTACCCTTTAGGTGCCCACATCGTCCCCTGGATCCAAACGGCAGCACGGCGTGAGCGTGGAAATATGAATTTTGTCTGGAGACTGAATTGCCTTGTGCAGAGCCTCCAAATTACTACCTGTATCTAAATAGTGTGGCCCTACATCGTGGAGCCTCAACGCGCATAAGCATCTTGTTGGTGGGGAGCAGATTCACTAGTTGCGGGACTCCGCATGGCCTGCTTCGTCAATCATGCCACATCTCTTGTGCAACACGCCGACTGCATGCTCATTGCATGTGGTGTCCCATTCACAGGTTCTGACTCCTGGAGGTGGGGGAGTACCCTTAACAGTGCCTCATTCTACCTCATGCGTCACTGCTGAACTTGCACCTGTGTGTGTGACCGGAATATTCTGCTGCAACCAGTATCAATGTGCTCTAGACGTTGTGGCTCATTTCATAGGAGGTGTGGAATTTGAAACTCTTCGTTGTGTGTGACCAGCATTGTCTGGTGTGATCTCTATCAATGCACACCAGAAATTGTGCCTTATTTCCAGGGAGGTACAGAATTTTCAACTCTTCATTGTGTGTGACCGAAATTGTCTGGTGCGACACGTATCAATGCGTACTAGACATTGTGCCTCATTTCCAGGGCAGTTGTAAATCTTCACTGTGTGTGATCAAAAATGTCTGGTGCGACTCTTATCAATGCGCACCAGTCATTGTGCCTCATTTCCAGGGAGGTGTAGAGGAGCAGATTCGTGTTCTGTGGTGCCCGAATTGCCTGCGTGCTACTCTGATCGACGTTTGTACAACAGGATGTTTCTTTCTTCAGAGAAAAAGACACACAATTGATGGCTGGATCCAAACTGGGGTGGTGTGGTGAGAAAACGAATGATGGATTAAACCCAGATCCTTGTGACTGGGGGTGAATGTTTGCATTGTCCAGCATTCCGCCCATCAATTGTTTCTTTTGCATATGTTACCCTAAGTAGGAAGGGTATGCCCAGCCGTGGGTCCCGTGCTCACAACACCACTGGATTCAAGCTAGCCTGGCTGATTAAGGTCAGCCGCAGCCGGTAGTGGGAGTACCGGCCGGGCAGTGACGTGGAGAGGGGGGGGGCAGGGTGGGGGGTAGTAATGTATGCGATGCAGTGTGTGTGCCGAAATTCGTTTTATTTAGTTTTATGTTTACTTACCTTTTAAAGTCCGTAATCCATACATTACTACTACACCACCCTGCCCCTCCCCCTCCCCCTCCCCACGTCACCGCCCGGCAGGTACTCCCACTACCGGCCGCTGCTGATTAAGGGTGATGCCCTGAAACCGGTCCCAGGTTGCTTGTTTCTGGTCCAGGGAGGACCTGGTTTGGCAGTTCGGGCTGGACTGTTCCCAGAAGGAACAGGGTCAAGACTGATTTGCATATGGCTGGGTTCAAACTGGGGTAGTGTGGTGAGCAAAAGAATGATGGATTAAAGCCAGATCCTTGTGACTGGGGGTGAATGTTTGCATTGTCCAGCATTCCGTCCATCCATTGTTTCTTTTGCATCTTTCTTCCAAGAGGCTCCCACGATCATCCCCCATTCATCTATTACTCCTTTTTGTACCCTCAGTGTGGCGGACCAACTGTCCTCTCCTCATCCGGCCAGACAACTTTGTGTTGCCAGCTAGTAATGCCCGGATTGGGCCTGGGTGGTGAGAGTGATTGACTGAGTTAAGGAATGCTTCAGAGAGCGGTAGGAAACGGGTCAAGAGACTGCGAGAACCCCGTGCTTCACAGAACTGGGCTGTGACAGAAGGCACAGTGTGGAATCCATTGATTGAACAACTATCGCCGTCAGCCCACTTCTGCTCCGCATATCGTGGGTGAAATTCCAGAGTGGTGACTAAAACCCCCATTTGTCGACTGAAGCCTAATTAGCCCTTCTACCTACCCCCACCTTCTTCCCTGGGACCCTGATTAAGTGTGACTCTGGTCGCGATAGGCCTAGTATTATAGGAAAGGTTTTCTTTATCTCCAGCCCATGGGTGTAGGGTAGTCAGGGTCAGATGAATGGTGGAGGAGGCCTTGGACCACTGGGTCTCAGTGTGCATTATCAACTGACCGGCTGGATATCAGTGCACAACATTACAGTGCGATGTGCTTGTGTGTGTGTGAGTGTGCTCCATACGGACCTGCCTGATATCCGCGACACAGCGTATTGATGCTGAGTGAGTGTGTCGGACTGACTGCCTGTTTTTATTACATTGCATGGCTGTGTTGCTTTACATGTTGATTCCTTGCCAAAAGAATATTGGTTTCTACCCGTGCAGCCTTTGCCCACAGTGCTATTTAAAAGTGTTGTAATTATATGTGTGTACACATTTCTGACATTGTGATCTGGCATGAATCCTATAACTGTGTGGTATTGAATTATAATAATTGTCAGGGTGGGCCCCGTTCTGACAATGTTTTGCACTGTATAAGGCTGCAAGGGGGGTAAAGTATGATCTTTCCTAAGTGTATTTTACTGATGTCATTTTAACACGGTTGGGCCTAGTACTGCTAGATATATTTCCTAATGTGTTTTATGCCCAGAAATACATGATGTTCATGTAGTGTTAATCAATGTGCGTGTTGAATCCAAACTTTATTTACATACAGCACTTGCAAAGTCTCTTTAGTCACACTCAGTGTATTTATTGTGTGAGAGTGCTGTGCCAATGCTTTTACACATTGCCTCTGGGATAAGCCTGACTGCTCAGTGCCAAGCTAGCCAAGAATGAGCACAAGTTATCCAGTGAGCGTATTTTCGCCCATCCCTGACAGAAGTGGTAGGTTCTGCCTGGCTGAGGCCTCGACTCAGCCAACCAGAACGTGAAAGTTCCAACAAATATATATTAGTCTCAGATGGAGACTCCTTTTGTACTATTTATATATCCCTGGATGAATTGCTCTAGACTTCAATCCCACATCCAATAGTCTCAGTTGATGGCTTCCGATAAAAAACAGTTTCCTGGAACCATTGAAAAAAAGTATGCACTGGTGCAAACAAAAAATAACAACCATGCACCTTTCTTGTTGTTTACGTCACAGGAAATGGAACAAACAGTATTTACACCAGGGCAAACACTGTAAATCTGATTTGATTTAACGTTTTTTATTAATAATAAGATGCCTACCAGATTTTTGGTAATCATTATTGCGGCATGTCATAGTCTCACTGGAAGACTCCTAGTAAGCTTCAGTTCTATCTAACATAGTCCCTTGGCAGGAATTCTAGTGGCTTCAATGCCTTTTATCATTGTGTAAGAAAATCGAACTTGCAGGCGGATGTGTTCTTGCAGAGGCCAACCAAAGCTGTTAAACGTGTCCTTGTCTCACCTTGAAGCCAAGACTCAAGTTTACACTTAAGAATTGTTTGGAAGGTGTTTGGATGCAGGAGCACAGGCATCATTGCAGCTGCAGCCACATAATTAAGAATGTAATGTTGCTCACACCACTTAAGTAAAAATAAATGTGCATTTATTAATCATTACCTGCACAAATGAATGTAAGCCAATGAGAATTGTCGAAAATGGAGAGGAAATTAAAAAATATCTTATAGGCCTTCCTCAGCGGGCCTCAGTGAAATAGAACCTGCATTTTCACACTGTCATTTAAAGACATAGGTAAGGAACAGTGAAGAAAGTTAATTCCTGATTCAGTCACTCCATATGGCCATGTCTGAACTGGGGTGGCTTGGTGAGCAAAATAACGATGGATTAAACCCAGGTCTGTGACTGGGGGTGAATGTTTTGCCATTGTGCAACATTCCGTCCATCATCTTGTTTATTTTGCTGTTCACCCTATGTGGGAAGGGTATGGCCAGACGTGGGTCCCTTGCTCACTACGCCACTGGAGTCATGCTATCCTGGCTGAAGACGGCTGATAACCAAGACTGATTTGCATATGGCCATGTCTGAACTGGGGTGGCTTCGTGAGCAAAATAACGATGGATTAAACCAAGATCTGTGACTGGGGGTGAATGTTTTTGCTATTGTGCAACATTCCGTTCATCATCTTGGTTTTTTTGCATTTATTAATCATTCTGCACAAATGAATGAAAGCCAATGAGAATTGTCGAAAATGGAGAGGAAATTAAAAAATAACTTATAGGCCTTCCCCAGCGGGCCTCAGTGAAATAGAACCTGCATTTTCACACAGTCATTGAAAGACATAGGTAAGGAACAGTGAAGAAAGTTAATTCCTTATTCAGTCACTCCAGGAGTTAAACCTTTATTAGCAGATTGGTCAAAAGGTTTCATCCAATAAGAGCCCCCTGAAGTTGAACACACTATTTGAGCTATCACAGTGAATAGAAACGGAGAATAGCCAAAGTTGGAAAGGTCAAGGTGTTGGAAGGTTTCCCGCAGTGGCTGATGCTTGACGCTAGAGCCCGGGTGCACTGGTTGGTTCACCTTGGTTGGTTGTCCTGTTGGAATATTTACAGTGCTTCCTTCTACCCACCAGGGTAGGGTGGAAGGCTCCGGCTGAGATAGATGCCATGACGTCACAGTGACCTTTTGGAAGCTCTTGCTGACCGGCATAGTGTGAGTTGAGAGATTTCCTATGCATAGAGACTGACGAAATGCATACAAGAGGCTGGAACACTGTGGCCAGGTAGACTTTCTGTCAAAGGAATGCAGAATCCATAGCACGGTTTTTGGATTGAAGTTGAAAGCTTGGAAGTTGCTTTGTAATATTGTGTACCATGATACCGTCATGATACTATGTCCATTGCACATGAGTCTGTTGATATTCGTATCTCTACCGACAGGTACAAATCCTAAAGGAAATTGCTTCCTTGTTCACAGGGAGAAAGGCACAGACAGGCCTATCCGCTGTCCAGCGCCTTCTGGTCTGCTTAAGGACCTTCCGGTACCTGAAGTTCCCATCTGTAGTAAACAAGCTCAAACCACAGGCATGGCTCCATTACTGGTCCCCGGGGTAAGTTGAGGAGTAGACTCGTCACACTCATTTTGTTGAGGTTCAGTTTAAGTGAACCTCAAGGTACAGGAGTCAAGTGGATCTTTAGGTTCCAGAACTGCTATGATGCCCTATAAGTCCCAGCTAGGCACTAAGTGGAGAACGCGTGTTTTCTATTAATGTATTCCCACGCCTTCAACACTTACCATAAGCTGTACCAAATGCAAATATATATGTAAACTTTCTTCCACTTTTAAAGCAAAGTAATCTCATTAAAATCCAGTGAGTTGCCTTTAGGTCCCTCAGATCTCATGTCAAATGTTTGGTAAGAACTCCCACCCTTCATGTTGTAGTGTGTCTACTACATCAAAGGCTTTGCCTTTGGCGAGTGAGAGTAGACATAGAGCCTACATGCTGGGTTTGAAGCCAGCAAGACTGGTTTGTTCCTTGAAAGCACAAACATTCCTCACCTATGTAGTGAGTGCGCAGTAAGCTTGGGGACTCATGTGTAAGAAGTAGAGTTTTATAAAGCCAGGAATTAAATATTGTTTCTAGAGCTTGCCTTTGGTTGTATGGCACAACCCATTTTTCCTCTACACCTTGAAAGGTGCAGTGTTTTTTTTAAGTAAACACGGGGTGAAATTTCAAAGTATATGTAATTTATATTGAAACTCGCAGGTATAATCTGAATGCATAAAAAAAAGAATACATGAGTCAAACTAGGCTGCAGGGAATACTCAAGAAGCTTTCTGGGTAGGTTGGGGTATATTTCAGTGGGCTCAGGCTTTCATGTATCCAGGTTACACTCTAGGAGCCATGTGCTAGTCACACCTTTGAGGTTTCCTAAGAGGGCCTCTTCAGAACATGAGTTCCAAACAAAATCTCCACATTTGAACGTTCAATTTTTATATTCTAAGATTCTGCTGCAGAATTTAATTTAAATATTATTCCATACGGTGGGGTCGACTGTGCAAATTTTGGTTTCTGTTCATGGGTATACTCAGTGCATTATCCCGTATGTAGCTTTCGGGCTGTGTGTTCATGATTTTTTGTCAAAACCCAATAAAAACATTTTTAGGTCGAGGCTACTGTCCCTCAGCGAAGCTGGGGGCGGAGCCGAAGATTTAATGATTTCAACAGTGGGGCTTTATTTCACCTCTCTCTTCCATTGGCTAGCTTCGTAAATAGAGGCTAGCCATTGGAAGAGATGTGTGTCAATTACTATTTGGCCCGCCTTGATGCGATCCGTGGGCGCTTCTGCCTCTTTTTTTAAGTCCCGCCCCTTTTTCGTCGTCATTTTGAGGTGGGCGTTTACTTCTTTTTTTTTTTGCCGGCCCTTTTGTCTTGCCATTTCCCCCGACCGCCGCTGGAGAAAGGTTGTGCTGCCCGCCCGCCCCCCGCCCCCTTCTCGTTGGGCTTGTTTTTTGGTCTGATTACCTACTTGGTAAGTCAATAGCTTATAAAATATCTTTCATACAGAGGTTATTAATTTAGGCTTTTGTAACATGCTGACTTGTAATTTGTTTTCTCATGGTTCACTACTGTTCCTATTGTGAAGCGCTCTGATACCTTTGGGTAAAGTCTGCGCTATATAAAAACGCATAAAATAAAATAACTACCTACCTACATATTACGAGGTGCGTTACAGGAAAACTGGGCCTCTTCGGATGCGCGTAATTCAATCATATTTTTACGTGCTAACGTCCAGACGCATTGCACTAACAGACTTCAAATGTTAAATGCAAATCCCTGAGGAACTGGTAATAATTAAAACTAAAGTCTGGCTTCTGAATTTAAAATGACAAAAGGCACTGAGGACATAGCTGCACGAGTTGCGCCATTCGCCAGAAGGACACGAGAAGTGTCTGCATCCTTTCATGGGCAGGCGAGTCCCCCTGGCTGCGTTCCAAGAGTCCCCCCTCCCTAAACTCCTTTCAACAGAGCTATGGCACATTTCACACACCTCGCCAAAACTCTTCTCTGGGGCCCTTATCGGTGTGTGCGGCGCACGTCCGCGGACAGCTCAGCAGCAGCCAATGCCACGCACACAAGAAATGATACATCAGCCAGGGAGTTATCTTCTCCCACACAGGGGCACAGTGCTCTTTTTACCGAGGCAGAGCGAGGGAGCAGTGCGCCACAGACAGGCCATGGCCAATGAGCAGAACGCCAGAGAATGCACATTTCTTATTTAGAGCGGGGCAAAGCATCTGTTGCTTCAACATGCACTTTAATGACACGTTCTCTTGCGAAACCAGGTAGCGAAAGAGTTCACAGTTTATTCCCTGGCACCACCTCGCCGCTCGAAACCCTGCTGCTCAAAGGATTATATGCTCAAATCTCAAAGTAACATTACCTCTAATAATACAGCCGCTCGGAGACACCACGTGAACAGAGGTGTACAGCCACTGAAAAGCTCTAGTCTGGTTGGCTCTTGCTCAGCCCGAGCCCTTTCGGAGCCTCAAGCTGAAACCAAGCCAGGCTTATACATATTCATTAGGCACAGAGATTTACCGGGACTCAGACCTGGTCTCGGCGGCTGCATGTAGCAGGAGTCCAGATCGCCTCCCGTGGAGCGTGGCTTGTTGTGGGCTCAAGGTTGGTTAAAAAAATACCTCGAGCCGAGCAAGAGCCAGCCAGCCTATGTAAAACTGCCAACCTTCAAATGTAGTTTCTGTTCCCTCACCCACGTAGAAATCTTGTCTGCCAAGATTGAAGGACAATGCATTAACATTTGATGGCAGAAAGAGATACCCAGCTAATGACTCAATTAGTTACACAGTGAAACGCTATTACAAATGTACCATTTTTCATCTCTCCCCCTCGGCCACCACCTACTGTGTTTGTGTGGACCCGGTGCATGGTGGGGAGCAAAGCCTCTACGTTTTTCATCGTGGACATTCTGTGCTCATCTCAGAATTAATTTTCCACAGCATAATTGTTTTGCAGTTGCTTATTCCCTGCGTGCCTGCTCCGCTGGCCCTAGTGTTTTACTTCTCTCCAGCAGCCCATGTTTAGCCTTGTCCATAACATGGCGCAATGTTCATTAGAAATGAAACCCTTTTTATTTTAATACACATCCAAAAAAGTGCATGTTAGAACAATTAATTGCTCTTACTCCTTTGTCCTTACTTCAATACGCCTCACACACAACAAAGACTCAATCCCTCACTCTCACTCTCACTCTCTCTCTCTATCTCTATCTCACTACCTCACTCTCTCTCCCTCACTACCTCACTCTCTCTATCACTACCACACTCTCTCTACCTCACTACCACACCCTATATCTCACTAGCTCACTCTCACTAGCGCACTTTCTCACTATCTCACTCTCACTCTCACTCTCTCTCTCTATCTCTATCTCACTACCCCACTCTCTCTCTCACTACTCCACTCTCTCTCTCACTACCCCACTCTCTCTCTCACTACCCCACTCTCTCTCTCAATACCCCACTCTCTCACTACCCCACTCTCTCTCTCACTACCCCACTCTCTCTCACTACCCCACTCTCTCTCACTACCCCACTCTCTCTCACTACCCCACTCTCTCTCACCACCCCACTCTCTCTCACTACCCCACTCTCTCTCTCACTACCCCACTCTCTCTCTCACTACCTCACTCTCTCTCTCACTACCTCACTCTCACTACCTCACTACCTCACTCTCTCACTCTCTCTATCTATCGCCCTCACTCTATCTATCGCCCTCACTCTATCTATCGCCCTCACTCTATCTATCGCCCTCACTCTGTCTATCGCCCTCACTCTGTCTATCGCCCTCACTCTGTCTATCGCCCTCCCTCTGTCTATCGCCCTCCCTCTGTCTATCGCCCTCCCTCTGTCTATCGCCCTCCCTCTGTCTATCGCCCTCCCTCACTCTGTCTATCGCCCTCCCTCACTCTGTCTATCGCCCTCACTCTATCTGTCGCCCTCACTCTATCTGTCACCCTCACTCTATCTGTCGCCCTCACTCTATCTGTCGCCCTCACTCTATCTATCAACCTCACTCTATCTATCGCCCTCACTCTATCCATCTGTGTATCTATCGCCATCACTCTATCAATCTATCTATCCATCTATCTATGTATCTATCTATCGCCCTCACTCTATCTATCTTTTGCCCTCCCTCTATCTATTGCCCTCCCTCTATCTATCGCCCTCACTCTATCTATCGCCCTCACTCTATCTATCTATCGCCCTCCCTCGATCTATCTATCGCCCTCACTCGATCTATCTATCGCCCTCACTCGATCTATCTATCGCCCTCACTCGATCTATCTATCGCCCTCACTCGATCTATCTATCGCCCTCACTCTATCTATCGCACCACCACAGCATCACTCAGGGGCACCACAACATCACTATGTGCTACCATAGCATCACTGAACGCCACAGCATCACTGAACGCCACAGCATCACTGAACGCCACAGCATCACTGAACGCCACAGCATCACTCGTCGCCACTACAACATCACTCAGCGCCACCACTGCATCAATCTGTGCAACCATTCAACAACTGGTTCAAATATGTTCTCTCAATGTTCCAAGCTGTATTACAAATGTCACAAAAAAAGTTAATATTTCACTTCTGATTTTCGTCACAATAAAATACACTGAACATAATCTTCACAAAATGTATTTACAAAAGTTTAAGCTATTGCCATTCTAAATTACAATAACTTATTTAAGCATTAATTATTTAAAAAATTTAAGACATTGTTATTTGTAATATCAATACATTAAGTCACGTAAATATAACACATATTGCATTACAAATGCTATAGGTGTCACATTTGCGGAAGTTAAAACTATTGGCATTGTAAATGACAAAGGGAGAGGAGTTGGCCTAACAGCTAGGGCGCTCAACCTCGGACCTGGAGATCTGGGTTCAAGTCTCTGTAACGACGCCAAAACCTCCTGTGATTCTGGGCAAATCACTTAATCTCCCCGTGCCTAAAATGAATGTGTGTTCGTCCTCATGTAACGTAACTGGTGCTATGTAAAGCGCTCTGATACCTGATTCGGTTAGGGTCTACTTTGCGCTATATAAAACTCTGCACAAAAAAAAAAGCTATTAATTTCACTATTTTCAAAACCAACACATAAATAATACATTTGTCATTTACAATACCAATAGCTCAAACGTTGCTAATGCGAGACCTATTTCATTGCAAATGCTTGTTGTTGTTGCAGCCACAAGAGACGCCAATGCTTTGATTTGAATTAAAGCTCACCCCACAGTTTCCTTCATTTCATTGCCGGGTCTAGAAAAGCAGAATCTGATATTGCCAAGCTATCAGTGCTGTTTAATTTCTTTGAAATCTCTATACCTTCTCATCTCAGCAGATCTCCCAAATGAACAAAACAAGCATTAGCAATGCAATCGGTCTCGCTAATTACGAGAGTTTGACCTAATGGCATTGTAAATGACCATGCATGACCATGCCTTTTATTTGTGTGTTGTTTTAAAACTGATAAATAAAAGGCATTGTCATTTATAATGCCAACAGCTCAAACTCACGCAAAATGCGAGACCTATAGCATTGAAAATTATTGTTATGTTCTACTGAGCAGGACGTTCCAGGCTGGTAATTAGTCCTGCCCGGGGCACGTGACCTTGCAGTGGTATTTCCGGTTGCCTCTTTTGATAGATGTTTTTAATAGGAACCATGCCGGAGAGAAGCGGACACTCATTAAAGAGGCCTCGGCGTGCTACTGGACACTGCGGTGAATGCATACATTTCCAAGAAGTCATCACAGTCACGTAATAGTGGAGCATCACTGGCCGCGTGCAATGGCGATGACGCACGCCTCGTAAATCTCACAGAACGCTCCTGTCACCCATTGGTAAGTCGTGGATCACGTGGCCTCGCAGCCAAACACAACACAGCGATGAATATTCTCCTCATCAAGTCTATACATCGTGCACTCCTTTGTGAGTGCACTCATCCTTGGAGTGCTCGATACATTTCCAAACCATGCTGTGCTCATGTTAATCCATCAACCTTCTAGGTTCATTAAAGATGCGACAAAGAACACTGTGGACAAAGCACCGCCTACATTAAAGCACCGCCTACAACTCTGATGAAGAATTAAATATATGTTCACAGCTTTTCCAAAGCAATATATAACAAGCATTTGCAATGCAATAGGTCTCACATTTTTGCGAGTTAGAGCTATTGGCATTGTAAATGACGCCTTTTCTATTTGTGTTTTGGGTTTTAAAACATAAATAAAACGCATCGTTATATACAATGCCAAAAGCTTAAACTTGCGTAAATGCAAGACCTATTGTATTGCAAATGTTGTTTTCCTTTGAATTCTGGGATATGTAGTCCTGTTTTATAAAGAAACACGACTACAAGTCCTAGAAGTCAAAGAGAAATCCTTACAAAGACCAGCACATCACATACGGACCCTTGAGTAGCGAGCATGAGAATGTGCACAAACAGGCAAATATAGCAAAAACATAAGAAAAAGGGGCAGCACGGTGCTTCATTTTGACTCTGATCCGAAAGTACTACTTGTCAGAGAGAATCGGCTCAACCTCAGTGAAAGCCAAAATTCCTGTATACAAAAATGTTCACGTTCAAAATAGATACTATGTTCTGCAAGAGGCTGTCTGAACGAACGAGGGGAAGTGGTGGAGTGGGTCATAAGACCCCTGATTCGGGAATCTTGCGTGTACATGGAGGAGGTGGGGTAGAGATATTTTGACATTGGAATGGGAGCTCTTTCATTTCTCCCTTGAACGCAATACATGAGCAGTGCTGCCGCCGGTTCGGGGAAATGTAGTTCCAGATATTTGGTAGTGCCGCAAGAACGACTCATTACGAGTGTTTTGCTTTCTGAATGTTGGGATTTGAATCACCAGTCCTTACTGGCAGATGGAGGGAGTCTAACGCAGGGTTGTGCCCTTCTCAACAGGGACAAGTGATTTAAACACGGTTTAGTTAGTTAAATACTCTTCCCTGATCTGTGCTATGATCACAAGCGTGAAGTCATGCAAGGCCAACCCAGCCTTCCATCCTTTCGATGTCGATATGCTGAGTGCCTTTATAATAAGCAGGTGTAACACCTGTCTCCTGTGGGAATAGATACCCTCGAACCACTATGTGTAAAAAACATACTAGTTCAGTGTGCTGTAACTTCAAGGAACACATTTATAAATACAACTTCCATTAGGAAATAGGTCATAAACCCCGCCTGGCTGTCGCCGTGACCTCTGCTCCCGGCAGCGGGGCTGGATGTGCACAGAGCTAGAGGAAGAGAGAATATTCTCTTCTGTTACAATGCAAATGCAAGACCTATTGCTGCATCAAATGTAAAGATATAGAAAATAAAATGTTTTTCTATTCCTTTACTTTTAAGGTTTTGAGATTGTAACAAAATGAATGAAATAGAAAAGAAATAGCAGGGCGGCCGGCCGGCCGCATTTAGCATGCGGCTTGCTGCGCCGATTAAAAAACAAGCATTTGAAATGCAAGATGAGGAGCGGTGTGAACTTACTTTCGGCGATGTGCGCGGCCGCCATAAAAACACAGCAGGGCACTGGGAGGCCGTGGGCCATATAATGGTTTCACAGTGGGACTGTCCTACATGCATGCACCGTGGCAGCCTCAGGGGAAGGGGGAGGAGCAAGGAGAAGAGCGGTGATAACAAGCATGAGGTGTCCTGCGGAAGAGGTGTGGCGCCGCGGCCAGGGCGACTGACGCTGGAATCTGGGGACCACGGTTCGATCCCCGGCTCCGGCGGCAGGTCAGCCCAGCACCATGTGACTCTGGGCAATAGCTCACTTAATCTTCCCGACGGCCCCCCAGCGCCTAGAGACCCTTACGGGTGATTGTGCGCTTTACAAATGTGGACTTTACTTTTACTTTACTTTTTCCTGCAGCCTGGAGATTGGGGGAAGGGGGATGGGAGGGGGGAAGGGGGTGGAGGAGTGTAATAATGTAATAATCTTCATGGAGTCAGGGTGTAGTTCTAAGTTGATATTTATTGTAGTTGAAGTTACAGGTGATACAGGTGAATCAAGATGGTAGTTAAGTGGTTAATTAAGTAAGTAAGTAAGCCCCACCAGGAGCTGTCCTCCTGGATGCTCAGCCTTCCATCACCAAGTGAAGACACATTTCATAGCAAGCATTCTATGACATATGTAACATTCTAAATACAGGCAAGCTGGAAAGCATGAGTAGATAGATGATATATAAGTAGATTAAAATACACTTTACAACAAGGAGCAAGGAGAGGAGCTGCGATAACGAGCGTAAGGTGTCGTGCAGCCTGGGGTTGAGGGGGGAGGGGAGTGGGGGGGGGGCGTTGAGGAGTATGCTGAAGAGCGGCGATAACAAGCGTGAGGTGTCCCAGCAGGCACAAATTCCCATTCAAGAATACCCTTGCTGGAGGGCACAGATAATTGCGTGTGACACGTAGTAAGGGGGAGGGGTGTTGGCTGCACAGGAAAAGCCCACGCGAGAATGGAGGCCCCCTAAAGTGCCTTGATTATGATAATGGTTCAATAACGCCTCCAGTTGAGTTCCGTGGATTGGAGTTGGTGTTTCAGGCCTGGTAACGTCGAAAAGATTCAAGGCTTGAGGGGATGTCCAATCGGGAATGCATAGCAATGCTGTCAGTAATGAATGCCTGTCCGCCCGAAGCAACAATCTCGGCAGCGTTTTCTCCTTACTGAGATTTGGTAAAGATCTTGTGTATCCAGTACTCGTGAACTACAAGAATACGTAGATTCAAGGCACAAGCAAGACAACAAGAGTGGGCGTTGCATGCTTGCAGTGACGTCGAACCCTGTGAATCCTTTGCCAGAGAATGGAGAACTCTTATCTTTATGGGGCCATGTGTTTGGCCCCATAAAGATAAGAAACTGCTTTGCGACAGCAGCAAAGCAGGTGAGCCAGTCCAGCTCGGAGACAAAGGGCGTGAACAAAAAACCCTCATTTCAAATGGCAGGCCACCGTTTAGCATAAACGGTGAAGTCAGCCTATGAAAATGAGGGGCGGGGCATAAAGCCCTCTTCTGAAAGTCCTCTCTTACAAAATCTCTCGCTGAAGTGGGGCAGTGCTTTGCGCGAGACCTAAAAACAGCATTGGCCTCCGTTTTTTGGTTTTGTCAAAGCTTGTTGTTCATGGCTTTTACAAAACTTTGTTGGAAAAGCTACGGGAACCTCATTAATTTAAAACACATTGGCTAAAAGAAACATATTTTTTAGTCTCAAAAAGCACACATTGCCATGATAGTCCCTGGTGCTGAAGTGAATTACTTTGAGTGCAGATGTGCTCCTTTTGAAAGGGCAGAATTCTGCCCTTCATAGTGAAGTTAGTCAATAGCTGAAGTGGGCTGACCTATTGCTCCATGCTTTATTTGGTGTAAGTAAAATGTAAATGAAACAACAAGAGACAAATGGGATGATGAGATCCAACTGTAACGCCAGACCTAAAAGCAGACATTGCTTGTAGTCGGATGAAAAATGTTGGAGTCTCCAAAATTGGCAGGATTAAAGGCATGGCCCAAAGCTTGTGTACTAGATTTCTGTGCTGGTCCAGGCATGCCACCTGACCCGCACTTGGATGCCTCTATATGTGGTTTCAATTAATCCACCAAACATATCAAAAGCACAGGACCATTACCACAAATGCACCAATGCACCTGTATCAAACTAAACCTTTTCTTGCAAATTCTTGATAAAGCTGATTTGTGTTCAAGATCAAATAAATCAGTAAGAACAGTAATATTTTGTGATTAATTAAAGTTCAAATGGTTCAGTTCTTAAAATAGAACATTCAGTAAAGGTATGAAAATATGACATTATGAATAAAAGATGCCACTGTTCTGCAGTTATAGTGGTTCTGAGAGTCTCAATCACTCCCATCCTATTCTCCCTATCACATCTCTTCCCTCTGCTGTGTCTCCATCTACATTGGTCACAAACCCACGTTTTCTCCATTTCTTTCTGAAAACACTCCACCTGCTTGTCTCATACGTCTTCTCCTTCCTATTGATTGCTGTCTTTTCACCTCTACTCTGCTTGTACTGCCTTTCTCATCCTCCAATTCTAATATTTTCTCTCTTACGCACACACGTGCCTTCACTACTCACAAAAACATGTTCTTTCCCTTTAGCCTTGTCATAATTCACGCAGCTGTGTGCCTTCTTTTTAGGTCGAGACCTGCGTAGGCTGCGCTTGCGCAGTCTCGCAGGCGAGATCTTATGTTTAGAGTGTGGGGGCTTGAACCCGCCCCTCTTCTCCATTGGCTGGCTTCCTAAACGGAGGCCAGCCATTGGAGGAGAGGGGCATCACTCCGTTCAAGCCGGATTCAGGGGTGTTTTTTCGTTTCTTTCTCTTTTCTTTCTCTCCTCTTCCCATTGGCTGGAATTTTACCTTCCAGCCAATGGGAAGGGGAGAGAACGAAAAACACGCCCCCGAATCCCAAAATGACCGTGTGTTTCTCCAAGGCATTTCTGCCTCGCCTCGGAGAATGTGGTGGTGTCATGGCGGAGCTCGCTTGTTTGACTTGCTGCAACCCGACCCCAGTGCCTCTCCCCGAGTTTCTAAAGTTAACACCTGAAGCGTCAGGGTTACATGTAACCATACACGGGTGCCTACCCCGTATTTTGCAGAGTTTTGCAACACGGGTGCCCACCCCGTTTGATATCTTAAATTACAGCGGGTGCCCACCCGCTGTTCATCTTTATCCTCGAGGGAGCCTACCCCTCATTCACCGCTGTTTGAAAATCACTGCCGCGACCAGGAAGTGTCTCTGCCCGGGGGCGGAGCTACACGCCCTCCGAGCCGGCCGTCGCCGCGAGAAAGGAAGTTGCCGGCAAGAGGGAGTACGGGAGCCAAACCCGCCTCCCAGGACGTCCCGGTGCCTAAGGAGAGGTGCAGCCGCCAGCGATGTTCCGGTGAAGGAGAGGCCCACCCACGGCACCCGTGAAGCTGCCAAGGCTCCCGCAGGAAGTCAAGAGCTCCGGCAGACCAAGGAGACAGCCAGCGTCCCCCACCGCCTCCAGGAAGCAGTCCGGTGAGTGGAGCTGCCAGGGAGGAGGGGGGCGCGAGAGCGAGGCACAGTGTCGGAGTCCCTTTCCGGAGCGGGACTCCCACGCGCATTGTTCTGTTTTTCTGCATCTACACTGCTGCCCACTACGTCACCTGAAGCGTCACTGCCTCCACCCTGTCCTCACTGAACCGCGCGCCTCCCTCTGCATGACCCGCAACATTACTGTCTCACACTCCTTCACCTGCACTATCACTGCACTACCTCAACCCCACTGCCTCCCAGTGTGCCACAGACAGTCTCTCTACACCCCTCGTGCTGTACACATAGAACACTCACCGCCTCACACTGCACTGCATGGTACATCTACTTCACAATGAACCGCCTTCAACATCAAACGTTCCCAGTGCACAACTTGTGGCCCTACTGATTCCATTACGTCACTGGAATCTAGCTGTCTCACACTGCACCACAGCTTCACACCGTAATAGTGCCAAGAAAGCGGTCTCATATGCAGCAACTGCATGACATGCAGCCCCAATGCCTCTCGCTGCACACCCTGCAGCCTCACTGCTTCCAATACCACCACTGTCTGGCACCCTCACTCTCACTGTGCGCCACTGGAAATATAATAGCCTAACACAGAACCATCTGCAGCCTCACTGCCCCAGTGCCTGACATGCAGTCTCGCAGCTTCACACTGCATAATCTGCCGCCCTTGTCTCACTCTGAAATACCAGCTCCCTCTCTACCTCCAGAACATGACCTGCAGTCTCACTGCTTCACACTGCATCACCTGCAGAGCCACCGCCTCCCGCTGCAAGACCTGCTGTCTCATTATCTCACAGTGCCCCACTGTCAGCCTCATTGTCTCACACAGGACTGCTGCCCTCTCTGGATAGAACTGCACCACCAGTAGTCACACACTGTCCCACTGGCAATCTCACACCGCACCCTCTGCAGTTTTAGTGCCTCCTACAACCAGGCACTGCACGGCTCGCAATATCATTGCTTCATTCTGCACACCTGAAAACTCACACTACACCTGCTGCACCATCACTGTATCACAGTATACCGGGGACAGCCTGCCTTCGTGCAGTCACTCCCTGCACTATTTTCAACATGAGGGTCTAACACCATACAACCAGCCTCCGTGACCGCCTCTCTGGCTTACACCCCAGCACCTGCACCCATCGCTGCCTCAAACCACACCACTGCCAAGCTCACTGTTCCGCACTGCACTGCTCTGGCCTTGCTATCACCTGCTACTCCTTGATTCATTCTCAGTCCTATACTTACTCACACAACGCGTCAAGGCAGTCTTGATATTTACACAGCCTCAATTTTAGTCAGTGGTATAACCCTAAATAATAGAGCCCCCCATCCCCGAATGTGTAGAGGGGGCCTTGAGTCTCCTGTATCTCTTTCATTGGCTTTGGGCTGATTGTTTGTGGCTCTGTGTGTGGGGGGGGGCTCTCTCTGTGTCTTTCGGGGGCTCTCTGTGTGTGTGTGTGGCTCTCTGTGTGTGTGTGTGTGGCTCTGTGTGTTTGTGTGTGGCTCTGTGTGTGTGTGGCTCTCTGTGTGTGTGTGTGGCTCTCTGTGTGTGCATGTGTGTGGCTCTGTGTGTGTGTGTGGCTCTGTGTGTCTGTGTGGCTCTGTGTGTGTGTGTGTGGCTCTCTGTGTGTGTGTGGCTCTCTGTGCGTGTGTGTGTGGCTCTGTGTGTGTGTGGCTCTGTGTGTGTGTAGCTCTGTGTGTGTGTATGTGTGTGTGTGTGGCTCTGTGTGTGTTTGGCTCTCTGTGTGTGTGTGGCTCTCTGTGTGTGTGGCTCTCTGTGTGTGTGTGTGGCTTTCTGTGTGTGTGTGGCTCTCTGTGTGTGTGTGTGTGTGCAAATGCAATAGGTCTCGCATTTGTGAGAGATTAAGCTATTGACATTGTAAATGACAATGCCATTTATTTATCTGTTTTCAAAACCAACACATAAATAAACATTTTGTCATTTACAATGCCAATAGCTCTAACTTTGGCAAAGGCGAGACCGTTGCATTGTAAATGCTTGTTATATCTTTGTTCATTTATGTCAATAACAAACCCGTTTCCATCTGCACAGACAGCATATATCTGAAGTCTTCTTCCTACACACAAGTTATTGCATTGATAGTAAATTCTCCGCCCAACGTAAGGTCTAGTGTCCCATGATCCACAAACCCACATCAAACTGCTTTTCTCATCCATACAGCATGGCAAACACTATTAAAAGTGTTTGTGATAACCTTTGATCATGGGGACTGGGCA
Source organism: Lissotriton helveticus (assembly GCF_964261635.1). Lineage (NCBI taxonomy): Eukaryota > Metazoa > Chordata > Amphibia > Caudata > Salamandridae > Lissotriton > Lissotriton helveticus. The sequence continues at coordinate 1,803,905,262 of NC_136065.1, read as the reverse complement.
TTGACTTTTCTATGTGCATTGCTTATGATATATAGGGACAGGCCGTATGTCTAGGGGAGCCATCACCAGTTTTGTCTTGCCAGTTTCAGTAATACTATATACAATTCCATTACATCACTCGTTTAACCCTTTCCTTAGCAAACTGGTCAGGGTTGCACCTTTCACTTCATTTCATTTAGTCTGCTCCTTTTCCGTATTCGCTAGCAATGGATCTCTATAACACTAGCAGTGGAAGCATGCCACTAGGGAAACATCCTTTACAACGCAGTTATAACCACACAGCTTCTACCACGCATGCATTCACCACACATGCTGATTTTGGTGCTTTTACGACATATACTTTTACCATGAATAGTACTTCTAGTTGAGGTAAGTATATGTGTATATGTGTGTGTGTGTGTGTATGTCCCCCAACGTTTTGCTGACGGGCACTGGTGGTAACTGACTCTGACTGGCCCTGGACTCTGCCTAACCAGGCCCAGGGTTAGTGCTATGCTGAAAGTGACACACTTAGAATACAATGAAAACACCTACATACACTAGGGTACACTATGGGTTGGGGAACCCCTGTGATTGGCATGACCTACCCTATAAGGCCCAAGTACATAATGGGGTAGGGTATTGAAACTACCTCTCAGTCCTTGGTATATAATAGGGAATGGCAGTTTAGAGGCCAGCAGCCCTTTCTGCACTTGCCATGTGTGCACTGCTGAACCTGAGGTCAGTGTAAAAGTAGCCCTGTGTTGCAGGACTGCTTTTTAAAAGTAAATTGTGCCCAAACTCGACTTTGGTGTTTGGGGCACATAAAAATGGCTAACCTAGAATGGTTGGGCATATTGGGTATCCCCAGGGTCTCCCCATTGTGAGCCAGGGGTAGGGGTCAGGTATTTATAAGGAAGGCCCTTGTAAAATGAGTTTTATATGCTCTGGGTTAAGTAAAATTGCATATTTCACTCCCCACATTGCAATAAAGTGCTGCCTAAAACCGACTTTGGTGCTAGGAGCACTGTGGAGGGAGGATCTGCAATATCTTTAGATATTCAGAAACCCTAAAGTCTGCTCTAGGAATTTCAAGAGGTGAGGGTCCTGTAGAAATAGGCAGAGTACTTATAAAATATGTTTTTATAAGCCCTGGTTTTGGAAAAATGACCCAAGTCATATTTCCCATGCAAACCCCATGCCACAAAGGTTAACATGGAAAGAAATTATTTACTACTAACTCTTGATAGGAGACGGCTAAAAATACCATTCAAAGACTTCCCAGAATGGTATGAATAAACTCCACAATATAATATTGTTGAATATCTCTTGATTGGTCAGAGTTAAGTGGATTAGCCAGGCTCATTTGAAGAGGTGATAAAGAGCCCTTGGGGTTAACCAGCTCTGCTAGTAGGGCAGTGTTCTGTTACACAGGAATGCCAGAGCAGGGGGAGGAGTCATAAATAATGGACTTCAAGGGGAAGACACCAGTGTCATTTACATCTCTACTCTTTTGAACCCAGACAGATGCTCGGTTTAAGGAAAGAATGAGCAGTTGCAAGGGGGAGAGACCATGGAGATTATCCATCCTAGGGGTGAGTTTAGCCAGCTCTTCTCTCCCTGCTGGAAAATCAGCCATTATAAATTTGGAAGAATTGGTGTAGCCTGGGACAATATAGTACCACACTTTGCAGGATGTGGTCATACCTTTGGGTGGTACCATGCACCCCATTGGACAGGAGTGACCTCCTGCTTGACACAGAGAACATAAAATAAGTATCTGAGAGCGGCAGAGCCTCTCAGATCTGCTGCTTGAAACTTAAGAAAGCACGACGAGCCGTGCTCTGAAGTTTGATGTGCATTTCCTAAGGCCTGCATTCTAAAGATTGCACCTTCTGCACAATCTCAAACTACAGCCCTGTGGACTATCTTGCTGTAAAAGGACTAAAGAGTGGACTCCCTGCAAGCTACAGGTTAACAGAGATCACCTGGAACATCATCACAAAAAATCCTCAATCTGGAGAACTACCATTGGATTTGCAAGGGTTTTGTCCAAGTGGATTGTGGGAACTGAAGTCCTCACCTTTCAAGGACCATCTTGGAGATTCCATACCATTGGAGTGAGTTTGAGACACTTTAGGACCCTTTGGGGAACTTCAGGAAGAAGTCCCACAAGTTTGGAAAACTTTGGAGCAACTTTAGAAAAAAGATCCATAAGGGGACCGGCTCAACCTGGCCAGCCAAGTCGCTTGCCTTCAACCGTGAGTCTGCCTGCCGTCCAGGTTTGTCCTGCTGAAAAGCTTTGTAGTTTGACCAGGAGTAGTCAAAATCCGAGTCTGGCGTACCTTCACCGAATCTGGCCTGGTGAAGAGCGTCGAGGGACCAGCGAGAAAAAGTTCCATTAAAGTTTGCAAGTCCATACGAAGAAAAGGTGACCTGGAGCAACTGCGAAAGCCAAGTCCCCTGCCTTCAACCGTGTGTCGGCCTGGATCCTTGGTTCGTCCCGCTGGAACACTCCAGAGGTCAGACTTCCACCGAATCCAGACTGGCTAAGAGTATCGAGAGACCCCAGGAAGAAAAGCTCCAGAAAAGTTTCCAAATCAGACGGTAAAACTTTGACCGAGACCTACCACGAGGGGTAGCCGCCCAGGGCTCCATGGCAGTCGGCCTAAAATTATGACTTTGGCCCGGTCTATCGCTACCAGATGTCTTGATAAGAAGCTATAGATTTCTATGTGCTAGATAATGTTACATTTTTGAAAATTCACATCACCGGTTCCCTACATTGGATTTTTGTCGTTTTGGTTTTATTTTAAAGATACAAATATTTCCTATTTTTATAAATTGGTGTTGGATTTTTATTGGGCATTGTGTCTTAATTATTTACTGAACTGGTGTTTTTGAATGCTTTACCTACCTGTCTTTAAAGTTAAGCTTGCCTGCTCGCAGCCATGCTACCGAGGGTTGAGTATAGGAATAATTCTCTATGACCTATTCTGAGCCATATAATGTATTAGTGGCCTTATTGCTAGTGGCAGATATACATTTGCCCCTACTAATAATCCACTTTATTTATATATTATATTATATATATATATATATACATATATATATATATATATATAGAGAGAGAGAGAGAGATATAGTTAAGTGGTGGGTAGGAGTATAGGTTTGTAAGGGGGTTGTTATGGTTAAGGGTGAATAAGAGTCTGGGTGGAAAGCATATTTTTAGAGTTAGAGGTGGATAAGGGTATTGGATTGTAAAGGTGTTTTAAGTGTTTAGGGGTGGGTAAGTGTATTGAGTGGAAATTGTATTGTTAGGTTTTAGGGATGGGTAAGGGTATTGGGTGGTAAATGTATTTTAGGCTTATGGGATGGGTAGGGGGACATAAAGTGATATCGCAATTTTTTAGGCTTAGGGTAAGATAAGAGTGTTGGGTGGTAAGGGTATTTATTGGGTTTAGGAGTCGACAAGGGTATTGGATTGTAAGGGTATTTTTAGGGTCTAGGTGTGGGTAAGGGTACTTTTAGGGTCTAGGGGTGGGTAAGGGTATTGGGCTGCTAGGGTATTTTTAGGGTTAGGGATGGGTAAAGGTATTACGCGGTAAGGGTATGTTAGGGTTTTCGGGTGGGTAGGGGCATAAGGTGGTAAAGGTAATTAGTAAATGGGAGGTTTGAGGGAGTTCCCTCTAACAAAAGCATAACATTAATTTATTTTAAAAAATGGGGGGTTGGAGGGGATTCCTCTACAAAAAAAACATGAAAAAAATAAATATATATATATATATATATAATATGTTTATATATATATATCCATATCCATATCCGACACTTACCAGAGAAATGCATGCTGGGACTTGGGGTCCTTTAGAATTGAACTGCAGCTGCAAATAATATCAGTTGGAGCCCGCTGCACTTCAGCCAATGGGATTGGATTTTTGCAGGCCCACCCCGAAAACTAGCCCAACACGAGGCTGCTGCGGCTAGCAGTCCGTCACTGCACGGGGACGCAGGATCATTGTACCTGCACGTCACGGCCCGTTCTGGACTTTGTGCTTGGGGTTGAGGCGTTGGGGACTGGAGGCAGCCTCGGACACCATCATTACAAGATCTGCTCGACAACAAACAGCCTTCTCCTTCCTTTGTTGTGCACAGCAGCGCTTACAGAAGCACAACACAGCTCCATATCCGACACTTACCGGAGAAATGCATGCTGGGACTTGGGGTCCTTTAGAATCGAACTGCAGCTGCAAATAATATCAGTTGGAGCCCGCTGCACTTCAGCCAATGGGAGTGCCGTGGGACATACAAAGGAGGGAGGCAGTGCACACCCCGTGTATTCAGGCATCTGAGGAAGGCAGATATGCCGAAATGCATCATGCCTGTCACGGTGATTAAAAGGTTGCCTAGAAAATCCCCGCTGTGTCCTCTGATCTTTTCGTTGAAAGGATTTTTCTGCACATACTCACGCGCTGGCCAGTAGCGCGTTTACAGAGGACCCGCCTTTTCAAGTGGCCTGCGAAAATATTGGCAACAAGCTTTTTTTACTTCCAAGTGATTGGGTTTTTGCAGGCCCACCCCGAAAACTGGCCCAACACGAGGCTGCTGCGGCTAGCAGTCCGTCACTGCACGGGTCGCAGGATCATTGTACCTGCACGTCACGGCCCGTTCTGGACTTTGTGCTTGGGGTTGAGGCGTTGGGGACTGGAGGCAGCCTTGGACACCACCATTACAAGATCTACTCGACAACAAACAGCCTTCTCCTTCCTTTGTTGTGCACAGCAGCGCTTACAGAAGCACAACACAGCTCCATATCCGACACTTACCGGAGAAATGCATGCTGGGACTTGGGGTCCTTTAGAATCGAACTGCAGATCCAAATAATATCAGTTGGAGCCCGCTGCACTTCAGCCAATGGGAGTGCCGTGGTACATACAAAGGAGGGAGGCAGTGCACACCCAGTGTATTCAGGCATCTGAGGAAGGCAGATACGCCGAAATGCACCATGCCTGTCACGGTGATTAAAAGGTTCCCTAGAAAATCCCCACTGTGTCCTCTGATCTTTTCGTTGAAAGGATTTTTCTGCACATACTCACGCGCTGGCCAGTAGCGCGTTTACAGAGGACCCGCCTTTTCAAGTGGCCTGCGAAAATATTGGCAACAAGCTTTTTTTACTTCCAAGTGATTGGGTTTTTGCAGGCCCACCCCGAAAACTGGCCCAACACGAGGCTGCTGCAGCTAGCAGTCCGTCACTGCACGGGGACGCAGGATCATTGTACCTGCACGTCACGGCCCGTTCTGGACTTTGTGCTTGGGGTTGAGGCGTTGGGGACTGGAGGTAGCCTCGGACACCATCATTACAAGATCTACTTGACAACAAACAGCCTTCTCCTTCCTTTGTTGTGCACAGCAGCGCTAACAGAAGCACAACACAGCTCCATATCCGACACTTACCGGATAAATGCCTGCTGGGACTTGGGGTCCTTTAGAATCGAACTGCAGCTGCAAATAATATCAGTTGGAGCCCGCTGCACTTCAGCCAATGGGAGTGCCGTGGGACATACAAAGGAGGGAGGCAGTGCACACCCAGTGTATTCAGGCATCTGAGGAAGGCAGATACACCGAAATGCATCATGCCTGTCACGGTGATTAAAAGGTTGCCTAGAAAATCCCCGCTGTGTCCTCTGATCTTTTCGTTGAAAGGATTTTTCCGCACATACTCACGCGCTGTCCAGTAGCGCGTTTACAGAGGACCCGCCTTTTCAAGTGGCCTGCGAAAATATTGGCAACAAGCTTTTTTTACTTCCAAGTGATTGGATTTTTAAAGGCCCACCCGAAAACTGGCCCAACACGAGGCTGCTGCGGCTAGCAGTCCGTCACTGCACGGGGACGCAGGATCATTGTACCTGCACGTCACGGCCCGTTCTGGACTTTGTGCTTGGGGTTGAGGCGTTGGGGACTGGAGGCAGCCTCGGACACCATCATTACAAGATCTACTCGACAACAAACAGCCTTCTCCTTCCTTTGTTGTGCACAGCAGCGCTTACAGAAGCACAACACAGCTCCATATCCGACACTTACCGGAGAAATGCATGCTGGGACTTGGGGTCCTTTAGAATAGAACTGCAGCTCCAAATAATATCAGTTGGAGCCCGCTACACTTCAGCCAATGGGAGTGCCGTGGTACATACAAAGGAGGGAGGCAGTGCACACCCAGTGTATTCAGGCATCTGAGGAAGGCAGATACGCCGAAATGCATCATGCCTGTCACAGTGATTAAAAGGTTGCCTAGAAAATTCCCGCTGTGTCCTCTGATCTTTTAGTTGAAAGGATTTTTCTGCACATACTCACGCGCTGGCCAGTAGCGCGTTTACAGACGACCCGCCTTTTCAAGTGGCCTGCGAAAATATTGGCACAAGCTTTTTTTAACTTCCAAGTGATTGGATTTTTGCAGGCCCACCTCGAAAACTGGCCCAACACGAGGCTGCTGCGGCTAGCAGTCCGTCACTGCACGGGGACGCAGGATCATTGTACCTGCACGTCACTGCCCGTTCTGGACTTTGTGCTTGGGGTTGAGGCGTTGGGGACTGGAGGCAGCCTCAGACACCATCATTACAAGATCTACTCGACAACAAACAGCCTTCTCCTTCCTTTGTTGTGCACAGCAGCGCTTAAAGAAGCACAACACAGCTCCATATCCGACACTTACCGGAGAAATGCATGCTGGGACTTGGGGTCCTTTAGAATCGAACTGCAGCTGCAAATAATATCAGTTGGAGCCCGCTGCACTTCAGCCAATGGGAGTGCCGTGGGACATAGGAAGGAGGGAGGCAGTGCACACCCAGTGTATTCAGGCATCTGAGGAAGGCAGATACGCCGAAATGCATCATGCCTGTCACGGTGATTAAAAGGTTACCTAGAAAATCCCCGCTGTGTCCTCTGATCTTTTCGTTGAAAGGACTTTTCTGCATATATATATATATATATATATATATATATATATATATATATACACACGCATACACACACACACAGGTATAGATAATATATTTTGCGTGGTAGAGGCATGCTTGGTAAAATCATGCGTTGCAAGGTCGTACAACCATGCCACTCGAGTTGAAAGATGATGGTTTGCTACTAACAGGTCTATGTCTACAAATCTGCATGGCATTTTATTTTTCTTTGACCTGATCATTACATCTAGCAAGCACGTTTCAGGTTCTTTGACAATTGGCAGTTCGACCACTCCCTCTGTAAAAGTAAGGATATTAGTCCAATATGATTATATTGATATGTGTAAGAAATTAGATTATAAGTTGTGGAGACTGACTACCCACCTCAAGTAATATTCACAACCCTTGTCAGGGTGAACTCTTAAAGTCACCAAATTAACCTGATCTTAACTCCCTGGTAGCTATGGTACAGAGCAGATAGACTTAACCTGCAGTGCCAAAACAGTAATAAAGTCATTATGCAACACAATAGAAAATTACAAACCAAATTTGAAAAATAGAAAAAAAAATCATGAATAAAATACACCAAAACTACAAAAATCCAATATGGAGAACTGGAGATATGAGTTTTCAAAGTTTTATGTAAGAACAGCACCAAGAAGCATAAAGTGCCAATGATAGTCAATGGTTGTGGGGGCAAGATGGCGTCCGGACTCTCGGCCGGGCGAGCTGGATGAAACACTCTCTCCCGGTCAAACTCGCCATTCTGTTGGTTATTGTAGTTCCTGAAGATTAGAACATACCTAACCTAGTTACTTGAATTCTATAAACATATCACTTTTTTACCAATGAAAGGAGGATTAAAACTAACGTGATGCTTTGGCGATCTCTGGTCTCTCGGAATTTACTGACCCGCTGGATCCTCTCTCAACGAACAGGCTCCTTTGTTTACTGCTCCGGCTGCGACTTTTTCGTCTCGTAAACTCTCTGACTTCTCGTTTGAAGGTATGCCACCGAAAACTCAGGGGAAGAACTTTGCCTCGGGCACTGCTGGACGCATTTCGATAGCTCGCGGAGGTGGTTCCTTGAAAGCAGCCGATGAGGGAGAGCAGTTTCCGTCAGCGCCGATACCGGGAGCAGTGGTTTGCGAGGAAATGGTTAACAAATGGCAAGCCCCGGTCGAAGCGCTGGTTCCAGCTTCGGTGAAGCCTAAAACCACAGTCCTGATGAAGTTTAAAAAACGGTAGAGAAGAATAAAACGCCGCAGCAGTGTATTAAGACCAAACGAGGTCATCCTGCAGCCGTAACGTCAACAGTATCATCAAAACTTTCAGTAAATATAGCACCAATCGAAACGGATGCTGGTCTCTCTTTTCCTTCTTTGAGCTTGGTGGCGGCTGATGGTGGCAAGGGGGGCAAGGTGGTTCTGTAAATGGCCCTGTGATACCTATTGTAGGACTGGAGAACATTAATGTTGAATCTGGAGCTCACATTGGCAACGCAGTGCATGTAGCTCATCTGCAACAATCCAGTGGAACTCTAGGAGTTGTAGTTCCAGCTTTGAGTACAGGAATTGCAGGGATCACAGGAACTACAGGAATCACAGTAACTCCCAGGGATCAAGGGGATGTACTGCCTGCTTTGTTACAGCAGAATGAGAGCACCTCTTGTGAGATCGTTCAGGCAACCCCGCAGAATGCAGGTTTAAATTCAAATGGGGACATAGAATGCGGGGATAAATTCTACTCTTTATCCGATCACACAGGCTCATCGGAGAAGGATGTCGGTGAGGATAAGGATTGGACAGACGACAGTGAGCTGGGCGACTGGCAAACCAGTGAAGTACTGAGGTCACCCTTTGGATCTCGTACAGTTCGAAAAGCAGCCAAAGATTCTGGGGCATCAGCATCGCACCCTGATGTAGGGTCATTAGTCTGGGATTACTAATTTTCCATACAGATGGATCTGGAAGGTAATCTACCAGACCATCATGGCCCACCGTGAAGCGACCCGGCAAGAAAGTGCTCGCACTCAGGGTGCGTGTCGTAGGGTGCAAAACTCTATCCGCAGAGTCGCAAAGACATGCTCGGACATTGTCTCTAGAATTGGGGAGGCGGAAGAGAGGATCTCTACTCTTGAGGATGATATGGCCACCAAGAAGAGTATTACAGACCTCATTAAGACCCAAAAGGAAGACATCTTATGGGAACTCATGGACCTAGAAAATAGAGCGCGGAGGAATAACTTAAGAGTCCTGGGAGTTCCAGAAGGGATTGAGGGGTCGGACACCAGGCAGTTTGTGGTCGAACTGTTCACTGAAGCATTTCCCGAAGTCAAACAATGGGACTGGCAGCTTGAAATTCAGCGGGCTCATCGTTTCCATTTAAGCAAAAGAAACAGACAGGTCAAACGGAGGATAAACCCCTTGCTATTCTTATATGCTTAAATAATTTCCTAGCCAGGGAGAAGGTCTATGACTTGGCTCGGCCTGATAGGAGACGGACTGGCAAGGGGTGCAAGTTCTTTGTTAGGCCTCACCTTTGCCCAGCTACTGATGAACGGAGGTGGCAGCTCCGGCAGTTAATAACATCTTTTCAGTCAAAGGGAGCGCAAGCTTTTTTGCTCTTTCCATCTAAACGGAAAATTATTTATCAGGGCCAGACTAGATTCTTTGATTCTGAAACTGAGGCTAAAGAGTTTCTGAACTCACTTTAGGTGGTAACTCTGTTTTAGGTCTATCTTTTTCTTTTTTGGTTTTCTTCTTCTTTTTTTCTTTAGGGACCTAAGGGCTGTCAAGGGCTGTTAAGGGCAGGGGTGCTGTCCTTGAAGTGGAGAGAAGTGTGAATTTTGTATTTTCGTCTCTTTTTTCTCTCTCTTTTCTTCTTCTTTCCCCAGGGCGGCACACCTCATCACTATTAATAGTTTGGCGAGCACACCGGGGGATTTGGTGTTTAAATCAGTTCCTCCATCACAAGGACCTAGGTACTGTTGCCCTATTTGGGGGTGGTGGGGTATGGGGGTTTCATGGGGGTAGGATCAGGGTGGGCAAGGGCTGGGAGGGTGATGTGGGAAGGGGGGAATGGGGGAGGGGCGGGGGCGGGTGGGTGGGTTCTAAAAGTAAAAATTGCTTGAATGTATATTATGTGTGTGGCGCTTCTGTTGGCTTTTATGTTATTATGGCATGCTTATGGCTAGAAGGCTGGTTTAAATTTAACTCGTATGTATTTGCTGGGGGTTGGTTCTTTTGGAAGGTAGATGGCGCAGGGTAAGATTCGCCTAGCGTCTTGGAACATATGCAGGTTGAATGATGGTAAAAAAAGGGCCCTGCTCTCGAGAATTGTTCCAGCTTTGCGAATAGACCTACTCTGTCTGCAAGAAACGCATGTCCCGTGTAATGACCGGGATTGTCTGAGAATTCCAGGATATGACTTAATTGGGTGCTCCCGTCAGACATCTAAGATCGGGGGGGTTGCAATTTTATTGAGGCGGGGAACCAGTTCATGTAAGAAAACTTGTCAAGACAGTGCAGGGAGATGGGCTATTACGGAGGTAACATTTAATGGTAGGCCCCTAACAGTATGTACGGTGTACGGCTCAAATTTAGATGACCCTGCAGTGTTACATCATTTGAATGTCGAGCTGGCACTATACCCGCACCCTATTTGTGTTTGTGGAGACATGAATATTAATCTGCCTGCTGATTTTAATATTGTATACAATCAGCTTTATGGGGGTAAGAAGCCTACGGTTTTCAGGGCCCTTCAAGCTTTGGTCCAAGAGCACTGCCTGATTGATCTTTGGTCTCACCATAATAGTAACCAAGATGGCTTTACATATTACTCTGCACCTCATAATAAAATGATCCGGCTGGACTATTTTTTTATGTCGGATCAGTTAGCCGAGGCTTCCTCTATTTCAGCTCCTCCAAGAGTTTTATCAGACCACAACCCTTTGATTGTGGAATGTCCTCTTCCTCAGGATCCTGGGGTCCTGAGGAATTGGACATTTGAAAGGAAACTTTTAATGGAGCAGTCCTATTTGGACCATATGATGAATTGGATATCGGAATTTTAAAATCTCAATAGGGGGTCAGCCTCGGGCACTACGGTCTGGGACACACTTAAAGCCGCTGTTAGGGGTGAGACAAAGAGCTTTTCGGCCTTTCGGCGTAGGACAATTCAACAACATATTTCTAGGCGTATGGATGAGCTGAGAGTGGCAGAGGTCCAGCTAATAGATGCAGTCAAGGAAGGTCAAGATACAGCTGAAAGCCAGGCATTGGTCGTCAAAATAAGAGCAGGCCTGCTGGAGTTTTTTGGCCAGGATCTTGCCGCTAAGTTCTTGCAGTTCAGTACGGAGATGTTTGAGCTTGGGGAAAAATCTGGCAGGGTCTTTGCCAAACGGCTCCAGCAGAGGAATCTGGCTAATCGCATTATTAATATTCAAGACTATCAAGGTCGGGTACAAACTACGCCAGAAGGAGTTATGGGTGTTTTTCGACAATTTTATCATACATTATACACTGAGGGGGAATGCTGGTTCAGATGTAGAGTCGGAAGCTGTGACCTTTCTTCAGGACATTAACACTCTCCATCTCACAGCCCAGCAGAATTAAGTTCTTTCTGCTCCAATAGAATGGGAGAGGCTGAGCTTGCGATGAATTCACTAGCCAATGGAAAAGCTGCTGGCCCAGATGCAATTACCCTGGAATTTTATAAAATGTTTTGTGGAGAGATTTGGCTGGACTATTTGTTAGTTCTTAGAGCTGCGCAGCATGGTAGTATACCATACTCCTGGCGCCACACTAATATTATTCTTTTGAAGAAAAAAGACAAACCAGAGCTTTACCCTTCCTCATTCCGCCCTATTTCTCTTATAAATACTGACAATAAAATTTATGCCAAAACTCTGTCCTCCAGGTTAGCCTCGGTGATTATTCCTCTGGTGTCATTGCGCCAGCATGGCTTTACCCCAGGTAGGGATACGGCCGATCATGTTCGCCGGGTTATTGCACTGCTGGACTGGGCTCAGGTTACCGGCTCCCCCATCGGAGCGATCCTGTTGGACGCCAAGAAGGCGTTTGACAGGGTCACCTAGGGATTCCAATGGGCAGTTCTCCGATGGAAGGGCTTTAGTCCTGTGTTTATCCAGGCAATTCAATCATTGTATATTGCTCCAATGGCTACTGTATCTGTATCTGGGCTAGTATCAAATCCATTTGGTATTGGCAGGAGCACTCGGCAGGGGTGTCCCTGCTCGCCCCTGCTATTTGCCCTATACATTGATCCTTTTTTGAATAAAATTGAGGACTCCCTAGATATTTTGCCGGCTTTGGTCAATTCTACAGAATATAAGGCGTTGGCCTACGCTGACGATATCGTTGTGTTGACCAAAGATGTTGCATCTGCTTTTTCTGCTTTAAAGATCTTAGCAGAACAGTTCGGCCAGCTCTCTGGGTACAAGCTTAATGTCACTAAAACCCAAGTTATTCAATCTTCTACTATGGGTCATTCCAGAGTCCCTGTGACTCAATCCGCAACGTATCTAGGAGTTAAAATTACTTGCTTAGTAAGTAATATTCCAGATCTGAATATCTTGCCGGTAATTAAATAACTCAATTCTATCTTGGTAAGACTGGATAATCTACATCTCTCCCTGTAAGGCAGGTGCAATGTTCTTAAAATGCTGGTGCTACCAAAGTTCTTATACTTATTTAGAACTATTCCTCTGGAGTTCTCCCAATCTAGCTTGGTTAGGGCAGAGATGACCTGCAATAGATTCCTTTGGGGATATCACCATCCACGCAGGGCAGCGAAGTGGATGTGTCTTCCGAGAGAACTGGGTAGGTGGTCAGTCCCGAACCTTTTGCTCTATTTATGGTCATCTTTGATCCAGCATTTTGGGGTACCATTGTTTGGGGATAGGGTGCTGGTACCATTGGCCTGTAGGCCCTCAATTTATGAAATAGGACCAGGGGAGGATGCTAAGGGGATTTTACTGCAGGTTCTTGAACCTAGTTACTATAAAAAACAAGTTCATGGTTATTGGGACAATGTTTTCAGTATGGCGCAAGATCCGACGTAAATGGGCTATGCCCAATATTAATTACTATACGCCCTTTACAGCTGCCAGGCTCCTACGCCTTATTTGTCAAGATCTAACCACCTTTAGGTGGATGTCACTAGGGTTGGTAGGGGATTTAGGTTTGGGTGGGAGCATGGCCTCTTTATCATTTCTAAAGGATAAGTTTCAGCTTAACACCCACGATTTTTTTTAAAATATTTGCAGATCCGAAGCTTTGTAGATAGAACGAAGTACCAAACTACCATCATGTTCGATAGGATTACATTGTTCGAACTGATTTTGAGGAGATCTAAAATTGGTGTAATCTATCAACATTTACTAGCTGGCCTTCCTGATGATATGGTTGTACAGACTGCCAAGTGGGAGGCTAAGCTGGGGGTGACAGGGGTGGATATTACTCAGGCCCTCGAACTGGCCGGCAGTGTACTCATTTCTGGAAGTTTACGCTCTCAATGCTATATGGCTATGTTCGATCTTTATTATAACCCGGATAAAATCTCCAAATGGGAGGGTAGTGGGGGGCATGGTTGCCCGAGATGTGGCCTTGCAGCCGCAAATGATGTGCATATGTTCTTTGATTGCCCAAAACTGGGGCCGTTTCTCTCGGGTGTAGAGCAATTTATTAATACTAGGCTTAGGACCTCGGTTACTCTTTCACCAGAGGTGGTGATAATTGGGTGTGAAAATAACGCAGCATTAGAGACATCGAGGCATGCCTCTGCTGTCCTGTTTATTGCTATGTCCCAAGTCCGCCTCTGTATTACATCAGAATGGATTAGCCCAGATGCGCCTACTTTTATAAACTGAGAGAGCAAGGATCCTGGCCTTATATAATCTGGAGTCGGCAGTCTGGCTGAGGTGGGGTAGAAGGAGGCGGGAGTGGGGCCAGAAGATTTGGGCTCCACTGGTGGAGTGGCTTTGCGAAAGAAATTGTAAATACGGTTGTTTAGATTGCCTAATTATCCATCAGTTATGACCTATTAACCATTGCTTTGCTTGTTTCGTCCTTTTAAGTCAATCTGTCTTGGGCTATGTTTGTATCTTATTTGTCTTCCAGCCAAGCCTATTTTGTTGCTACTATATATGCACATGTGTTTGCCACTGGTTAGTAGTGTAATTCTTTTGCCACAGCTATTATGTTGTTGTATTATGGTTTTGTGCTTTTCAAGCTTTAATAAAAAAATTTTTTTAAAAAGCTAGTCAATGGTTGTGGTAGATCCGAATTTAGACACAATTTGATGCTGACTGCAATTAAGCACGGGTCAGATATACTAACCAGGTTCATCCCAGTTAACGATTTCACCTTATGACTTTAGTCCTTCAAGTCCACCACAGGATTACACTTCTAAAGTCCCCCAGCACCTCAGAGTGACACTCAGAGACTCACAGAGTAACAAGCAGAGGCCAAACAGCACGGTCTAGTACAGGTCCCGTTGCCACTGGCCAGCTGGACAGTTGCAGGAAAATATCTCTTGTAGCTTGTTGTGTCTCTGTCCCACAGAGCTCTTCTCAGGTTACAGATGGCAGGGTCAGTCCTCTTATGATTTTACTCAGGTCTCGGGGCATTCCTAAGTGTTGCCTGGAGATGCCACATTTATACCTGGAACAAGCTATTGGGTGGGATTAACCCCGGAGAATTTTTCTCACTCAGTTTTTTTTAACCTGTGGTCCAAGAACCCCTAGCGATCCTAGAAGCCTACTGAGGGAATCAGCGACTGCTTTGAAAATTAAATTATATTTGCAGTTTAATAAAGTGTACATAAATGAAGAAGCAAAATGTAAAGTGTAAAATGTTCAAATGTACTCTAAAATTAGAGGCGTTAAAATTAAGTGAGTATTTTCTGATTGATTTGTGGGAGCAGTGCAAGTGCATCAAACAGAATACAGTAAGGCTGATAAGTGTCCTCAATTGAATTTAGAAATGCTCTACCCTTCCCATTAAAATTAAAATGCTGATTATTGTTATGTTTGCATCGGAATTAAATATTTCATCATTTGTTAATTTGTTTGATGAATGCTTACTTCTGTATCTTTTGTATATTGTTTTGCAGTTCACATCATTCACAGTGCTCAGGTTGAGATCCCTGGCTTCTAATAATGACTTAGGGAGTGTCCCTGGATTCCAATGATGATTCAATGGGGGTCCCTGGTTTCCAGTAATGATGAAGTGGGGGTCTAAAGAAGTTAAAAGGTTAAGGACCAAAGCTCTAACCACTGGGATAAAAGTGCCCTGGAGCCTACGCTATACACTTTGGGCATTTTTACAATGGTTGAAGTTTTCTGCCACAATAAACTTGGGGTCTGTGAGCTGGGAGTATGTGTAGAGAGTGCACTAAGGTAATCCTAGTGTCCTTCAACATCTAGCATTCAAATCCTGTTTGGGGCAGTCATTGTACCCACAATAAACCCAGAGAAAGAAGTCTAGTGAAGCAAAGCAGGGGTTTCCAGCAATCATACAATGGATATGCAAGAACTATGTTAACATCATGTTCTCACCCTTTGAAGTGCCCCCCAGTGTTATATGTAAACCCCAGCAGATCTGTCAAGCAAGATTTTACACTCAAGAATGATTTGACACTGTATTGGCAAAAATTGGCCCACTGTGATTGGAGCCTGCCCGCCTGGGAGGGCAAAGGAATGGCCCTGCCCAGGTGTCACCTAACATTTGTCTGTGACAGGGGAGGCCTCCTTAAAGTTAATCTAGTTCTTAGGCCAATCCCACTGGTCATCCTGTCAAGGGAGCAATAGTACCTCCCCAAGCTAAGGCTTGTAGTTTCTGCTCTCGAAGCATTGTTCACACCTCTTTAAATACTAATTACTGGCTTGTAGAAGTAGAAGAGAAAATAAATGCACCTCCAGAGGATGTAGGCACGGAAAAGGTAACTTTCTAAAAGTACATTGTCCTTAATATGCATGGAAAAATTGGCTTCACAATTGAATTGAATTTTTAATAACTGTTAAAAATTATTGTTTTTTAATTATTTTTCAGCCTGGTTACAAATGGTTGACCTGCAGTCATGTTTGCACTGTCACTGTAGTGGATGGCACAACAAGTGGTGCAGTCCACTAGTGAGATTTAATTTACTATCACTGCCAAAATATCTATGTCGATCTTAATTTGAGATCTGGTTGCCGCTGCTATTTTAAAAGTATGAACCGCTGCCTTTGCCTGCCAAATCATCTGCACAAATCCATTTAAGAGTGAATTCCATCTCTTTTATGATCCACAGTATGTTCAACAAAAAGCAAAGGAAGCTTGTTTTTTAAGACATCCACCTTTCCCTAGAGCTGTTTATTTTTAATTTGTTTCCCTTTAGAATCTCTAAAAACATTCAATTGCCAGTGTGCTGAGTAGACATTGTACAAAGATGGATGCATCCAACACTATTTTTGTGGGAACTGATGCGAGCAACAAGGCATGAATTTCTGCAAGCTGTGGGGTACAATTACCTAAAGTTTTAGAGTGAGTAAATAGCAGTTGGAACTCCAAATTTCCCAGCACTGTAGTTCAAGCCGCAGAGTATTTCTTTTTAGTACCAACTGCAGGCTGTGCAGAACCATCTGTGTAGAAGATGGTCTTATAGTCCTAAATCGGTAGGACATTAGGAGATTATGGTATATTTTGTGTTTATTTGAGAAATTCTAGAGTGTGGATAGTCCGATCATACTCAAATTTTACATCAACTGTACTTAAAAGCCGTGGCCCACTGTACCCAATGGAACAGCAGAGGTGTAGGACATGAGCATTAGGAATGCTTGCTATATATAAGGAAATGTCGCTTTTTGCATGATCATCCCCGAAGTTTTGGACTGGTGATTTCTCAACTCCGAGAGTGCGCTGAGGTCTGCTAACCAGACCTCACTGCCAGTGTTCTGACCCCTAAAAGTGTATATCTGTCTGGCTTCTATCCCATTGATAAATATATACTTACTTATAATTTGCTAGTATATGGTACAGGGGGCGATGGAGGCAGGGCCTGTAAGTTAAAGTGTCCCAACAGGAGTGCAGCCTTTATTGGGCTACACTGAATGTGACAACATGAAAACATGTCTCTCGGTCTGCCACTGCAGACTGTCAGAGCAGTTTTAAACTGTTAACTCAAATGTGCTATTTGAACTAATGGCAAAGTACCATGCTTCCCTTTTACATACGTATAAGTAACCCCTTACAACATGATTATCCATTCCTAAGCAAGGGTGCTATATATTAAAAAGTAGGAAATGTATTTTAAAAGGTCCCAATAGTTAAAATCCCAAATCAACATTTTTACTGTTGAAAAGCTGATAGCCTCACCGATGAGTGCAGAGTTACATCCTAACAACTCAGCTGTCCTAATTTCTGAATGGGCCTACTAAAGTTAGTACCTCTAAATATCAAAATAATTGTTACATCAAGCCAGACTCGGTGCCAAAGTGGAATTTAATGTAACTTTTAAAGAACTGCAACTTTTAGAAAGTTGCCTCTCTGTTGGACAAGTTTTTGAGTGGCCATTCATAGATGCTGGACACCAGACAACCTTCTGCCCTCCTTGGGAGAAGTACAAATGACTACCAGAAGCGGGAACAATGGAGGCCTGCATTGGTAGAGGTTTTACCTCTTCCTGGCAGGAAGCCACACAGGGTGTGAGCCCAAAAGGGGAGCTTCTAAGGGGAAGCAGCCTTTGAAGGGCAAATGATGGACACAAAGGAGACGGGCTGCTCTCCTGTTCAAATACATGGGTTGGCTTCAGGGACAGAGAGGGAAAACCAGTTGTCAAACTGGTTTTCCCATTGGTGTGCTGCCCTCAAGTTACACCGCTAGGGTGGGGAACTAAGCTCCATACACCACGAGTAGGTTCCACCATCTTGAGAATGGGCAGAATAGTGCACTTTGGGATAGCCAGATGCCATACACTTGCAGGAAGTCATCGTCAGGCAGAAAGGTCCTGGTAGCCCACTGGCTAGTAACCACTGCATCCCCGGAGGGTATTTTCTGGACATAAACTGGACACTCCTGGCACCCAACCTTCAGATCTCATCTGGACTGGAAAGAGGACTGAAGAAGATCTTCCCTCCTGGTCACTGGACTGTGCAAGAGGGGCTGCACCCACAGCTGGACTGCCCCTGCTGATCCCTGGGCTAGCAAGTAGAGGACTGAGCCGGTGGTTCCTGGCTTATGGAAGAGCCTGTCCTGAGCCCCAGACAGAATATGTGAACTCCAAAAGTCAGTTGTCTGACTTCCTGTTATAGCACCAGGGCCACAACAGCAGAAGAAGACGATCCTGGCTAGTAAGTAGCCACAGTCAACTGATCGCCACTGACAGCCAACGTGCACTCACGGAGACCAAGTCCAGACACTCAAAAGTTGCTGGACCTGGGAGCGTCATTGGAGTGAAGTTAGGTTGCATAAGAAATACACTAGCCTTCAACAAAGGGAAGTGCTGGCTTTGCTGTGACTGGAGACTAGTAGTCCAGGGGCAACTGGACTTTTGCTGGACCAAAGAGGACTCCGAGGGACACTGACCCCTGTGGCCAAAGTCACCACACCTAGACTGTGGACTGAGGAGTAGCCCCAAAAAAAAACCCCATCTACAACACAGCATCCTCAGCATCTTACAATATCTTCAGCATTCTGTATGCTTGCATCAGGACTGCTCTGTTAAAGCCTGTGGAGGTTCACCTCCAGAGCCTTTGGAACGGGGCTTGAGACTGTTTTGGGGACAAGATAACTGCCCACAGGTCCTTACTGGCCCCCTTGGCCTCCTCCTTGCTGAAGTTGCTGGTACAAAGCGGGCTAGAACAGCTTAATATAACTTTCCGCTTACCAATTCTTGTTTGAATTTTGCATACAAAGCAGTGATTTGCAATTTACTTACAAATCTTTATCTCTGGAACCCTTCAGTTGATTTTGTTTATTTTGGTGTATAAACATTCATTAAAACAAGATGTATGTTTATAAATTGGTGTCTGGTTTCTTTCATTTTGCTCAACTTTATTTTGTTGTTTTGGTGCTTCTAAATGCTTAATACTTGTTACTTTATTTAAGCTTGACTACTCTAAGCCACATCTATTCATGGTAGATCTAAGATTTAACAAACGCGTCTAACCCACATAGATATCGTGAGTGTACTATGTGGTGGGGTCGCACGATCACACCATTTAACATAACTCTTTCCTCACACTATATTTATTAGTTTCCCTTGTGCCAAAAGATGTTTTTTCATAATTCAAAACATGAAGGTCTGGAAATTCAGAAGAATTCCACAGTGCCAAAAGGGTAGAGAGATCCTTTGATCAAGAATGGTGGAATGCGTCCTTTCCATGGGACTTTTGACCTGAAAAGTATCCCCTCTAGACTATCTTTGTATGTGTAAGGAAAAAAGTGTTATCATGTCAAACCTAACCGCCACTCTAACAAGAGGGGGAAAAGACAAAAAAAAATCCTTTTTTATATAACTCTAACCGACTCTAGTAGAGGCAAGCTTCATCATTGGGTTCACCTTGGCTTCTAAAGGCCAGGGTGGGCTTGACCTTATCCCAGAGAGCTCATATGTAGACTGTTAAATACGAGGCGTAAGTTCCTCATCCACTCCTATGGTAACCTTCTATTAGTGGGGTGGATGGGAAAGATGAAAACTATGTTTGGAGGTTGGAAAGCTATATTGGTCCAATAACCATAAAACACCAACATGTTTCAGCCCTTCACTAATGGCCTCAATGGTCCTGGGCTTTCAACAGGGTGGATTCATGCTACTACCACCCCCAAAAAGTATATAATTTGTGGTTTTATGTATGGCATGCAATTACATGCAAGGCAAGCACAGGCAATGATAATACATGCCAATCTGCTTCGTTCCCAGAGCCATGGAGACTGTTACCTCCACAGGGGCCCGAGTGGGTGGCCCTGTAGTCAAATCTGTGTCAAGGGTCCCAACCCACTTTGCAACCTACCTGACTCGGCCACGAGCAGGGGCAAGAAAGCCCAGGAATATTTAGGCCATCAGGCTGAAATAGGGAATACCTGGGAGTGGAATTTTAAAAGTTAGGCCCCCTATTTAACAGTCTACACGAGGTCGAGACCACCCTGGCCTTTAGGAGCCTGTGTGAACCCAATGATTAAGCATGCCACTACTAGAGTGGGTGAGGGTTAAATATAACAAAAAAAAGCCTTTCTCTGCTCTGATCAGAGTGATGCTTAGGCTTGAGACATAATCCCTTTGTTTCCTTGCACGTACAGAGATAGTCTAGAGGGGATATCTTTCAGGTCATAAGCTCTTTCATAATTGCTATCTGCAACGCAGTAGGAATTTTGTCTATGCGAGTGAAGCGTGCTTCAGCTGTGTAGAACAAATATGAGCGGTAAGCAATTGGAACTGTCTGTCCTTCATTGTACGTTTAAAAATAAGAGGGGCCCCTTATAAACCCAGCGAGACTAGGGCACTTACACAGTGAAACGGAAAAAGATCCCTTAGGGTAAATTTCTATGCAAATCTTTGATACCATACATCACTTTGATCCTCCAACAAACACACTCTTTCAACTTTTTCTCTTTTCGCACCTAAAGATTGTACCATATATAACGGGAAAACCACTATAAAAATTAAAATATGCACATAATTTTATTGATTACATAAACACAAAATTCATTAGATTAAAAAACCTAACAACAAGCTAAATGGCTCAAGGTTTCAGAATCACAATACATAACAATTTGGATCCCGCATAATTAAAAATACATACTAGAGAGTAAAAAAAGCCAGACAGGTATACTAAGTCTTGACAGGCTACACATCCATTGCTACACAATATTTCTAGCATTGTAAAATACAGTTCACTTTTTTAACAATGCTAGGTAGATGGATTGTGTATTAATTTGGCGTCGACGCGTTTCGATGGTTCAATCAATCATTCCATCTTTTTCAAGACCAGTTTATAAACTCTCTGTGCTTGTTTATATTTTTTCAAGCCTTCGCCTCAAGACTGACTATATCAGGAATCTTTGATTGGGCACTTTGTATATGGTCCAGGTTGTGGTATTTTTGTAAAAATCGCCCCTTAAGCAAGGAGGATGGTGTGACCACTGGGGAGCAGGTTATCTTATTAATCTCACTTCTTTCGAAATATCTCGCTTCCTTGAGCTGGGATCTTGCTCAGTGTTACTTTTTATAATTAGGATCAAATCCGTCCATGCGGTCTGTTCGGGTGCCCCTTGCGTCCGCTGTTGTCAAAGGTGCACCCGAACAGACCCCATTGACATTAATGCTTAATGTAGAAATGTTAACTTTATGTTGAATTTGTGCATGTGCAGAGGTTAGGCATCAATTTTGTTTATGACCTTAGGGTCAAAACTGAGGAGGGTCTAGGGTGATTCCCCTCCCCTATGGCACTGAGGGTAGTTTTAGCATTCTCTAGCAAATAGACATAACTTTGTGAGTGCCAGTGATATCCTAAGAATAATTACACCCCAACAGAACGGTATACCGTGGTGGGGAACATGCCCAGGCCTCCAGGCCCCATCAGAGCATAGGATCCATGGCGCTCGGACCAATGCCAATGCTGTATTGCAGCATTGTGATTGGCTATTTGGAGCCTGGGTGCTTCTTGGTCCGGGTCTCGCCGCGGTAATTGGAGAAGCGGAGGAGAGACGGGACTGGCAGATGAGATAAGTGGTATTTTTTATTTATTTGTTCCCCTGTAGGAAGGTGGATACCTGACTATGGTTACCCCAGATTTTTTGCCTTGTGTTTAGCTGGTTTTTGACTTAGTTGGCCTGGGATCCTGCTAATCAGGGCCCCAGGCTATCTGCTCTCTCTATAAAATGGACTCCATGTACCTTAGGTACATAACTAATTGGATATTGGGTCACCTTATGAGCCCCTGTATAGTGTACTATAGGTACCCAGGGCATAGGTGCACTCAAGGCCTACCAGGGGCTGCAGCATATCTTTTGCCACCCCTGGCTGGCCATCCAAACTGACACAACTGGCTGATCACTCAGCTGGGGCAAGGTCGTGTAATCACCCCTTGCTTAGATATAGTATTCCTATGTCTAACCTTATATCTAGACACATATACACCTATAAGTCACTCCTAAGGCAGGCCTTAACAATCCAGAAGGCAGAGGGCTTGGTTTTATGTGAGATGGTGCTCTAGCATGAGCTGAGCCTGTCTGCAGCTTTCGGAACCATGTCCTTATAGCTATTCTAGGATAATGCCATACCATATACTCTTAAGTGCATTATGAACCTCGCGGTTAAATGCTATCTTTGGTTTGGCTTTATCAAAACATGTCGTGTAAGGTGTCATACGCTTTGGAATACTACCTCCTCGCCAGTTCTGGCGACGGGGGTAGTATTCCACCCTTCTAGAGGGAGAAGACATGTTACTTTCATTAATCCCGGTTAAAGTTAACCAGAGCCTCAGCATCACAAAATGGATGCTGCTGCCACAGACACAAGTCTGACCTCCTGCTGCTGGGAGTCCTTCCAGCGAGGGAGTCTTGGACAATAGGTTTCCTGTCACAGGGAGGTGCTAGCACCACCCCAGACAGGCTATAGTGTATTGGGGCAGGGAGAGCTGAATGAAATGAGACACTGCCTGGGGCACACAAGGTGTCCCATGCATAGTCCAGTTCAAACCGGTGCTGAGGCACTCCAGCCCCAGCTCTGGCGCGAAACTGGACAAAGGGAAAGGGATGTAACCACCCCCTTCCTGGGACCCACCCATAGGAGGGACCTAGCAGGTAATCCAGCCCCTAGATTTGGTATATAGGTAGGAGCTGTGTCGTTAGACTTGAGATATATCCTGACTGAAACTCTGATATGAAACTCTGGACCTTCAACATCCTACTCGACGTAGAAGACTGAAGAATCTCCCTTGTGGTCAAGGAGTGACCACCCTGTGCAAGCAGGCACCATCAAGTGCTCAACGGTTTGCTTTGTCGTTGCTCCCGCCGGAGCTTGAACACAGAGCCTGACAAGACCTGGACTTCCAGACATCCAACAGCCCGATCCACAGCCACAGCAAAGCTGAGACCCATGGAGGCGACGAGAGACGTGGGACCGGCCATCTTGGAAAGCCAGCAAATTGCTTTCCGTGCAACTTCTGAGGCACCCACGAAGTTGTGCATTGGGGATTGAGAAGCCCCAGCCCCGAGCACCAACTGCACTGAAGATCACCTCTTCACACTCATCGAGTGCTGCGTGGGGCCCTTTTGCATTTTCCTGCTTGAAGCGTCTGTCCAGTCACCTGCCCGTTGGCTAGTGGCCTCTGTGATGACGAAACCTTGAATTTCCAATGCTGGTCTGGTTGCTCCAGACTGGCCCTTGCTCCCCTGAAAAGGAGCAGCCCATCAGACCTTGCTGGTCTGATCCAGAAGCCATCTTCGAGTCCTGCGTGGGTTGCATTTGCCAAGGCCTGTTGACTCCGAATCGAGCACCGACACCGCCGACAGTGAGAGCCTTTGTGGGACAGTCCGTATCCAGCTCTTGGTTGTCGTCAACACCTCCTGGTCCACGTGGCTGCAGAGACAAGCTTCACGACATCACCTGATTGCTTCCCGACATCGCCTGGTTCCTTCCTGGTTCCTTCCTGGACACTGGCTAGTGACCCAGACTCTGTCCCCTCTCCTTTCAGGTACTCTTCATCCTCAATCCACCCTTGGATCCAACTGGACTCTTCTCTCCTGGTCGCCTGCAGCATATTTTCTCCAAGGCTCCATAGAACTCCACGACGAAACCCGACACACTTTGACACCTATGCACCCGCTTCCTGTGGGTGAGGTAACGCGAGTACTGCGGTGCTCCTGTAAAGATTAACTCTCCTAGTGTCCTAGTTTCAAGTGGTTAGCTTCTAGTCCAGTCGGAAGACTCCCAATTCTTTAACTTTGTAACTTTACGCACCCATTGACTTCTATGTGTGCACGCGTGTGCATTTAGACACTGCACCCGCATCCCGTGGGCCTCCTGCTCCCTAACAACTGTTAGTCCAGTGTAGCCCCAGCGATTCCCAAGGCCCTAGGCCTTACCATTGTTCGTGACGTGGTTCTTATACCACTATTTTAGTATATGGTTTAGCAGGCCACCAGGGCCTATCCATATTTGTGCAACTTTTGTATGCTATATTAAGTAACTTGTTATGCGCTTGTGCTTCTGTGCTCATAAAGAGTACAGAGGATTGTTTTAGAAAGAAATACATATATATTTTGAATATATAATCTGTGTGGTGTCCTTTCATTTGGTATTAAAGGGATTGCATATTGTAAAACAGCTGGCTTCACATGCCCTCTTGAGTTTAGCCTAAGACTGTTTTTGTCCATGCTACCACTAGGATAGCTGGTCTATAAGGTTGACTTTACAACCATCACCATAAGGGTTGTTTGGACTGGTGCAAATTGCTCACTAGAATAGTGAACATCATATACCAGGCCAACTTCTCACATCCCCTCCCTCACCCCAGCCACCCTCCCTTCCGCTGCCCTTCCACCCTCATTCCCTGCCAGCCGCTACTGGTGGCCCGGCCATTACTTAAGAGATCCCATCTGACATTCTGAGGTGTGTGGGGTAAGGGACGACCAAACCAATTTTGGTGTTCTTGGTAGGTCGAATGGACCTCCAAACCTTGATATTCTTGGTATTGTGCAGGAATGATTGCGGCTTTATATGTGTGGAAATGCCCAGTACTGGCATATGTAGGATCATACTCCACCCATGAGTAAAAATAATTTAAAGGTATGCAGCATGTGCATGTACCACAAAATGTACTGCCCTCCCTTGCATCGGGCGCACCTCTGTCTTTGATATGTTGTGTAACTGCTGCCCTGTAATTTAGCCCTACAGAACAGGAGCTGCCATGTTTAATGAAGAGACTGCATTAACATGAGATTCAAAAGGCAGAACCTACAGATGGTTTGTAAGCTCCAAGCTTGCAAACCTACCAAAAACGGGGGGTTCCAATTTGATCTGAAGGAGAGGACCAATATTACAATGGACATCTCTGTATGTCTGTAATGATTGTTTTTTTGAATGTGTCATCAAAACACCTCAAGAGTCCAGATATTTGGGCATACCCCAGGTTGGGTGCCAAATGCCATGATCTGGGGGCAACCCCCGAGAGCCACAGGGGTGCAAACCCAAGACTTGTGCCTAAAATATGAAGGGTTATCACACAGAATGAGAAAATAAATGCATGACAAGGCCTGTGAAACCAAACTGAACATTCCTAGCATGCTTCACAAGTTCTTGGCATCCTCACACCTTATCACTACTTTTAAGCAATATGCTAACATTTTGCAGAAAATAGCGAGCCTATAAATCGAGTTCCTTAAGATGAATTACACCAAATACCTTTATGCAGTAAGCAATAGCTGTTGAGCTATTCTCTATGTATGCCCAGGAATGATAAGTAATGCCAGGCTGAAGGCCACCTCTCTGCGGCCTGGAGCAATTATCGACTGGGGCTGGTGTGTCACAGCAAACCAGTGTGACCTATGGCTTCCAAAGTCTGTTGCAATGCCTCTCCAAATAATGGTCAGATGACTGTGTTTTTATAGTATCTGATTGCCAAATGTATCTCATGTTTATAAGTTTGATGTACCTAAAGTCCCAATATGACAAAACAAGTATACCAATAATTGCGTCATCTCAATTCACATGTAAATATTCAGCTATCACTGTGCAGGTCCATAATAACATGACAGCGACCATAACATAAACAATGACTATATGTCAGCCTAGATTGGAGGCGGACATGATGCTAACACGTTTGCTCGTGCCTAAAACGTCTCACTTTCTAATAGAAAGAGATAAGAGTCTTGCAAGCAAGCACATGGTAAAAATAGAAGCGATTTAAACAGGTCCTGTCTCAATGCTCATGACACAACCCTCTGTCTAGGTTGCTCCATTGATCTGCCCTCGACGTTGTCCGGGAGCTCCCATAATCCTGGACTTATATTCAGGGTTCTCACCACTGTACTCCAGATAGCACACTTACACTTCTTCAATTTGCTTCTGCAGCTTCTATACTGTCAGTTGTCTCATGGCCAATGAGTTTTTAGCTTCTGCTACGCTGTCTGAGATTTTGTTATGTTCTGCTCTCAGCAGGGTCATATTTGTCACCACATTGTGTTTTTTTAATTTAAGGGCTGCACATGAACCACTGATTGCCACAGGTACTGCTTCGCTAACTTGGAATAACCGTAACGGGTCTTGCACTCAAAGTTGAGAAAGAGATCAGTGTGTGAGATGTGCCCTGAAAAATGACACTTTCAGATATTTATAATTGTGCATATTTCAAAAATTTGAAGCATCACGAATGCTACATTGTAGTTTGTTCTCAACATTACTATAGTAAGGTGATGTTAGTTATTTGGCAGAAGGCCTACCTCATGGTGGGATGGGGTGAGAGGCTTGAATAATAATCAGAAGAAAAGTTTACTACATAAATAGAGAGTCCATTTACTTTCTCACAGATTCTTGTAAAAACATAAAAATACATAGATATATAAATATATAGAGTTTGGGTCAGCCTTCTTCATCCATTGGTCTGTTCAACTGTCATTCACATCTTCATTCCGCCTATCACAGCATATAGAATGGGGCAATGGATCAGTGCACTTCAAGCATTAGCTCGCTTGCACAATGTACGAGGCTGTTTTTCTGATCACACCTGCACATCCACCAATACATTACTTTGCCAATGCTTTTTCTTCCCATATTTTTAGTCATTGTTGTGTGTTTAAACTATGTATTCAGGCTAAAGCGATTAAAAGCTGATAGTACCTTTTCTTTGTGCCATTAAAACCCTAGTTTTCTGTGATGTGCATTTAAACTAAAAACCTTTTCCTACATGTTCTAATTACACTTGCCTGATATGAAACACTCCTTCAGTTCTATTAAAATTGCACACAATAGTTAATTTGTTTTAAATTTAAAATGCACATGGCCACCATGTTTTGGTGTCAGCATGTTTTCATATTTTTATTGGTTTTGGCATATGCATGCCACACTTGCCTCGCTAAAAGCCCTGTCAGTAGATTAAGCCAACTTTCCTTTTAAGCACCAAGCTAATTGCAACATTCAGACAAGTAATGCTCCTTTCTTTCTCAATGTCTACATCTATTATTGAATCCGCCAATATTTAGTGTTGTGAGTTTTAGGTCCAAACTGAAAATGAGCAGTTGGGGCCTTTATTCCCATAGTACAAGAAATGAAGGGCTCCAATTCTGAAACTCAAGGGAGCAGAAAAAGAATTCATAGAAGGTTTAAGTAAAATACACGAATAACTTGATCTGTCAAGCTACCGCAAATAAAATTCATAGACACAAGCTTTAAGCAGCATTGAAAATTCAGAAGAGTTGGCAAATAAAAAAGTTAATAACGAAGGGGCAGATTTACAAGAAACTGACACATCTGTGTAGATGCGCCAATGTCCCTGCGCCAAAAACCCTTGCGCCACCATAGATGTGCTGTATTTACAATACAGCGCACTATGGCGCAAGGATTGACAGATTCGTCAGAAATTCTGACGCATCTGTTGGCGGAAAAGTCACGCATTGCATAAGTCGTGTCGCAAGCACGAAGCAACTCCAGCAATGCGTTTTGTGGCCTATTCCCAAAACACTACGTCACTCCTTAAGCCTGCTTCAAGCAGACGTAAGGTTTTGACGCAGTGGCATCATAAATGTCACGCAGTGAAATCTTGTTGATTTCACTGCGTCACTTTTATGAGGCTTTCCTGCGTGGGAACGCCTACCGTACATAAATTACACCTGACGCAGGTATAATGTCACGCAGGGCTTTACAACGTGACACATCTCCCTAGATTTGTCACATTGTAAATTTGCAGCATTTTTTTATGCTGCCTTTGTGTCTCAAAAGTGACGCAACAGCAGCGCAAAAGTTTCACAAGGGGCTTGTAAATCTGCCCCTAAGTTCAGCCCAAGTTTCAGTGCAAACATATCCAGTGCTGTAAATACCAGAGACCTAAAAAAGCATTCAGTGAACAAAGCTAGACATCCAGTCATAACCATAGCAATGGTGACGTTGCTCATCTAATAAGATAAACTAGGAGCTTTCAATTTAGACAGGGATTGTGCTGAAGAGAAGTAAACGTTGAGAATTAAATCCCCACATAGAAAAAATGCTGATGGAATGATATGATGAAAGAGGATTTGCTTGCAATCTCTACACAACATTTTATGCTAAATACAATATCTGGACTCATAAAGCATGTGGTTACTTTTAGAGCCCGTCATCAATGAGAGAGAGCTACAAATCGAAAAACCTTCTGCAAAGCCATTGGGTCTGGGCCTAAAGATGTAAAGCAGTCAAATTGTGTCCTGTCACTGTGTA
This sequence comes from Lissotriton helveticus, assembly GCF_964261635.1. NCBI lineage: Eukaryota > Metazoa > Chordata > Amphibia > Caudata > Salamandridae > Lissotriton > Lissotriton helveticus. The sequence continues at coordinate 1,803,876,917 of NC_136065.1, read as the reverse complement.
ACCTGCTGCGTGGCACCCTAAGCTTGGGGGTGGGGGGAGGGAACGGGCACAGACATAAAAGGCACGGAAAGAGGAGAGAAGAGGCACAAATAGACTGTGTGCATTTGCTCATATATGGGCTTACATGTAACCCAGCACATCAACTGCAGACCTACTGGCTGCGCAGATGCTCTCAGTGAGACACCCCAAGTTGAAAGGGCGTGCCCAGATGTGGGCCCCTTGCTCGCTGGCCTATAGGACTCGAGCTGTACCTCCAAGATGAAGCCCAACAAGTCCATAACTGGCCAGGTGGCTTTTGTACATATTCAGAGGGCACTGGGCTTCACAGTTTAGATTGGACTGTTCCTATCGCAGGGGGATGAGGGCTCAAGTGCTTAAGGATGGTCTTTGCCTATAGTGTCACAGTAAGAAAACAAAATAGTCGAATAGAATGCTTCCCAAAATAATGTAACGATTCTACTCATTCCTTTTTTATTTTTTTTAAATAATGTAACCATTCTACTCATTGCTTTTTATTTTTGAAAATAATGTAACGATTCTACTTGTTGCTTTTTATTTTTTAAAGTCGTCGCTGCTGTTCTCCCTTTCAGATAGCAGCTGCTGTTGAGCTTGCCGTCCCTGCTGTGTCTTGTGTGGTTTTGGAGATGTTGTTGCTGCTGTCCTGTTATAATTGTGGTGAATGCTGTTGTCTTTACCTTACCGGCAACTGCTGTGGTCCAAGCCACGGTGGCAGCTGTGGTCACTGTTTTGGTCCTTGCAATGTTCACTGCTGTTTTACCTGCTGTGGTTAGCGCTGCTATAACCAGTATGTTACTGCTGTTGTTGATAGATTGGTGGCAGATGTTATTGATGATGTGAGTCCTTCAGAGTATATAGTTATGGTTGTTACTGTGATTCGTGCTGTAGTAAAAACGGTTCCCTCTGCTGTGGTCTTTGGTGTGCTGGCACCTGTTGTTGCTGCTGTATTACATATTGGGGTGAAAGTTGTTGCCATTTTGTCCTTGCTGTTGTACCATCTTAGGTCTTTTCTTTGGTTATAAATGTGTACACTGCTACTGAACCTGTTGTGGTGGCAGCTGGGGTCGCTACTGTGGTTACTGCTGAAGTAATATATGTCCTCACTGCTGTGAACCAGGTGGTGCTTGTATCTATTGCTGTATCTGTTGTTGCTGCTGTGGTGGTGGTTGTGATTGGGATGTTGGTACTGCAGCCCCTGATGTCACTGGTGTTGTTGACACAATGATGGAGTCTTTTCTCAAAGCTGTGATACTTACATTATAGATGGGGTTACTGCTGTGGCCTCTGGTGTGGTTGCAGTGGCTGCTGCTGCAGTAGTGACTGCTGTGGCAGTTGTGATTACTCCTCTGGTTCCTGCTGTTGTGGCAGCTGTTGCTGCTGTAGGGGTGGTTAATGTAGCAGCTTTAGCGGCTGTCGTTCAGGAAGCTGTTATTGCTGTTGTCCATGCTGCGAATACGACTGTGACGGCTGTTATTGTCCCTGCCTTGCTTGCAGCTGTTGTTGCATCTATTGTGTGCTCCATGGTGGCAGCTATCATCACTGCTGCTGTCCCTGCTGTTGCTTCTATTCTTGTCCCCAACATGGAGACATCTGTGGATGCTGCAAGGATCCTTGGTGTTGCAGCAGCATTAGTCACTGCTGCCGAGACCGCTGCTGTTGCTCCTGCTAAGGTGGTAGATGTGGCTGCTGATATAGTCCCTGTTCTAATGGTAGCTGTGGCTCCTACTCTGGTCCTTGTTGTGGTGGCAGCTCTCCTTGCTGTTGATTTCCCTGTTGTGGTAGCAGCAGTGGTTTCTACTCCAGTCCCTGCTCTGCTATGGTTCTTGTTGTTGCCTCTGCTGTCTTTACAGTTGTGTTTGCTGCAGTGGCCCACACTGTGCTTCCATCCCGTGGTCAGCCATTGGTGCTTTAGTATTTATTGCTCTGGTTGCTTCTGTTGCCCTTACTGTGTGCTAGCAGCTGTTGTCAACACTGTGATATACGCGGTGAGTACAGATGTGATAGAAGCATGTCACTGCTGTGGGCCCTGCTATGGGTCTTGCTCTGCTAGCAGCTATTGTGGCAGCTGTTGTAGCTGCTGTTATACAGAGGTGGTAATTGTGCTGACACTGTTTGCGGCAACTCATGGGCTCCATATCTGTTGCTGTGGTTTCTGCTGTAGTAGAAGCTATTATTGCAGCTGCTGTACTTGCTGAGGTTGCATCTGTTGTCACTGCTGTAGTCCCTACCGTTGCTGCCGCAGTGGTCACTACTGTTGCCATGTGTTGGTGGCAGCTGTGGACACTGTTGTGGTCCTTGATAGGGTCAGGGATATGCTGTCATTACACCTGTCCTTGCATCTTTTGTTGTCACTGTGGGGGTATAATCGAGCCCATCCCAGTATATTTGGCTTTTACTCGGGCAAGAAAGCCAAAACCATCTATAGCAAGACCTAAAACAGTGCCTCTCTACTAAAATTCTAAAGCTCTCCTCGGTTTCCCATTTTTTCCTTTTTAGTTCTCGGACCGACGGCTGGCTTGCCAGCCGGAAGTCAGAGAATTAATGTCTTTCCGTGCTTAAACCCGCCTCTCACCTGGTCTCTCCTCCATTGGCTGGCTTCCTAAACGGAGGCCAGCCATTGGAGGAGAGAGGCGTCCCTCCAAAGAAGCTCCGTCTCTTTCGGATTCGGGGGCGTTTTCGTGCTGTTGTTTCCACTTTCAAGCCACGCCCCGAATCTGAAAATTTCGGAAGCTTGCGGCCGCCATTATTTTTCCTGCCTGCCGGCTGTTCTCTGGGCCCGGTGCGGCCCGTCCTCCTCTAGCACAGACAGGGTGCTCTGTAACACGAGCCTAGACAACCTTGGGGAAGAGCGAATCCCAGACCCAGGTGCGGCCTGCAGCGTGGTCCTTACTACATTTTCAAGGTGAGGGGTCCGGCGAGGCCAGAGGCTCACAGGGGCGGTGGTTGAAGCACAAAGCTTCAGTGAGTTGCTGTTGCTCCCACTGTCCCTGCTCTCCAGCTTCCTCCCGTGTCTGCCAGTTTCGTCCGGCCCGCGGCGGCCGCTCGCCTTACCCTCGAGGCAGAGCAGTGGGCGAGTTGGCGCGTGGCTGCCCAAGTGAGCTGTAGATGAGATGGTCTTTTGCTCATTGGGCGGTGGGAGGGAGGTGGCGTGGCACACAGCTGAGCTCCGGGAGGAAGGCACACTGCTTGCTGGGGAGGGGCTGTCGAAGGACAGGGTACTACACTTGCCTCGGGCACGGCCTGCCAATGCCCGTCTCCAGGAAGCACCAGTTCGTGTTCCCGAGCTCCCTGGGCTGCTGCATGGATCGACAGCCCCCGGCTGAGCCATGAGTCTGACCAAAGGTAGCGGCGTGCAGCCTCTGCGGGGCTGGCCGCCCTGCAGACCGGGCGCTGGTACGTGCAAGTTGTCCCAAGTGGACTCCGGAGCCCGGATGTGAATGGGACTGCTCGTCCTCTCCAGCTTTCTGTCTCCGAGATCCCCTCGCCAGGCAGGGACCGACTACACTGGCCAACATCGTCCTAATTATGTACCAATTACTTGACTTGAGTACCAGGTAATTTTCTGGAACATGTATGCAACAGTAGGGCTCCGCCAGCCTCGGCGCGGGTGCCCGTGTGCACGCTGTGCTCAGATGTGATGGAGATGTCGGTTTGTGCTTGCGGTGTCACCTGTTCACATCTCACAGTGCGATTCCACCCCGCGTGCCCACGAGAAGTCGAAATAGAAAGTGAAAGTTTGAACTACATTGGCTGGCGCGATTTTTCCTCGAAAAATCTTAGTAAAGTCATGCCAGTGAAATCACCAGGAGGACGTTATGGCCGGCCCAGTAGTGCGTGAGAAGTCATATGCGGTAGTGTGGGTGGCAGTGGCACCGTTAATAAGCAGACGGCACACGCGGCGACAACTGTCCTACCCCGAGCTGTAAATAACAGAGGCTACTGTTACCAAATTTACTGTACTGACCTTGCCGTGGTTGGAGGCGGGACTCGAACTCGTTACCCACGAGGCAGCAGTGTTTTTAAACACATAACGATTTGAAGAATCTACTTGCACTGCATCTTGTCCACGTTACATTTCAGGGTTGGTGGTCCATGAAAAATTTTCTGACATTTTACCAGATGAATTGTATGCACACGAGGATCTGCTGGCCGATTAGAAAAAAAAGAAAAAAAACGACCCTATTAGTGCCCTGATATTGGAACCGTTACCCGGAGGGTGACAGAGGCGTGCAAAGCTCTCCCGGTTGCATTACATTTTCAGATGGGGCTCAATCTTAAATGTAATCGGATTTGGGATCCAAACATGTGCACATTTTCTGACATACGGGCAGGAAATGAAGGAAGAAAGGTGTAACTCAGGGATTCGAAAAGAATTCGCGGGACAAAATAATGTGTTCGTAGTTGCAGTTTATGGCCATTGAACGTGAATGGTCCGTTCCAGTGTAATTGGGATTTTGCTTCTGCCCGCCACAGCATGGATCATGGGGCAACCGAGTAGCCCACTTCAGCCATTGGCTCTCTTCAGTGTAAGTGACACATGACTCATATACATCTGACGAAAATGTAGTCCCCTTCAGCGCAAAGGCTGCTAGGCCAACCGGTACTTTTATCTCTGCTTTCACTTTTTAATTAATTTTTGCAATGGGTCTTTTTTACTTATATATTTTTGCAACCCAACCTCGTGGCCTCCCGGGGGGCGATGCTCTGGGCCGACCGGTCACTTCTCTCTCTGTTGTCGACCTGTCTGGAGTCCCTGGCCTCGGAGACGCCGGACGTCAGGTTGACGAGCTTCAGATCATGAGGGGTCTCGTTTGCCACCTGGGGGTTGCCGCTGCTTCATGGACTGAGTGCCTGGTCGGAGGTCGTTGGGCGGGTACCTTGCTTGCAGGAGGCCGAGGATTATCTTTGCCAGAGCTGTGTGAGCTGTGTGGGATGTGTGAGCTGTGTGGGCTGTGTGAGCTGTGTGGGCTGTGAGAGCTGTGTGGGCTGTGAGAGCTGTGTGGGCTGTGAGAGCTGTGTGGGCTGTGAGAGCTGTGAGAGCTGTGTGGGCTGTGAGAGCTGTGTGGGCTGTGAGGGCTGTGTGAGCTGTGAGGGCTGTGTGAGCTGTGAGAGCTGTGAAAGCTGTGCACTCGTTTTTCTTGCCTTCTGCACCCTGATTGCACAGGTTTTTCTTGCCTTCTGCCCACTGATTGTGCCGTTTTTTCTTGCCTTCTGCCCCCTGATTGTGCCGTTTGTCGTGCCTTCTGTCCCCTGATTGTGCCATTTGTCGTGCCCCTGCCCCCTTGATTGTATTATCTTTGCCAATGTTTGTTCGCTGCTGGTATTGTCTTTGCCTGTGTTTCTTTGCTTCCGTTATTGTCTTTGCCAGTGCTTGTTCGCTGCTGGTATTATCTTTGCCAAAGCTGTGTGGGCTGTGAGAGCAGTGTGGGCTGTGAGATGTGTGGGCTGTGAGATGTGTGGGCTGTGAGAGGTGTGTGGCCTGTGAGAGGTGTGTGGGCTGTGAGAGGTGTGTGGGCTGTGAGAGGTGTGTGGGCTGTGAGGTGTGTGGGCTGTGAGAGGTGTGTGGGCTGTGAGGTGTGTGGGCTGTGAGAGGTGTGTGGGCTGTGAGAGGTGTGTGGGCTGTGAGGTGTGTGGGCTGTGAGAGGTGTGTGGGCTGTGAGAGCTGTGTGGGCTGTGAGAGCTGTGTGGGCTGTGAAAGCTGTGTGGGCTGTGAGGGCTGTGTGGGCTGTGAGGGCTGTGAGAGCTGTGAGAGCTGTGTAGGCTGTGAGAGCTGTGTGGGCTGTGAGAGCTGTGTGGGCTGTGAGAGCTGTGAGGGCTGTGAGAGCTGTGTGGGTGGTGAGAGCTGTGAGGGCAGTGACAGCTGTGTGGGCTGTGAGAGCTGTGAGAGCTGTGTGGGCTGTGAGAGCTGTGTGGGCTGTGAGACCTGTGTGGGCTGTGAGACCTGTGTGGGCTGTTAGACCTGTGTGGGCTGTGAGAGCTCTGTGGGCTGTGAGAGCTCTGTGGGCTGTGAGAGCTGTGTGGGCTGTGAGAGCTGTGTGGGCTGTGAGGGCTGTGAGAGCTGTGTGGGCTGTGAGAGCTGTGTGGGCTGTGAGAGCTGTGTGAGATGTGAGAGCTGTGTGGGCTATGAGAGCTGTGTGGGCTGTGAGAGCTGTGTGGGCTGTGAGGGCGGTGTGGGCTGTGAGAGCTGTGTGGGCTGTGAGGGCTGTGAGAGCTGTGTGTGCTGTGAAAGCTGTGTGAGCTATGCGAGCTGTGCACTCGTTTTTCTTGCCTTCTGCCCCCTGATTGCACTCGTTTTTCTTGCCTTCTGCTCACTGGTTGTGCTGTTTTTTCTTGCCTTCTGCCCCCTGATTGTGCCGTTTGTCGTGCCTTCTGTCCCCTGATTGTGCTGTTTGTCGTGCCCCTGCCCCCCTGATTGTATTATCTTTGCCAGTGTTTGTTCGCTGCTGGTATTGCCTTTGCCTGTGTTTCTTTGCTGCCGTTATTGTCTTTGCCAGTGTTTGTTTGCTGCCGTTATTGTCTTTGCCACTGCTTGTTCGCTGCTGGTATTATCTTTGCCAGAGCTGTGTGGGCTGTGTGGGTTGTGTGAGCTGTGTGAGCTGTGTGGGCTGTGAGAGCTGTGTGGGCTGTGAGAGATGTGTGGGTTGTGAGGGCTGTGTGGGCTATGAGGGTTGTGTGGGCTGTGAGGGCTGTGTGGGCTGTGAGGGCTGTGTGGGCTGTGTGGGCTGTGTGGGCTACGAGGGCTGTGTGGGCTGTGAGGGCTGTGAGGGCTCTGTGGGCTGTGAGGGCTGTGTGGGCTGTGTGGGCTGTGTGGGCTGTGTGGGCTGTGAGGGCTGTGTGGGCTGTGAGGGCTGTGAGGGCTGTGTTCAGCTACCCACTCATCCATCCATACTCCTCCATCCACCTATTTCCATGTGCATCCACCAATTAACACATCCTCAAAACCTCACCCACATTCACCAATCAATAACCAAACTAACAATTAAACAAAGCACTTAAAATGTGGACTCCAGAAGTTGTGGTGATATGCCAAAAAGGCCCCCAGAATCTTGAGATAATATTCTAGAAGTAGCCCATAGAACTGAAGGCAGTACTTCAGGGTAGCCCTCAAAACTGGATGCAAAATGCCAGAGTTGGCCCCCAGAACTGAGCACAAAACGTCACAGGTGATATCCAAATCGGGTCATCATACCACAAGAGCCACTTTCCAGAAGTAGACATATTACTCTGGATGTTGGTTTCTGAAGTGGCCTAAGGAAGGGATTGGTCATTGCATAGTTATCCAACTACTGATCTATAAGTCCAAAAGCTGCCACAATGAACACACTCAGATTTGGGCCTATTGGCAAGAAGTCAGGTGGATTACCGTCAGGGATGGGAAGCCACCATGTACTGGGGAATGGTGGCTCTGTGTGTGTGTGGCTATGTGTCTGTGTGTGGCTATGTGTCTGTGTGTGTGTGTGTGGCTCTGTGTGTGTGGCTCTGTGTAGATAGCTTTTTTTGGAGTGGCTCTGTGTGGGTGGCTCTGTCTGTGTGAGGGTGGCTCTGTGTAGGTGGCTCTATGTGAATGACTCTGTGGGTGACTCTGTATGTGTCTGTGGGTGGCTTTATGTGTGTGGCTCTGTGTGCATGTAAATACAATAGGTCATGCATTTGCGAGCAATTACGCTATTGGAATTGTAAATGACAATGCCATTTATTTAAAGATTAAGCTATTGGCATTGTAAATAACAATGCCATTTATTTTTGATTTTAAAAAAGTCATGCGCAATGCCAATAGCTCTACCTTTAATAATGCAGAGACCATTGCATTGTAAATGCTTGTTTAGACCTTGCCAGTGAGCGCTTTCATTTTTGATAATGCTAGAGCTACCCCTAACCACACCTAAAAATGTGCCTCAATAATAATAGCAGTAATGTGTACAAATACAAGATCAATAAAAAAAGTACTTTGCAATGTACATTGTAGTCCCCTTTCAGGAGGAAGGTGAGTGAGGAACAGCTTGATTTGAATGCCATTTGTGAAAAGTTGGTCTGGTATATAGTGTCCACTAATTAAAGTGGGCACCTTGTACCAGTCCAAACAACCCTTGTGGTGATTTAAGAGGTCAAGGATAACCTTAGAAAGCTATCCAAGTGGTATCTGTGGAAAGTAGCCTTCAGGCTTAGTCTTGAAGGAATGTTAAGCAGCTTGTTTTACCAGAGTGCCTACTTCTTGTATTGGTTAAATGAATAGAGAACCACACAGTAGTTATAAAAATATGTATTTATTATCATACCACACTTAAAATACCTTACAGTATCTGCTGCATGCAGATGTACACAAAGCACATAATACCATAGCACAGAAACAATCCTAAGTAGCACTAATGCACAGTGGGCTCCAGGGGGAGACCAAGCCATATACTAAAATAGTCAAGACCGGGTCTAGAGGTTGTAGAATCTCTGGGACCCCAAGGAACCACCCAAGGTGAGTAAGTAGGGATCCCACAGAGGACGGGTGCACTGTGAGAACACGACCGCATGCTACGTACAATTCAATGGGAGAGTCGCGGTTGCAGTTTTAAAGTTTAAGAACCCTTCCCAGTGGATTACGAAGAAACCCTTTAGGTTCTAGGATGTTCAAGAGCCACTCCACCCAAGGATGCCATAGTATCAGAGTTACCTATCCCAAGGCAGCCGGTGCATAGGGCTGAAGTGGTGTCCGGAACAGCCGTCGATCATCAATGGAGGACCACATGGAAATGCCACTGCGGGAAGCAAGAAAAGTGTCAGATGGAATCCAAGAGTGGATTTTTTATGAAGAGTACCCCAAAGCAGAGGGGACAAAGTCTGGGTCACTCAGTGAGCAGGGGCTCGGTAGTCGAATGCCCACCTATGTCGGGTGCTTCAAGTGTGATGATGGAGACCTTGACTCTACAGCTGCAGGGACCAGGATACGTCGAGGACCACCAGGAGCTGGATACGAGCTGTCCCACGAAGGATGTCGAGTGCTGAGGGGTGGTGTCCAGTGGAAGCACCAACAAGCCTTGGCAGGGGCAACCCACGAAGAAGGTCAAACAGGGTTACGGTCTGGCCCAGCAAGGACCAGAGGACTGACCATAATGAATGAATGAATCAATCACTGCATTTCTAAAGCGCGCTACATACCGGTGAGGGTCTCAAGGTGCTGGGGGGGTGGGGGGGGGGGGGCGTTACTGATCGAAGAGCCAGGTCTTGAGAAGTCTTCTGAAGGCCAGCAGGTCCTGAGTCTGCGGTAGGCTGGTAGGGAGAGCGTTCCAGGTCTTGGCGGCGAGGTAGGAGAAGGATCTGCCGCCGGCGGTGGTTTTTTGGATACGAAGAACTGTGGCGAGGGCGAGGTTGGCTGAGCGGAGGCTTCGGGTAGGGATGTTGAAGCTGAGTCGGTTGTTGAGGTATGTAGGTCCGGTGTTGTGTAGTGCTTTGTGTGCGTGGATGAGGAGTTTGAAGGTGATCCTCTTGTTGACAGGGAGCCAGTGCAGGCCTCTCAGGTGGGGTGTGATGTGGCTGCGTCGGGGGATGTCGAGGATCAAATGTGCCGAGGCGTTCTGGATTCGTTGTAGTCGTCTCAGGAGCTTGGTTGTTGTTCCTGAGTAGAGGGCGTTCCCGTAGTCGAGTCTGCTGGTGATGAGGGCCTGGGTGACGGTTTTTCTCGTGTCGGGAGGGGTCCACTTGAAGATCCTGCGGAGCATTCGGAGGGTGTTGAAGCAGGATGCAGAGACGGCGTTGACTTGCCTGGTCATGGAGAGGGTGGAGTCGAGGATGATCCCCAGGTTGCGTGCGTGGTCTGTGGGTTCCGGGGCTGTGCCTAGCGATGTGGGCCACCAAGAGTCGTCCCAGGCTGATGGGGTGGGTCCGAGAATGAGGACCTCCGTCTTGTCTGAATTCAGCTTCAGTCTGCTGTCCTTCATCCAGTCGGCTACGGCCTTCATTCCTCTGTGGAGGTTGGCTTTAGCGGTGTGGGGGTCTTCGGTGAGGGATATGATCAGCTGGGTGTCGTCGACATAGGAGATGATGTTGAGGTTATGTTGTTGTGCGATGTGGGTGAGCGGTGCCATGTAGATATTGAACAGCGTCGGGCTGAGGGAGGATCCCTGTGGGACGCCGCAGATGATCTCGGTGGTTTTCGAGCGGAAGGGTGGTAGGCGGATGCTCTGGGTTCTGCCGGAGAGGAAGGAAGTGGTCCAGGCTAGGGCCTTCTCTTGGATTCCGGCGTAATGGAGGCGTGCTGATAGGGTGTGGTGGCAGACTGTGTCAAAGGCAGCTGATAGGTCCAGGAGGATGAGGGCGGCTGTTTCTCCTTTATACATCAGGATCCTGATGTCGTCAGTGGCGGCGATGAAGGCAGTCTCGGTGCTGTGGTTGCTGCGGAAACCGGATTGGGAAGGGTCCAGGATGTTGTTGTCTTCGAGGTAGTGGGTAAGCTGTTTGTTGACAATCTTCTCTGTCACTTTTGCCGGGAACGGGAACAGGGAGATGGGTCAGAAGTTCTTGAGGTCCTTGGGGTCCGCCTTGGGCTTCTTCAGAAGGGCGTTGATTTCGGCGTGCTTCTAGCTTTCCGGGAAGGTTGCTGTCTCGAAGGAACTGTTGATTGTTTTCCGGAGGTGGGGCGCGATGGTTGTGCTGGCTTTGTTGAAGACGTGGTGAGGCCAGGGGTCGGATGGGGGTTTTGATGGTGTCTTCGTCGCTGACGTTGGACCAGGCGGTCAGCGGCTGGTGTGGGTAGTGGTCGCGGGGGTGGTGTACTCGGTGGTGGGTGCGGGGGTCTCGAAGTTGAAGCTGTCGTGGATGTCGGTGATCTTGCGGTGAAAGAAGGTGGCCAGGGAGTCGCACAGGTCTTGTGATGGTGGGATGTCATTGGTGTTGGAGCTGGGGTTGGAGAGTTCTTTCACGATGCTGATGAGCTCTTTGGTGTTGTGTGCGTTGTTGTCTAGGCGGTCCTTGAAGGCGGTCCTGATGAGTTGGTGGTGTTGCGGGTGGCACTCTTGTGGGCTGTGTGGCTGTCTGGTGTTCAGTCGTGGAGCCATTTCTTCTCCAGCTTCCGACAGGTGCGCTTGGAGATCCGGAGGTCCTCGGTGAACCAGGCGGCTTTCTTGTTGGTGTGGTTGGTTGTGGAGGTCTTGAGAGTGGCGAGGGTGTTGGCACAGTCGTTGATCCACTGTTTGAGGTTGGTTGCGGCGGTGTCGGGGTTGGTGGGGTCGGCAGGTGGTCTCAGGGCAAGGGTGGTAGTCAGTTGGTCCTTGGTGACCTTGCCCCAGCAGCGGCATGGCAGCTATTGGGTGCGGTGGTGTGTGGTGGATTTCCTGAAGGTGAAGTGGACACATCTGTGGTCGGTCCAGTGGGGTTCGGTGGTGTGGTTGAAGGAGACGTGGGGGCTTGTGGAGAATATGGGGTCCAGCGGCGTGGGTGGGTGTCGTCACGAGCAGTTTGAGTCCGAGGTTGGCGAGGTTGTCGATCAGGGCGGTGGAGTTGGAGTCGTTGTTGTTCTCGAGGTGGAAGTTCAGGTCCCCGAGGAGGATGTAGTTCGTGGAAGCGAGGGCGTGGGTGCTGACGAGGTCGGCGATGGTGTCGCTGAACTGTGGTCTTGGTCCAGGTGGCCTGTTAAAAATAGCAATGTGTATGTACATAAGCGGCGTTCATTTGTGTTCATAGCACCCCTTGTTGTAAGCAGAACGGATATTGCGAAAACACTGAGTGTGTTATTCCTCCAGCATAGATCCATGCACACATGTACATGACAGCCATTTTAGGTACCATGGTCTCCCTGTTCACGATCGCTCATCAGCGCACTTCCCTGACCCTGCAAGCATTCCCCCATGCACCCTGACTGCCCCCTCTCCCACATGCGCGAGTCATGAGCCCACCCCTCCCGCATGACTCTGTCCCTAAGAATCGCACCCCGCGCCTGACCAACACCTCCTGTCCCTCCGTGAATACCCCTCCTTTGATGACCTCTTCCTCCGAGCCTGAATGTTTGCACGGACCGCTGGTCATCCCTTAGCCCGAGGATACGGTTTATTGCCCACTACTTTATGCACTCGTCTCTCTTGGAAGAAGCTACTATTGATCATGGCCACCCCACCCCCTGAGACTCGATCAGGCACACACATTCCAATGGAATCAGCAGGACACTCAGCCGCATGATAGCCCCCTCCTATTTGCATGGAGAATAAGGGCCCTACTGTAGCCACGTGTTGGAATACCTCCATACTATACAATGTGTTGATTGTAATAAAGGATGCCTGTGTGCCATAAACCTGTGTATAAAAGACGAAGCCTCAGAGAAACTTGTTAGAGCACCTCCCGAAGACACCATGCGAGTGTCCCAAAGGACATGCTCTCCTCATGAGTAATAAACTCTGTTCTTGTTTTCCTACTTCCAGTGCCCGTCTCCTTATTTGGTAATTATTCAAGGTGAGAACGAAGAGTCGCCCTGCACCAGCAGCCTGGGCATCGGGTTCGATAGGGGCTGACTTTTTAACAGGCCTGTAGACGAGTGTTCCTTGGAGGGTCGTGTTGGGGTTGGTGTGGATCTGGAAGTGCATGTGCTCGGCAGTGGTGAGGGTGTCGTCGGTGTTGGTCGAGACTCTGAGGGTGTCCTTGTGGATGATGGCGATTCCTCCTCCAGCTCTGTTGGTGCAGTCTCTGCGGGTGATCATGTAGCCCTGTGGGATGGCTATGGCGATGTCTGGTGCCGAGGTGGCGTTCAGCCAGGTCTCCATCAGGAAGGCCACGTCGGGGGCGGTAGAGTCTAGGAGGTTCCAGAGTTCGATGGCGTGCTTGCGAGCGGAGCGGGTGTTGAGGAGGATGCAGCAGAGGTGGTTGGGTTCTCTGGTTGGTGGTTTGGTGGGCTGGATGCTGGTGAATCTGCAGTTCCGGCAGGCTAAGGGCCCTTGGGTGTGCTTCGTGGTGGCCCGGTAGCAGGGGTGGTATCGTCCGGTGTTGAGTGCGTAGAGGGTGCTGGAGTCGTAGTGCAGTCTGGCGTTGCAGGGGGCGCGGGGTCCAAGGGTCCTGGCACAGGGCGCGGACGGGCGCAGACGGGCTTGCCTTTGGCACGCCATATGAGGGTCAGAGAGAGGGAGGAGCAGCTGGGAGGTGGGAGCGGGGTGGCCAATGAGGGACAGGGGGGCAGGGCCGCAGGGATGCAGCGGCGGGAAAAACGGCGGAGACAGGGAAGGCGGGGGAAAAGGAGAGGGGCACAGGGCAAAACGGGCACAGGGGTACAGAAAACAAAGGAAGGGCACTGAACAAACAAACCAAAAAACGGCAGCAGAAACAGAACTCAGTCGCGATGTAGGCGGGCCAGCACGAGCGGATCACAGGTCACACAGGGGGCTGCGAGAGGAGCGACCTGCCTGGTGACTGGGTCAAAGGTCGCTCTCTCTACCGCTGCACGGCCTCCATATGAGGGTCAGAGGGAGGGAGGAGCAGCTGGGAGGTGGGAGCAGGGCGGCCAATGGGGGACAGGGGGGCGGGGCCACAGGGACGCAGCGGCGGGAAAAACGGCGGGGACAGGGAAGGCGGGGGAAAAGGAGAGGGGGCACTGGGGCAACGGGCACAGGGGTACAGAAAAACAAAGGATGGGCACTTAACAAAACAAACCAAAAAAACAGCAGCAGGCGGGGGAAAAGGAGAGGGGGCACAGGGGCAAAAGGGGCACAGGGGTACAGAAAACAATGGAAGGGCACTGAACAAACAAACCAAAAAACGGCAGCAGAAACAGAACTCAGTCGCGATGTAGGCGGGCCAGCACGAGCGGATCACAGGTCACACAGGGGGCTGCGTGGCGGTGAGAGGAGCGATCTGCCTGGTGACAGGGTTAAAGGTCTCTCCTCTCGCTCTGACTCAACAAGGCGAGTCAGAGCAGGACTGGAGCAACCAGGGGAGCCCAAGTAAAGCAGTGTTGTCCCTCAAATGGACCCACAGGCCAAAGGCACAGGAGTCGCAAGGGGACCCCTAGCAGTTTCACAAAGTAACATCTTGCAGGGTACAGAGTGCGAGGAGGCCAAAGTCCTTTGTACAAAGTATGCGCAGAGGTGGGGCTATCGATAGCCCAATGCACTTAGTTGGAGAACGCCAACAAACATATGCACTTGCAAAAGTATGCGGTGCACTTGGGTTCGGGTTATGCGGTCCCCACGAGGGATACTGGCCTCATACTTGGTGAGAGGGCGGCTTGACCTCAAGGAATGTAGGAACCCACCTCCTGTGTTGCTGGATCCTTTGGAGTCTGCAGGAGCTCAGGATCAGCAGACTAGTCAGTTGCGTTCCAGTGCCTGCGAATGCATGGGAGTGACTCCTTCACCCCAATGGAAATAACTTACGTTGTCTTTGATAATCCACAGGTCCTACACGGAACCTGTATGGTGCATGGACACAAACGATGCTCTGGACAGAGAGGGAGAGGAAGTCGGGCCAGTCTATGTCCAGCGTAGTCCAGAGTGTCCAGACGATCGAAGGTCAGTGGTTTCTTGTTCAGAATCTTGTCCACATCAAATCTGGCGGTGGGTGACATTTGAAAGTGGTGGGGCGCAAAGTGATAAGCATACTGCACCGTAGCGAGCGAGCGCTGCGTGCGAGGCCGAACCCCAAAAGGGGGGTTTGGGGGGATTACCCCCCTCCAAGAAAATTTTGAAAAAAAAAGAAGAAAAATCGTGCATTTTCAAGCAAATTTGAGAAAGCAGGAAGGTTAATAAAACAATTGTGAAAGTGCAGTTATTACACCCGTGCCAGGGACCCAAGATAGCAACCATGATGCATCGGAAGACAAATAAAACCACCAGCACTCGCCATAAAGACAGTCAACTCAACTTGCAACATTTACAGCAATGTATGTGTGAGAACTATTAACTAAACAACAACTTTGCCCACCTCGATAATTTTCAGCACCCCACAAAGTAAATGATTTGCCTTTAAGAGGCCAACCACTAGCACTCAAAAACGATCCTGAAGACTATCGGGACTCACCATAGCCATGACGAGTTGGGGAAAAGAGTAAAGACGGACTTCTAACACACATCTTAATGCTTATCAACACCCACTAAAATCGCCACTGGGTTTGGGAGAAATGACCAACTGCTCTAGACATCGTGATCAGAGCAATACAGAGAAAGACAGGCCGCTACTGCAAGGAGTTTCGACTTTTTAGAAAATGTGTTGTGCTGGCCTGGTCTGGTCATACTATCAAGAGAGCAGTTGCAGCCGGCCAGGACTTGCGTTTGCAGGAGCCTCGGTAACATCACCTTGCTGGTGTTTTATGCTTTGCCTCACCCTTCTATGGAGGAGGGGAGACTTTATTGCTCGGACCCCAATAGAGCACTGAGCTTCTACATAGATGGCACCCAAAGAACACTGGGTAGACAATCAGCTCTTTGTGGGGTTCAATGGAGTGAAAATATACAAGGCCATGCAGAAGAGAACCCTCCCCCGCTGGGTCGTGCTCTGCATTAACATCAGCTATACATTGGCTAAAAGGTAGTCTCCGGAAGGACTGCGTGCTCACTCTACTAGGTCCAAAGCTGCTACCACTGTGTGAGTACGTGGAGTTCTTGTCCTAGACATCTGTCAGGCGACTAAGTGGGCATCCCTCCATACGTTCACAAAGCACTATTGCTTGGACAGTCAGGTTCACTGAAGGGGTATTTTGCCGGCTCGGTCCTGCAGGACTTTCTGGTTTGGTTCCATTCAGACACCCTCCTCCAAATAGGTACTGCTTTGGTATCTCTTCAAAAGGTGAGCAATCTTCGGTCAGAGGTCTCTGTCAGAAGAACAAGGTACTTAGCCTTCGGTAATGCTCTTTCTGGTAGAGACTCTATTTACTCACAGGTTCTTAACTGACTCTCCATCCCCCGCCCCCTGTTCTATGAATTGGACTCTGTCCCTAAGTCCCAAGCTTAGAAATCTGCAGACTGGTCACACATACAATGCTTTTGTGGCTCTGCTCTTGGTGTGTGGACAGCCCCGAAGGCAAGTGACGTCAGCGGCTTGAGTGGTGCCTATATAGGCACTGCACCTCATTTCCAGAGCAGAACTGCATCAGTGCAGAGTCGCACAGCATCACTTACCTGCGAGAAGAGGTACTTTTTAACCCTTTCCGGATTCAGTCAGAATCTGCGGCTACATATTCTCTACCAGAAAGAGTGTTATCGCAGTTAAGTAACTTGTTCATTTAGGTGTAAAACTGATACTAAAGAGGTGAAAACTTTGTCCAGCTAGTATAAAAGTAAGACAATAAAAAGTAATACTGCTGCAAAATGTGCCACATCTCACCTGATAATTTGTATTTTATTTCTGCATTACCTTTCCATGTCGCATTATTCTAGTGGTCCTGCCTATGGAGTGTTAAGCTTCAAATATTGAAATAGTGAAAATGCCAAAGGAAAAGAAAATAATGATGTAGTTTACATGTGGGGGAAGTATGACATGGGAAATTAGCGAGTGGAGTAGATGAGATGAAAGACAGTGCATGCAGAGGACAGTGAACAGTAAGGGTGAGGAGGAAGATAAGTAAGTGTGAAACCTGCAGATGTAGGGACGTCAGAAAAAGATCTGGGGAGAGAAATGGATCTAAGGGACTAAGAGTGTGAGGGGAAAGTGATGCGAAGCGAAGGGTGGGAGTGAATGAGACCCTCAGAGTGATACTCTTCCTTCCACTGACCACTGGAATGAATGCTAAATTCAAAATCTCATTCTTGTTATGTTCAGAATCGAAACTTTTCCAGGTCTGATTATTCGCAACAATATCACTCATACTCTCTTACCGGATTTTGAATAAAAATTGGTGTTAATGAGCAGTTGTACAGGTCTGGCTTGTTTTGGGTACAACGTATTCGATCTGTTACGTATTTGGTTGGTTTCATAGAAAGCACACACATGAAAACAAACATTAGACTTGCAGCACATACGTTCCAAGGCACAGACAGTTATGACATTACATGGTACTGTAATGGGGGCTTCAGCAAAAGCAGAGATTACTCGTGTTTTCGAGCAGTACATCCCCGCTGTTGAAAGTGATTGAAAATAAACTGCATCACGAACACTAACTCCACACCCAGCGTGTGTGTGCACAGTCGTGTTAAATTTGATGTGTGTTTCAGAGAGTTGAGGTTGAAATGCTTGCTACGAATAGGGGCAAAAGTTTAAATCAGAGACCATCTGGTCAACACGTATCAGGTATGCTCGTGATCTTATCAGTCATATACGTGCTTTTAAAGGTTAGCTGTTCAGGGGCAAGTGAAGGACATTGAGAGAGAGTGAAGGGACAGATGCGTTACCTTTCGTTGCACAGAAGTCACTGAAGTCAGCACACAGCACAGGCAGCAGCAGCAAGTCGTGACGTCGGAGAGGCGCCTCAGGGAGTCGGTCATGGACACGTTCTCTACCTGCGGCTGCGGACGAGGTGTGGCGAGCTCCAGGGACCACGCTACAAGAACCTACGTCACAGCACGCATTCTGGTGAAATGGCCAATCACTGCATGGCTTCACTGTGTGAAGCCATGCAGTGATTGGCCATTAAGTTGTGGCTGAGGCAGTGTGTGCCACCCCCAAGCGCGGCATCCAATGATGGATGCTGCGCGGTGGACCAGCCAATCCTGGCGCTGCATGCAGCGCCAGGATTGGCTAGGGGGGCACATTTGTTGCTTGCCCTGTCGCCCCCTGTAAACCCGGGCTACGGCAGGCTTCAAGTACCCCTGGGTCCCGCTGGGGAACTTCCAGTGCGCATGCTTGGGCAAGTTGGAACCCAGCTTGCACTTGCGCACTACGCTCTGTCTGCTGCAGCCTGAGTGTGGCTGTCACTCAAGCTGCAGCAGGCCACCCCCCCTGCGCAGTCCGAAATCACCGGGTGTGTCCCGGCGGCTCAGCGGCTGACTTAGTTCGTTGTATAAATCAAGTTGCTTGTAAATGTATACACACTACAGCAGAGTGGATTGCGGCCGCGATGCGGGTCCATGTGGCTGGTGGGGCTACGCCCCAACGCTCCAATGGACGCACCGCGGCTGGCTACAGTCAGGTAAGCCCTTAAGTACTCTTAAGTACCCACGGGAGAGGGTTGGACAGATTCTGGGGACCTTCCCAGGGGAGTGTCAGGACAGTGGGGAGGATACTCCTCTGTCCTTTGTCCAGTTTCGCGCCAGAGCAGGAGCCAATGGCTCCCAAAACTGGTTTGAACTGGTCTATGCACAGGAACACCAAGTGTGCCCCTCGTGCAGACTTTCAGGAACTTTGGAAGTGCACCCACCCAGACCCAGTGGCATAATACATGCTTCAGACCTGGGGAGGCCTCTGAGGTACCTAAGCCCTGGGAACATGTGTACCATGTACATTGGAATGACAAGGCTACCCCAGTATCCAATCTGGAGTGTACCTAAGTACATGGCATAACATTTTAGGGAGAAAGCAGATAGACTGGGTTCCTGATTAGCAGGATCCCAGTCAGACTAGTCAAAAACAGTGTAACATCAAGCAAAAAGTGGGGCTAACCTTAAGAAGCAGATCCTACTTTCCTACACCATTTCACCAATTGAACATGTGCCTGTGCCTCCCTGTGGTCAGTGACATATGAGTAACTAGCATCAAGAACTGTAGACCAGTCTCTGCCATAATGAAGCACCTTAAAATACAGGGGCAGAGTCATAAGGAAAATGTTGAAATTCAGACTATGCAGCGTAGGTTTCCTACGGTGATTTACATAGCTTTTGAACTCCTCCGTTTCTGAAGATTGGCTAGGGGCAAGACATTTCACAGAAGTACGTTTTTGGAGATTTGCATTGGTACACATACGCCCAGATTTATTGCAAAGTGATGCAAAGCGAGACATTGTTACTTACCTTCCAACACAATATAGACACTTTGTGCTGGAATGGTGCCATATTCTTGTTGCAAATAGCTCTTTGCATTGTTTAGCATCAGTCTGCGTGAACAGTACTTTACTGGGGAGGTGGTTGGTTTAGTGGAAACATTCATAATTTTTTATGCAGAGCCTGGTCAACTGAAATAGCCTGATCAGGCTCTGCTTCAAAAGCTCACACTGCTTCGAAGAAGGCATTGACAAGGGAAATGTTATAATTTCTCCAGAAAATCCACACAATGCATGTGTGCTGAAGTGCACAGCATACATCCAACTCATGGGATCCGTCTGTGGTAGTCTAGACATAAGAATTTGTAGTGGAAGGGTATGCTTCTTGTACAAATCCTTTGCTAGACCGCACACACCCTCCTATGCGCCACGGTGGAAGGCTGAGTGTTGTACAGGGCAGATTAAGTAAAGCGCTTGCGTTGGAGACGTCAGCAGCAGGCAGTGAATATTAGTCAATATGGTTCCGTGCAACGTTTTTTGTTTTGCACAAAGCAACATGCAATTGAGTAGCTGCTGTGGATTGTGTGAAAATTTTGAAAATTGGACCCACGATCTCTTCTTTTTTTTCCCTTTCCCTGCTCCCCATGAAATGTGTGGGTTTGCCATGACCTTTCATTTCCTGCCATGAAAACCCTCTTGTTTCCACCTTGTGTGGGAGAAACTTCACATGTTTCAAGGGAGTGAAGGGTCATGCAGCTCTTCCGAGCATTTTGTTTGGCATCCCGCACGCCAACACTTCCAAAACCAATAGAGGAGTTGCAGTCTGAAAAAAAATCAACAGATCTTGAATGTTTGGATCAGCATTTGTAATTGCTCACGCCAAAGTCGAACTTGCTACTAGCAAAGATGAACTTAGTTTAGCAAAATGTTTTGTGAATATGGGACCACAGTACTTTGGTCATCGACCCATGGGATAAGGCAGGAATATAGAGGTATGCTAAGAAGGTTTATTGATGAAGGGTTGCGATAGGGAGTGAAACTCGGCCAACAAATGGGGGAGTAGAAAAGGCCGGGCCTAATGGGGTCGAGTAAGGAATCGTATGGTTGCTCCCGTCTCCACATAGTCTATCATGATAGTTTCTTGCACTCCCTTCCCCCTTCGTCCTGTCACATCATTCCAGACACGAGCGCGTGCCCTGGGGAGCCGCGTGCTGACTCTAATAACAGCAGGTGCAGAAGAAAAGCGGAAGGGGCACGGGGTTCCGAACTGGACAGTGCTGAGAGACAAAATGGAACAGTCTGGAATACAACATGGACGCAGAGGACATATACTGTAATATGTCACTACAGAGACTTGCTTCTGCCATCGGCCTGCTAAACCCAAGAAATCAAACTCATAATAATGTGCTATCTGCATTCCTGTTGTACGGATTGAGGAGAGAACACCCCTACAGAATGAGACTTTATAGATCATTCCATGTAAGCAAACCACGGAGTCCTCTAGGAAACTCGCGGGAGAGCTGTGAGACCAGATAGGGGTCTTTCATGGAGCGTACAGTCAGTACTTGCAGCTGACAGCTGGGAGGCCGGCCAGGTACATCTGGAAAGCTAATAAATCTGTTTGCATCTTCTAGCGAAAGTTGCAGAGGAGTGCGTGCCGACCCCTTTTTACAGTGTTGGCACTAGGTAATAAGATTTTGCTTAATGCCATTCTTTTTCCCTCTTTTTTTCCTTTTCAGTTTGCCTCTTGGCACCAGTATCCAACGACATAGTGCTTAATTTTAACAACAATAAGTTCAGGGGCCTTAAGTCTTTCTTAAGAAACCACCGTCAGCGCCCTTTACATGACTGCTTAGTGTTAATTTTACCCCATGTCTGTAGTATAATACATTACCATTTTTTATCCTACTCTT
Source organism: Lissotriton helveticus (assembly GCF_964261635.1). Taxonomy (NCBI): domain Eukaryota; kingdom Metazoa; phylum Chordata; class Amphibia; order Caudata; family Salamandridae; genus Lissotriton; species Lissotriton helveticus. Next base: position 1,803,856,175 of record NC_136065.1, on the reverse strand, counting down.
GCAGGTTCTTTTTCATCCCGGCTTTCTTCGCATGTCATTGTGTTCCTATCTTTCTCTTCCTTGTGATCCTTCTCCATTATCCCTTTTACCTCTCTTTCTCTGGGTCAAAGTTCGATGATGGAAAGTAAGTCTCACAGTCCCATAACATGAGTGCCGGTACCCACCACCTGCAACTCCCAGCAAAAATTAAGTACAGCTGTGTTGCCGGCAAGAGTTAATTTAAAAAATAATAATTTGGGCCCATGTCAGCTTTAAGAATGGCTTGTGTGGTAGTTATAAATCATTGTTATTGTATAGTCAATTAACAAACAACTGTTGTTGAAGCTCATATTCAAATTAGGCAGACAGCGCCACCTTGTGGCAGACTGTTACAAGCGCTGGTGCTAAAAATTAAGTGCCGTCGCCGTGCACCGGAACCACAGGTTCAGTCAGTCAGTCATAATAACTTTATTTCGCCAGTAAGATAACGGCATAAAAAGTATACTATAATAAAAAAAAAACATTACAGATAAAAAGACACCTATTACACTCAAAGTTATTATACAATTTAAAAGGTATAAAAAGTCATTTAAAACAAGAAATTCAACCATTTAAAAGGTATAAAAAGTCATCAAAAACAAATAATTCATCAATTAAAAGAGGAAGGATAATAGAACGGTAATTAATCACATTGGACCTTGTCTTATAAAATTAAAACTAAAGAATACGTCTTATCTTTATTAAGGATAAAAAGAACGAGGCCAGAAAGAAGCATATCAAGGGGTCTGGTAATTGCTGCAGAAAATAAAGTGCAGTGCAGCATTGTCTAATCCCTAGCTTGCGTATAAGGGGGAGGATAAATCTGTTCCTGTCATTCGTGTAAAAAACAATGTGCAGATCATCCTGGGATGAATAGTTATCGCATGGACATGAAGAAAGGGCATCAATGGGGTACGTTTTGGGAGGAAAGCCTAACATATTAATGTCAGAATCTCAGTAATATATATCTGTGAAGGAGATTTGTTACAAATGACTGGTATGAAGTTGAAATATTAATTATACTCAGAGCTGAGAGATAATGTTTTACAGTAGTACGGTTACCTTTAAATGTGTACCTCTTTGTAGCCAAATAATCTAGTAGGAGCCACTTCAGCGCTTTTCTGGTAATTTTCAGACACGATTTCGGGTCCTCGTAACTGGTTGAGTAAGCCGATTACCTGTAAATGTATCTCAATATATTTTAACAATTTGATTTGATGTACGCCATCCAAGTTCTGGCAGTCTGCCAGGATATGTCTCGCCGACGTTTCTTTCCTCCAGACTGAGTGCCACAGGAGAATCGGGGTGATACGAATTTTGTCTGTTATGTAAGAGACACTCAGCACAGAGTGGGTTATATATGAGGAACAGGAATGTGGAACACATATCAGCCTTTTAAGAAAGCCGTCCTCTATACTCTGCAATTTTGTAATATCGGACAGACCCCAAACAACTGCCCCCTAAGTGGCAATAGATAATGTTTTTGCCTCATAATAGATCTTTTTTATTGCATTTAATGGTTTTGAGCCAAGCTTCTTCGCAGATCTAAGGACTCCTGCAATACTTTTTTTCATTACAGTGGCTCTGTTGGACACCATTTCTAGCCATTTCCTTTTCCTATTAAAAAGAATCCCAAAATAATTAAAAGAGTCCACGATCTCAAGTTTTCGACCTTCAATAGAGAGGGTGGGATATTTTGTTAATTTCGCCACTAGTACAAATGCCTTGGTTTATCTTTACGTCCAAATTATTTATAAACTTTACATACTCATCTATGAGTCTCTCCAGTGCTCTGCCAGTTTGTGCCAAAAGCACTGCATCGTCTGCATAGAGGAGTATTGGGTCAGGAAAAGATTTAATGAGGGGAGCATCTGGGGTAGAATCTCCCAAGGCAGATTTCACCGCATTGGTGTATAAAGCAAATAAAAAAGGGGCGAGTACGCAACCCTGTCTCACACTACAGCTAATATTAAAATATCTTGTGTGTTCTCCCTTTTTTCTATAACGTACGCAAGCCAAAGCATTAGTGTACATCTCTTGAATAAAACTGCCTGTGTCTCTATTCCCATATCCTCCATTATAACCCAGAGCTTAGAGTGAGCCACACAGTCGAAGGCGGCTGATAGATCCATGAATGCCATGTACACTTGGGCATTTTTGGCCACCGTATACTTTGTAATTATCATGCTTAAATTGAGGGACTGGTCTCAATGGATGGTGCTTTCTTGAGGTACTTTCTGACTCCTCTCACCTTTTTTTCTTTGATAGATGTGAGATTTTGTGTGGTTGATTGACAAACTTAAACCTTTTTAGAAAAGAACACTTGAAGGTGGGCACACCTAATAAATGAGTGTGGCCTTATCTAGGAGTATACAAATACCCATTGTTTGATGTAACACTAAAAAGTTGCAGTGTTCCATGTAACCAGGTCATATATGTATAGGCATTAATTATGGTCCAAAAGTCCCTGCCACTGTTTAATCCTGCCGCTTTTTGCAAATTCTCCCATGTCTCATGTCTCAACAGTTGTAGTCAGTCTGATCTTGCTTTTCTATAGATCAAAAGTAATAACTTCACCAGATTCTGATCTTTGGGCACTGCCTTCAGGGCAACATGAAGATTCTTAAGGTCCTTTACACACACATCATCAAATCAGCGAACCCTTTTGCGTGTCTCATTTGAGCCAGAGTAAACCAAATTTTCCTTGATCTCCAATAGGAGAAGCTCAAAGGCTGCCGGACAGTGGGTGCGAGATGTATTTGGGGATAGACAAATCGAAACCGCCTGGTCCATCTTACCCACTATTTGCCCAGTAAACTCTGCAGTATCCACCTTTTCCCATTTCAAAAGAATCCAATTTTTCCTAGCTAACGAGAGGTTAGGTAAAGGTTTCTCATGTGGTTTAGGCCTATGGGCAATTGTAGTGGAAAATGTGATTGCCGCATTGTCACTGCGGTACAAAAGGGGGTGGTGATGGACAGAGCATCTGAATCAATCAAACACTCACACCCAGTCAAAAGATCTGTTTCACTAAAGGCATTGAAGTGTGTTTTAATATCAGTAAAGCAAGGTTTCACAGACTCCAATACTATAATATAGTCCAGTGTCGAATAATAAAAACCTGTGGTAAAGGTAGGAAGCGGGTGGCCAGTTACACTATCATGTGGGTTAATTACATCAAGACTATTAGCCATTAGAATCATATTTAAAGTGTTTCCATATTCATTGTGGCAGAAATGAGGAAGAGGTTCCCCATCAACATCTAAGATTCCACATGCAATAGAGTCCTCCCTTTTACAGATGTGGGCATTCAAGTCACCCATCCAGACAATATCGCAGACTCCATGGGAACTTTCCATAAGGTTAGCAATGTCTGCTTCCAGGGGGTCCAAGACCAATGCCTGATTACCTTCAAAGTTATTATTATAGAAATTGATAAGGATCCAGTTGCAGGCTTTATGTGCCTCAAACAAGAGGATTTGGTAATATGGTGTAGTATTTAAAAAGGTTATTACCTTCAGTCTCAATATGTTTGCCACAGTGTTATTATTCCTCCTTTGGAACGGCCAGCCCTGGACCGTAAAACAGGGGTTTGAAATGACAGAAGCAAGCATATCATAGCAAGCCACCAAGGCCAGCCAATCCAGGTTGGCTTTTTTCTTTTTATATCCAGCTATATTCCATGAGATACCTTTAACTGATTCTAATTCATTGAACGTTTTCCCTGCAACCTCATACACAGGTTCCAAAAGACATCTAACAGACAATTGATCCTGACCACCAGAGGAGGATACATGGAGCCTAGGTTTTGCGTTGTGTGAGTTTGACCACAAAATACCCATTCAATCGCAAGGTTCCAGGTCCCCTAATGGAGCAAATCTGTTGGAAAGGGGAATTTAGGAAATTGGGGTGGGGGGATAGTTCATTAAGGGGCGGGGATAACAGAGATCATTCTGCTTCTGGTGTACAATTATAGATGGCGTAGGGGGTTTGTAGAAAAAGCCCAAGGAGAGGGCACAAATCTGACGCTCAAGGTTAGGGAGCGATCTCAATAAATCGCCTATCCTATCCCCCTTACAAATTTTTGAAAACCAGAATAAGGCTTTATGCATCAGCTGTTCAGTAGTTTCCTGTTGATTCGTTTTTAATATGGGGTACCAGCTAAAACGATAACAAACGGGTAGGCCAACGGGGGAAGGTCTAGCCTTTCTCCATGGACCAATGCCAAACCGGTCCTGTTGTCCTTTTCTGGACCTAGTGGTCTGATTTCACACTACTTCTGGGACCTACCAATACTGCTTTTATTTCCTGCATGGTGCTAGTAGTTTTGTTGAACCACCGGTCCCGTAGACCTTACTGACTGAAACACCTCAAAGTCCACTCTGCTCTGCTGCTTGCCTGTCTGAACTGCAAACAAGGCATTACCATTCTGTACCTGCCAGTCCCTTTTCTCTTTTCTGGTGCTCTGGAGGTTTCTGGCTCAACAGGCTAACTGCCCACTTGGTTCACCTGTCTGCACTGTGACCAAGGCTTCAGCTTCCAGAAATGACCGTTCTTCCAGTACCTATTGGCTCCATGAGCTTATGATCCTAGGGAAAGAAGTCTAGTGCCGCTATCCTCTCGCGATATCAAGCAACCAATACGGTGTTCTCAAATACCCAACTCTGGAGAGTTTTGCTGCTGTACTAAGCCCTGACCACCCGCCATTCTTAAGCTATGCCTCATCTCTCTTGTTACGGAGTCTGTAAACTGTAATGATAACCTCTATACACCACATTAGGCAGCACCACCCCATTCCTCTAGGGAATGGGGCTCACCCTAGACTTGGAGTGCAAAGAGGCACCAAGCCATTTCTTACATTTAGTAAACACAGGTACATTCAGCTTTTCAAAGGGTTACATATATAGCAGATATTTAGAACCTTACACCAACTCACAAAATACATCTTCTTCTTCGCCACTTCACCATTCATACCCCTAGATGAAGCGGCAAAGGTCCTTAGGCGAACATTTGGGGGCATGGAGGTACCCAAGTCCCCAGTGAAGATGACAGGAAGGGCATAATTGGGCAATACCTCATTTCTGTACCGGAAAAAGGTGGCTAGGGTTGGATATGACAGACAGACTATCTGGCTTGAAGCAGCTACTCTAACAGTCATGCTCTCAGTTGATCTGCGTTGAGGGAAAGGTAAGACGAAGGGTGGTAGCGACATGGCGACACTAACGGGAGAGGCATGTCATGATGTCAGATGAGGCTGTGACAGAAGAGGGGCCTATGAGAGACATTAAAAGAACAAAGAAGGGCCAATGAGAAGAGTGTATGTTGGAAGTAAGAGTACTGTACCTGAGGTGCCCCGTAACATTCCTCACTGTGCAAATCATTTAATAAACTTCCTCTCCCTAATCAGCGCCATCCGTGCTCCCGAATTTTTATTCCAGCCCTGCCTCCCTCTGCATGTCAAAGTTTAAGGGTGGCCCGATATAAAAACATTTTTCCCAGTAGGGGCGGGCTTGGCATTACCAAGTTTGAAGACCTCTGCTCTAGTTAATGTATTATGTGAAGGATATAGCACGTGGCCCACACCAGTGTGTGTTTCTTTACTCTAAAATTAATTCAAGTGTCCTGAACCGAATAAACCAAATGGAGCTACTATTATGAATTATAATGTCAGTGTGTCCCATTTAACTACTTTTTGGGTAGTACCGCAGATATTCCTCACCGCCTTCCTGACTAACTGCCAGTAGCGGAATTCCTCACAGCCCACTTCACCCCCAGGGCCAATGCAAGAATTGTGAGTTAGTTAAATTAGGCTTTTAACAATGAAGAGATATTTTATGTGTACAGAAGAAATGTTGCGTCTTCTGCTGGTGGACCCTTGCCGGTTGCCATGCTGATCATCTGCCCCGTCTCATGGCACTGCGGTTAGGGTAGGCGAGGATCCCTGGGGCCCATTGCAGCCTCCACTGGAATGTTGGTCGAGGGCCCTATTGCACCGTGTCACCTGCAGAGGTCCTGCATGCGGGCTAGAGTCTGCTGCCAAAGATAAGCCTACCTCACTGACAGACTTCTTCTGGTGGAATAGCATGTTCCCAGGACCATTTGTGCTGGCATCAAAAACCACAGGTAATGTCAGTGGAGGAGGTTTACTGGGGATGAAACACCATAAAAATTCGCCACATGGCAGGGAGATGATACCGCCTAGGTAAAGACTACATGTCGGTAGGAGAGATAGAATCCAAAGCCCTGGCTCTCCCAATTTTACAAGCCCTTCTGTGTGAAACTGATAGCGATGAGGCATGGAAAAATAAAACATGGATGGATGAGAGTAATAGGTCAGAAGATTAATTTGGAAATACTTAGCATGAACGATAACTTGGAGAGACTGGATTGATAAATACAGAGAACAAGAACAGTGGGAAGTAAGTAGTCATAGGTTGTAATGCTTAATTTGAGCCAGTGGTAGCCGCTTGTTGGAATACTAGGGTGGAGAGGAGAAGCCGCGAAGCCGTGACACTTACCGCTGCTGGGGAGGACTACATCTCCTGACTTCCTCTGCCGCTGTATTTCCTGTTTTTGCACTCGAAAGCGCGTTGTGTTCCCGTGGCTAGTGTAGCCGCTTGTTGGAATACTTGCGTGGAGAGGAGAAGCCGTGACACTTACCGCTGCTCGGGAGGAGTACATCTCCTGACTTCCTCTGCCGCTGTGTTTCCTATTTGCCCGCACAAAAGTGTGTTGTGTTCCCGCAGCGCGTGACGCACGCGATGAGCAGCCTGGGCGAATCCTTGGCCAAGGGCGGGCCAGTCCACGCCTGTCATCCCCTGGAGGAGGCTGGGCCGGGCCCCCTCAAACATTTGGATTATTACAACATTGCCTGGGTGACACCCCCCTCTCCTCAGATGGCAAAACGGAAGATTAAAACAACAGAGCCGGGTAGGGAGGTTGTAAACACACTGGACTCCCTTCTAACTGAGGGCGCCTGATGTCTTAGATAAAGAAATTGAGCTAACAGCAAGTCGCCTTACATTAGAGGAGGTAAGACCTGCTCTGGCATTGAATGGAGCGTGTATACCTTTAGTCTCCCCTAGCCACAATGTAGGCCGTAACTCCGCTGCTTCAGCTGACACTCTTAAAACTCATGACCCCGAAAATGCAATTGATGGTAGCCCAGGCATGGAACCCCCCAGAGAAAAAGGAACGTGGGAGAACAGAAAACTGGCCATATTAAAGCCCAAGACGAACCAAAGGGGGACAAAAAACTATAATCAGGTTACACCTGTTGTTACCCACGCCCTTACCCCTTTGATACCTTCAACTTTCTCTACTTTTGAGGCCTCACCTCAGAATCTGGAATTGATTTTCACAACCCTCCTCAAACCGATTTTAAATAAACTGTCTAAAATAGAGGATACATTGACTACTTTGTAATTGAACTGCTACTATTGTTACTGGTTTGGCAGGGAGGATTGATTCACGCCCTTCACAAACCCAGCTATCATCAGTTGACAAAGCCCCCTCCTATGACATCGTTACAGGGAAATGTGACTGATTTGGTGACTGAGAGATTATCCTCCACTCAAATTATTGATAAGCTCCAAATGGGGAAGGCGCCTACTGATACAGCAGCACTAGCAAATAACACACACTCTGGCGATCTGGGCGTTCCTGACTCTTGCCACTTGCAAGGAAATCTGTGTGCCCAAAGGGACCTAAGGCTTGAAGACGATATGGCAAAGCTTTTCGACCCGCAGCTACCTTTACTCATTGGCCGTTGCCTGTGGCTCCCCACTGTTACTTTTTTCGGAGGGTGGGGACGGCGGGAGGGAATGTAATCCCGGCCTCGGGAGTACTTGCATTTTTCTCCCTGGAAATAATTGGGATGAAGTTGATGACGGTATTATAATCATATACGCAGGGTGTTTCGTATTACTAAAGCGGCACCTCTAATAAAAATATTCCTAATTACATTTCTTTGTCTATGCCTTTTTTAGAGTACCCTCTCAAACTTTTTTCATCCCACTTACAGTGCTAGATAGCACCCCTATGCATGTAGGCCCCATTGCCAAAGTGTTTCTGCACTTGAAGAATATTTGCATACACTTCCATTTCTACCCATGTCATACGTGACAACACCTGCCTCAGCAGGGTCACTCTCGATTTATTTTTGCCGCCTCCTTCCTCAAATTGCCTCCAAATCAATGCAAGTAAAATAAATTCCTCAGATTTTTTTTAAACATCCCTCTTTCTTGCTTACAAATGTTGGCATTATGCCGTATATGGGGTTTTACTTCCCTGTGCCCAAGGACAGAGCAGGCCTGTCTGGAAATGTGTGTGTACTGAAATTAATGTGTACTGGAAGTACCTATGATTCAAGTAGAAATGTCAATACTTAATAATGCTTAGTCAGTGTGTTTAATGGACAGGACAACTGTACTTTACTGATAACTTACATTGGTGTAAAATGCATTTAGAAAAAAAAGAACCTATTAACGAGTCTAACAAAATAAATCAGAAATCTTCCGCTTACTTTGGAGGTGTTGGAACGTGGGGATCAAGTGAAATATGGAGGTCATCTCCCTCCACATGCCATCATTAAGCACTAAGTTTACAGCTTTAGGCATGTCACTTACAAATCATCGACATCATGTGTTTAAGTTCAATTAGTTTAACTGAAGCCAACAGTTCCTTCAACATTAAATGCATTAAAGTGCGTGGCTTCCCTGGCTAGGCTTGGTGGCTCCCCGGTGAGCCACGGCGCACAGTTTTGGAAACACTGCTTTACACCCTACACAGGTGTCCGTGGTTGAATGTGTCATTTCTCGCCTAATGTTTATGTTACACACAACTTAATAAACTTGTGCTACCCATGAAACATCAGCTCTGGCAGTCCTTGTGCCTGATGTTGGCACACATGTTTCTCTTGCAGAGCCAAGAGCCTCTGGCAATGTCTGTCTGCACATGAAGAACAAAGGAAGGGAAAGCACAAGTGGGAGTGAACAGTGGGCATCTGAAAGAGATGTAGGGATTGGTAGAGACACAATGAAAGAGGGTCGGTAGAAAGTGACAGTGCTTCAGTTTAATCAGGAGCTGGTCAACTCAAAATGTGCACCGATAAAACTGTGATTTGTTCTTAGGTTATGAAACACTGCCATCTGTTGATACTGACACGAATAAATAAGAAGCTCATAGTTTATTTATTTATTAGTCAGGAGTTTTGCAAAGTGCTGTATGTCCTGGGCCAAAGTTAGTAACTCGAGCAGCAAGAAAAAAACGTGTACTGTATTGTAGCATTTATTATATAACGCTGTGCGGAGCCTGCCATCCGCCCACATACAGATATTAAGCGTTATATAATAAATGCTACAATACAGTACACGTTTGCTGGGTGTGTAGTTGGGGAATTTGGTTTTGTTTTGAGGCTACGCGGGAAGTGTTTTTGTGTAGTGCGTGGGTAACCTGATTGGTGCTCTTACCTTGTCCTGGGAGATGGATGCGGGGTGTGAAGAATATGCCCAGTTGATGGCCCATGCCCAGGACTGTTCTGTGGGTAGGCACCTGGTGTACGATCCTATTTGTGAACCAATGGCAGGCTTGAGTACCTGTGCTCGTGCACTGCGCCTCTTGAATCGGAATTTTATCGAAGTTAACGCAGGTTGCCCCAATATGCTCTCAATTGCCACTGGATATAAGGAGCATGTGTGCTCGTTTGAGTTGTCTAATTGGATGGCATACGTTTTTACTACTGAAGGTTCAGACAACCTGCTGGAACTTATGGCATTCCACTTTTCAAGTGAAATTCTTGCCTCTGAAGATTGGCTGTGAATGGATATAGTTTTGGGTACCATTTGGCATCCTTTTTAGGTTTCGCCTGTCGAAAGCTGCGCAGCAGCCTTTCGCGCAGGCGAAATCTTATGTCTTTACACTGTGTGGCTTTGTTCCGCCTCTCTGTTCCATTGGCTAGCTCCATAAATGGAGGCTAGCCATTGGAACAGACATCTGTCCGTCATTGCCAGAGCAGATTCGTGATCGTTCCCGAGAATTTTTCGCTTTTTGCCCACGTCATGCGGCGGTGGGCGGTGCTTTTTTTTTTTTGTCTCGGCATCCTTCGTCACACCAGCCTGCTCGCTCTCCCTGTGAGGACGCAGACCCGACCCTCTCCCTACTCCGAGCAGGGGTGGGCTGCACGATTTCACTTTCCTTGCAGGTAATCGGCATTTTCACTATTTTTTTCATCCCGTTCCCGCCCCCTTCCCGCTGTCCGTGTGCCCGTTAACCCGCCCCCTCCCGCTGTCCGTTTGCCCGTTCCCGCCCCCCCTTCCCGCTGTCCGTGTGCCCGTGCTTAATGCTTGTTGTTTTGTGACTTTTTAAAAAAAGTGTATTCATTACAAGTCTCCCACCGAGATCGTGTCTGTTAGCTTATACCATAATAATGATTAATACCACCCCCTAGAGACCCGATCCATCTATGGTCATATTGGTGCCCATCAGAAATATCATCCACGTCGTTCCGACATCAGGATTGGTCAAGCTGTCTCTCATGGGTACACGCGACGCTTTTTTCCTAGAGCTATGTCAATTCCAAATGAATGAACCAAGCAGACAAGAGCGTAAGAGACATTGAAAAGGTACTTGAAGTAGAGTCCGAAAGAGTGCGACACACAGACATCCAGCAGAGCGACCATGTTGGAAAATACATTATTTACAGGAAATTATAGTAGACTAATGAAATGTTAGTAAAATGCAGTTCTGTAATGAGATATAGTTCTGTAAGATACGTTTTTTTCTCATGAATCGCTTACTTTGTACAAAACATCTGTTTCCACATAACTAATACTGTCTCAGTAATATAAACACTTTAGCATCGTACAATAAAAAATAATAACAACATGTTGTACCTTATAGAGATCTTAAAACAAAAATCTGCAGCTGACGTTGTGCAAACTTTTCATGACTCCTTTTAAAGATGACCGCTTTGTGGTCAGTCATCAAGACAGCAACCAAGGCATGTCCATTTTCTATGTTTATGGCTTGGCCCGGATGAGCAGTCTCGTGTTTCCGCTGCTCTCCGTTCGGGGTGACCTGTCTGTGTGGCTCCGCTCCCCACCCGCGCGCCAGAGCCAGCCCTCCTCTCGCCTACAGCACCATGGCGGAGTTTGACATGTTTGGCTCGGATCCACTTGAGGTGGGGAACGGGGTCCCGGAAGAGGATCCCCCTGCCGCTTTCCTCGCCCAGCAAGAGAGCGAGGTAGCAGGTATCGAGAACGACGAGGGCTTCAGCATCCTGGAGAGCGGCCAGGTGCCTGACTCTCTGTCTGCCGGCAGTGTAGGTATGTCCATCTTCGCACCCTTTCTCTATATTCTAAGACTCCTTCGCATTTAATGACTGATCCGCCCTCCCTATACTACAAACTAGTCCCTTCTCGCCTATATCCACTGATCGAACATCCTACCCTTTCACATTACCTCGTGACCCCACTGTCCACTAATCCTTATAATCCACTGACTTACTCCCACATCACAGAAGCACACTTCCGCTTTTGTACCGTGGCCTATTATGCAACCTCTATCTTTCATTTCAAATCCACCCCCTCAACATCACTGGCAACTAGCTAGCATATAATGCAGACCTGTCATAGCTAAGGGTCTATAGGTGTTAAGTTTGAGAATTGTTTGAAAAACCTTGCACCCTTGCTGCCCAAAGTGTGGCAGTTATAGGAAAGGAGGATTACGTTTTTTTTGGGGTGGGGGGTTGGTGCGCTACAAAACTCCAAAATAAACAAGCTGTATGCAATGCAGAATCTTGAAGTAGCAGCACCACCTATCTACCCCTATTCCTTTTTTACAGCGCACGTGGAAAAGTGTTAACTTATCATGGCCTGTACTGACAATAATTAGCATTATCCGTAGATTCAGTTTAAAACCACAGACAAGTGCTTTTAATTTGTAGTAAATCTAGAAGTAGCAGACCTTAGACTAAAGGATGTGTGGCTTTTGGCTTCCAACAGAAGTCTTTATAAAGTGTTGAATATCAACGTGCTTACATAAATACATTACTCAAGTCTTATCCACGTAAATACTTCTGCGTTTAAAAATCCACAAGCAGTGAGAGGAGTTTAGGCATTACCTTGAAAGTTCGTTCCTACATGTTTTAAAGTTCGTTCCTACGTGTTTTAAAGTTCAAAGTGCAAACCTATTTAACAAACTGCTGGAGGTGTCTGCCATGTGCACTTTAGTTTTCTCATATAGGAGCATTGGATAGAAAGAGGAAAACAAGCATTTGCATAGCCAATAGGTCTTGCCTTTGGGACCTTTTTAGTATTTGGAAATTGCAACACATTATCCTCGGTGCTACAACATATCAATCACAAAAGGCAACAATGCAAACCAGCAACATCACCGACAATAAGTGTCACTCAGTTAAGTTTGGTTGTATGCTTTACTAACTTACATATCTGTCATCTTAAGATTCATGTGAACATGCATTGGTCCTTACCCACCACACCTCTGTCAATGAACGTGGTCCCCTGGATAGGTTGGACCGATGTAAAAGAAAGAAGAGAAAGATCAGAGAAGAGACATAAAGAGTAAAAGAAAGAGGAGAAGGAAACAGATAAATAGTTAAATGTCTAGACATATAGTGTTGGCCCCGGCCTCGTGGCGTGGTCCTACCCCTCCCGCCGGGCGGGCCCCGGACGACATCGGCCCTCCATCCAGCCCGGGTCGGCCTATGGCACACCTCTGCACGCCCTCCAAACCACCAGATCCGCCACCCGGCGGCCCACAACCCCTGACACGACACCCTCGGGCCGCCCCAGCATTACCGGTCCGGTGCCCACCCCGGAGCCTCATCCAGGCCCGACGCCATCTTGGGCCCATCACGTCACAGACACGTGGTCCCGGACCAGCCACGGCCACGGCCCCAGCGAGCCCGCCATCGAGGCACCAAGAACCCTCCGGGTGGTAGAGTGGCCACTCCACCAGGGACAAGGAGAGGGGAGTTTCGATGGCTCTCCAACCATCCCCGGATGCCTGGTTTCGATCACCCTCCGGCCTCCCTGGGCTCCGGCTCCACCCCCCTGCTGGGTGTCTGGACACCATCATCCCGGCCCCTCTGACCCCCAGGCGAGAGGGTCCGGACATCAAAGGACTCCAGACCTATATCTGGGCCAGCCCCGGAGTAGGACGGCAGTTGTATCCCGGAGTCGAGAAGCCCTGCTGACGCTGTCGCGGCTGACCCTGAGACGAACTCACCTTGCTGTTCTACCTGGAGCCTGCTGGCGCTGCCGCGGTCCACCTTCGCTGTAACCATCTTGGAGCCTGCTGGCGCTGCCGCGGTCCATCTTTGCTGTGATCTCCTTGGAGCCTGCTGGCGCTGCCGCGGTCCACACTCGCTGAACCATCTCGGAACCTGCTGGCGCTGCCATGGTCCACACTCGCTGAACCATCTCGGAACCTGCTGGCGCTGCAGCGGTCCACACTCGCTGAACCATCTTGGAACCTGCTGGCGCTGCCGCGGTCCACACTCGCTGAACCATCTCGGAACCTGCTGGCGCTGCCGCGGTCCACACGCGCTGAATCATCTTGGAGCCTGCTGGCGCTGCCGCGGTCCACACTCGCCGAACCATCCTAGAGCCTGCTGGCACTGCCGCGGCCCAACCTTCCGGAACCCCCCAGCTCGAGGATTGAGAGCTGTGCGTAGGGTCCCATTGCAACCGACCATCTATAAGACTGTCCCGTAACCTGGCCCCTTGCTACGAGACTTTCCAGATCTCTGGATCTGCTGTATATATTGAAACGATACTTATTGCCCGATAAAGATTGAAAACTCTATCTACGTGTGGTGTATATTTGTAGTGGTGTGGTTACTCTGCTGTACGATTCTAGGAGAGGGCCCTCCTGTCGGAGGCCTCTCGACATCGCTCGCTCCCTTCTCTGAAGGAGGGGTAGACCTAGGGGTGGTCAGCCAGACACCTTCTGCCTCCCCCGGGTTCGCCTTTCTAACATTGGTGGCAGGCGCTGCGATCCGAGCCAACGCAAAATCGTACAGAGAGTGATCTACCCGCTACGACGGAAAAACACACAGAGACCATGACGACCCAAGGAACCAACCTACCTGCCGAATTCCAGAAAGAGAAGATAGAAGAATACAGCCACAAAGAACTAAAACAATTCTGTAAAGACATGGGTATCCCTACCACTGGCCTGAGCACAAAAGAGGACTTCAAATCAGCCCTACAAGCCTGGGTGGAAACTCGAGACAGACCACCCCAAGAGGAGAATGGCCCGAACGGGCAACAGGAAACCAGCGCACCCCCAACGGGGGAAAGAACCGCAACACTAAACGCGGAACTCATCTATGAAGACGCTCGAGAACGAGAGCGCAACCGACTACACGAAGTGGAACTTGCACGACTCCGGCTAGACGGAGAACTCCAGCTAGCGGAGAAAAAGATAGCCCTCGAGCAACTACGGCTGGAGGGGGATCTAGAAGAGAAACGGAGACAACGTGACCTCGAAGAAAAACGACTAGCCTATGAACACGAACGAGGCCTGAGAGAACTAGAAATCAAGGCCAAGATCAACGAAGATAGCGCGGCCGGGGCCAAGACCGCGTCCCCTCCCGTGGACGCCAAGGTTCACCTACCGAAAGATGTAGTCAAAGAATACTACAAGAACGATGATATCCAACAATGGTTCAAAGCCTACGAGGTGGCCATGACCGCCCATCGGGTGCCCCTGAAGGATTGGGGCGCCGGCCTGTGGGGAAAGTTCGTCAACGAAGGGAGAGACGCCCTGCTGGAACTCCCTGACACCGAAATGACCTCCTATGAACACATGAAAACGGCCCTACTCACGCGCTACGGACTCACCCCCGAAATGTACCGGCAGAGGTACCACTTGGGTAGAATATGTGAACTTTTTTAGCAGAGCCTTCGAGGGGTGGGTCAAAGGCAGTCAGGTCACTACCTACCAGCAGTTGGTCGACCTAATGTTATGGGAGCACCTCTCCAACAACTGCTTCATTGAACTACGACAGCACCTCCTCGACAGCAAGTTGACCGAGCCGCGAAAGCTAGCGGTCGAAGCAGATCGGTGGGCGAGCAACCGCGTCCACCGGAACACCACAGGAGAATACGGACGAGGGTCCCCGGGGAACCACCGGCCGTGAGGCGGCGGGTCTGGCATCAGCCGAGGCCGAGACCTTCCGCCGGGGTCTTCGTCCGCCTCCTCTACACCAGCCTCCAGCCCGAGGGGGGCCCCTCCAGCCCGACCGGGGCCACGCCCCCATGTTACGTGCCACAGATACCAACGGCTGGGTCACTATGCCAATGATCCTCTCTGCCCCATGAACCAGCGGCCCGGCACCACCGGGCCCCCTGGTCGACAAATCACTGCAGCTGCCCTGAGCGCAGAAAAGGATGAAGAAGAAGAGGTCCCTATGGAACCAGAAGAATGGGAGTCCGCGGCCATGTGCCTCGCCTCCCTGGGCGACAAAGACATGATCCCCCGAGACCAGATTCCGGCAACACCCAGAAGTACCGCCAGTAGGTCACCATTAACGGACGCCGGGCCGAGGCTCTCCGTGACACGGGGGCCAGCATATCCACCGTCCGCTGCCATCTGGTGACCCCAGAACAAATCTTGCCCCACGTTCTGTGCCCTGTCCGGTCCGCGGACAATTCCGAGAGCCTGTGCCAGATGGCCTGCATCCCCTTCGAGTGGGGAGGAGTGTCCGGCCTGCTGAAAGTCACCGTCCGAGACGGTGCCCCGGTGGACTGCCTCCTAGGGAACGACCTGGAAAGTTCCCCCTGGGCACAGATCGAGAGAAGAGAGCATCTGGGGATGCTAGGCCTTCCTGAATGGGTTTGCGTAACGGCCCTATCCATGTCCACCAGGGACGCCGTCCCAACCGAAGACAAGCTGCCCGAAGAACCTGAATGGCCGGCACCTCCGCCACCCGCCACTGCCACGGCCAAACCCGACCTGGGGCCGCAGGGCCCCAGCCATGAAGAACTTCCCGAGCTCGGGCCCCTTCCCGAACTAGCCCAGTGGCGCCAAGAAGGGGGCCCCACCCGCGAGCAGTTCCGTCGGGAACAAAAGACATGTCCTTCCCTTGAGGGACTCCGACAACAAGCCGCCACGCAAGCCACAGGGGACTCCTCGGGGTCCCACTGGATCTATTGGGACCAGGACCTCCTGTACAGTGAACAGAAGATCGCCGAGCTGGGGGCCGGCCGAGTGCTAGTCGTCCCCCTCCACTTCAGAGACTTTCTCTTAAACCTGGCACATGAGGTGCCCCTCGCCGGACACCTGGGGCAGGATAAAACCTACAGCCGCCTGGTGACCCACTTTTATTGGCCGAAGATGCGCAGCGATGTGTACAACCACTGCCAAACCTGTCCGACCTGCCAAGCCAGCGGAAAGAGTGGGGGGAAAATCACGGCCCCACTCCAACCGTTTCCCGTGGTGACCACTCCCTTCGAGCGAGTAGGGATCGACACCCTGGATCCTCCAACCTCCCAGGGGCACCGCTT
The DNA here is from genome assembly GCF_964261635.1 of Lissotriton helveticus. Lineage (NCBI taxonomy): Eukaryota > Metazoa > Chordata > Amphibia > Caudata > Salamandridae > Lissotriton > Lissotriton helveticus. The sequence goes on along the minus strand of NC_136065.1, from coordinate 1,803,839,625 downwards.
CATCCTCGTCCTGGTGGACCATGCCACCCGCTACCCAGAAGCTATCCCCCTCCGGACTATCACAGCCCCCGTAGTGGGCCGGGCGCTAATGGGGATCTTCTCCCGAGTCGGCTTCCCCCGAGAGGTCGTCAGTGATCGGGGCACAAACTTTATATCGAAATATATGCGGTCCCTGTGGCAACAGTGCGGGGTCGCGTATAAGTTCACCACCCCGTATCACCCTCAAGGGAATGGACTAGTGGAGCGATTTAATAGGACCCTGAAAGGAATGATCAAGGGCCTAGAAGAGCCCCTCCGACACAAATGGGACGTTCTGCTGCCATGCCTCCTGTTCGCCTACCGGGAGGTACCCCAGAAGTCCCTGGGGTTCAGCCCCTTTGAACTATTATATGGACACCCGGTGCGAGGCCCCCTCAGCCTGGTCAAGGAAGGCTGGGAGCTGGCCGCCTCCGATACTCCGCCCGATGTTTTCCGATACCTCTTGACTCTTCGCAACCAGACTCGGAAGTTCCGGGAACTGGCCGAAACCAACCTGAAGGCCAGTCAAGTGGAGATGAAGCGCTGGTATGATAAAAATGCCTCGTCCATTGAATTCGAGCCGGGCCAGCAGGTCTGGGTCATGTCCCCGGTCGACCCCGGCGCCCTCCAGGACAAATGGACGGGGCCCTTCAAAGTGGTGGAGCGCAAGAGCCCCGTCACCTACCTAGTGGACATGGAGTCCCCCCGGAACCCCCTCCGGGTCCTTCACGCCAACCGGCTCAAGCCCCACTTTGTCCGCACCGAACTGAGCCTGTTGTTGGCTACCGATGACGGAGCAGAGGACGACTCCGAGCCTCTACCAGACCTCCTGAGCACCTCCGAGAAAGATGGCTCCATCAAGGGAGTCTCCCTCTCTCCCGCGCTGACACCCAAACAGCGCCAGGACTGCCAGAAACTGCTGGGTCAATTTGCGAACTTATTTTCCCTCACCCCCGGAGTCACCCAGTGGTGTGTCCACGACGTCGACACCGGGGACAGTCCGCCCGTGCGGCACCGAGCCTACCGAGTCCCCGACCGAGTCCGGGCCTGCATCCACGCGGAAGTTTCCAAGATGCTAGCTCTAGGGGTAGTCGAACCTTCAGACAGTCCATGGGCCAGTCCCGTCGTCCTGGTCCCTAAGGCCGCCGCCCCCGGGGTGCCCCCGGAGCTGCGGTTCTGTGTCGACTACCGGGGACTGAATGCCGTCACCAGGACCGACGCCCATCCCATTCCCCGAGCGGATGAACTGATCGATCGCCTGGGAGCCGCCAGGTACCTCAGCACCTTCGACCTCACGGCCGGATACTGGCAAAACGGCCTCACACCAGGGGCACAAGAACGATCCGCTTTCTCGACCCCCGATGGCCACTTCCACTTCAACGTGATGCCCTTCGGCATGAAGAATGCTCCGGCCACCTTCCAGAGACTAGTGAACCGGGTGCTGGCAGGGCTGGAAGAGTTCAGTGCCGCCTATCTGGACGATATTGCGGTGTACAGCCTCTGTTGGGACGAGCACCTGACCCACCTCTGGAAGGTCCTGACGGCCCTCCAACGGGCCGGACTAACAATAAAAGCCAGCAAGTGCCAGATCGGTCAAGGGTCCGTGACCTATCTGGGACACCAAGTGGGGAGCGGCCAAGTGGCTCCCCTTCAACCCAAGATCGACGCCATCCAGGCCTGGGAGCCCCCCGTCACCCAGACCGCCGTCCGAGCCTTCCTGGGGCTCACTGGATACTATCGGCGGTTCATAAAGGACTATGGAAGCATTGTGGGGCCCCTCACAGAACTAACCTCCAAGAGACTACCCCCGAAGGTGCACTGGACCCCCGAGTGCCAAGTAGCCTTTGAGACCCTAAAGACTGCCATGTGCACCGCCCCGGTGCTCCAGGCCCCCGACTACAGCCGAGAGTTCATCGTCCAAACTGACGCCTCGAAACACGGCATTGGGGCTGTACTGTCCCAAATGAACTCTGACGGAGTTGACCTTCCTGTGGCCTTCATCAGCCGGCGCCTGCTGGCCCGAGAACAACGATGGAGCACCATCGAGAGGGAAGCATTCGCCGTCGTATGGGCCCTAAAGAAGCTCCGGCCCTACCTCTTCGGCACCCACTTCCGAGTACAGACCGACCACCGGCCCCTGCGGTGGTTGATGCAGATGCGGGGCGAGAACCCGAAGTTGCTACGTTGGTCCATCTCCCTCCAAGGGATGAACTTCACCGTGGAACATCGCCCTGGCAACGACCACGCCAACGCTGACGGCCTCTCCAGATTCTTCCGCCTTGGCGAGGAGAATCCCCAAGAAGATGGGTGACTCTCCCCTGCCTTCAGCTGGGGGGGACGCGTGTTGGACCCGGCCTCGTGGCGTGGTCCTACCCCTCCCGCCGGGCGGGCCCCGGACGACATCGGCCCTCCATCCAGCCCGGGTCGGCCTCGGGCACACCTCTGCACGCCCTCCAAACCACCAGATCCGCCACCCGGCGGCCCACAACCCCTGACACGACACCCTTGGGCCGCCCCAGCATTACCGGTCCGGTGCCCACCCCGGACCCTCATTCCAGGCCCGACGCCATCTTGGGCCCATCACGTCACAGACACGTGGTCCCGGACCAGCTGCGGCCACGGCCCCAGCGAGCCCGCCATCGAGGCACCAAGAACCCTCCGGGTGGTAGAGTGGCCACTCCACCAGAGACAAGGAGAGGGGAGTTTCGATGGCTCTCCAACCATCCCCGGATGCCTGGTTTCGATCACCCTCCGGCCTCCCTGGGCTCCGGCTCCACCCCCCTGCTGGGTGTCTGGACACCACCATCCCGGCCCCTCTGACCCCCAGGCGAGAGGGTCCGGACATCAAAGGACTCCAGACCTATATCTGGGCCAGCCCCGGAGTAGGACGGCAGTTGTATCCCGGAGTCGAGAAGCCCTACTGACGCTGTCGCGGCTGACCCTGAGACGAACTCACCTTGCTGTTCTACCTGGAGCCTGCTGGCGCTGCCGCGGTCCACCTTCGCTGTAACCATCTTGGAGCCTGCTGGCGCTGCCGCGGTCCATCTTTGCTGTGATCTCCTTGGAGCCTGCTGGCGCTGCCGCGGTCCACACTCGCTGAACCATCTCGGAACCTGCTGGCGCTGCCGCGGTCCACACTCGCTGAACCATCTCGGAACCTGCTGGCGCTGCCGCGGTCCAAACTCGCTGAACCATCTTGGAACCTGCTGGCGCTGCCGCCGTCCACACTCGCTGAACCATCTCGGAACCTGCTGGCGCTGCCGCGGTCCACACGCGCTGAATCATCTTGGAGCCTGCTGGCGCTGCCGCGGTCCACACTCGCTGAACCATCCTAGAGCCTGCTGGCGCTGCCGCGGCCCAACCTTCCGGAACCCCCCAGCTCGAGGATTGAGAGCTGTGCGTAGGGTCCCATTGCAACCGACCATCTATAAGACTGTCCCGCTACCTGGCCCCTTGCTACGAGACTTTCCAGATCCCTGGATCTGCTGTATATATTGAAACGATACTTATTGCCCGATAAAGATTGAAAACTCTATCTACGTGTGGTGTATATTTGTAGTGGTGTGGTTACTCTGCTGTACGATTCTAGGAGAGGGCCCTCCCGTCGGAGGCCTCTCGGCATCGCTCGGTCCCTTCTCTGAAGGAGGGGTAGAACTAAGGGTGGTCAGCCAGACACCTTCTGCCTCCCCCGGGTTCGCCTTTCTAACATATAGGCATCAGGACATCAATTGAAGTCATATATATCAAATGTATTACCCAGTCAGTAACATGTTACTAACATAACATAATGACAGTTGGCTTATACCGTGCCAAACCAGATTTGACCTATCTTGTCAGAAATTTGCGAAAGATTAAGCTATTGACATTGTAAATGACAATGCCATTTATTTATCTGTTTTCAAAACCAACACATAAATAAACAATTTGTCATTTACAATGCCAATAGCTCTAACTTTGTCAAATGCGAAACCGTTGCATTGTAAATGCTTGTTTTATTTTAGTCCTTAAAGTTTCTACTTTGAATTTGAAAGGCTCTTTGGCCTACCACGGAGATGCTTTGCCTCTGCTTACCTCTGACTTTTGTTTTAGCCCGGAGCTAACGACCTGACCAAGGGGATGTGTCACATGGCCCATGGGGACATTGTCGTCTTCTCTAAGGTAGCATGAGCACGCTGCAGATTGCCCACTGCTTTAAGCATGTTACTATAAGACTTTTTTTTTACAACTGTCTCTATTGTCGTTTTCACACGAGAACCCATCACTATGTTCATGCTCTGCAGGTTCCTGGGATTTTGTCTGAACATTGTGGGCAAAGTCGAACAATAATGCCCCTTGTTATTTTGTTCTGGCCAGGCCTTAGCACCTAGACAAAACATACTGATGCAGCTGTTGTGAACAAAGGACTTTGGTCTGATTGGAATACACAACTAGGTAGCACACACTTAGAGAGGGACTTTCGAGGGAGAAGAGCAAGATAGCACCTATGATGTAGATATACCCTCTATAGGCTAATGTTTAGGGTCTGCATACAAAGCCCAGAGATCTTCTAATATATAATAATACTATTTCTATGCAAGGGGAGGGAGGTTAGACTATACTATCTTTTCACAATGATATCTCCTTTCATGATTTATAGACTAACTGCTATGCTGACCTTACTCGTATTATGCATTCTTCTGCTTGTTGTGGCATGTATACTGCATCTTAGAGCACGTTAGTTAAAATAAATATTCTCCCCTTGTACGGTCACCGCAAACAAGTGCAGGAGTGATTACTTGGCAAGGGGACTGGGGGTTGGGGAGGGGGGTGGATTAGTTTAAGGTGAATTCGTTATCCGTTATGTACTGGTAAAGTGTATATGTCTCCTAGTAGAACCTGGGACCCGTAATAAATGTAATACTCTGTACACAGAGCTAGCATTATTACAGCTGTATACGGGGTGTATGATTCTTTGTACTGCCATGTACTGTGATAATTGTGGTGAAAAATTCAATAAAAACAAGTTTGATATTAAAAACATTTTTTTAACTTGTTTGCGTCTCTGTCAGATCTTTTTGTGGACAAGTACAAGAGTGCGAGCGAAAAGGGTGTGTCTTGCTACCACGATTCCTGCGAGATCTGGGAGTGTTGTGTTCTGGGCTGTCTAATCACTTGCTTCACTGTGAGTGAGTAGGAGAGTAAGTGAGACACTTTAGCTAGTCAGTCCTGGGCTCATGGGTACTAAGGTGGTAGGATGACTCAGTCCCTATACACTAAGGTCCCATGATCCTACGCATAGTGCTGTTTTTTGGCAGAATCCCTGCAACACCATAGGAAATGCATTTTTTGTTTTGCCAATAAATTTGACACCGTTTGATGAATATTCACAAATTTTCGAAATTAGTACGACTCAGTTCAGCTGCTGTATTCAAAGTTTCAAGGTGATTTGTCAAGCAGGGGCTGACAAAAGCTGGGAAGGGGGAAAAATGCCTTTTCCCCATTTATTTTCCCATAAGGATTTTCAACACGATGAAAGCCCAAACTGCTGGACGGAATTACACTAAATTTTTCAGAAAGGTAGCTCTTGGTCCAGAAAGAGCCCCTTTTTAGGTCTCGTGACCTACAATGGGCGCAAGCGCATTGAGGGAGCGAGAATTCAAGTGCTCAAAATCCTCATGAAACCACGGGCTTTTTGCTGCGGTTTTCATGAAGTTCACGTGGCCACAGGCACGCGCTCTTGGGCCATAAACTTGCATTTCTCCTCCCCCTCCCCAGCCAGCTTCCCCCAGGCCGTAGCAGCACTCCTCCCACTGCACTCGGCCCCTGCTGCTTCACACCGTGTCGCATTTCTCCTCCCCCCTCCCCTTCTCTGCCTTCCCTCCGTCTTTGGATTGTTGGCACCGAGCTGCTCCGCTGCCACACAGATGCTTAGTGTTCGGCTGATCTAATTAAGCTGTGCAGGTTGGGATTGTAGTTTGCATCAGCAGCGTCCGGTGCGAACTCTTAGATAAGAAAGCGCCACTTTCTGCATCATGTATGTTAGCTCTGGCTCCTTGAGAAACCAGCGGCCATTTGTCACTGCCAGATTAAAAATAGACCCAACTCTCAGCCTTGCACGATTTATATTTAAAAAGGCACGCATAACTCTGCGGGTTAATTACATTGCCGCAGCATTGTATGAAACTGCACAGGGCGGGCTTGTTACTCAATCATCTCCCAGGATTCGTTTTGCCAACAGCCACTTTATGCACGCCCCACTCCCCCTACTCCTCCCTCAAAGCAAGACATTTCCCAAAGCCACTTCACGCGCTCCGCAGGTCATAATTCGGCCCATCTGCTCGTGAATCAGCCCCCCTCCCAGTGCTGCCTGTCCTTCTTCAAAGGCAGCTTGTAACCCGAGCTGCCTTCTGCCATTGCATTCTGAACTCTTTTTAAACACTCAATCATGCCACCACCCCGTCTTGTGCGCTGGTCGCCCTTCATGTTTTATGCACTTTTGTTTTAATTTCCCCCCCTTACTTTTGTACCACCACTTCAAAGTTGTCAGAATGCTGACTCGAATCCAGTTCCCCTGCATCAAAGTTGCCCGCTCCAGCCATTACGCCAGAGCCTCTTCATTGCCCAGTTCTGCCTGATCAACCCCCCACCCCCTCCCAAATCACAGGCATAACGGGATCAGCATTTTCGTGAAGGTCACTTTATCCACTGTATAAGGAGGAAGCTCTTCAGATGAGCGGAGTTGTGAATAGTTCAACTCATTGCCCGCGGACCACTGATCAGCTGTCTACTCCTCATGACCAGGGAACCGTGCTTAATGTTTCAGCTTAGCGCCCGTTTTTATGTAAACACAGGTAATACAAACAATGGCAGCTGTAGCATTATTTTCACAGCAGGCACCAGCTCCCATAACTCGTTTTTTAAAATTTACATTAAATCATGGCTGCAGGAGTCTTCTTGTGCGCCGCTGAACCAAGTCGTTTTTTTAATACACAATCATGGTAGCACCGTCTTGTGCGCTGGTCGCCTTTCATGTTCTATGCACTTTGTTTTAATTTCCCCCCCTTACTTTTGTACCACCACTTCAAAGTTGTCAGAATGCTGACTCGAATCCAGTTCCCCTGCATCAAAGTCGCCCGCTCCAGCCATTACGCCAGAGCCTCTTCATTGCCCAGTTCTGCCTGATCAAGCCCCCACCCCCTCCCAAATCACAGGCATAACGGGATCCGGATTTTCGTGAAGGTCACTTTACCCACTGTATAAGGAGGAAGCTCTTCAGATGGGCGGAGTTGTGAATAGTCCACAATACCTTGGATGTTGCCCCAGTGCTTAATTTGTAAAATATTAAGCGCCAGGACTCTGACCAATTTTGATGTATACATTATTCCTAAACAACTGTTCTACTCATCTCTAAATTAGATGAGCAGTGCCACCAAATGGTAGACTGTTCTAAGTATGATGTTGACCATTAGATGCCAGTGCCGAGAGCACCGATGTTCCCGCTGATTAAACAAAAGAGCTCATGTTACAGAGGTCAACACTGGCACCACGTGAGGCTCTGCTTTGTTTCCAGTTTTTTACTGCACAAACCCGATCGAAGTCATTTCGCTGGAAACACACACTACGTTAAATTGCTCATATTAACAATGGCCAGTTCATAAAATTCAACTACAGTTTATATATTGCTGACTTTTCAGCAATTCACAATATTTTCAGCCTTTTCATTGTTAGTGGTTTCTGCCAGGCGTTCCCAGAAATAATCACATTTGTGTCACTCTGTACTTGTATACACTTCTGCTAAAATTTGATGTAACATGCATTTGTAAATGTTTCTGTACTAAAACGTATTTTTTCCCTTTAGAGAAATGGCCACTCCTACGCCTCTGCCACTTGTTAGGATGTTCCCTCCCCACTCACCGCCTCAAAATAGATTCATTACTGCCTTTCACATTGCTATAGCTAAAACTTTTTCTATATGAGTATCATCCTGCAAAAACATTCAGGACTAGCAAACGGGTGCCTGGTGACCAACTTTTAAAGTTGAGCCCATAAAACAGCCCACGCTAAAAGATTTGCTTTGAAGCAATTGCAATCTACTGCCGGGAATTTAAGTTAGTAAATGCCACTGGTGAGATTTCTGCTTTAGTGCCAACTCTCGATGCTGAGATGGTTTGTTTCTCTCTCCTGCTAATTCCGGATTCCCTCGTGGAAATTTAATTCACCCTCCAACTCCAAATCCACCCTCCAACTCCAAATCCACCCTCCAACTCCAAATCCACCCTCCAACTTCAACTCCACCCTCCAACTCCAACTCCACCCTCCAACTCCACCCTCCAACTCCAACTCCACCCTCCAACTCCAAATCCACCCTCCAACTCCAAATCCACCCTCCAACTCCACCCTCCAACACCAACTCCACCCTCCAACTCCACCCTCCAACACCAACTCCACCCTCCAACTCCAACTCCACCCTCCAACACCAACTCAACCCTCCAACTCCACCCTCCAACTCCACCCTCCAACACCAACTCCACCCTCCAACTCCAACTCCACCCTCCAAATCCACCCTCCAACTCCAAATCCACCCGCCAACTCCAAATCCACCCTCCAACTCCACCCTCCAACTACACCCTCCAAATCCACCCTTGCCAATAGGTCTCGCAGTAGGAAAGTTGGAGCTATTACAATTGCAAATAACAATGCCTTTTATTTTTGTTTTCATTTTAAAAACATAAAGGGCTTTGTTATTTGCAATTGTAATAGCTCCAACTTTCCTATTGCGAGACCTATTGGCAACGCCAGTGCTTGTTGTTATTTGGTGTAGTTTTGGTGTAGGGTTGGAGAAATCAAAGTAAAACCAACCTAAGCACAGATCTCATGGTAAGATCTGATTGGTTGCCAGCACGTCAACCAAGGAGTGCTGGCAGCCTTCTTGGGACCAATATACATGATAGCACCCCATTGTAATGAATGGCAGGTTTTGACAGTCGCAAAAAAAGAACATATAACTGTGATAATATATTGTAGTTACAATATAAATCATTTGTTGATGGTGCCTCACTAATTGTAGGAATTGTGGTGTGTTTGAAGGTGATTTTACCCCGTGAAAAAGCCTTCTGCTGGAATTTCATGAATCATGTTTGAGAGAAAACTGTTTTCATATGATATCCCCATAGAGGTTATGGAAGGTGCTGCAAAAGCTAAAACAAGATCATTTTTTCTGTATATTCACACTATCTTTCTTATCCATATGAGAATGAAGTCTGACATTCTCAGTTAAACATGTACTTCCAACAGGAGCAGCCTGTCCGTTGATTGCTTGTGCTCTACTGCAGCCAGTGTTGCCTGGTTTTGATACCCATCCCAAGCACAAGGCTGCCCAATTACAAGCCCAAATTCAGCCCAACACAGGCTAGTATTAACCCAAAAAACATCCCAAAGTTGCAACCTTCAAAGCATGCAAAAACAGCCTTTAGGAAACATTCTGACCATAATTCTAATTTCAGTTCAATATCTGTATAATGAGAGGAGTATCAATGGACACCTTTGCACTTCTGCAATCATGTCAAAATTCTATTATTAATTACTAATTTTAAAGATCACCCCCTCTATGACCTTTTAACCGGCACTTCTATCACCACAAATCTAAGCATGAACCTGGCACTGATGAATGAACTTTACAAACCCTCGAAATGTTCAATTTTAGGCAACTCGTCACCTCACCCACCCACTCTCTAGGTCATACCCTCGATGGAGTATGCACAAATTCCCCTTCTTTGATCACTCTTTCCCCTTTGCCCCAGATTTGGTCTGATCACTCTCTGATCCCATTCCACATCCTGAGCAAAAACCTATCAAATCGTGACAAAGTTGCTTTTCACCTCGACAATCATATCAATTGGAAAAAGGTTCAGGATAACATCACTCTTAATCCTTTAATGCAAACTCAAGCTCCTATCCTCTCCGGCAATGTCGACACTGACGCCGATCTCTTCCAAAACTGGATCATTCAAGAAATCAAATCCAGAATCCCGCCCCCACGCCCCTGTACTTCCCGGGGCAAAACCAAAACCAAAACCAAAACCAACGCCCCCTGGTTCACGCCAGAACTTGCAAAAGCGCATCTGCTATGTAAAAAGGCAGAAAGAAAATGGTGGAAGACATACGAGGCTACTAACCGCTCCTCCTATATCGCAACAAGGAAAAACTACCTTTCGGAAATTAAACTGGCTAAAAAAAAACACTATGTCAATGCCATAAAAAACGCAGGCCAAAAACAAAAGGTCCTGTTCACGATTGTTAAATCATTCACGCATCCAAAGGTACTCCAGCCTGAAATTCCCCCTTCTCAGAAATTTTGCAATCAAATCTCTGATTATTTCGAGGAAAAAATTGCCTCGCTCCAAATCAATTCCCCCCCCCCCACTACTCCCCCATTGTCCCCCCCACTGGTCCCCCTAGGCTTTACGTTAAGTCGTTTTTCTTCAGTCACTCTTGAGCAGTCGAAAAAAGCCATCCTGGCCTGCAAATCTGGCGCCCCGTCCGACCCTTGTCCCCCCATGATACTTCACCAACTAATTGATGAGGTCAACCCGACCATCAACAACCTAATCAACTCCTCGCTTAGCTCAGGATTAGTACCCAGCCGTTGGAAAAAAGGTATCATCAAACCCCTTATGAAGAAAGCAAATAAACCCCTGACGGATCTTACCAACCTCCGCCCAATTTCGCTACTCCCGGCCTTGGGTAAAATAACGGAACATCTAGTCCATAGCGAGCTGAAACGCTACCTGGATGATAACAACCTTCTTCATCCCCAACAATCCGGTTTCCGCCCCAAGCACTCGACAGAAACCGCTCTCATTGAACTGTCTGACACCATAAAAACTCTACAAGATCAGAGAAAAAACTCCATCCTAATCCTTCTCGACCTAACGGCGGCATTTGACACCGTCTCCCACACCATTCTCATCAGTAGACTCAGGGACATTGGTATCTCTGACTCCGCCCTATCCTGGATTACGTCTTTTCTCTCTGACCGCTCCCAAACTGTCACTCTGGGCTCATTCCACTCCAAAGACAAACCTGTCTCCTCAGGTGTCCCGCAAGGATCTATCCTAAGCCCTCTCCTTTTTAACGTTTACCTCATTCCCCTCCTTAATCTGATAGAATCATTCGGCATACCTGTCACTTCGTATGCCGATGATACACAACTCATTGTGCCACTGGACAAACTATCTACCAAAGCTGAACTCAACCTGAAACACTGCCTGACCGAAGTATTTCGATGGATGGACCATAACCACCTGAAATGCAATTCGAGCAAAACAGAGATCCTCCCGATTGGCACAAATATCTCTTTCTGTCCAGCACTATGGTGGCCGGATAAATCTGTCGCCCCCCCCCGACAGTGTCGTCGGCCAGGAACCTCGGCGTAATTTTTGACTCTGAACTCTCCTTTGACCAACATGCCAAAACCATCGCAGGTAAATGCTTCGGAACGATCAGATCCCTGAGAAAGTTCTTCGACTTCCTCCCCATCGATGCCAGAAAGACGGTGACAGTCGCACTCATAATCTCGCGACTGGACTACTGCAACGGCTTACTTGCAGGAGTCAAAAAGAGCACCCTCCTAAAACTACAGAGCGTACTTCACACAGCCGCCCATCTAGTTCTGGGCCTACCCCGCAGATCCTCTATCTCTGCAGCGCTCCTTTCACTTCACTGGCTCCCCCTTCACAAAAGGATTCTCTTCAAAATCCTGATTATAGCTTTTCGTGCCTACAACATGACAGGCCCTAAATACCTCACCAGGCGCTTCCCCCACTACGTGCCCAGCCGTCACCTTCGTTCAACCGATGACAACCTCATTCTTCTCCCGAAATACAATCTGAAAACGAAGGGTGAGAAGACCCTCAGCTTCCTTGCATCTAAAGCTTGGAACAAACTGCCTAAAACCCTCAGACAACAAACCCAGGAAAAACCCTTTAGAAAGCTGCTAAAGACATGGATCTTTAATCTCCCGGACGATTACTCCAAAGCTTCCATCTAGCCCTCCTTGATTGGTTCATTTAGGTTCCCAAGCGCCAAGATGCTCCCTCCGGAGCGAACGTCGCGCTCTACAAATACCCCACAAATATCACAAATATCACAAGATCAGACTGTAACCCATCTTAATTAAGCCCAAGTGAGCAAAATGTTGAAACTTTGGAAGTAATGTGGCTCCTCAAACAGTACATTTAACCAGTATATTTAATGAACCTTGTGGGATTAACACCACACAATGATACACTCCATATCGAGACTCCTGAGGCGGAAGCCGGGAGTAGGGCACCAGATATTTTAAATTTGCTGATTACTAGCTGTATCGTTTTAAAACTGTCACGTGTGTTTAATACTAGCGCTCACTTGAATTTTAAACTTGTTGACTTCCCCCCTCGCCGCATCTCCTACCTGCTGGGCGCATTCTGCAGGGAATAGCGGGCTGTCTGAGGAGCCGATTCAGGGCTTCTACAATCTCTATAATCCTCGTTCTCCTTGCCAATCACTGCGGCCGCCATCTTAGGTGTGGGTGACCACAGCGCTCTAGTGTTCGGCCGATTGGGGCCCAGACACGATAAAAGATCGTCTGTTATCCCATTGCTTACTCCATATCGAGACTCCTGAGGCGGAAGCCTGGAGTAGGGCACCAAATATTTTAAATTTGCTGATTACTAGCTGTATCGTTTTAAAACTGTCACGTGTGTTTAATACTAGCGCTCACTTGAATTTTAAACTTGTTGACTTCCCCCCCTCGCCGCATCTCCTACCTGCTGGGCGCATTCTGCAGGGAATAGCGGGCTGTCTGAGGAGCCGATTCAGGACTTCTACAATCTCTATAATCCTCGTTCTCCTTGCCAATCACTGCGGCCGCCATCTTAGGTGTGGGCGACCACAGCGCTCTAGTGTTCGGCCGATTGGGGCCCGGACACGATAAAAGAGCGTCTGTTATCCCACTGCTTACTCCATATCGAGACTCCTGAGGCGGAAGCCGGGAGTAGGGCACCAGATATTTTAAATTTGCTGATTACTAGCTGTATCGTTTTAAAACTGTCACGCGTGTTTAATACTAGCGCTCACTTGAATTTTAAACTTGTTGACTTCCCCCCCTCGCTGCATCTCCTACCTGCTGGGCGCATTCTGCTGGGAATAGCGGGCTGTCTGAGGAGCCGATTCAGGGCTTCTACAATCTCTATAATCCTCGATCTCCTTGCCAATCACTGCGGCCGCCATCTTAGGTGTGGGCGACCACAGCGCTCTAGTGTTCGGCCGATTGGGGCCCGGACACGAAAAAAATGGATCCTTCTCCTCGCCCGCGCAGCGGGCGCGCCGATGGCGCGCCAGAGGCGCGCCAGGGGCAAGCCCGTCTGGGCCTGGACCGGGACCAGGACCAGGGCCACTCCCCCTGGCCCTGTCCACATGGATATTCACACCACCTTCATCCGATACTCCGCATCTCAGCTACGAGAATTAAATATCCCAACTAATAATCCGTGCTGTCAGACCCTATCATTTCTTAGCTGCATCATGGATGTCCCGGTCTCATGTCCTGGATGTAAATATACTCTTCCTCGCCCTACTTTGCCTGCCCTTAACACCCGTCCCAGACCCAAGCTTAATTTTCGCATGGCTCTTATTAACGCCCGCTCACTCCCTAAACATAGCCTAGACATCAGAGATTTGATCGGGAGTCAGGAGCTGGACATTCTATTTATAACTGAAACATGGGGTGATGAGGCCTCAGGCCCAGATTTTTGCGCAGCCACTCCTGAAGACTATTGCCTGGTAAGGCAGGACAGAATTACGGGGAGAGGCGGTGGATTAGCCATCATTTATAGAATGACTTTTCAAACTAAAATCGAAACTATCCCCAGGGTGAACTGTGAAGCATGTACTTTTTCTATCATACTGAATTACAACCAAGTCTTCAAGGGAATTCTCATTTATCGCCCCCCCGGTCCACACATCGGTTTCTTGTCTACTCTGGGTGATCTTATGGAACTCTCTTTGAGCTATCCGGACTACACTATGTTGGGGAACTTCAGTTTCCATCTGGAAGTCCTATGGAATAAAGACACCGCCCAACTGATTACCGACTTACGTTCTGTAGGTCTACAGCAGCTGGTTGCAACCCCCACTCATCAGGCAGGACACATACTTGATGGCCTCTTCACCAATAACCCTAATATCACATTAACCTCAGTTCTTCCGCTAGTATGGTCAGACCACTCGGCAATCATCTTTACCATTCTGGCCCACAATCCTAATCCACCACAATACATCTCCCATACCCCCATTACCACGAGAGCTTGGAAAAACATAGACCTTCCTCTCTTGGCCAATATTCTGGATGACTCCTCCTATGAGCCATCACTAAATCCTATCCTGCTGTCTGATAGATATCAGAACTGGATTCTTGACGCCATTAATAATGGAGCTCCGGCTAAATCCTTCAACCCCAACCGGGCTAAGCCATCCGCCCAATGGTTCACTGAGGATCTCCGGCAACAACGCCAATACTGTAGGAATTTGGAAAGGCGATGGCGCAAACATTACAACATCTCAGACAAACAAACTTGCATTATATAAGAAGGCCATCATTAAACACAAGAGTACTTTCTTTCGTGATCAGATTGAGTCTGCCCAGAATTCGTCTAGAAGGCTTTTTCAAGTCGTTGAATCTCTTTCCAATCCCCCAAAAGGGTCTATAAATGAACCATCTCAAGACCTTTGTAACACATTGGCAAACTTTTTCCTTACTAAAGTCTTGAACATCTATTCATCTTTCTCCCCTGCAATGAGTTCTGATCATGCTGAACCTTTTTCTCAGCCCCTCCTTCTCACTCCCTCCTTTCCCAATTTCCATTTGGCAACGACAGACCAAATTAGCAAGCTAATCAACTCTATTAATTCTGGATCTCCTTTAGATCCATGTCCCCCTTCCATCTTGAACGCCTTAAAAGAGGCCATTACTTCCCCTCTTACAGACCTGTGTAATTCCATCTTTCAAACAGGTATATACCCTGAAATTTGGAAAACTGCAATCATCAAGCCCTTGTTAAAGAAGCCTTCTCTGGACCCCTCAGACTCAGGCAACTATAGACCGATTGCTTGCCTCCCTTTCCCGGCCAAAATATTTGAAGCCATGATGAATAAACAGCTGGCGAATTTCATCGACCGCCATCAGCTTCTAGATGACACCCAGTTTGGTTTCAGGAAGGGCCATGGGACTGAGACGGCACTAATAAAGGCCTCAGATGAGATCAGGACTATACTGGACCAAGGCGGGGCAGCGGTCCTGGTACTTTTGGATCTCTCCGCCGCCTTTGACACGGTCGATCATTCCATCTTGATTGACCGTGTCACATCTCTGGGAGTGACCCACTGTGCCAGGGACCTTATTGCCTCCTTTCTGGCTAACCGTACCCAGGCAGTAAAACTAGGCTCCTTCTACTCGCCAACATTCACCCTCCCGTGTGGGGTGCCGCAGAGCTCTGCACTAAGCCCCACACTATTTAATATATATGTGGCAGACTTGGCGAGAGTCATTAAGGCACAGGCCCTCCGCCTGACCACCTATGCGGATGATACCCAATTGGTGTTGGCGATACACAAAGATGGACCAGCTGTGGCCGCCAGATTTCAGGAAGGTATGAGGATCATCAGTTTGTGGATGTCAAATAATTTCTTGAAGCTAAACTCGGACAAAACCGAGGTCATGACCTTTGGCAATCTTGCACCAGAGTGGTCTTCCAGCTGGTGGCCCAGCCAAATGGGTCCACCTCCCACCCCGGTTGCCAAGGTCAGAAACCTCGGCGTTGTGTTCGACGATAAGTTGGTGTTTAAACATCATGTGAACAAGGTGGTCTCCTCATCTTTCTTTATGCTAAGGAAAATTAGAAAACTGCTACCATACCTCCCATCAGGAGCTGGGAAAACCTTGATTACCACTCTTGTTTTCCCAAAATTGGACTATGGCAATGCTCTTTTCCTTGGCACACAGGAACAGATTCTATCTAAATTGCAGTCAGTACAAAATGCAGCGGCCAGAATTCTACTCGACATCCCTAGTCGCCGTTCCACCTCTATGGCCATACGCCACCTGCATTGGTTAAGAGTTAAGAATCATATAAAATTTAAAGCCCTTTGTATCGCCTACAAAGCCATTCACGACTCGGGACCAAAGTTCCTTAAAGATGCTTTTCGAATTTATGCCCCACAAAGACACCTTCGTTCTGCTAGCACCCATCTTCTTGCCGTCCCGCGTACCAGAACCGCCAGCTGGGGAGACAGGCGTTTCCTGGTAGCCACCCCTAGGCTGTGGAATTCCCTTCCTTTGTCTATTAAAACCAGCCCAACCCTCACTATCTTCCGAAAACTTCTGAAAACGTGGTTATTTGATCAATGATTTTAAGGTAGTTTCATCTCAGGAGTCCGATCTGCGCCGAGACACCCTCGGGTATTTGCGCGCAATAAAAATTTCAGAAACATAAACATAAACATAAACATACACATATAGGAAACTGCCCTGGGGATAAAGCAATTCCAGCACCACAAGTTTGGCAAGCTTTAAGGACCATCATAGTGCCACAAGAAGCCCACTCCTTCTAGTTAAAATATAAGAAGCCAGAAAGGAGATAGCTACTTACTCTAATGAGGCAAGCAACGACAGCGAGAAGATGTGCAGGTATACGGGCAAACAATGATGAGAGGGGTGTGGTAGACTGGGGTGAACAGGGGATAGTAAAGACAATAGGAGGGAGGAGAGGCAATGCTGTCAATGATTGACAGCACTGCAAAACTTCTACACATACAGTGCTCTGAGGAACATTTTCTCTGGCTGCACTGCCACATGCAAAAATTTAGCGCACAAATGGGAAAATAAAGCCCATATTTGTGCAACCCGCCAGGAAAGTTATTTTACACACAAATGAGAAAAATATCGACTATTTGTGCAGGAAATAGCCCAATCTGGCAACACTGACTTCAGCCTTCCAGAGTGTCGTAAAGAACAACTAGAGTGCTAAAAGTCTTACTTATGACAAAAGTAAGGTAAACCTGAAACCATCTTGAGTAAATCCAACTGGTAAAACTTATACACATTAAATTTAGAAAGGAACAACATGAAGGGGTTCATTTTGTCATAGAAATTATGGTTAGTGACATAGAAAGAAAAATTAGGGCACGTTTTAAGTGAGTTCTCAATAATCTTCTTCTTCTATTTTGTTAAAACATTCTGACATGCAAACTGAAACATGCACGTTCAACACCAGCAGCAGACTACCAGTTAACTCCCTGGGGATCAGCAGCTACACTACAGTGTTCTAATGAGGAACTAGATTGCTAACATTCTGAATCAATGCCAAAACGGTGGCACATCTGAAAGCTATCTTGATGGGATCAAAGTGCAAAACTGAACGCATTTAACACTGAAGATACTCCATTAAATGAGGATATTAGAGAGCTTTATAACAAATAAGTCTCCAAAGATGGCCACCAAAGAAGAAAAGAGCCAAAATGTAGAATACATATCACTTAAATATAGCCCAAGTATAGCCCAATGACTTAAGAGGGCAAAACACTTGATTGATTTGGTTTTCTGCAGTTTTATATAGAGCAGACTTGACCCAAAGTTATTGGAGTGCTTTACATGAGAATCAGTTACATTACACAAGGACACATTAATTTTGGTTTTAGGCATAGGAAGATTAAGTGATTTGCCCAGTACCACAGGATGTCAAGCTGACGCCGAAACGCAAACCTGCTTCCCCAGTTGCAAAGTCTGTAGCTCTGGCCATATCGCCACATCCTCTCCCCTAAGTGTAACACACAATCAATCAATCAATCAATCAATCAAGACATTTATAGAGCGCACTACTCACCCGTAGGGTCTCAAGGCGCTAGGAGGGGGGGGGGGTGCCGTTACTGCCCGAACAGCCAGGTCTTGAGCTTCTTCCTGAAGGAGAGGTGGTCTTGGGTCAGGCGCAGGTTGGTCGGGAGGGAGTTCCAGGTCTTGGCGGCCAGGTAGGAGAAGGACCTTCCTCCTGTTGTCGCTCTTCGGATGCGGGGGACGGCGGCGAGGGCGTGGCTGGCTGATCGGAGGTGGCGTTTGGGAGCGTAGAAGTTGATTCGGCTGTTGAGGTAGCTTGGGCCTTGGTCGTGAAGGGCTTTGTGTGCGTGGGTGAGGAGGCGGAAGGTGATTCTTTTGTTGACGGGGAGCCAGTGCAGGTCTCTCAGATGTCCGGAGATGTGGCTGTTTCGTGGGACGTCGAGGATGAGTCTGGCTGAGGCGTTCTGGATCCGCTGGAGTCTTTTCTGGAGCTTGGCGGTGGTTCCGGCGTAGAGGGCGTTGCCGTAGTCCAGTCGGCTGGTGACGAGGGCCTGGGTGACAGTCTTCCTGGTCTCGGTGGGGATCCACCAGAAGATCTTCCGTAGCATGCGTAGGATGTTGAAGCATGACGAGGAGACGGCGTTGACTTGTCTGGTCATGGAGAGGGAGGAGTCCAGGATGAAGCCCAGGTTGCGTGCGTGGTCCGTCGGTTTGGGTGCGGTGCCCAGGGCGGGGGGCCACCAGGAGTCGTCCCAGGCGGAGGGCGAGGAGCCCAGGATGAGGACCTCCGTCTTGTCTGAGTTCAGTTTCAGGCGGCTGGTCGTCATCCATTCGGCTACATCTCTCATCCCTTCGTGCAGGTTGGCTCTGGCGGCGGCGGGGTCGTTGGTCAGGGAGAGGATCAGCTGGGTGTCGTCGGCGTAGGAGATTATGTTGAGGTTGTGTTGGCGTGCGATGGCCGCGAGGGGGCTCATGTAGACGTTGAAGAGGGTGGGACTCAACGAGGATCCTTGAGGGACGCCGCAGATGACTTCGGTGGCCTCTGACTTGTACGGTGGTAGGCGGACTCTCTGTGTTCTTCCGTCGAGGAAGGAGGTGATCCATTCCAGTGCCTTCTCCTGGATTCCGATGTTGCCGAGGCGCTGCACTAGGGTGCGGTGGCAGACAGTGTCGAATGCCGCGGAGAGGTCCAGGAGGATGAGGGCCGCTGTTTCTCCGTTGTCCATCAGGGTTCGGATGTCATCGGTGGCAGCGATGAGGGCGGTCTCGGTGCTGTGGTTGGCTCGGAAGCCAGACTGTGAGGGGTCGAGGGATCCATTCGTCTCGAGGAAGGCGGCCAGCTGTTTGTTGACGGTCTTTTCGATGACTTTGGCCGGGAACGGGAGGAGCGAGATGGGACGGTAGTTCTTGAGTTCGGTGGGGTCCGCTGTAGGTTTCTTGAGTAGAGCGCTGAGTTCTGCGTGCTTCCAGCTCTCCGGGAAGGTGGCGGTGTCGAAGGAGGTGTTGATAATGTCCCGCAATCAAGTGATCAACTAGATAAAAAAAACATGAAGATAGCAAATAATTTAAAACTGCTCTGTTGCTATTTGAGAACTCAGAAAATATGTCCTCGTTTTATTAGGTCTCGCCTGAGCCAGCGAGCATGCGTTGCTCTGCGAGGCTTCTAGTAAGGACTTTAAACTCGGACCACTTTTTGCTCACATTATATTGGCCTTTGATTGCATCTTTCTAAGCAAGGCAGCACGCAATTGGCCCCTGGCCTTGGGAGCTCGGGAGCGAGTAGCGGCCCGCACTGTGCCTGCTGCATTCCTGAAATTCTTTGCAGTGTGCGCGCGCACACCACTCGCAGGCTTTTTTTTCTCTCGCGGGCGAACGGTCTTGATCTTAAACTGGCTTCTGAATGCGCCCCTTATGCTACATCACACATGCAGACTGCTCACAGCAAGTAATAAAGCTCTCAGGTATGGATGTATTCACTCCATTCTGGCGGTGTCCTGACTCCTAGTGTTGGTTCTCTGTGATATTCGGTATTTGTCACTGCTTTGTCTGTGATAGTGCATGCTTTGGTATTGTTGCAGGTTTGCTAGCCAGTGCAGATATTTGGGGAAGAAATATTTCATTGCAATAGTTTCATTTCGACAAGAATACACCAATGTTTCTTTCACCTGGGCCTCTACAACATCCATCCAATGTGTTCAGGTGTTACAGATTTCGGAATTTCATGACATATCAATGTACCTCTGTAGTACCACTGCTGCCTGGCAGGCTTGGCGTTGTACCACAGCCCCCTGTTGTCCAAGCTGCCAGGCCACTGCTACTTTCTGGGCTGCATGGTGCGCTATTGTGGCCTCCTGGATTCAGTGACATACCATGGATGCATGCACCGTATACCACTGCCACCTGCCATGCTACGTGCTGCGCCACTGCTACTTACAGGGTTTGTCAGTTGTCCAATTGTTTTCGGTCGGCCATGGCGCTGTATCACGATTATCTGTCGTGCCAGGCCACAGCTACTCACTGGGCTCAGTGGTGTGCCAATGCTTCCTGCTAGGCTCAGTACAACAACACAGAGGTCTGTCGGGCTCAGGCTCTAGGTCAGTGCTATACCACTGCCGGTGCTGGACTTTGTGCCACACCAGTGTTGTCTGCTAGATTTGGTTCCATGCCCCTGCTTCCTTCCAGGTACCATGCCATGGCCACCAGATGAGCTTTGGGTACTATACCACTGAAGCTAACCAGCCCTGGTTTTGCACCACTCTGCCTGGCAGGCTTTGTACTGTGCTGCCGCTGCTAATCAGATTCACTGTTATACCACAGCTAGCTCCTAGGTGCTGTTAAACTATAATAAGCAACCATTGGGACAGGCAGATACAAGTTGCCAGCATTCAAACATAAAAAAAACCTCAAGTCATTACTTATTATTAATACTTTTTTAATATGGTCATTCTGTTGTACATAATACTTTCTTGGTCATATCTAAGGTCACAAAAATGCTTCCCACACTTCTTTGTTATAACTTCAGCATACTGCAGAATTCTGTACAACACAGCTTAAAAACAAACACAAAGTCAATATCTCTCCCTAAACATTTATTAGTTCCCAAATGCGAGACCTTTTGGCTATGCCAATGCTTGTTTTTTTAGACACCAACCATAATTTCAATGGGAATAAGACCATCTAATTTTTATAATTTCTAAAGGTTTAGATATTACAGTTTTGCTTACATCAAGATGACGTCAGGTGTGCCGCACTTTTAAAATAAATACAGAATGTTAGCAATGTAGTTGTTCATTAGAATACTGTAAGGAGGCAGAGGTCAAGGGCACAGACTCGTAAAATTGAGGGTAGGGAGAAGGGTTCAAAGGCAACAAGTTGACCACGCTTGGCAGGCAGGAGGGGCAGTGGAAGTGGCAGTACAACAGACTTTGAAGGGCAGGGGAAAGGGGGGCAGGGGCAACAAACCAACCATGCAGGACAGGCAAGAGAAGCTGTGACATTATAACAGACCATTGAGGACCAGAAGGAAGAAATGAAATTAAATGAAAATGGATTTGTAGGGCGCATGGCTGCCCGAGAGCGTCCCAGCGCTATAGATAGGTATAGCTATAGAGAGGTATACAACCATACATGCCAAAATACCCGACTCAGGCAGGAGACTTCCAATAGTTTTAAGCCCAAAGAGCTTTATTTTATGTCGCCTGCCTAAAATCTCTTCCTTTCAATGTAAGTCAATGGTGAAAATCAATTCTAAAAAATAAATCTCCTTATTACCAACTTCAAAATGTTGTAAAGTAGGTACAGTGGATCGCGGAGGGCAGGATTAATGGGGTAGATACAAGGACTTAGATAACAGATGGCAGGAGGGAGATGGGCAGGGGCACCAAACTGACCTTACAGGGCAGGCGTCAGAGGTTGCAGCAGCACAATACACCACAAAAGGCAAGCTGGATGGCTGTACAGAACAACAGACATTTGAAACCAATAGGGAGGGGATGGCACATAGACAACACAGCGCAGAGAGGAAAGAGGCAAGCCCCGCAATCTGACCACACCGTACAGACAGGAGGGACAGTTGCAGCATAACGGACCATGAAGGACAGGAGAAAGGGAGCAGGGGCACAACAGACCAGACAAGGCAGTAGGGACCTGCACATAGAAAACAGAGGGAAGGTGGCAAGCAGGCAGGAGCAGCAAGCAGACGACGAAGGGCAGGCAGGATAGGCACTGGAAGCACAACACACCATGGGCCTCATTAGGATAGCGGTGAATCCGCATCCTCTGGGCCGGCGGAAGCCACCGCCGGCCCGGAGGATGCAGATTCACCGCCGTGGCCACATCAAACACCCACCGCCAGATTAGGATGGCGGTGGGAATGTGGTGGGACCAGCGGCGGACGGCAGGTCCGTCCGCCGCTGATCCGCGGGTTTTGCCGGGCCATTTGGTGGCGGTGTCTGCAAGACACCGTCAGCCAAATTAGGAAGCATGAGTAAACATGCTTTTCCGCGGCTGTTTTTCCGCCGTGGAAAAGCATGTAGACCTTTGCTTCTGGGGGGCCCTTGCGGGCCCCCAGGGTAAAGGGGGTGTGGGGGTGCACATGGGGGGTACCTATGGTACCCCCCTGCATTTGCATGCAAAAAGCGGCAGGCACCGCACGGTGCCTGCCGCTTTGTGCATGTAAATGTGAAACATGCTTTTTTAATCTTGCGGCGGGTGCTGCTTCAAGCAGCACCCGCCGCAAGGTTAAAGATCCAGGATGTGACCGCCAGGGTGGCGGTCACATCCTAATTTGCACGGAGAGACCACCGCTGCCCATGCGGACGGTCCCTCTTCCACGGGGGTGGCGGACGGACGCAGGTCCGTCCGCCATCCTAATGAGGCCCCATGTTGGGCAACAGTGAGAATATAATGGCATACACACAGACAATGGAGGGAAGGTGTTGGAGGTCAGGGGCAGCAAGCTGACCACACAGGGCAGGTAGGAGGGGCTGTGGCAGCATAGAAGACCATGCATGGCAAGCTGGAGGGTTAGCGGTGGCACAACAGCCATTGTGAGGAAGGGGGAGGGAGAGGGAAGGGGCATGCACAAAGGACCATGGAGGACAGAAGACAGGGGTAGGGGCTGGATCAGTGACAATATATAAAACACACAAATGTTGTGACACACAAAAACCGTGTCAAAAATATAGTTCACACAAATATCATTTTTCTGTACTTATAAAGGTAAGTACAAAAATACTGAGTTAAAAATATCGTTTAAACTAATATTGTTAAAAATTAGACAATCAAATTGTTTTTCAATAAATACACTTTCAAATGGTAAAACATAAACATTTTAATACATAACTATAATATAATATATATTAGATATATTTAAGTAACATTCAATATTAATCCCTTTGCTTCTAGTCCTCATACCCCCCCCCCGTGCTAAGCCTTTTTGTTTGGCTATTTGTGGTAGTTGGCGCTTGGGACCCTGTAAGTTTTTGACCACATAAGTTATCCACGACAAATTTGCATCCTTTTCTTCCAACATCATGGGGATTCTAAAGGTACTCAGGGTTTGTGTATTCCCCTGGACGGGGCCCAGAAATTAGCCAAATTACAGCTACATTTTGTTTAGTTTTTTGAAGAATGGGAAAAAAGTGCTGCAAATGAAAGCGTCTGGTTTCTTCCCTGCATATGGTAGCAACAAAGGGGTTATGGGGCAGAAATTACAATTTTCCTAGCTTTCAGGGACTGACAGACGTTTGTCACGTTTGTCAGAAAACCAACATTTTTTACACAGTTTTGGCATTTTGTTGGGACATAGACTATTTTTGCTATTATTTGTGCTTTCAACCTTCTTCTAGTTAATGGTAGAAATGGGTATAAATGCAATAATGGATCCTGGAAAGCTATATACTTGAGAACAGTAGACAAAATTCTGAATTCAGCAAGGGGTCATTTGTGTAGATTCTTCAAGGTTTCTTTATAGAATCGAACAGTTGGAAATAGGAAAAACTGAAAATGAGTTGAAAGAAACAGCCATTTGTGCCAACGTTTTCACCTGTAACTTCTTCTAATTATGACAGATGTTTGAAAGCAATATACCGTTACATCCCCTGGACTTTTCTAGTTGTGGGGATATATAGGAATTGTAGGTTCACCAAGCACCCGACGAACCCAGTGCCAATAACTGAGCAGCGTCTTGCAATAGTTTTTTATTATGTACCAGGTATATAGCAATTAATTTGGGAAACTATATATAGTGAAAAATCGGGATGAAAGACACCTATGTATTTGTGAAATTTGAACAAAATATAGAATTTAGAAACAGTAGCTATTTGCACATTTCCGAAAGTGTGAGTACCCATACTAGCATTATAGGACATTTTTTAAAGTGACTTCTTTTTTACACATTGTTTTTCATTTGGAAGGCAGAAATGCCTAGAAAGCCAATAGGTAATAAAAGTTGCTCTACAATTCTGTGTTGCCCTAAGCCTCCTGATAAAAACGGTACCTCACTTGTGTGGGTAGGCTTAGTGGCCATGACAGGAAACAGCCCAAAACGCAATGTGAAAGCTGACCCTTTTTTTGCAAAGTGCCTAGCTGTAAATTTTGAACCCTAGTTCTGTCGGCACCTAGGAAAACCAAGCAAACCTATACAACTAGACACCCAGGGGAATCCAGGACGGGGGAACTTGTCTGGCACTCACCAGGTTCTGTTACCCAGAATCCCTTGCAAACTGCAAACTTTGTAAAAAAAAAAACATTTTCCTCACATTTCTGTGGTGGAAAGTTCTGGAATCTGCGTGGATCCACAAAATTCCACCCATCCAGCATTCCCCAAAGTATTCCGAGAAAAATGGCACCTCACTCACGTGGGTGAGTCAAGTACACACAACAAGCAATGGCCCAAAACGTATTGAGGAGACATCAAAATTACCTATCACAAAACAACCTGGTTTTGCAAGGGGGGTCACCTGGGTTTTCGACCCCGGGCTCGGCGGCCATCTTGGGAAACCTACCAAACCCATACATTTCTGAAAACTAGACACCCGGGAAGTCCAGCGAGGTATGGCTTGCATGGACCCCTCCAATGTTTTCCTACCCAGAATCCCATGAAAACCTCAAATTTAGCTGAAAAAATAAAACATTTTCTCAAATTTCTGCGTGGAAAAGTGCTGGAATCTCCATGGATCCACCCAGGGTTCCAACAGGTCTCCTGATAAAAATAGTACCTCACTCGCGTGGGTGGGTCAAGTACCCGCGACAGGCAAGGGCCCATAACGTATTGAGGAGACATCAAAATTACGTATCACAAAACCTGGCTTTGCAAGGGGGTCACCTAGGTTTTTGGACCCGGGCTCAGCGGCCATCTTGGAAAACTACCAAACCCACACATTTCTGAAAACTAGACGCCTGGGAGAGTCCAGCGAGGTATGGCTTGCGTTAATCCCCCAACGCTTTCCTACCTAGAAACCCCTGCAAACCTAAAATTTAGCTGAAGAAAACCACATTTTCCACATATTTACATGTGGAATCACCGTGCCGGCAAAAATGTCCTACCCCACACCATTCCCCTCAGTCTCCCGAGTAAAGTGATACCTCACTTGTGTGGGTGGGGCAAGGGCCAGTAACCGGAAAGAGCCAACAACATAGGGATTAAGGGTACAGCACAGAGAATTCTACGTGCTACATTTTTTTTTAAATACATTTTTAGCCAATTCTGCATTGAACACCCACACAAGTGAGGTACATTTTACTTGGGAGACTGAAGGGGAACGCTGTGGGGTAGGACATTTGTGCCGGCACGGTGATTCCACAAAAATGTTTTGGAAAATGTGTTTTTTTCAGCTAAATTTGAGGTTTGCTGGGGGTTCTGGGTAGGAAAATGTTGGGGATCCATGCAAGACATCCCTCGTTGTATTCCCCACGTTTGTCTAGTTTTTAAAAATATGTTGGTTTGGTAGTTTCCCAAGATGGTCTCCGAGCCCGGGGCCAAAAACCTAGGTGACCCAATTGCAAAACCAGGTTGTTTTGTGATAAGTAATTTTGATGTCTCCTTAATATGTTTTGGGCCCTTGCCTGTCGCGAGTACTTGACCCATCCACACGAGTGAGGTACCATTTTTATCAGGAGACCTGGGGGAACACTGGGTGGTAGGAAATTTGTGGATTCACGCAGATTGCAGAACTCTCCATCACAGAAATTTGATGAAAATGTTTTTTTTTTACATTGTTCGAGGTTTGCAAGAGATTCTGGGTAACAGAACCTAGTGAGAGGCAGACAAGTCACCCCATTCTAGATTCCCCTGGGTGTCTAGTTTTCAAAAATGTATAGGTTTTCCTAGGTTTTGCTAGGTGCTGGCAGAGCTTGGGTTCAAAATCTACAGCTAGGGACTTTGTAAAAAAAGGGTCAGTTTTCACTGTGAAAATGTGGTGTGTTCACGTTGCGTTTTGGGCCGTTTCCTGCTGCGGGCACTAGGCCTACCCACGCAAGTGAGGTACCATTTTTCTGGGAAGACTTTGGGGAATGCAGATGGGTGGAATTTTGTGGTTCCACGCAGAGTCCAGAACTTTCCACCACAGAAATGTGAGGAAAATTTGTTTGTTTTTTCAAAGTTTGAGGTTTGCAAGGAATTCTGGGGAACAAAACCGAGAGAGAGCCACATCCTGGTGTCTAGGTTTAAAAAATATATAGGTTTGCTAGGTTTCCTTGGGTGCCAGCTGCACTAGGACTCAAAATCCACAGGTAGGCACATTCTGAAAAAAAGTCTGTGCCTAGTGGGCTTTTTGCCACCCTGAGGTGGAAGGAAATCGGGGGCCATTGCCCCGATATGCTCCCAAGAGGGGCAGAAAGACTGTGGCTATTTTTTTGGGTGGGTGAGGACATTAAGATGCCCCTTCTGGGCAGACCCCACCCCTACGTATAAAAAAAACAAGCATAATAGCTGGCACCTAATGGGCTCTCTGCCCCCCTCAGGGGGCAGATCAAGGGCTATTGCCCCTATCTGGCTCCTGGCGGGGCACAAAGACTGTCAATTTTTTGGTGGGAGTGGGGGCATTGGCATACCCATTCTGGACAGCCCCCACCCCTGAATTTTGAAAATAAATATAAATCTGGTGCCTAGTGGGATTCTGCCCCCCCCCCTCCACCCACCCCCGAGGGGGCAGATAAGGGTTAATTGCACCATCTGCCTCCCTGGGAGGCAGAAAGACTGTAGTAATTTTTTGAGGGCTGGGGCATTGGCATGCCAATCCTTGGCAGCCCCCACCCCTACGTATAAAAAAAAATCCCTGGTGCCTTGTTGTATTTCTGCAGCTCAGGGGCTCCTGACCCCATATGCCTCCTGTGGTGGGGCAGAAAGACTGTGGCATTTTTTGGGGTGCCTGGGGGCAGTGGCATGCCCATTCTGGGCAGCCCCCACCCTGAACTTTGAGGGTTTTAAATCCCTGTTACCTAGGGGGCTTTCTGCCCCACCCCCTGGGGAGGCAGATAAGGGGCTACTGCCCCTATCTGCCTCCCTGGGGGGACAGAAAGACTAGCATTTTTTGGGGGGTGGGGCATTGGCATGGCCATTCTGGGCAGCCTAAGATGCCGTACGTGTCTATAAAGATATTCCTGGGGCCTAGTGGGGGCATTGCCCTCATCTGCCTCCTGGGGGGGCAGTTCCTTCTATGAGGGGGTAGGATGGGGCAGTGGCATGCCTATTCTGGGCAGCCTACACCCATGGCCTATAAAAAGAAATCCCTGGCGTCTAGGGTGCTTTCTGCCCCCACCCCCCGGGGACAGATAAGGGCTACTGCCCCCATGGGACAGAAAGTCTGTCTGGCAAAATTGTATGGTGGTGGCTAGTGGGTGGATCTCTGCTTGGGAATCTCCCTCCTGGGGCAATCCTCAAGCAGGGATCAACTAGGAAGGGTACCATTGGAAAGGGGAGATTCTCCCCTTTCGAATGATACCTTTCCCATGCTTTTCAGTGCTCGGGCTGAGGCAGCCTCACAAGAACCGATACTGTGAAACTGAAACTAAGTATGTTTCGTTTTCCTTGTAATGATGACAGTGCACCATGCGCGCGATTGTCATTGCATTGAACACCCTAACAATACTTTGGGAGGTTGAGGAAGCTCTTCCCCCCTTCCCAAAGCAAAAAAAAAGGGAAATCCCTCTGCTGTTTACAGCAGAGGGATCTTTGGAGAGTGTGCTCATGACGGAATGGTGGGGTCATGAGCACACTGGAACAAGTGCTCCCGACTGACTGAACTATTCCGTCATTGGCATGGAAGGGGTTCAAAATACATACATAAATAAAAACAGGTGTGTGTATGTTTATACAGATCTATAACAATCAACTAATATGAAATATATCTATTTTACAATTTATTAATTTTTTGTGTTTTTATATTTACTAATATAAAAAGCATATATATACATATATAAATAAAAACATAAAACATTAAACAATGAAAACAAATAAAATTTAAAATATTAATTTAAAAAAATGTACGCCACATATATTTACAGATAATATACAATTTAAAACTGCAGTCTGTGCAATAGTCGGGAAAGCATTGGTCTCCGAAGGGGTAAAATTTACTATTCCTACCCAGTCTGTGTAACAGTAGGTAAAGCATTGACTACCGAGGGGTATACGTTACTATTCCTACTCCAGTGGGGAAAGTGTTAGACTCTGGAGGTGTAACATTTTCTATTCCCAGTGTAGTCTGTGCACAGTAGGGAAAGCACTGTATGCCAGAGTGGTAAACTGTTCTATTCCCGATCCAGTTTCTGCAACAGTAGCAATCATTGGACACCAAAGGGGTAAGTAACATTTACTAATCCCACTCCAGTCTGTGCAACAGTAGGGAAAGAGTTTGACACCATAGGGTTAAAATGATATTCCCACTCCAGTTTGTGCAGCAGTAGTAAAAGTAGTTCACTTCAAACACATAACATATTTTAATAACTCTATTCTAAAATATAGACCCATTAATATAAAAAAATATATTTATAAATTTAAAAACCACTTAAATATTTTACTTTTTTTATGTGTAATTCATTTCAAAGGTACTTTTGTATTAATCATTTAATTAAAAACACACATTATATTCCCACAAACATAGCAACACACAATTAAAATATAGTTAAGATAAAAAAGATTACACAATTAATATATTAAGTAATATATACAATACTTATTATTAAATGAATAATTAGTTGTTAATTATTTATAATTGACTAACTTCCCAGTCTATTCCCCTAAAAATACAACATAAAATATAATTAAACAATTTACATAATTATTAATTAATTATTTAATTAAAAATGGAAAATTAATTGATAATTGATTAGTTGATTTATTTTCCATCCTATACCCTGACAAACCCAACAACCCACACCCACAAAACAGCATAAAAAATTACACAATTTAACTACTTATTTATCAATTAAATCATTAATATTACATTAATAATCAATTAATACTTAATTAACTTCACAGTGGAAAGTGTATGAGGACAAGTAGTGGTACTTGAGAGAATTCGGTAGAGTTCATAGTCAGTAACTATTTTTATTTTCGAACTGGCAAGAATGAGGTTGGAAACACTTAACTTCTCCAAATGTATTTGGGGTCATAAATAATGACCACAAGAAAAGACTTTGTGAGGCATGGCCAACACGTGTTTCGCCCCCGCGGCCCTTGAGCCAGGGATTTCTCAAGGCTGGGGTGAAGAATACAACAGATAAAATAGAACAAAAAAACATTTCGGGCCAGATGTAGGACCATACTGCGAGTGCAAAATCGGTCGCAAAACGATTTGCTCATACAAAAATAGTCATACGCAATGTATGAAAGGCACTCTCAAATTTCAAAATTGAGATGCGAACGAAAATGCGACCGGTGTTTGCGTTCTCAAAATAGCAAATTGCAATTTGAGCGTCGCAAATTACAATGTACAGACCATTCGCAAATGGCGAAAATTCGCAAATTGGCCCTTTTGTGCATGCAATTTACCACTAAGCAGAACCAGGAGGTAAACAGGCCCAACCAATAAAAACTGACCCATAATGCATCTGAAATCTTTCCCCAATGGCTGCGCTGTACGTTATAGCGAGGAGGATGCGGATACTGGCTGCTCAGCAGAGGCGGCAAAGACAGGAGAGGATTTTCAGAGTCAGGCTGACATTGTTTGAGAAGACAGAGGAAGAGATTTATGACCAGTACAGGCTGAGTAGGACTGTCATCCGTGACCTCATAGACACCTTGAAGCCACAATTGGAAAGCAGAACCATGCACAACAATGTAATACCCACATATGTGCAGGTGTTGTGCTCCCTCCACCTATTGGCCACTGGTAGTTTCCAAGATGTCATTGCAGTGGCCGGAGGTGTGTTGCAGAG
The DNA here is from genome assembly GCF_964261635.1 of Lissotriton helveticus. Classification (NCBI taxonomy): domain Eukaryota; kingdom Metazoa; phylum Chordata; class Amphibia; order Caudata; family Salamandridae; genus Lissotriton; species Lissotriton helveticus. The sequence continues at coordinate 1,803,809,381 of NC_136065.1, read as the reverse complement.
TGCGCTTTCGCGTTTCTTACACAATTTCCTAGATGCCATGATACACCACATCCATCAACACATCTACCTACCCAGGAATGGTGAGGAGCGTGAAAATACAAAACTGCAATTTTAGAGAATAGCAAGGTTTCCACAGGTCATAGGGTACTTAGATGGGACCCATGTGCCCATATGTCCCACCTCACTCATAGAATACATATTCCATAATAGGAAAATCACACACTCCCTCAATATCCAAATCATCTGTGAGACAAACAACATCATCACAGACATTGTAGCCAAATATCCTCGAATTACCCATGACTCGTACATCTTCAGACACAGTGGCATTTACCAGAAATTAGAAAGAGGTGATTTTGATGAAGGATACCTAGTAGGTACTGAATCTTCATGCCCACAATTAAATGTATTTGCACTTTAGTGTCTGTCTGCATGTTGTCTCACCATCATAAATCTCCCCCCAGGTGACAGTGCGTATGCCCTGCGTACATGGATCCTCACACCGTACCGGTCTGCCAACAACGCACCTGAAAGGCAGTACAACAGTGCACACAGACGCGCCAGGCCAGTCATTGAGCGCACATTTGGCATCCTAAAATCACGATTCCGGTGTCTTCACAAGAGTGGCAGAGCCTTGCAATATGCACCTGAGACAATCTACAAAATTGTGGCAACTTGTGCCATACTTAGTCAAAGGGAAATCCCTGGGTGTACACTAAAGCAAATACGTGTTATGTTGCTATATAGGTTCTACCCAATCATACACACATTTCTTCTAAATACATCAAGGGGAAAATATATGAAAATTAAACATTAGAAATAGATTTCCACACTAAAAATGAACGTTCACAATCTTTTTATTGTTTATAAAAAGTGAAGACCTCTCTTCACAAAGGAAACATTTTTCCTTTGTGAAGAGAGGTCTTCACTTTCCACATAACCAAATGAAAGTATAAATGTCATGTGGTTACTGCACCACCCAAAAAAATATTTTTGTGTAAAAAATAATTTCTTGCCTCTACGTTCAGCATGTGGGGATCTGGCATGTGGGATAAGTGGCTGCAGACTGCTGCTTCGCCCCTGCATAGGTGTTTCTGCAGTAGAGACACTGCTGCGGCTGCACACCTCACTGTCTGCTGTCTCTGTGGATCCTCCAGTAGCAATCATGTTTGTTTAGATTGCCTCCACTGCCGCTGTTATTTGTTGCAGCCCTCGTGCAACGTCACCACTGTAGTGACACATTTGTATCTGCAGAGCCAGGGTGCGCTTGGTGTGCTGTGTTGTTGCCGTTGCCAGCCTACTGATTGCCCTGGTCATTGAGTCCATTCTGTGTGCCCAGCTGCGCTCCATTCTCCTTTGCTGCCTTCTCTCCTCAGCCAACTCTGTGCACAGCTGCCCAACAGCCCCTGTAAGGACATGACATTTTCCCTCAATGTGGGACTGGTTTTCAGCCATTTGTTGTGTAATGTTTAGGAACCCTGGCTCAGCTTCCAATTGATCAGCCTAATCTGTTTTTGTTGCAGGCGCTGACCCTCAACATGGCTTGCTCCAGGCCACTAAACACTGCCTGAGTGGCTGCTCCAGTATGGGTGGGAAATAAACTCCCCGATCCCACTACGCTGTCCAACTTCAGACCCATCTCACTACTACCATGTCTGAGTAAAATTGCGGAGGAACTAGTTAATGCCCAACTCAATGCAAAATACCAACACTCTGCATCCCAAGCAATCAGGCTTCAGACCAGCCCATTCAACGGAATCAGTGCTACTCCATACCACCGACACCCTAAAGTTCGCCTTGGATCAGGGCAGGGAGGCAGTACTGATTCTGTTGGACCTCTCGGCAGCATTCGACACGGTCTCCCATGACATTCTGGGAGACAGACTAGAACACAGCGGAATTAAAAACAAGGCTTTAGCCTGAATTACATCTTTTTTAGATAAGAGACATCAGATTGTAACTCTGGGTAGTTATACATCTGAAGAAAAGTGGCTTTCATCAGGGGCCCCCCAGGGCTCATCCCTGAGCCCTACCCTGTTTAACCTTTATATGACACCACTTCTCTCTTTGATAGCTACTTTCGACATTGAGCCGATTGCATACGCTGATGACACCCAGCTGATCCTTACTGTAGACAAAAACTCCACAGCGGTAGAAGAGAAGTTCCATCACTGTCTCACGGCAGTAATGAACTGGATGAAACTAAATCACCTCAAATGCAATAGCTCCAAAACAGAAGTTATTCTGTTTGGAAAGTCTAATGTTTTAGACCCTACCAATGGTGGCCCTCTGACTCTGATGCCCCACCCTCTACAGCTGATACCGTCAGAAACCTAGGAATAAAATTTGACCCCACACTATCTTTTCACAAGCAAGCACAGCATAGCAGGTATGTGTTTCCAAACCATAAAAATCCTCCGAAAATGATTTGAACTAGTCCCGTTGCCTGCTAGGAAGACTGTTGCAGTGGCCCTAATTCTATCCCGCTTGGACTACTGCAACAGTTTCTATGCAGGAACAAAAAAGCTAGTCGTGAAAAGGTTACATGTGGTCCACAATGCTGCGGCTAGATTGGTACTCAAGCTCCCTAGGGACTCTCCCTCATCCGCGGCGCTCAAAATGCTTCACTGGTTACCAGTCCACAAAAGAATTCTCTTTAAAATCTTGACCATTACTTACAAAACCATAAGCGAAACTGGACCAGAATACCTAAGAACTAACATCAAACCATACAACACCAAACGCATTTTGCGGTCCTCATCAGAAAACCTATTAAATATCCCCAAATTCAAATTGAAAACTCGGGGGGGGGGAAAGACCATGGCGGTACTAGGAACAAAGGCCTGGAACGCCCTACCCACTGAGCTGAGACACACACAAACCGAACTCATCTTTAGGAGGCTCCTCAAAACATGGGTATTTGCCACCCCAGACCACCTAGCTCTAACTCTGATTTAAAAAAGTCTCTGTCTCAACCACCCTTTCCCTCTCAAACCTCTCTGCTAAGCGCCAAGATGCTCCCTGGAGTGAATGTCGCGCTATACAAAAACCTTTCATTCATTTATTCATTCAGTGTGCATCCTAGCTTGAAGCTGCCTTCCTGACTGCTGTGTCAGACGCAGAACCCAGATCCTGGTTCCCAGAGTGCGCTGTGATGGTGCTTGCTGCTGTGTTGCTGGTATGTCATGCGCTGGAGACTGTGATGACCTGTATGCAGCACTTGCCTGGACATTTGAAGTACTTGGCTCAATTGCTGTTCCCTCATTCTGCCCTTCCTCCACCTGGTCCTGCGCCTGCTTTGCATCACTATAATCTGTCCTTGTTTCTCCTCCCAGAGGTGTATATATGTTACAAAAGGGGAAGTAAAGAAACAACATCTGAGTCCCTATCTCAGTGGTGGTACTATGTTCTTCAGCTCACGTGAGTCCCTAACTGCACTGTTTATGTCACATGCTAAATTTCCCTTACTGCACCAACTGTGACTTTTGGATCATGTAGATGGAGCATGTAGATGCAGTTGGTTCTGGGTGTGTGGCATGCATGTGGGGAGCAGGCTTTTGGTTGGCATACTAATATGGCACACATTTCACACTTTCCAGGGGGTGGTGGAGGTTGAGATGTGTCGAGGGTCCCAAATCCAACTACTGCCTCTCTCTGCAGGGTACTTTCCACCACTGTCTCTGCTGCTGAAGGTTCTGAAACATTGGATGGGCCTCCTCCTCTTCCTTGTACTTCACGCAGCCATGTTGCCTCCATCTCCTTGGCCCTGGAGCGCAGTTCGTACCACCTTTTCTTTATGTCTTCCAGGGACCGGTCAGCCACACCCAGGGTTTTTATGGGCACCTGAATCTCTCTCCAGATTTTTCTTTTCTTAGTCTTTGTACAAGTATGTGATGATCACCTGAATAGCTGCTCGTGGTTGTTGCAGCATTCTTCAACTAGTATGCCCAGTTCCTTCTCTGAGAATTTGAATTTGCGCAGCCGCTCCTTCTCTGCATTCTCACAGGACTTGCTGGACATCTTAGTTTTCTTTGGTAAGCTGGCTTGCAGTGTTGGACTGTACTGCTGCATCTTAACACGTGCTGTAAATTTTGTCCAGGATTCTCCAAGAACATCACTTCCTGTTTTGGGGTCCTTCTGCTCTCCCAAGAAGTGTTTTTCCTTTTTTTATTTATCGCGGTCGCTATTTCCGCACGCAAAATGCCATTTTCGCAGTCGCTATTTTCGCATGCTAAACTAGCTGTTCCACCGCGAACGCTATCTGCATGCACTCAGCAATCCGCAATTTGCCTCCTCGTTAAATTGCGTTGCAAGTCATTTGCGACTTGCAAATTGGGGACCGGTTGGGTACGTACATTGATTTTTGCGACTCACAAACTGCGACCCGCTATTTGGCGCAAATTGCGAGTCGCAAATTCACGCAGGCATACATCTGGACCTTCATCCCCATACCCAGAATGACATGTTTGTAAAATTACATAACAAAATTGACCCATGAGATGTTATGTATGATCTTGAAAATCAGAGGAACCAAATTCCTGGTCTCTTCCTCGTTCCCTTCTCTATCCCCGTTATCTTTCTTTTATTCTGGCTTTTACCCTTTTCCCTTTCTTTTCTTTTTCGTTTCGTTGCCTTTTTTTGTTTTTTTTCTTGAATCGTTTATCTTGTTACTTGCACAGCTTGATCCCTCGCTTCACCTTGTTTCTGCTATATGATAATAATTTTGGTTTCTCTGATTTTCAACATCATACATAATATCTCATGGGTCAATTTTGTTATGTAATGTTTCAAACGTGACATTCTGGGTACGGGGATGAAATGTTTTGTTTTTATATATTTCTTCTGTTGTATTCTTCACCTCAGCCTTGAGAAAGCCCCGGCTCATGGGCCGCAGGGGGCGAAACACGTGTTGGCTGTGCCTCACAAAAGCCTTTTCTTGTGTTGATCATTTATGACCCAAATATATTTGGAGAAGCTAAGAGTTTCCAACCTCATTCTTGCAAGTTCTAAAATAAAAATAGACACTGAATATTGGACCCTACCGAATTCTCATAAATACTACTACTTGTCCTGGTACATTTTCGACTGTTACTGAGCCAAGTGATACCTGAATTATCCTAATTGACATACAGGTTGGGCAAAAAATAGGTTCCATTACCACTTAATTAACTTCACACCCTATGCCCCTACAAATCCAACAACACACCCCCAACATATCACTAAAAATGTATAATAATTACACAATTTACAAAATTAATTATCAATTAACTAATCAATAATTATTAATAAATTATTACTTAATTAACATCCCACCCTACACTGCTACACACACAACTCCTCACGGAGAAGAGCATTAAAAAATTATAATTACACAATCTACATAATTACCAATGAAATATTTAATATTAATTAAACATTCATTATTAATTAATTATATTTACGTAATGTCCCATTCAGAACCCCGGCAAACCTCACAAGGTAGTACGACACTATAAATTACCCTACACTGCTACAAACACAACTCTTCACCGAGAAGAGCATTAAAAAAATTATAATTACACAATTTACATAATTATTAATTAAATAATTAATATTAATTACACATTAATTAATAATTAATTATATTTAATTAATGTCCCATCCAGAACCCCTGCAAACCTCACAACCTACTACAACATTATAAATTACTGTTAAAAATTAAATGATAAATAACTTAAAATTACAAACTATTTTTAAAACATGAAAAACAAATATTCAAACAATATATAACATATACAATTAAAATATGAGCTAAAACCTATTAAAATAATTTTTAAATGAAATTTTTATAACTATATTATTCCAAACGATATCAAATACACAGATATTCTTGTAAATTATATTACTTACCTAAAACTCGATATTTCTACCCACAATATTTGTGCATCACGATATTAAAAAATCGATGTTTCTGTAGTTCGATATTAATGATCCGATATTATGTCCATATACCGGCTGCACTCAGACAAGAGAGGGCAGGGGAAGGGGCTTCACACCAGACCTGCAGGGCAGGCAGGAGGACAAGGTGCAGCGCAACAGAGCATGGAGGGCAGAAAGGAGTGGCAGCAAAATGTACCACAGAGGACAGGAGAGAGGGGATGGGGCATGGAACTTGGACAGACAGGGTGGAGGTGGCAGGGACAGACAGCAGCCATCAGACCATGCTAGGTAGGTGGAAGGGGCAGTGGCAGCTCAACAGAACGCTCAGAGTAGATAGTAGGAGCAGTGTCAGGTCCATGGAACATGGTGGACAAAAAGGAGGGAGCAGGAGCATGTACGTGGACATCAGAGGGCAGGGGGAGGAGGGTGGGGTAGCAAGCTAAGCACAGAGGCTAAGCAGGAAGGCAGTGAAGGGGCATAGAATTGGGCAAGGGAGGGTAGGAGGAGTGGGCAGGGACATCAAGCTAAATGGAGCGCAATGGCAGCACATCGGACCATGTGGGGCAGGCGGGAGGAGCCTGGTGCATGCACTTGGACTATAGAGGAGAGTTTGGAGGTGGATGGGGCAGCAAGCTAACTATTCATGGCAGATGTGAATGTCAGTGGCAGAACAACAGCCACACAGGACTGTAATGAGGGAGTAGGGGCGTGAACTTGGACAATGGATGGCAAGGAGGAGCGGAGCAGGAGCAGCAAGCTTGGGTGGGGGCAGCACAATGCTAGGCCCTGGCCCTGCGTCCAATTCACCCCCCCCCCCATCGTACATTGCGTTGGGCATCTTACTTAATATTAAAGAAAACTCAAAATTCACTGAAAAACAAGTGAATTTACAGGGATATTTTAGTTAGGAAATAGAATTTTAAATTCACTAGAAAACCAAAGGTTACAGGGACGTAATTATGCTTAGATTTTACACCACCAAATTCCTAACCAAACCTGACGGGGTTGCATTTGTTGTATCTCTCCTGTACAGGACTGCCTGCCTCTTTTACACAGACGCTTCCCCTCCCAGTCATCTATTGGTTTTATAAATGTGAGTCATTTTCTTTACTTGATGCACATAATTAACTGATACCCAGGCTAGTCTGAATAACCGCCAGATTTGGGCCCTTTAATCCTCATTTTACTGCAGTTTCCCCACCCTCTGATGTTCCACGCCTTCTGAGCACCTTTGTCTTTACCATAGTAGGACCCCTCATGACTCATTGGTAACCACCCTTTCGACCTATTACAATGTACTTATAAGAAAAATATGGATCATTATGACCATAACTTATTAATTTATTATTTTTTGTCCAGATTGTTTGCCCCACCTGGTTCTCCACCGTCCTGATGAAGACCCTCTAGCAAGGTCGTATTCAGTACCTGCAACGATTTTGGGTCGAAACGTCGACATACCTCCCCTTTCCTCAGCTTCTGCCATCATTTGTCATTTTTGCCTTTTCCGTTGAAGCATGAGATTACCTTGATTTATTTGTGAACCGTTGGTCCTGTGCCATTTTCATGTATTAAGGCTAAAACTGACTATTAATTTGTCACTTCTCTAGCTCTCTCACACTTTTCCATCACTACCCTGGTCCTTCCCTTCCTCTAGAGGCACTAATTGTGTATACATATTTATGTATTTTATGAATTACATGCAATTGACCGCATCTGCTTGTTGTGATTTAAAACAATGTTGCTAATTTCTATTGAATCCAGTTTATAACCCATTGCTATTGCTCTACATTGTTCTTCATTGTTCTGGGACCACTTTGTTTGTATCATAGATTTTACACAGGCAAAACCATAGAAATTCAGCTGTTAAAGTTAGAGTCATTTCAAGTAACTATACCTCGTGCCCTAAGGTAACTATAACTCGCACCCTCTCCTTGCACTGCTAATTATCCCAGATATTACATCACTCATGACATCTTCAATGACCTCATTGATATCACTGCAACATTTTCAGTAAAATTATTGATGAGAAAACTGTGCATGGCAGGGGAGCGAGTTTTAGTTATTTTAGGGCACAAATTATAGGGTCTGATTTCGAGGTTAGTGCAGAGGTGCTGGTTCTACACCCATGGTGGGGCGGTGGGGTCCCTGTAGGACCCCTTTTTTCCTGCACCACCAGCCTTTTCATGGGGGGGGGGGGATCCGCAATGAAAAGGCTAGCAGTCTAGGAACTCAAAATATGTTAAGCAAGACTGCGCCAGTCCCTGCTCAGCATAATGCGTTGTGGCACTTCTGTGCCACCGCCAGGGAACAACTGTTCCCTGGTGCAGCCAGCGGTCCACCTCCTATACGATTTACAAAGTTGTAATCTGCAAAATGGGGGACTTCCACTCCTCCGCTACGGCGAGTCTGGCAGTCCCAAGACCGCCGGATTCGTAATAAGGCCCTAAGATCACCGCCCATGCCATGCTGGAACTTTTTGGCCCTTCCCATTGCGGTGCCCGTTTTCAAGTCACCGCCATGGAAAATGCCAAAGTACCACCAACTCTAGTGCGAGTTGTACTTTTTAAACTCGTAATATGGCTGGCGGTCCATGCCTTATCTCCGCCACACTATCGGAAACAAGACCGACCTAGCCGTCGGTAGTCCTGCCATAGGGATTATGACACGACAGCCTGCAAGGTGGTTGCACCATGTATTCTTTGCATTGCGGCAGGTGCTGCTGGCTTCAGTACCCACAGCAATGCAAAAAATGCACCCTGTACATATCCCTGCACTACGTGGCTGGCATCATGCGGTGCCTGGCACATGGTGCCGGGGTATGAAGGGGGTCCCATAGATGCCCCCAGTGCCCACATCAGAGGGCCAGAGGTAAAAGGGGGCCCGCTATGGGTCCCCAAATTCCCTTTCTGCCTGCCTGTTCATGCCAGGTTAACAGTCATCAACAGGCGGGCGGAAAGGGACATCGTAATCCCTCCCTATGGCGGTGCCTGGTAGGCCCGCCACCATTATAGGGAATACGACCCTCTCCGCCACACAAGCGGGCTCAGGGAGCCGTTGGATGCATGGCGGTCGGTATTTCCAACTGCCACCCATCCGCCCGCCATTGAAATATGCAGGTGGATATGATGGGTCCGATGGTGGTGGGACAGCCACTGACGAGCTGTCGGTGGGATTGCCACTGACGAGCTGTTGGTGGCGGTCCCACCATCATCCTATTCGGGCCCTTCGTTATTTGAAAATAACTATAACAGCAGAATTTCTATGGTTTTGTGGTACAAAATTTGAACTTAACTATAACATCCCTGTAACTTTTGGTTGTTTAGTGAATTATATATATATATATATATATATATATATAGATATATATATATATATATCTATATATATATATATATATATATATATATCCAAATAGATACATAGGATTCCTTTGGATAAGCCCCTTGTGTCACTGGCCAGACTGAACTGACTGAATGTTATTTAGACTCTGCTTACATCCATGACAGTGTACTGAGTCAGGTAACGGTTCAGTCTAAATCAGTCATTGGCTCTCTTGCCCCGTGAATAACTGTATTTTCTCATCACATGTACACATCCACGTGCCTCTGTTAAGCAAATCACACTTCTCTTTAGCGCTTGGACGCCTCAGGGCAGCAATCGCGCTCTACAAATATACATTTAATTTCATTTCATTTCATTTCAAATCAGTATCAAAGCTCGAGGACCAGTCCTTTTGTTTTACATTTTCCCAATTCCAATCCTTTTCCACTCCTCTTTTAATTGTACGAGCAGGTACTGCAGCTCCATGGCAGTGCTAACCAGCTGTTTGCTTGCTGCTTATTTCATCTGGATTGGGCTGCATCCAATGTGGCCACTTCCTCTAAACTAGAGGACCATTATAGAATGCTGTTGTCCATGGTGTATCAATGTTTTACCACTCCAAAATATCCAACATGTTGGTTTGAAATGTGACAGGCATGCTGAAACTTTGAATCGCTGCTACACTATGCACAATACCACTGCAAGCCAGACACCTGCTGCTATGTTTAGTTTCATAATTGCAAGCATATACCTACCATGATTAGTCAGCATTGTTTTCTTTTTTTATACTTATATTCTTTTAATTTACTTGTATATTTCGTTGTATTTGTATGTGGTCTGATTCACAAAGGGCCTCTGCACTCGTGGCGGAGGCCCCGCAGTCGTGGAGGAGTCTTCGCACTCGGCGGACTCTCTGTAATGAGAATTCTCACTGCGGAGATCCTGTCCCGAGTGCAGAGACTCCCTCACGACAGTGGGGGCTCAGCCACAAGTGCTGAGGCCCTTTGTGAATCAGCAATAGGTACAGCTCCTTGTTCAAGTGTTATGCATTTTTTGCAGATGGGACATATATAAGTGTCAATCAATTCCTTTTTGTGGGGCCAAAGCACCCCTTTTGCACATCTCCAAAGGAAACACACCCAGGGGATGTCACATACCAAGGCCGTGATCAATGTTTACCTTTTCCGAGATGAATCAAGCAGGGAGCGCACGAGCTGCGGCCGGGAGACGCACGACTGGCAGACGAAGGGCGGCCTCTCCACCTGATAAAGAAGAACAAGCGCCGTCAAGCGGTAGGTCAGGGTATCAGTTATCAGGCCTGCACAGAGACGGCTGCCTGTTATGTTTTTTTTTTATAGGGACACGTACCCTCCCCACCCCCCACAACAACCCAATAAATAAATAAATCTGTACCTGCAGGTTTCCGGTTTCCGACTTGGCATTGATGCATATTTCTGACTTCTTGGAACTCATAAAAGATTTCCAAGTAAATTCTGGAAACATGAAGCAGGTTTGTACCGCTGTAAGACTTTTTGTGAATGTAATTCTTTCATGTGAGAATTTACATCCAAATGTGCAATCAAAAACACCTACAGAAAATGTAAATGAGTGTTAACTTTTCTCCTTTTTCTGCTCTGGTAAAAAAAAAAATTCAGGGGCATATTATCAAGCCTGTGCGATAAAATTATCGCCGCTTTATCGGCCGAAAACGGCCGATAAAGCGGCGATAATGGGCTTGATAATATGCTCTAAGGAATTCCAATCGAAGCCCATGTTAGATGTGAAGACATCTAACATGGGCTTCGATTGGAATTCCATAGAGCATATTATCAAGCCCATTACCGCCGCTTTATCGGCCGTTTTCGGCCGATAAAGCGGCGATAATTTTATCGCACAGGCTTGATAATATGCCCCTCAGTACGGAGAAACTTCTCCCCATAAAATCTCACTATTATGTTTGGGGGGAGGGACGTGTTCGTATCCCTCACATCGTGGAGAAGGACTCTCTGATCTTGGCAGGAGTAAATTCTACAACGTTTTTCAGGACGGTAAGTAGTCTGAGACAAGTTTGTGAATGCCAATTGCTAAGTACGTATGTAGGTATTCACAAATGTACAGGGCACTAACCGCCGACACCCTGCCTATGCTAGCAAATTCACTCACACTAATATCTTCTTGTAACTGAGGGGCATATTATCAAGAACCGGTGTTAAAATTATCGCTGTTTTATCGGCAGGAAAATAATTATCGCCGTTAAACGGCGATAATTTTAACACCGGTCCTTGATAATATGCCCCTAAATCTTTTTACACTGCAAACCCAACTTCTGAGAAGAGCAAAAGGGGTCTGCAATCCTCAGAAGTACTGCAAACTTACACGTGCAGAGAGTTATTATAAATGGGCCGGGTGAGTTTGGTTGCAGTGCGTGTGTACGTGCCTCTTTTACACATACACGTGAAAGAAATGAAAAATTAGTAAAGAACGACGTGCTCAGTAGAAAACATACCTATTAAAACTGCTGTAAAAACTTCATACACAAGTACATCCATATCTATTGGCTGCTCAAGGTAACCAGTTTTACAACGTTTCAGATCTGCAGCCAAAATGAAAAGATAATGGAGATTTAGAAGTCCATGGTACAACACCATTTACAAACTACATAAACAAATTACAACCAGCTGAAGCCTGGGAGCCCACTATCAGCCAACCATACAAGCAGAAGGCAGAGAAGAACAACACCGGCTGAAACTGTGAATCGAAAGACCCATGTAATAAATCCACATTACACAAGCAAATAAAAATTAAATTTAATAGCGTACACTTATATTCACAGACGATGATAGACAAGAGACACAGAGCCCACTTACATACAAACTTATAGGTAAAAAAATGCTATAAATGCGAACGTCGGAACGGGAATATACTCCCTTTGAGACAAAAACCCACATAAGAACAGTTGGTATGTTGCTTTTGGTGCCAAAGAAAGGAGGAAAGAAAGGTTATGAAGCAACAAAATGAATAATCAAATCTAAAACTTCCTAAAAGATTGTGATTTTCAACTGGGGAAAAGTAACCCCTAGAATCTACTAGAAAAACATCACTTCTCCAAAAACACCCAGATTTATTGTATACGGACACTGTCCGACACTGAGTATTATCCACACAGGGCTTCTTTCTCTCTTACACCCAAAACATCATCGATGGGAGCCCCAAAAATTATTCTTAGCCCCATCACTGAAAAAGAATCAGTAGACAACAATATGCGCTGTCACCAACAAGAGTCACTATTTTTCCTAGAGGCCTAATAAAACTTAGACTTTCTGAAAGGCTCTAAAAAGAACTTCCCCTGCAACAAAAATACAACTTATAAAAAAAAAATCAAAAAGATTACGAAACTGCTTCAATTTCAGAAAGAGCAAAAACCATGGAAATAGTATGCCATCTATCCAAAATCTGAGGACTAGAAAAAGACATTCATAAACTGATGCAGAACAAACATCTTAATGCTGATAAATCCCAAGACAATGACAATTTCAGCAAAGGCATTGTGGCAATACAACTCTAAAGAAATGTAGGTCTCCCAAGATATTGTCTCAAATGCAAAATAGAATGTGAAATAAATCAAATAAACTGGGACAAAGCAAGCAAAACTATAAAAGATTACACAAAAGAGCATTTTTGCAACAGTTAAACACCCACTCATGTATGTGGGAGACATTTATTAAGACGGCCTACCTAGTCACAATGAACACCCACAAACTGATAGTCACCCATAAACACGTACACGACCAGACACGTTCATAATCACAAAAGCACACACACCATGAGGTATCCTAGTACGCAACTAGGCATCTACATTTGATAACATCCAGTTAAGGGAAGGGTTCAGCTAAGCTTGTAACATGATGATGCTCTAAACCAGGAAAGCATAGAAACAGCAAATAATAGAGTACGCGCATCAGCAGTTAAAGTGATGGGTACAAAGATAAGATTCTTACTTACACAGACATGCTAGAAACCAATGGCATGGAAGACATCCTGCAGAGTTTTGTTTCGTAGTCAGTATGTCATGAGGGTAGGGTGGTGTAGTCACCGATGGAGTTTGGAGCATTGGTCTGAAGGGTCCTTAGGTTGACACTTTGTTTGAAAAGTTACGTTTTCAACATTTTCCTACGTGACAGTAGTTGATTAGTTTCTTGAATGATTGAAGCTTAGACATAAAATGAACATGCATTCTTGACGCTATGGTGTGATCCGCAATACGGTGACCAGAGTTTTTTGTTGTTTGGAGATAACTACCAACCAAGTTGTAAACAAATATGAGGGACTTAGAGCCCTTCAAAGGATCATATATTTTTGTGGTGGTGACCTGCATATGGTTTGGGGAAATGCTCAGAATGCCAGGGGAGAGAGCGCTAAAATAATGTTGCCACCAAATCACAGTTCCTTATCATGAATAATCTGGAACAGAGCAAACTAAGGGTTCTGGAGTATGCGGTGTGAGTTTGCCTTGGAGACAAGTTGGGCCTAGTCAGTAAAAAGTTTTTGAGTTATGCATCTGTATGAATGTGGATTTGTCAAGGGTCATGAGCCAATTACATTTCTGTCAGGTCTCAGAGCAGTTTACGAATGTTTTGAGGCAGAGCGGCAAATTAATTAAAGAAAGCTAAAATTGAGAAAGTTAGCTAAATATAATTATATCAGTGTCCTTGGCGAGTGACAATATAAATAAATGCAACGCCTACCGACACCAAAATTCATCTTTCAAAGTCAGCTGATCATAAATCATCGCACTCAGGAATACTGTCTGATCTCACCATAAGCAAAAGGACAACTAGAAAACCTGAGAAATATTAGAGGAAACTGAAAACACCCAAAGCGTTGCAAGCTTTAAACTTCAGAGAAAAAAATCACAATGATCTAGTTCTTTACATTAGTATTATTTCAAGAAGCAAATCAAAATGATTAAAACCACCAAAGATTATCCAATCAAACAATCAAACTCTGCATCCACCCAAAACAAAAGCGCAAAATCCCCCAATTCAGACCCAAGCACTAAACTTGTGAATACAGCATTTCTATTTAACTGGTTAGATTAACATATTCATAGGTGCATCTTGCAAAACAAAAATGTCTGCAGCCCTGGTTTTATGAAGCATGAGTTGGGATGTCTATTCATAAATTGTTATTTGGTCAAAAAATATTATGAAGCAGGCCCGAGTAATTACGCGGGTAAAAATTATTCTGATAATAAGATATACATTCACCAAAGAGAATAGGTATGTGTGCAGGTAGCATACATGTGTTCCTAAAGCATGTTCTATTCAGCTTCTGGAATAAGATTAATAGCATCATGGAAGGGGTGGGTGATATTAACGGTTAAGAGTGCGGAAAGGAATGCATACTTTTGGGCATAGACTGAGACTACAGTCAATCCAGGGCGACTTCACTCTCTCCTCAGATCATATAATATCTTAAACAACTTCCTGAAGGAACATTAGTTCAGTTGGTAACTCAAGAAAATGTAGGCAGGACACCTCATCAGCCTTCAATGACTGATTGACCAGTACTGTTAAGAAAAGCACTGAAAGTCCATTCTGCATAATCATTTCTACAATTATACAGGGGCGGTGCCTCTATTAGGGTGCTGCCCCACTCATTATTTTGACACCCTGACCAACCAATAAATGTTTTAGTTAATCTTTTTATATATTTTAAAGTGCAGCATGTCACTCAACATGTATCGAGCGTGGAGCGCTCCTGAGGCGGGTCCTGAAGAAGCCAAGCCAGTGCGGGCCTGAGGGGGTGGGGCTTGCAATTGCAACAATATTGCCAGTTAGTCTCAGTCACCATACTTTCCCAGCGCACCCAGGTTGGATGGCAGACTTTCTCCGGCCAGCCTGACATGCGCACCAGGTCTTGACAACAGCGCACATTAGTGACCCGGGGGTGACTCAAAGCTGCAACCCCCAGCCTCTGTAATGAGCGGTTCGATCCCCTGCCCCAGCCAATCCTTGCGCTGCAGCAACAGCAGGAGCAGCATCAGGATTCACTTGGACCGAGGCGCTGTGGTGTAGGGGCCTTGGGATTATGCAATGACTGTGCATGTGACATGTGGCAGCAATGGGGTGAGAGGAGGCTGCTTCTCTCCCCTGGCGTTGCTTTTCATGTGTAAACAGGCATTGGTTGAATGCTAATCCATCCCTGACTGAAACCTGAGAGCTAAGTTGTTCAGTGGAGTTTCCACAGATAAGTTTATTTATTAAATGAGTTGGTGGAATAATACAGTATGTGTATCTAGTAGTACACAGCACACGGTATCGATATTACCATGATTTGCACTTTACCTAACTGCTGAAATAATTCTGGTCTGTCACTCCGTGACTGTATGATGAACAAAGGGAGCATGTTCATGTTCAAAGGGAGCCTTTGGGGTGGGTCTGTGTTGTGGTTTGCAGACTGGGGTCGTTCAACAGAAGTTTCCATTTTGATATGCCATGTGTGAGGCTCGCCCGTACAGTCTCCGGCTCCGAGGAGGCTGAGACTGGCATTATGGCATATGCACATTGCACAAATAAGCATGTGTAAACCCTGCTGGTGCTAAATGCTGGTTTTTGTCTTTCTACTCAGTTAGAGAGACAAAAACTGTAATTAGGGTATGTGGGGGTTACACATACTTTTTCAGCAGCACTACTACTGCGGCACCATGTGCCAGGGCCTTGCTGCTGTTGTTATTGGTGCAGCCTAGTATTTACTTCGTCAATGAGTTTGAATCTAATTCTCCATTCACTTCACAGTAAGAAAGTGCAATGCAATAATACAGTACGTGCATATTCAGTATAGTATACATGTTATGGATATTACCATGATTTGCACATTTGACTTACTGCTTATATAATTCTGGTCTGTCACTCTGTGACTGTATGATGGTGATGGGAACAAAGGATTATGTTCAAAGGAAGCCTCTGGGGCGGGCCTGTGTCGTGGTTTCCAGACTGAGAGTCGTACAATGAAAGTTTCCGTTTCACTGTGCCATGTGTGAGGTTTGCACATGTAAATTCTCTTAGGAGACCAAGGCTGGCATGCCATTGTGGCATATGCACATTGCACAAAAAAGTTTGTGTAACCCCCGCAGGCGCCAAATACAATTTTTGTCTTTTTTATGAAGTTATGTGGTTATACTGAATAAGCAGCTAGCTACATCATTATCATCTGAAATCTCTCTTCATTGATGTCACATTCACCTTATTACCCTTCTTGTTTCTCAAATTAGCTTGAAAATTCACAATTTGCCCTCTCTGTTTTCATCATTTTCTTGGGGAGAGAACCAGCCGAACTTGGTTATGATGATCAGGCCCGTTTGCTACGCTCGCCCGCCACAGGCCACTCATCCAGAACTTTTACGCCTCCCCATTTTCAAATGTCACCAGTCGCCACTGCAACTATGGCTACACTGGCAGGGACAGACGTTGGTAATACACCACTAATGTTCAGTCAGGTACAATTTAGACACATTTGGGGCCTGGTCAGTGTTTAATTTGTAAAAATAAAAGTGCAGAGGCCCAAAGTTCAGGTTGCTGAATACCAAGCTGCTTAGTCTTAATTCCACCTCATGCCTCCTCAGTCTACCACCCTGCACTTCCTGTCTCTTTATCGCACACTTGCTTTCTCCTTTTGCCAACATTCTCCTACCTTTTTATCCTCCCTTCTTTGACCCTTTTCTGTCTTTCTCTCTCTTTTCCCAGGTCAAAGTCTGATAATGAACAATTAAAATTAGTTCAGGCCACTAAGACTGAGTGCTGTTGCCCACCACTTGCAACCACTCCATAAATTGAGTACTGCGTCTCTTATCCTCCGGGGACTCCTAGATCCTATGTCATTTCTGAAACTCTGAGAAAACTCTGAAAGAAAAGGGGAATAATCAGAGAGCAGGGTTAACAGACTCCAGATAGGGCTCAGCAAGGATTATACGAGAAAGCTAAAATGGTTCTGTCGGGTATGAATAATTGCTTACATATTACAGAATGAATCATTCAAGTAATTTAAATAGCAACATTTGCAAAGAAGAATAAGCTGAAACATACAGAGAGAATGATATATGCGGAGTCGTAAGGTTTTACTTTTTTATTTTTCAAAAAAAGTTTTTGAATATTTCATATGGCTGTCTACAATTCAATAAAAAATAGAGTGGCAACAGAACCATTGTAGCTTTCTTGTATATATACACCCAGGTCTGAGGGACACAGGGTTACCCCATTGTTATTACACATAAATAAGATTATTGGCATCTTAACCGGAACTCCCTATGGTTGTAAATAAATGTCTTCATCTTTTTTTAATTCTTGCACAGATAAACATAACCATCTGTAAAGTAGTCTGTGAGCTCCTATGAGCACCTAGAGGTTTACTCGGTGCTGTAGAAAACTACAAATAAATTAACAATTGAAATGAAAACGTGTGAAGAAATACTTATTTATTAGTTTCATCTTTTGTATGGTCCGACTCTCGGTGGCTATGGAATTTCTTCACAAATATATGTGGATGTATTTGCCATGAGCCTACAAGGTGACTTGCAACTGGTCATGCATTGAAGGGACGCTTTGGTTGTATTAAACAAGTAGTGTGAGTCTTTATTTGTTGAGGTATTAGGGTTCTTATTTACTGGCAGCAGCCGAAGAACGGACCACACACCCCTGCTAGGCCATCAAAACTGTTCGCAAAGTTCCAGCTAGGCTGCAACACCTACACCCACATCTGTTTATGTTTATATATGTTTATATGGCGCTCGATTGCCGTGGTTTCTTGGCGCTGTGGTGTATGGGCAGGGACAACGCACTTTCTTAACTGGGGACATATGCCTGTTGCCTACGGATATAAAAAATTATAGATATAAGGAATGTGTCCTGTACACATTTATCACAAAGGAATGCACACTTCTAGATAGTGCTGAGCAAAAGTTCACATGTGGTAAACAGACACCGACTCCTCTGTCTTGTATAGATTCAATATTTATAATTACAAACTTTAGTGGTTTCTCCCATTCGTGTTAAAAGCTTTACGACGAATAAGAACCTATTCTTGGTATAGGCTGCACACGTGGTTATTTACACACTCACGTTTCTTGTTCATTCAAACATTCGTGCTTCATGGAAACATGGCCTGTCTATCTCATGTGTTTCCTATGTCTCAGCTGAGCCGACACTTGTTTCGTTTCGTCCACTAGACTTAGGCAGAGATGTAACGTATGCATATTGATACATGTAAATCAAATGTCTTAATTAATGCAAAAAATAGTCCTACCTATATGTCATGCTTAAGTGAGTTTCCACCATCAACACAGAGGTTCCAAAGTGATATATGATATTGGGAGAGAAATGCCTGATGGAACTGTGGAATTTAGGGTTCCTGGACCCGATGAACCAGATGGAGGCACTGATAGATAGTAATACATTGTAAAGTGTTGTGCAAGACTTCTAGGCTCTACCCTCACACAGCCTGTCTACTATTGCGACTCAGGATGTGTGTCTGTCCCAGGACAGGTCAGCGCGACTGGCACACACTGCTGAGGGAGAAGAGGTCTCCACAGGAAAAGGGAAGGAGCACACCAAGGACATCTGGGTATTCCACAGTGGCTAGGCCAGGTGCCCTCTGTGGTGCTTTAACCTACGACCTCTGAGCTTGGCTGTTCCTGCGGCAGGCTCTGAAGGGCAACAACGCTCTACAGAACTCCCGAATACCTACAAAAATAGAAGCTGGGTGTGTTTTCAGGCCTAGGGAGTATGTCCAGGTCTCACAAAGGGGAGAGGAATTGGCCTAACGGCTAGGGCGCTCGCCCTCGGATCTGGGTTCAAGTCTTGGTAACGGCGCTAAACATCCTGTGATTCTGGGCAAATCACTTAGGGGCACATTTACATTTACAATAAAGGCCGCAGCAGGGATGCGCCAGTTATTGTACGCCACGCCTCTGCCACCATGGATGCGCCACATTTACAATACGGCGCACAGATGCATCACGCATCTGTGCCGTAAAGGTGGCGCATTGCTGGAGTTGCGTCGTAAGCACGACGCAGCTCCAGCAATGCTCTGGGGGGCCTATTTTTACAATGCTGCGTCAATCCTTACGCTGCTTCAAGCAGGAGCAGGGTTTTGACGCAGCATGGGCTCAAAAGTGACTGAGTGAAATCTTGTAGATTTCACTCAGCCACTTTTCAGGAGGCGTTCCTGCGCCGAAACCCCCCTCCACCCCCACCCCACGCAGGAACGCCTCCTTCTGGCGCAGGGCTTTACAACGAGACGCATCTGCCAGATGCGTCACATTGTAATTACCCCGCAGCATGGCGCATCTTTACGCCGCTGCTTCATCTCAAAAGTGATGCAACGGCGGCGTAAACGAGGTGCAAGGGGCTTGTAAATCTGCCCCTTAATCGCCCCGTGCCTAACTAAAATGAATGTGTGTCCTCATGTAACGTAACTGGTGCTCTGTAAAGCGCCCTGATACTCGATTCGGGTCTAGTCGATTCGGGTCTAGTTCGCGCTATATAAAACTCTGCAAAAAAAAACACAAAGCAATTCTAGAATGTTCACATGTACCTCGAGTAAGGCCCTGCGACGAGGAACACTGATCATCCGCCCCAGAGGTGGCCTTGTCCACCCTTGACAAAAAACAACTAAAACAAGAAATGGAGTTTTCCTTCCGTACCCACCTGTCCTTCATCCGTAGCTTTGCGTTCCGGAGGACCCCGCGAGAACGTTTCATCATAGAGCTGCTAATTTTTAGGCCAGATGGTACCGCCGCGCGCCTCCTCTGCTCCTCGTCAGTGCGTAGCTACAACTCGGCTCCGTGTATCTTCGCAAAGAGGTGGCGTTGTTCTGTGGGTGCGGCCGGTGCTGCAGGCGGCAGTGCAGCCAGGCGAGAGGAGCGCCCCCCACAGGCCGCTGCTTTGACATTTGGGGCATTGCTTCCAGTCTGCTGGGTGTCATGAATGGACCTGCCAGCAAGTGCTGCGTTTGCGATTCTTCAGTGTTTGGACAGTGACGTTCATATGACTGACCCAGGATATTGGGAGATTTCTGACAGACAGAGGCCCTGAATAGCAGAGCAAGGGCTGGGGCGGGCCCTCATGGCCGGATCGGCTACCGGCCCGTTTTATTTATTTATTTAATGCGATTTTATATAGCGCGAACATTACCCGAAGGTGTCAGAGCGCTTTACATAAGAACCAGTTGCGATACATAAGGATTTGGGATTACATGAGTTACATAAAAGATACAAACAGAAAAAAATTGCAATTGTACAAGTTGTAGTCTCACACAAGGACGAGATACACACAGAAACAAGCATTAGAAATGCAATAGGTCTCGCAGCATTAGAGTTAGTGCTTTTAGAATTGTTAATGGCTTTTTTTGTAAATCTTTAGCATGAGGTTGAGGGTGAGTGAGGGTGAGGGGTTGAGGGTGAGTGAGGGTGAGGCTGAGGGGTTGAGGGTGAGGGTGAGTGAGGGTGAGTGAGGGGTTGAGGGTGAGGGGTTGAGGGTGAGTGAGGGTGAGGGGTTGAGGGTGGGTGAGGGGTTGAGGGTGAGTGAGGGTGAGGGGTTGAGGGTGAGTGAGGGTGAGGGTGAGTGAGGGTGAGTGAGGGTGAGGGAGGGTGAGTGAGGGTGAGGGTGAGTGAGGGTGAGTGAGGGTGAGGGTGAGTGAGGGTGAGTGAGGGTGGGTGAGTGTGAGTGTGAGTGAGGGTGAGTGGGGGTGAGTGTGGGTGAGTGTGGGTGAGGGGTTGAGGGTGAGTGAGGGTGAGGGGTTGAGGGTGAGTGAGGGTGAGGGGTTGAGGGTGAATGAGGGTGAGGGAGGGTGAGGGGTTGAGGGTGAGGGGTTGAGGGTGAGTGGGGTGAGTGAGGGTGAGGGGTTGAGGGTGAGTGAGGGTGAAGGTGAGTGAGGGTGAGTGAGGGTGAGTGAGGGTGAGTGAGGGTGAGTGAGAGTGAGGGTGAGTGAGAGTGAGGGTGAGTGAGGGTGGGTGAGGGTGAGTGAGGGTGAGGCGTTGAGGGTGAGGTGTTGAGGGTGAGTGAGGGTGAGGGCGAGTGAGGTGTTGAGGGTGAGTGAGGGTGAGGGTGAGTTAGGGTGAGGTGTTGAGGGTGAGTGAGGGTGAGGGGGAGTAGTTGAGGCTGAGTGAGGGTGAGTGAGAGTGAGGGTGAGTGAGGGTGAGTGAGGGTGAGTGAGGGTGAGTGAGGGTGAGTGAGGGGTTGAGGTTGAGGGTGAGGTGTTGAAGGTGAGTGAGGGTGAGGGTGGGTGAGGGTGAGTGAGGTGTTGAGGGTGAGTGAGGGTGAGGGTGAGTGAGGGTGAGTAGTTGAGGCTGAGTGAGGGTGAGTGAGAGTGAGGGTGAGTGAGGGGTTGAGGGTGAGTGAGTGAGGGTGAGGAGGTGAGGGTGAGTGAGGGTGAGGGGTTGAGGGTGAGTGAGGATGAGTGAGAGTGAGGGTGAGTGAGGGGTTGAGGGTGAGGGGTTGAGGCGAGACCTAAAAACCTGACGATCGTAGGGTTTAGCAAGATTTTGGGGGTGAATGTAAAGAGGCTTGATGTGTGCATAAGTGCCTCTCAGGCAATACTTAGCATGAGCCCCTTCCCCTCCAAGAACACACCCCCACAGAGTTATTTTAAGTTTGCACAGCTGCATTTCATGTCCAGATGAATACTGAGAATGATAATTTTTCATCACTGAATAGAACTGATGTAGCTTATGAAAATAACACACAGTTTAAACAAACTGGAGATATACCAATAAAATACATCTATATTATTATAAATAACACCACTATTGTTTCATGGCGATCATGTCCGTAAAGGAAAGTAATTTGTGTTACAGCATAAGCGTTTAAAGAGTTTGCAATTGTTTCAAGACTATTTCTATACCATAACTGTGCAACGTTTCTCTACACGGACATAACCGCTTTACTCGCCATTAGAAAGTGACACAGACTATAAGGCAATGAAATATCACACAGGAGCACACTGAAAACGTGCAAATGTCACACTTAAGACTGAAAACTTGGCAACTTTGGACAATGCGGGGGTGGGGTGCCGTGCAGACTGAATACCTGTACCAGTCAGATCCTTCAAGACTGACTCTTCGGCTGTTAGCATCAATTTGCAAATCCCCGCCTCAATACCTCAAGTGATTGTAACATTGTTTGGACACGGGAAGTCTTTTTGCAATAAAGCTTATTTGATTCTACAGCCACGATTTCTACTGAAGACGGAGGGAAGAGAGGGGAGGGGGGAGGAGAAATGCGACACGGCGGGAAGGGGAGGGGGCGGAGCTGATTGGAATTGAATTGGTTGAAGTGTGAATTTTTTTAAGTGGGTGAGGGAATGTAACACTGGTTTGGCAGGAGAGACCACTGGGACAGAAGCAACATAGCAGGGCTGGGGGGTGTTGTAAAGCAAACGGGTGACCGAGCAGTGAGGGGTGGAATAAAGCAAACTGACGAGCGAAACATGAAGCAGGCAAGGAATACTACTGGCAAGAAAGCAACCTGGAGGAGGTGAGGCACAGGAGTTCCAGCAGCGCATTACTGAGGCAGATAAGGGTGAAGCACATGTCAGGCAGCGCATTACTGAGGCAGGTGAGGAACGGGAGCAGGCAAAGCCTAGGTCAAGCAGCGCATCACTGAGGCCGGTGAGGGAGAAGCACATGGGTGAGCAACATGTCGCATGGCAGAGGGGGAAGAGAAGTACATGCGGGAGAGCAACACCGAGCATGGTGGAGGGGGACGAGAAGTACATGCGGGAGAGCAACACAGAGCATGACGGAGGGGGAAGAGCAGTACATGAGGGAGACCACTGCAAAACACTTGCCTGCATACTGGCGCTTAAATAAATGCCTGTTTCGACCCTGGCACGGGACGCTGTCTGAAAGAATATTTTAACTAAATCTGACGTAAACACTCACTCATGGAGTTTCCTTACACCGCTAACCTACATAACAGTGAAAGAGCGATAGACGAATCCCTCGGGACGAACCCCAGGAACTTTGGTGCAATGTGGAAGGGTGAGTGACCCCCTTCCTGTTGTCATGAAATAACAAGACGGACGGACGGAGGAGAGGGGAGGGGGGAGGAGAAATGCGACACGGCAGGCAGGCAGGGGAGGAGAGTAGGAGGAGGAGGGGGGAGGAGAGTAGGGGAGGCACGGCCTAGCGGCAGGCAGGCAGGGGAGGAGAGGAGGAGGGGGGAGGAGAGTAGGGGAGGCACGGCCTAGTGGCCGTGCAATCAAGTAGTGAGGGGGCGGAGCTGGGGGAGGCTGTGAGAGAGAGTAGGCAAGGCAGGCGGCTGGGGGCATGTGCACGCGCATTTAAGCTCAATGCGCATGCGCATTGAGCTTAAATTTCTCGTGCACTGCAAGGAATCGCCACGATTCCTTGCAGTGTGGATAAAGAGCGGATAAGTCCCAATACTCTCGCCTTGCTCGATGCGCATGCGCATCGACAGGCGAGACCTAAAAACGTACAAGTTGTAAGTCACTCAAGGAAGAGATACAAATGGATATACTCTGAGTCACATAGGAATGGTAGAGTGTACAGGTCTACTACATATACTAGTGGTTAGAGTTATCTCTATATACATATATATATATATATATATATACAAATGCAGGGCCGATGATACCTTAAGGTATTAATTGGCGCTGTAGAAGTATCGAATATGGAGACATTGACTTCTCGCCTAGAGCCTATACTCAGAAGATGTCTTTCTGGTTTCCCCGTAAGGCTGGTTCATTTATACCAAAACCTCAATGGGCAAACTGGAAAGACCAAAGGGAGGAATTGCAGCAGACACTACCATTCGTCTTTGAGGGTTTGGCCAAACATAATGGGCCAGATTGCATAAACATTTTAGTGATGAGAAAGTGGAGTAAATTCTCTTTTGGTCTACTATTTTTACCGCTGGCGTAATTGGGAACTTAGACAAAGCATGGCATAAAAACATTTTTGCACCGTGGTAAAAAAAAAAAAAAGCACGGAGAAGCACACTGCATTTGCTCTTTTGTTTTCTGTGCTTGATGGCAACGAAACATACAGTTATCTACACTTTTAGCTGAAACTGAGTTTGGAGCAAAATCACGTTACTTAATATTTTTATCAACAAAGGTTATATATGTATCTTTTTTTCCTTTTTTACTCATATAAAATGATTATTAACAAAATATTATTTTCACTAATTGTTACAGAATCTGTTTTCTCCATTTTTGTCCTGTGTAACAATGTTTATGTAATATTGACTGGAGCAACTCCTATGTGCTCTTGTCTCCTATTAGGGAGGCCACAAAAACCTTGGAGAGCAGGTGCTGCAATCTTACACCAGTGCAAAAATGTATGGACGGGGCCTAGCTCACTGAAAGTTCAGTGACTGAATGAAAGTAAAATTCTTAGTTTGACTGCAGGGGGTCATGTGAATTGATAACCCATTGCTCTTATTAGTAAAACAAAATATAACAAGCATTGCCACTGCCACATAGTTTCGGCAGTGAAACCTACTGGCTTTGGCAATGCTTTTTTGTGCATAGCTGCCATGGATGCACACACTCCAGCAGTGATCATCTTTGAATGAGCTTCTTAAAACAGTACAATGCATTTGTTCAAAATGCAAGAATATTCCTCTGCGAACATCTCAAAAGTGTTGTTCACTCACCATTCATTTCTAGATTGGTTTTTGGAAACAGCACCTGGATGGGATACCCCAATCGTATTTTGCCTCTCTTAAAGCCACTCACGGTGGCTTCACTCGTAAATTCAGCCCAAAAAATAATTCTCACCGACCAACACAGGCTCTCAATCCCAGCCAGAATCCAATTCAAGTTGTGATGCGTATTACCCAAGTCCATACACAAGGAAAATCCACTTTGTCTAGCAAATCTCTGGAATATCTCCAGCTTCAAGAGGGCTGATAACTTAGCACTTGCTCCTCCTGGAAACTCCCAAGTTCAAGACCACCTCAGCACTCAAACAATACTTCCCTGGACTGGCACCTCAGTATGAAACTCTCTACCTCCTTATCTAATCTGTGAAAGCCATATTTTATCGCTCCCCCACGAATTACCTCAAGACTCACTTTTTCAAGCAATTCATGGGTTAACGTCCAAGTAAAAACTGATTTATGATTGTCTGATTTATGTTGGTCTGGAATGTTGCCTACTGTGGCCTACTGGATCTATAAATCTACTTTATGTTTGCTTTATCACTAGCTTTGTTTAGTTGATCGCTGTGCCCCAGTTTTCCTCACCTTAACATGCATTATCACAGATACCACAAAAATCTTCTCATTGTCTGCTACCCTATTCATCTAACCTGTAATCGCAGTACGTACTGTGAAATTTGTTATTGTGACTGCTCATATACCCATTGTAATATAAAGCAACCTAATACCTCTTGGTCCTGTTGTGCTATAAAGATGTTTAGAATAAATAAAGAAATGCATGTGTGGTATTTGAACAAACCCATTCAATGATTGCCAGAGTGGATGTGTGGAAGGTCACTTTCTTATGTCACATTATTTACTACTCATTATGTTATCTAGATGAGAAACAGCCTTTGCTCCGAACTGGTTATGTAATGGCCTGTGATGTCATTTGTGTTTACTAGGTCGTGTGTGGGCATTTCGAGCTATACCAGTATTATGTTAATTAGTGGTTTTGAATCCTGAAAAATCATACCTCTTTTAGGTCATTGAATATTGTCAAATATGCCACTTTACAACATATGGCTGTCAACCCTGTGAAGCAACCATACAGTCAGGACCAGACTGAGAACCAAAAACAGTCCTGGCAAAAAAGTTCAGACTAGTGTTGCTCCTTTCTGCGCTCTTTCTTTTCATTGTAATATATTGTATTGTATTGCAGCATTTATATAGCACTTACTACCCCTATGTGGGGCACTGAAGTACTTGCCTACATGAGTAGCATGCTACACCACGTAGGGTATGTGGTTGAAAGGATGATGTTTTCGTGTTAATCATAGGGGAAGTGTTCCCATGTCATGCGTAGCAGAGTGTTGGATGATGAACTGTTAGAGACAGAAAAATAGTTTATGGTTTTCAGTACGCTGTTAACTTTGAACAGCTCTGCAGGTCCATTTATGGTATTTGATATAATTCTGCTTAACTAGTTACTGCACTGGGTTGTCGAATCTGAGATTTGGTGTATAGATCTTGTCCTGAGCTGGCATGGTTGTGGCGAGAGAGAAGTGGAAGGATCTGTCTTTTCATCCTATATCTTTTTGTTTTGTATAGCGCAAACTTGACCCAAAGGTATCAGGTGTCAGAGCGCTTTACATGAGCACCAGTTGCGTTACACAAGGACACATTCATTTTTGTTTGGCACAGGGAGATTAAGTGATTTGCCCAGAATCACAGGATGTTGAGTGTCGATGTCGAGACTTGAACTGGGTTTCCCAGATTTGAGATCTAATGCCATAGCCATTAGACCACATCCGCTCCCATATCCGAGTGTCTATGTGAGATGTAAAGAAGAGGTCAGATTGTATAGATATTTAAGGCCTGCAGTGAATGGACTATATTAAAGACCTCCAAATTGTTCAGTAATGTGTGACAGATCTCCTCAGTTATTCCATGCCTGTTTATTTGGCGCTGTTTGTTTTTGTAGCTGTGAAGTGCTGGTGATGGACAATCCTCATGGCAGATATGTATTATGTGAATTCAATAGGTAGAAGTTGCAAATTGTTGCTGACCACTGTGTATTATGGTTTTAGTATTGTTATGGGCATATCAGTTACATATGGAAGTAAAATAACAATATAATGCCACAGTGAACCATAGGACAGCACTTTTGTTTTGCTTTCCTGCATAATGAAAGCTGTTTGCTGGTCGAGTTGTTTGCAGTTTGTGGGTTGTAAGCGGAATATTGCACTTGAGCTTGACTGTTATTTGGGCCCTGTTGCCTTGATGCTGGTGGAAATAGCCACGTTTTCAAACTGTCTTCTGAAGTGTATATGCTCCTGGATGCTTCAAATGCTGGCTGGTAGTGAGTTTCAGAGCTTGATGGCCTGTGCTAAGAAAGCAGTGTGTTCTACCGATTTTATGTGGTAAGCTGGTATGGTGATAACAGGTGCAAGCCTTGAGTGCAGTTTTGTCTTTGGTTTGTATTGCTTGAATTTAACTTTAAGTATAGTGGTCCTTTTCCTTCGGAGGATCTGCAGAAAATGCAGAGTGCCTTTAACATTGCCTTTCGAGCTATAGGTAGGCGGAGTGATTGCAGGGCTGGGGTATTATCTTGTGTAAAGGCAAAGAAGAAGCCTTGCAGAGGCATTTGAGATGAGTTGTATTTGTGTATAATGAATGCGGGTGCACTAAGGTATAGGCTGTTGGCACAGTCAAGCTGGAGATTAAGAGTGTTAGTATGGCGTGCAGTTTATTTTTGTATTCAAGATATGGGAAAAAGCCACATAGTGTTTCATTGTGTGAAAGACACTCTTTGTGACATTGTTATCATGAGGATCAAGGATACGTCTAATTCCGTGGTTACTCCTAGGTTTCTTCTCTAGATGTTTTCCTTGGGGCTTCAAGTTTTTTTATGCCAAATGGCAGTAGTCTGGTAGTTTTGTCATTGTTCCCATGTCATAATCTCTGACTTTGCGGTATTGAGCTTTAGATGGTTATTCATCATCCATGTGTTTATGGCAAGAAGGCAGTCCTCGAGTTTTGGATTGTTGATTTGGGTGTCATCTCTATAGTTGTAACAGGTAAGGTGGCATCATTTAATCAGATTTGGTTAAATAGTTAGGTAGATGTTGAATAATAGAGTGGACTGAGGAATGTCACAGTGTTGTGTTTGAGCAGGTGTTGTGAAGCAGGGTAGGTAGAGTACTTTGTCTGATACACAAAGCAATCAATTTTAAAGCATATTCATGGATTCTGATATTATGAAGTCTTTTCAATAGCATGTGGTGGTGCACAGTGTCAAATGTAACCAATAAATCCAGTAGTACTAAGGCAGCTACTCTGTATTTGTCCACTGTGAGTTTTAGATAATCAAAGATAGATGTTATGGGTGAGTGTGCTCCTGCCTGGTCTGAAATTGGACTGTTGGTTTGACAATAAGCCATCATGTTCAGTAAAATTAGAGAGTTGAGTAAACACTGCTCTCTCAATTTTTTTTACTAAGAACGGTCCATTTGGTATGGGCCTGTAGTTTGCTGGATCAGATGGGTCGAGGTTTTTCTTTCTGAAGAGCGTCTGCTGTAAGAGGTTTTGAGCTCAGCAGGGAAGGAACCTTGTTTCAGGGGCTTGGTGAGTAGGCATTTGGCTACTTCTCCTGCACAGGTTGAACGAAGGATATCTTTAAAGATTTTTGGTGGTGCTGGGTTTGATGGTGATCCTGATGGTATGGCTTCAATAATAATGTTGAGGAAATATTTTTTGACAGGCTATTGAAGGTATGCATTGATTGGTGGTTATTTGTGTCTCTTTCTGTGGTGGTTAGGTCACAGATTCTTGTGGTGCTGTGGGTGTTCTTCAGGTAAGTTTCAATCTTTGTAATTTTTTAGATCAATTCATTTGAGATTTTTGTCACAGAAGTGTTGGGATCATGGTGTTTCTGTGTTTAGGTACTCTGGATTACTGATTCTGTGAGAAATGTATGTAGTTCTTTGGAAGAACAGTCTGCTTCAGTTATGCGCGTGGAGTAGTGATGTCTTTGTGTGGTTCTGATGGGGCTTTTGGAGACTCTGTTATAGTGCTTTTGTCTGTTTCATATCCTGATTTTGTCAATTTGTGTTGTAGTATGTTGAGTTATGTTTTCATTCTTTTGATTATGTCATTAACCCCATGTTGTGTTATTTTAGTGCTTCACTCTCTATGTGGTTTTTCTTGGTATCTGTTTGTCCAGTGCAGTGGAGATCCAGCTGTAGAAGGTGTGAATGTCTTTTGGCTGCATGCTTATTGGGGTTTTTTCAGTGTGAGTGTTGAGTTGCTGGATGTCTAGTTTTGTCCATTGTCTGTACAAGTGTTTGTTGTTGGTGGCTTTTGTTGTCTTTGAAGTGATGTTATTAATAGCTGTGTTTATCTTGAAGGTGATGATGTTGTGGTTGCTCCAGGTTATGGGGAAGTTGTTTGTAACTGTGGCTTCAACTAGAGGTGCAAAATTACATCTAGCATGTGTCCTCCTCAGTGAGTTGGGCCAGAAACAATTTGTTGTAGGTTGAAGGCTTCAAGGTTGTTTGTTGTTAGATTCTTCTTGTCAAATCATATGTTGAGGTCTCCTAGAATGTATAGGTTTGGGTAGTACAGATGGGTGTTGGTTACTGTATCAAGTAGGATATAATTAAAGTTGGCATAGCTGCATGTAGGCTATATATTAAGTGGAAGGAATAGATAATAGTTGGAGTTGGGTGACATCTTGTCCTCAAAGATTCACAGTCGTCCATGATAAGATTTTCCATGATTGTTATTTGTAGTGTTTTTTATGGATGTCACCTAGGCCTCCTCCAATTTTGCCAATGTGATTTTTGTTTAATATATGAAAATCAGGAGGGATGGCCTCACGGCATGTGGGTGCTGAATCTTTGCTGAGCCAGGTTTCGATAGTAAAAGTGAGATCTGATGTTTCTGAGAATAGGTCAAAGATGTCAAAGTGATTTTTATCCATGGATCTTGCGTTGAAGAGTAAGCATTTTAGTTGCTGTTCCTTCTTCCTCATGTCCTGTAATAAGGGTGGAGGCAAAGGGGGATGGTATATGTTGATGTTGCTGGTTTGAGGGTGAATTGTGCTTGTGGCTGTTGTTGGAGGTGGAAGAAAAGTTATTTGGTTAGAGAAATGTAGACTTTGAGATATGTGGTGTGTGGGCTTTTTGCAGTGGATCATGGTGTTGTAACGTCTGTTTTGTCTGGTGATTGATGTAGAGGGTGGGAGGTTGTGGTGAGAAGGCTCGATCAGAGAACCTTGTGACCATATATTTAAGCCTTTCCTTGATTTTTAGTTTACTTCTGTCAAGTAAAGTTGTGTTTGTAGGTTTTTTGGGTTGTGGTTAATGAATTGTTGTATTGTTTGTATGCGGTTGTGATAGTTTTAGTTAGGAAAAGTTAGAAGGTTGATGGAGAGATTTGTTTGTTGCTAAAGTTACTCAGAATAGGTAGGGTTTTCGAGATTATTAGTTGTTATTTATTTTATTTTTATTTGTTTATGCGATTTGTATAGCTCTCAAATACCCTGGGGTGTCTCAGCGCTGAAGGTAAGTCAAGAGTCGCTTAGGTGGAAGGCTACTGATTAAAAAGCCAAGTCTTTACTTGTTTCCAAAATGTCAGTAAGGAGGGGCTGTTTTTAATTTGGAGGGGGAGGGTGTTCCACAATCTGGAAACAGCCACTATGAAACGTCTGTCTCCCCAGGACACTTTTTTGGTACGGGGAATTGTGAGCAGATGGGCCGAGGATGAGCGTAGAGATCTTTTAGGAGTGTAAGTGCACAATGCTTTTTTTAGGAACTCCGGCCCTTTATTGTTGATAGCTTTGTATGCAATGCACAGAGCCTTGAATTTAGTGCGGCTTCTGACCGGCAGCCAGTGCAATTGATGAATGATGGGGGATATTGACGTGAACTTTGGGGTGCGGGTCAGAATTCTTGCTGCTGAGTTCTGGGTTAGCTGCATTTTGTTAAGGACTTTCTCCTGAGCATTAAGTAGGAGTCCGTTGCAATAGTCCACCTTGGACAGCACCAAGGTACACATGAGGGTCTTGCCGGCACTAGGCGGAAGAAAAGGCAGGAGTTTTCTTACCATTCTAAAGGTGTAAAATGAGGAGGAAACGACAGCATTCGCATGGTTGATGAACGACAGCTTGTCATCAAACATTACCCCCAAGTTCCTAACCTTCGTGACAGGTGGTGGAGGGGGACCCAGGTCGGTAGGCCACCAGGTTGGGGACCATGAGGGGGTGAGACTGCCAAAGATCATGACCTCCGTTTTGTCGGAATTCAGTTTTAGGCAGTTATCTGCCATCCAGGAGCTGATAGCTAGCATTCCCTCTTGGAAGCTGGCAGCAATTGCTCCTCCATCGTTGTGTACAGCTAGTACCAGTTGGGTGTCGTTGGCGTACAAGGTTAGTCTTATCCCATGTGCCTTGATGACCCTGGCCAAGTCCGACACATAGATGTTAAATAAGGTCGCAGTTAGCGAGGATCCTTGGGGTGCTCCGCAGGGAAGGGTGAAAACGGGGGAGTAGTAGTCTCCGAGTTTGACTGACTGGGTGCGGTCAGATAGGAAGGAGGCCAGTAGGGATTTGGCTTTGTGATGGAGGCCGATGGAGGATACACGGTCGATCAAGATGGTGTGATCGACCGTGTCAAAGGCCGCCGAAAAGTCCAATAGTATCAGGACTGCCGTGCCGCCTTGGTCGAGGATCATCCTAATTTCGTCTGATGCCTTAAAGAGGGCTGTTTCTGTCCTGTGGCCCTTCCTAAATCCAAATTGGGTGTCATCCAAGAGGTTGTTCTGGTCAATATATTGGGACAATTGAATGTTCATGATTTTTTCAAATATTTTTGATGGGAAGGGAAGGGATGCACTGGGTCAATAGCTTTCTGGTTCTGCGGGATCGAGATTTTTTTTTTAGTAAGGGTTTGATGATGGCCTTTTTCCAAACAGATGGGTAGGAACCTGAGAGGGACATGGAGTTGCAGATGTTAGTAAGAGCAGGTCCTATTAAGTCTGAGATTGGTTTAAGGATGGAAGGAGGGCAAGGATCGAGTGGGGATCCTGATTTAATGGATGCGATTAGTTCTGCTATCTGCATAGGCAAAGTTTGACTGAATTCGCAAAATGTGGTGGTGAGGGAGTTGGTGATTATGTTGTGATTTGGGCGGTCAGTAGTGACCTTGTTTGAGAAATTAGAATAAATATCGTTGAGCTTTCCTTTGAAGAAATTTGCAAGGGAGTTGCAGAGAGCTTGAGAGGGTTCTGTGGTTGCACTCACCGGTGGGCAGGATAGTTTAGTTACTACCTGAAAGAGTTGCTTAGAGGAGTTTTGCGCTGACTCTATTTGCTTTTCTCTGTGGTGAGAAGCGTTTTGTATGTAGCTAGCGCATATTTGTAAAAAGTTTTGTCATTGTTATTGTAGTGCTTGCGCCAGCGCCTTTCTAGGTTTCTGCATCGTTGCCTCTCAAGTCTGAGAGTTTCTGAGAACCAGTGGGCAAATGGGGAATTTCGGTTAGAGGAAATATTCTTGGATGATGCTAGTGTGATGAAGGCGTTGTGTAGCCAGCGAGAGTAATTGTTGGAGGCTATATGCGGATCAGTTATGTCATCCGGTTTGGTGGATAAGAGGGTTGTCTGTAGGGTATGAGCATCAATGTTCTTCCAGGCTCGAAATTGAATGGGGGCAAGAGTGGTAGCGTGTGGGGGTTTGTGATTAGTGGTCTGAATGGTGAACATTACTGCAAAGTGATCTGTCCAAGTTAATGGGATAACTGCTGATAGAACAATGTGGCTGTTGTTGGTGAATAGGCCGTCAAGGGTATGGCCGGCCAGGTGAGTGGGTTCTGTGACTAATTGTCGAAGGCCTGCTGACAGAAGATCGGTGGTTAGGGCGAAAGAGTATTTGTCATTGGGGGCTTCTAAGTGGAAATTAAAGTCTCCTAATATGGTGTAGTCAGGGATTGCGGCAATTGGCTCTATTAGGCTGTTAAGGGCTGTAAGGAAGTCAGCACAGGAGCTCGGCGGACGATAAACAAGGGTTCCTTTAAAGGATTGAGTGTGTGAGAGCGTAATCGAGAAGGTTAATGCTTCAGCGAGTGAGAAGTCAATTGTTCTATTTTAGTTATGTAATTTTCTCTATGAATAAATGCTAGGCCACCACCCTTTTTATTTGAGGGTCTGTCCTGTCTGACTACTTGATAGCCATCAGGGGTGGCGTGCAGAAGTCTGGACCGGATGCTTGGTCACCCCAAGTTTCAGTTATGAAGAGGAGATCAATATTGTGGCTAGTTAGTAGTTCAGAGATTTCAAATTTGTGCTTTGCGAGGGAACGAGCGTTAATAAGGGCGCGATAGATGTGTTGTGGTTTTATGGCTCGGAGGGATGGGTTGTCCGGATGTGGGCAGATGGGTAAGGCCAGTTTGTATGAGCACTTGGGACAACGTGTGGACACTAAATTGATAAAGGAGTCAAGATTGAAGTGGGGACAGCGAGGGGCGCTAGTGGTGTTTCTGATGTCCATAAGATGGGAGCTGGCATAGGATAGTATCTTTTCTATAGTTAAAGGTCTCGGAGGGCCAGGGGGTGTGGCCCTGGGCCCGGTCCAGGTGCGGACGGGCGCAGACGGGCTTGCCTTTGGCACGCCCGCTGTGTGCGTCCACTGAGCGTGGGGAAAGGCATGGCTCTTTTATGTTGGTGCCCGGAACAGCTAGAATGCTGTTAAAGATGTTGTAAGTAGAGGTTGCTTACCTCAAATTGTTTTAGTGGAATGCAGAGTTTCTGGCCCTATGTCCTTTCCAGGCCCAAACAGGCCACACACTTAACGAGGCACACCTTACCAGGATGCCGGAGCTGGACGCCCTGAACCCCAGGGTTAAATAGTACTAGTAATCAGGTGACATTGGACCAATGAGAACACTAGCCCTAAGCAGTCAAAGCTCTAGCCCTCAACTCTAGAGCAAATGGGAGTCCTAGGCCTAGGAACTAATCACAGCCCTAGGGATATCCACCAATCAGAACCAAATCCTAAGCCCTAGGAGCCAATAAGAACCCTAGCCTTATCAACCAATCGGAGCCCAACTCCTAATCCTAATCCTAGATCCAATAGAAACTCTAGCCCGGGTGGCAAATCAGAACCCTAGCTGTATCAACCAATCCGAATCAAAAACGCTAAGTCCTAGGTCCAGAAAAAAACCCTAGCCCTGGAAGCCAAACAGAACCTTAGCCCATCAATCAATCAGAACCAAAACACTAAGCTCTAGGTCCAATAGAAACCGTAGCACTGGGAGCCAGTCAGAACACAGGTGTAACAACCAATAAAAACCTTTCTCAAAGATTATGTGAACTTAAACTTAAGTAGCTGTGCAAGTTGTGAGGGGAGGAGGAAGGCTTGTTCATGTGACTGTGACTCTTAACCACAAACTGGTGTGCAGAGGGGAAGGGTGAGGCTCTTTGGCTCACAATCTCCTTTGATACAGACTGGCCCAACAAATACTTTCCAGTTCCTATTCAACCATGCAGGTAAGGCCCTAATGTAAATCCACTAAATAATGCTTATCACACACTTAGAAAACATTGTTTTACCACCCCATAACAAGTGTTGCACACATTCACAAACGCAATTTAAACCACAAAAACAAATGAAGCAGTAACTACACACCCCGGTTAGGGTTTGGTTTGCCTTCTCCCTTTCTTTCCCACTGCCTCTGTATATTCTCTCTCTTTCTTTGCCCCCGATGTGCATTTTGCCATAAATACTGAGGAAATGACGACAGAGGCATCAGCCATGGATCTTCAAAACTGGCCTCAAGTTGCTCCATGATTTAAACAGCTAGTACGACTCTGATGCTGGAGCTGTATAAGACATCAATTGTAGCCTTTCATAGCATTTTGGCATTATCTGTGCATGCACATGTCACTCTTGGCATTCAATGAGTGGCAACACCTCAGCAGGTTCGAGCCAGGCCATTGAAGGATCCTGATTAATGTCTGTCACTCAGAGCTGCTGAAGGTGGCAGGCATAGCAGAATGTTTTGTGTTGCCTAGGACAACAAACTCAAGTGGGGCCCTCATACGACAAGAACCTGTTTAAAATACAAAGAAATGTCCTGCAAGGAAAAAGAAGATAAGGCCGATCCAGCATCATTTACTTAAATTAGCTATGTTATTTTCCTCAAATAAATAGGGAAGGCCTGCATTAACATATGATAATGTTACAGCACAAGCGCTGGGCCCTGAAAAGGTTGAGACCTGGGGAGTAATAAGTCTTCTGTACTACCACCCCTTTTCTGACAACCTTTAAAGCGGCCTAGACAAGACATAATCATGGAACTGAATGTGTGTGTTCAGATGTAACATGTGTGAAGTACTGAGGGGGTACCTGTTGAAACCAGAAGTGGTCATGTCAGCTTTGGGTCCTTCTACAGTAGAGGTGTCCAACTTTAGTCCATGATAAACAAAGCAGGCACAATTTTTAGGATAACTACATGAGGTAATTGTATACATAATGCATTTATTTGGGAATTACTTCCACCGTCTGTGCCTGAACTGAAACTCTACTATGGATCCAGCAACTCTGGACAACCCTGATCTTCTCTTCGATGACAATCACCCAAGTATTACGACACTTGGGCAATAACACCAGTGAAGCATGGCTCTCCTTGTACAACAAGTATGTCTGGGCTTGTCAACCCACCTAATAATAAAATCAGTCAGGTTTTCAGGATGCCTCAATACTTTATTAGTACAAGGATTAAAATAGCCTTCTTCATAGTGGGGAGGCACAATTCCTGGAATTGTAAAAGTAAGGTTTTCAGAATTTACACAATAAATATATCTGGGAAACTTTACAATGAAGATAATTAAATAGAGATTAGTTGCAGATTTGTAGGCCCTCTGGTAACCTCAGTAGGGCTTAACTTTTCAGTTAGTCCACCAGTACTACTCTGCACATAAGATGTGAATTCAAATTGCATGATTTGACTGTCCTAAAGTTTCATCTTCAACACCTCCTGCTATGTGCTTTAGTTGTAGGACTATAAAGAATTTATCTGCTCCTGATTGCACTCTGCTACGAATGAGCTTCCGACTTGTGAACAATTGATTAAGTCATGTTCTTGTTTGATGTGTGTTATGTCTTGTTTTCCACTCACATTGTATAAAAAGATGTAGATGAATTATACTTGAAGGATTAACCTTGCTATAATGTTAGTCTTTGAAAATAAGTGAACTATGGATTGATAGGGGTTGCGGAGTATGGATCAACCTGGAACTCAGTGGCAAGTTGGGAGTTGTCACTAATGCTAAAATGTTCTCATGACTCTTGCTATAGACAGCTTGGGACCTGTTCCAAGTCCTAAAGTAAAAATGTTTCTTCCAGAAAACTGTCCTGAAGAAGGTGTATATTTATCTACTCACCAAAATGCAGCGTCGACAACTCTGTTTTCTTGTGATTGTGTATTTTATCATGAAATGTTTTTAATCTCGATTGTATATATATATTTGCTAATAAATATTATTTT
Source organism: Lissotriton helveticus (assembly GCF_964261635.1). Lineage (NCBI taxonomy): Eukaryota > Metazoa > Chordata > Amphibia > Caudata > Salamandridae > Lissotriton > Lissotriton helveticus. The sequence continues at coordinate 1,803,772,939 of NC_136065.1, read as the reverse complement.
GCATATGCCTTATTTTAGTTTAGTTTTAATATTCTGTGTTGCATTGACTCACTGATATTGTATAGTATAAAAGTGTATGGATTTCTGTTTTCACTCTAACCACTAGCACTGTGTAGTAACTTAGTTATAAAATTAATTTTGAATAGGGACTTGTTTGATTTTTTGAATTAAAATACAACTTTACCATTAATGAGAGTTTTACATTACAAATGCCCAGACACCAAACCAGCAATAGGAGCCAATGGATTTCCATCAGGAAAGGGGTGATGTGATCATATTTCTTCAGTTCGAAGGAAACATATGCTACAGTGTGTAGGATGCCCTTTAGGAGTGCCAGTGTGGAGTTTGGGAGGCCATGGAGTAGGGTATTAGCACCATCCAGATGTGAGAGTGCGAGTGCTTGAACAGCAGTTCTGAAGACCCTTTCTGGAAGAAACATTTTTACTTTAGGACTTAGAACAGGTCCCAAGCTGTCTATAGCAAGAGTCATGAGAACATGTTATCATTAGTGACAACTCCCAACTTGCCACTGAGTTCCAGGTTGATCCATACTCCGCAACCCCTATCAATCCATAGTTCACTTATTTTCAAAGACTAACATTATAGCAAGGTTAATCCTTCAAGTATAATTCATCTACATCTTTTTATATAATGTGAGTGGAAAACAAGACATAACACACATCAAACAAGAACATGACTTAATCAAATGTAATAAACATTCCCTCTTATTACGGTTATGTAGATCTTTGTGTTATGAATTGTTCACAAGTCGGAAGCTCATTCGTAGCAGAGTGCAATCAGGAGCAGATACATTCTTTATAGTCCTACAACTAAAGCACATAGCAGGAGGTGTTGAAGATGAAACTTTAGGACAGTCAAATCATGCAATTTGAATTCACATCTTATGTGCAGAGTAGGACTGGTGGGCCAACTGAAAATGTAAGCCCTACTGAGGTTACCAGAGGGCCCACAAATCTGCAACTAATCTCTATTTAATTATCTTCATTGTAAAGTTTCCCAGATATATTTATTGTGTAAATTCTGAAAACCTTACTTTTACAATTTCCAGGAATTGTGCCTCCCCACTATGAAGAAGGCTATTTTAATCCTTGTACTAATGAAGTATTAAGGCATCCTGAAAACCTGACTGATTTTATTATTAGGTGGGTTGAGAAGCCCAGACATACTTGTTGTATAAGGAGAGCCATGCTTCACTGGTGTTATTGCCCAAGTGTCGTAATACTTGGGCGATTGTCATCGAGGAGAAGATCAGGGTTGTCCAGAGTTGCTGGATCCATAGTAGAGTTTCAGTTCAGGCACAGACGGTGGAAGTAATTCCCAAATAAATGCATTATGTATACAATTACCTCATGTAGTTATCCTAAAAATTGTGCCTGCTTTGTTTATCATGGACTAAAGTTGGACACCCCTACTGTAGAAGGACCCAAAGCTGACATGACCACTTCTGGTTTCAACAGGTACCCCCTCAGTACTTCACACATGTTACTTCTGAACACACACATTCAGTTCCATGATTATGCCTTGTCTAGGCCGCTTTAAAGGTTGTCAGAAAAGGGGTGGTGGTACAGAAGACTTATTACTCCCCAGGTCCCAACCTTTTCAGGGCCCAGCGCTTGTGCTGTAACATTATCATATGTTAATGCAGGTATTCCCTATTTATTTAAGGCAAATAACATAGCTAATTTCAGTTAATGATGCTGGATCGGCCTTATCTTCTTTTTCCTTGCAGGACATTTCTTTGTATTTTAAACAGGTTCTTGTCGTATGAGGGCCCCACTTGAGTTTGTTGTCCTAGGTAACACAAAACATTCTGCTATGCCTGCCACCTTCAGCAGCTCTGAGTGACAGACATTAATCAGGATCCTTCAATGGCCTGGCTCGAACCTGCTGAGGTGTTGCCACTCATTGAATGCCAAGAGTGACATGTGCATGCACAGATAATGCCAAAATGCTATGAAAGGCTACAATTGATGTCTTATACAGCTCCAGCATCAGAGTCGTACTAGCTGTTTAAATCATGGAGCAACTTGAGGCCAGTTTTGAAGATCCATGGCTGATGCCTCTGTCTCCATTTCCTCAGTATTTATGGCAAAATGCACATCGGGGGCAAAGAAAGAGAGAGAATATACAGAGGCAGTGGGAAAGAAAGGGAGAAGGCAAACCAAACCCTAACCGGGGTGTGTAGTGACTGCTTCATTTGTTTTTGTGGTTTAAATTGCGTTTGTGAATGTGTGCAACACTTGTTATGGGGTGGTAAAACAATGTTTTCTAAGTGTGTGAAAAGCATTATTTAGTGGATTTACATTAGGGCCTTACCTGCATGGTTGAATAGGAACTGGAAAGTATTTGTTGGGCCAGTCTGTATCAAAGGAGATTGTGAGCCAAAGAGCCTCACCCTTCCCCTCTGCACACCAGTTTGTGGTTAAGAGTCACAGTCACATGAGCAAGCCTTCCTCCTCCCCTCACAACTTGCACAGCTACTTAAATTTAAGTTCACATAATCTTTGAGAAAGGTTTTTATTGGTTGTTACACCTGTGTTCTGACTGGCTCCCAGTGCTACGGTTTCTATTGGACCTAGAGCTTAGTGTTTTGGTTCTGATTGATTGATGGGCTAAGGTTCTGTTTGGCTTCCAGGGCTAGGGTTTTTTCTGGACCTAGGACTTAGGATTTTTGATTCGGATTGGTTGATACAGCTAGGGTTCTGATTTGCCACCCGGGCTAGAGTTTCTATTGGATCTAGGATTAGGATTAGGAGTTGGGCTCCAATTGGTTGATAAGGCTAGGGTTCTTATTGGCTCCTAGGGCTTAGGATTTGGTTCTGATTGGTGGATATCCCTAGGGCTGTGATTAGTTCCTAGGCCTAGGACTCCCATTTGCTCTAGAGTTGAGGGCTAGAGCTTTGACTGGTTAGGGCTAGTGTTCTCATTGGTCCAATGTCACCTGATTACTAGTACTATTTAACCCTGGGGTTCAGGGCGTCCAGCTCCGGCATCCTGGTAAGGTGTGCCTCGTTAAGTATGTGGCCTGTATGGGCCTGGAAAGGGCATAGGGCTAGAAACTCTGCATTTCACTAAAACAATTTGAGGTAAGCAACCTCTACTTACAACATCTTTAACAGCATTCTAGCTGTTCCGGGCACCAACATAAAAGAGCCATGCCTTTCCCCACGCGCAGCGGACGCGCACAGCGGGCGCGCAAAAGGCAAGCCCGTCTGTGCCCGTCCGCACCTGGACCGGGCCCAGGGCCACACCCCTTGGCCCTCCAAGACCTTTAACTAGAGACAAGGTACTAACCTATGCCAGCTCCCATCTTATGGACATCAGAAACACCACTAGCGCCCCTCGCTGTCCCCACTTCAATCTTGACTCCTTTATCAATTTAGTGCCCACACGTTGTCCCAAGTGCTCATACATACTGGCCTTACCCATCTGCCCACATCCGGACAACCCATCCCCCCGAGCCATAAAACCACAACACATCTATTGCGCCCTTATTAACGCTCGTTCCCTCGCAAAGCACAAATTTGAAATCTCTGAACTACTAACTAGCCACATGTCACGGGGTCACTGACACGGACGAGCAAGGTGCGGACATTAATCCCTGTTCGTTTCCGCCCCGTCCGCAGGACCCTATCGGCCCCTTTAACGTTTCCTGGGTAACGTCACCACACTTGCCCTTGGCTGCAACGTCATCTCATGGGAGCCAATCAGCGGAGCCGACGTCATCGCCATCTGACCAATTGGGAGCGTCGAGGGCAGATAAGGAAGCTGGTTCTTTCCTGGCGAGCGCGAACGCCGCAAACGGAGCTGAATCCGGAGAGGAGAGACCTTCAGTGACCAAAGGAGTGTCTGACGCCGCTGTGGACGACGACCCGGTCCTGCCTGCCGACAAGCCAGGAGGCCACCGATACCACGCGCCACCCTGCCACGCTTCTGGAGAAGTGTGGCTGGACAAGGTACGAGGCCGCTTAAGGGGTCTGTTCTCTTCACGGGGTGGGACGGGTTAGGGGTGGCTGAGGGAGGTCACGGGGCTGTTTTTCATCGGTCCTCCTTACCACCTCTTCCTTCACGGCCATTTCGGGTTTTGCTTGTTGGTGGTTGTTGGAACCACGGTGATCCCCTCACGTCCCCCACCCCTCCTCCTTCTACATTGATCCCCCAAAATCATACACTAAAATAGGGCGTTCTTTTCCTTTTCTTTCTTTGAGCCATCCCTTCGGAGAAGTATCCGGAATTCCCGAACCGGCTGTTGTCATCAGAAGCCTCTTCAGGAGCACTCACCCGAGCCAAGAGTGGAACTTAGAGTGGAGCTCATTCCTTCCTGTGCCTTGTTTTGCTTATGTTTTGACACCCTTACTATCTCAACAATAAAATAAAAAGACGCCACTAAAGACTGCAGTCTGCTTCTTAGGCCCCTACCCCAGTCAGAACCTCACAAGTGGCGAGCCAGCCAGGAGTCTTTTGGACAGAACCCCATTCGATACAGAATGGAAAACCTGATCACCCAGATGAAGGAGGGGCAGGCCAAGTGGGAGTGGGCCCTGTAACAAAGCACCACCCAGGCAGAGGCCGACAGGACTGCCTTTACCCAAGCTATACAGATTCAGTCCGACAGCCTCTTGAAATTGGCAGAGGGACAAACTCAGCTTTTGAATGTCCTTGGACAAGGCAGGTCCCATCCACCCCCTGGTACAGTAGTACCCCTCCAGAAGTTCACCCCGGGAGAGGACCCCTTAGCTTTTTTCCTAAACTTTGAAAGGGCTGCAAGGGCCAGTGCGTGGCCAGGGGACAGGTGGCCTTTCTATCTAGCACCTTTACTAACAGGAGAAGCCCAAGCCGCCTACCAGATGGTAAACCGTGATGGAACCACTGCCTATTCAGTAGTCAAGCAATACATTCTAGACCGACTAGGGGTGGATGAGGAGTCGCATAGGTTGAAATTCCGCCAGGAAAGAGGAACCCCAGGGGATTTGCCTAAAACCTTATTCTATAAGCTTAAGGAAGCAGCTGACCTTTGGTTAAAACCCCAAGAGGGTAACATCGATGCAATTATGAACAAAGTGTATTTAGAACAGTTCACTGAGGCCCTGCCTTATAGCACCCAACGTTGGCTCAAACAACATGCAGGCCTGACGCTGGACCATGCCATTGAAATGGCTACCTGTTATGCCAGAGCCCAAGGACGTCCTTATGTAAAGGAGCCGGAGAAGCCTTCTAAAAACAACATACCTCCGAAACTAGATAAAAAACCCTTAAAAGGCGTGATAGAACCTCCTCGTCCTCGACTTCAGCGACCTGAGCTCCCTCACGTCTCAGGCCCTCAATGCTATGACTGTGGGGAATGGGGCCATATAGCCAGGTATTGCAGGAAGAAAAAGGAGAAGGAGGATGAGCCCATGGTTGTGAGCTATGCTCCCAGGTCCATACTTTATGCACAGGAAACTGGGACAGTGTTTTACGTAAGTGTAACTATTAAGGGGGTTTCCGTTAGGACTTTGTTGGATTCCGGTTGCAAACACTCCGTGGTGCGAAAAGAGCTTGTTGACCAGTCCTGTCTTATCCCCGGAAAGATTGTCCATATTCGTTGTGTCCATGGTGACGTCAGGGAATACCCGGTAGCTGTGGTGACGCTCTATAGCCAGACAGGAAAGGGAACCAAAGTAACAGTAGGGGTTATGACAGAACTCCCTGAACCTGTTATCATAGGAATAGATAACCCTTCTTTTAAAACCCTGATGTTAGACGCACTACAAAACGTCAATGATACACACGATACACTCTTGTCAGCAGAACCGTGGGCCAGGGACACCCATTTTAGAACAGCTCAGTTGAACGATGCTAGCCTTACTAATGCATGGCAAACAGCCAGAGAGGCTCAGGACCCTCTAACCCGAAGGTACCCCACCTTCATAGAGAAAAACGGTCTTCTCTATCGGTTGGCTAAAGCAGACGCGGAACCCCAGCTGTTGGTTCCTAACGGATTCCGCGATAAAATACTTGTTTTTTGGCCATGCACACCTTTTAGCTGGCCATTCCAGGCCAGAGACGACAGGACAGTCTATCTTGCGTCATTTCTTTTGGCCAGGGATTTACGCTCAAGTTTAGAAGTATTGTCAGGAGTGTAAAATATGCCAGAAACGTAATCCATACGTTCCTCCCCCTGTCCCGTTGTGTCCCATGCCTATCATTGGGGTACCCGTTGACAGAATAGGCATGGACCTGATTGGACCCATGGCCAAATCAGGTAGAGGACACCAATATGCTCTGATGCTAGTGGATTACGCGACACGTTATCCCAAGGCTTTTCCCCTCAGAGCTGCTACATCTTCGGCCATTGCTCAAAGGTTGGTGGAAGTGTTTTCCCGCAAGGGATTTCCTAGAGAGATCGTTACCGATCAAGGCACCCCCTTTGTGTCTAGATTAATGCAACAGGTGTGTAAACAACTAAACATCAAACACATAAAAACCTCTGTATACCATCCCCAGACCGATGGCTTGGTAGAGCGATACAACGCCTCCCTAAAGCTAACCCTTAAGAAACTGCTGTCTGGTGATGGGCAAACCTGGGACCAGCTTTTACCGCTTGCCCTTTTTGTCCTTCGCAGCCAGACCCAGTCTAGCCTGGGTACCTCGCCGTTCGAACTACTGTTTGGACGAAAACCGAGAACTCTGTTAGAAATCACAAAGAATAGCTGGGAAACGGAAGGGGTTCAAGAAGCCGAGGCCTTACTGGACTACTCTCAACGGCTACAGTCCAGACTCCACAAACTTAGAACTTTTGCACATGATCATTTGGCCATTGCCCAATCCAAACAAAAAACATTATATGATCGTGGCAAGAAGTGGAGAGAACTCGATGTCGGGGACTGGGTATTGGTCCTACTACCCTCCTCTACCCATAAATTGAGAAAAGAATGGCTGGGACCCTTTAAAATACTCAAAAAAATAGGGCGCACTACCTATCTGCTACAATTGGGAGGAAGAAAGACACAGATGTATCACATCAACCTTTTAAAGAAGTGGCTAGGGAAACCACCCCAGACCGTGAATACGATCTCCCCAGAAGTAAAGCCTCCTCACACTGTCCGAGAGACCCCAATAAACACAGATCTCTCCCCACACCAGAAAGATGAAGTCCTTGCTCTCCTCTTACGCTTTTCTGAACTTTTCTCAGACCAACCTGGCCGTACTCATTTAGCCGAACACTTCCTTCCCACCCCTCCAGGGATAGTGGTGAAACAGAAACCGTACCGAATACCTGAGGCAAGACGCCTAGCATTCCACACTGAAGTGCAAAACATGTTAAAAGCAGGGATTATAGTACCTTCCCACAGCAATTGGTGCTCGCTAGTGGTCCTGGTACCTAAACCAGATGGAAGCATTCGTTTTTGTATTGACTTTCGAGCTGTCAATCGTGTTTCCAAGCAAGATGTCTATCCACTGCCTAGAGTCGATGAACTTCTCGAACGCCTTGGTGAGGCCCGATATATAACAACTATCAACCTCACCAAGGGTTATTGGCAGATACCCCTTGCACCGGCTGACAGAGAAAAGACCGCCTTTTCTACACCATCAGGTCACTTCCATTTTACGGTCCTCCCCTTTGGGTTGCATGGTGCTCCGGCGACCTTTCAAAGGGTCATGGACAGGGTGTTGGCCCCACACCTGCATTATGCTTCGGCCTATCTGGACGACATTGTTGTGTTTAGTAAAACATGGGAAGACCACCTTACCCATTTACAGAACGTATTCTCCAGCTTACAAGATGCCAATCTTCACATCAATGCAAAAAAATCCAGAGTGGCTTTTCAGAAGGTCAGATATCTGGGTTATCTTTTGGGCGAAGGTCACATCGAACCTCAGACAGAAAAGATAGAGGCCATAAAAGCAGTACCCTACCCTTCCACAAAGAAAGATCTTCGAGCGTTCCTGGGGCTAGTGGGGTATTACCGCCGCTTCATACCTCGCTTTGCTGATTTGGCGGGACCCCTCACAGACTTACTTCGCAAGTCCCAAAAATCTTCTACTCTCCCTGTCCCCTCTGACAGAGAAACTTCTGCTTTCCAGTCTTTGAAGAGTGCCCTCACCTCCTCACCTGTTCTCGTCTCTCCCGACTTTAGAAAGCCTTTCATATTACAAACAGATGCTTCAGGGGTAGGCATAGGAGCAATTCTTTCCCAAATCGACGAGGTGGGGGCTGAAAGACCTTTTCTCTATATCAGCCGCAAACTCTTTCCTAGAGAACAGGCTTATTCAACAATCGAAAAAGAGTGCCTTGCTGTCAGATGGGGAGTTGAGAAACTGAGGTACTATTTGGAAGGCAGACCCTTCATTCTTTATACTGACCATGCCCCTCTACAATGGCTTCAACGCAACCGAGGTCACAACGATCGCATTTTGCGTTGGTTTTTAGCCTTGCAGCCATTCCAAATTGAGGTTCGACATAGGAAAGGTTCTGACCAGGGGAATGTGGACTTTTTGTCGCGATTCCCTGTTTCCCCCGATCGGGTCAATCCCGGGGGTGGGATGTGTCACGGGGTCACTGACACGGACGAGCGAGGTGCGGACATTAATCCCTGTTCGTTTCCGCCCCGTCCGCAGGACCCTATCGGCCCCTTTAACGTTTCCTGGGTAACGTCACCACACTTGCCCTTGGCTGCAACGTCATCTCATGGGAGCCAATCAGCGGAGCCGACGTCATCGCCATCTGACCAATTGGGAGCGTCGAGGGCGGATAAGGAAGCTGGTTCTTTCCTGGCGAGCGCGAACGCCGCAAACGGAGCTGAATCCGGAGAGGAGAGACCTTCAGTGACCAAAGGAGTGTCTGACGCCGCTGTGGACGACGACCCGGTCCTGCCTGCCGACAAGCCAGGAGGCCACCGATACCACGCGCCGCCCTGCCACGCTTCTGGAGAAGTGTGGCTGGACAAGGTACGGGGCCGCTTAAGGGGTCTGTTCTCTTCACGGGGTGGGACGGGTTAGGGGTGGCTGAGGAAGGTCACGGGGCTGTTTTTCATCGGTCCTCCTTACCACCTCTTCCTTCACGGCCATTTCGGGTTTTGCTTGTTGGTGGTTGTTGGAACCCCGGTGATCCCCTCACGTCCCCCACCCCTCCTCCTTCTACATTGATTCCCCAAAACCATACACTAAAATAGGGTGTTCTTTTCCTTTTCTTTGAGCCATCCCTTCGGAGAAGTATCCGGAATTCCCGAACCAGCTGTTGTCATCAGAAGCCTCTTCAGGAGCACTCACCCGAGCCAAGAGTGGAACTTAGAGTGGAGCTCATTCCTTCCTGTGCCTTGTTTTGCTTATGTTTTGACACCCTTACTATCTCAACAATAAAACAAAAAGACGCCACTAAAGACTGCAGTCTGCTTCTTAGGCCCCTACCCCAGTCAGAACCTCACACCACAATATTGATCTCCTCTTCATAACTGAAACTTGGGGTGACCAAGCATCCGGTCCAGACGTCTGCACGCCACCCCTGATGGTTATCAAGTAGTCAGACAGGACAGACCCTCAAATAAAAAGGGTGGTGGCCTAGCAATTATTCATAGAGAAAATTACATAACTAAAATAGAACCAATTGACTTCTCACTCGCTGAAGCATTAAAATTCTCGATTACGCTCTCACACACTCAATCCTTTAAAGGAACCCTTGTTTATCGTCCGCCGAGCTCCCGTGCTGACTTCCTTACAGCCCTTGACAGCCTAATAGAGCCAATTGCCGCAATCCCTGACTACACCATATTAGGAGACTTTAATTTCCACTTAGTAGCCCCCAATGACAAACACTGACAATCAGGACAGGGAGGCAAGTAATTCCAGTCACTTCTGAAGGGGTAGACTCCAGAAATTTCTCCTACTTCAAAGTGGGCACTACGTATAAAAAGGGGACACTGAGACCCACTCTTCAGTACACTCCTGGTCCTGTGGATACTACAGAAGGACTACCCGGCTGCTTGAGGCCTGCCCTGCTGTCTGAGAAGGAAGACTAGACCTGCACCCTTCATCCCAGGCTACCTGAGTGACTTCAAGGGCAAGTTAGCTGACCTCGTATTCTGAGCTACAGGCACACAATAGGCTCTAGAGATCTCCCTGCAGCTGCCCAGATGACCTGCGGCACTGGACCTGACTGGATCTGCCATGAGACCTGCGTGAGCACTGCTGGCTTCTGCTGGAGTTAGTTCCTGATTCCCAGGAGGTGCCTTCGAAGTTTGGACCCTTGGTGTGGCATCAGTAGAGCTCCCCCTAGAAGAAATCCTGAACTTTGGAGATCCTTGTTCCCATTAACAGGCACATTTCTGCAAAGATCCTGCCACCCACGCTGACAGCAAATGCAAAGCTCCAGAGAACCTGACGGTTCGCGCTACAGTGACAGCTAGCCATGACTGGCAATGCAAGAGTGGCACTTCGCGCTACAGCATAGACAGCCCACAGTGATCGCCAACGCAAAGTTACAGCAATGACGCCCAACAGGATCTTCAAACTACAGCGGCAAGGACCGGCAACGCCCTGCTTGCGCTTCACACTACAGCGATGACCATCCAGAACGCTCTCTCTGCTCCTTGCGGCCTCCTCCAGCGTGAACTCAGCTCTTTGTGCTGGACTTTAGAAGGTAACTTTTTCAGCGGGACTCACCTAGCCCCTGTATCTGGCCAATGCTCCATCCCGGTCAGGCTGAACTTGTGACTTTGACCTGTTCTCACACAACCAGATAGCTGTGAGTGGCTCTTTGTGTTTCTAGGAGCTATACTTACCTTAAATCTTTAAAATTGCATATCCACCGTCCCAGTTATAAGATTTTTGTCATTTTGGAGTCAAATAATTTATTACATTTTACTCTATTTTTATAAATAGCTTTGGGATTTTTCAGGTGTTTTGCTTTCACTTTATTAGTGTCTGTGTGCTGCATAAATACTTTTTACATTGCCTTTAAGTTAAGCCTGAATGCTTTGTGCCAATCTACCAGAGGGTTAAGCACAGGTTAATTTTGTGACTTTTGTGGTTCACTTTGACTGGGATTGTGGCTGTTGATTGAAAAGGATTCACACCTTACCCCGCTGCCCCAGCAAACAACACAGTTTCTCACAGTCCCTATTTTCAAAACTTAAATTTTGCCCCATCCAGAGGTGTAAAGGAGTTAGCAGTCTAGTAGCTGGGGTGGGCGGAGCTAGGTGGGCAGAGGGGAAGAGGTGGGGACAGGACAGGAAGGGTTAGTCAGAGTAGGGACGGGGAACTGGATAGACGTGCAAATAAAAGGTTGAGCATACCTAAGCCAGTGTCCGTGTATGATTGTAGCTGGACACGACAACTGGCGACGAGGGTGGGATCTAGCAGCAAACCCACCAGAACGAGCCCCGTCCCGCAGCGTGGAGCATCCAGAGCTCCGCTGCGACCGTGATCCTGCGGCGCCAAAAGAGAGGCCCCCCAGGAGTGAACTAGCGACCCTCGAAAGCGGAGAAAAGCCGAGGAAAGAAGAAAGAGCGCCGAGTGAAAGCGCCAGAGGAAAAGGAGCCGGTCGCGCTGGACGCGCGAGATCCACGGGCGCAAAGACCCGACAAAACTGTGAGTGAAAATCGGGAGCCCGCTCCGACATTGCCCCATCACTTTTCTAAAGCACTGTATAGGCGAGAGAAGCGCCACACAAGCAAGCGGCAAAGCGCCCCAGCCAGCACCGACACCGTCGGAAAGTGAAGTCTTGCCGCCTGATGCGTGAGACTTAGCATCAGGTCGGCGCGCGTAACTAGAAGGCCGCGCCGAGCGGCGGAAGACCCCCTCAAACCATACCTGAGAAGCAGAAGTCTGCAACCACCTGCATCTGTGAGTCCAGCAGCCCTGGGTGTGTGTGTCTGGAGCGAGGGAGAGAACCTCGTGCACTGCAGAGGGGGCGGCCATCTTAAGGTCAGGCAACTTGGAAGACAAACCCCACATGAATGGGCGGCGGCCATCTTTGAGTCAGGCAAGAACCAAAGACGAGCACTGGTAGTGAAATTTTCCGGCTGTAGCAGAGGACCCAGCGGATCTAAAGAAGCAAACACCGGCAGCAAGAAACAAACAAGCATTGGCAGCTACAATAGAACAATTCTGGGAAACGCACACCAGTCACTGAAACAAGAATCGGATACAAGCACTAAAGAAAAAAAACCACCGCCAGGATGTCTAACCCTCCCGCGCCAAAGGAAGTCAAGGGAGGCACACACCTGCGAGCACCTGAGCCACTGACAGTCACAACAGGAAGCAGCATGGGCCTAAAGTGGCAAGAATGGCTAGAGGACTTCGAGGACTATATTGAAGGGTCCAAAATAGAACCAGACAAGGACAAAATAATAGCCCTTCGCAATCTAGGGGGGCGCGAGATAAGCAAGATTGTACGAGAGATCCCAACCGCAGAAGGTGACACCTATGTCAAAGTGAGAGACGTCCTAAATAACCGTTTTCTGCACAAGAGAAACGTCGACTACGAGCGACACAAATTCCACCAGCAGCGCCAAGGAAAGGAGGAACCACTGAGCTCCTTCATACATCGACTGCGACGGCAGTCCCAGTATTGCGAGTTTACAAACTTCTCGCCTGATGCAGCCATTAAATCTCAAATAATCACTGGGTGTCACTCGGAATCGCTGAGACGGCGATTACTAAGAAAACCACAGGAACTAGCAGACATCGAAGAGAACTCCCGGTTGTACGACCAAGCTGAAGAAAATGCGGCAGAAATCGAAACCGGACCCAGTACCAGTCACGAACACGCCAACCGCGTTACTGAACGTCGGCATGGACGACAGGATCGGCGTGACAGCGGAAGACGTCACCCGCGAGACAGATCACGGCGCTCCAGACTCTCGCCCAGGCGACGCCCGGACTACAGGAGGAAAGAATCTGAGAGGAGGGATCGACGACCCGAACGCACGAGGCGATGTTTCAGGTGCGGATACGACTACCCTCACATCGACTCCTGCCCTGCCATGGGCCAACGGTGCAGAAAATGTGGACGGTCCAACCACTTTGAGGCCATGTGTGGGGACTACCACAGAGAAAGACGCAGCGATGATGACAGACGCGATGGTCCGCAGCGGCCCTCAAGATCGGAGGCCAAACGTCATCACATCAGAGCAGTTCAAGAAGAGCCCCCTAGATCTCCCGCGTCTTCGCACTCCAGCCACAAATCTCGACGCTCCAGATGGGACCGTCGTTCTCCGTCAAGGGAATCCAGATCGTCCTCATCCAGGCGGTCATCATACACCACTGAATACGTCAACCTTGCTGACCACGATCAGCTCAAACGTTATCCACGTCTCGACATCAAAGTGGGCAACCACGCTGCCAAGTTCGTGATGGACAGTGGAGCGTCGCTCAACTACATATCAGTTGCAGAACATGACCGTATGGACCCAAAACCTCGTTTGCGTTTCGCGCCTGTCCGTGTCTACACCTGGATGGTGAGGAGACCACTCCAATGTTTGGGCAAGTTTGACACCACCCTTACGCATGGCGACATCTCCATCCCAGCAGTTATCCACGTCATTAAAGGGCCTGAAGCCGACTGTCTGCTGAGCCTTCCCACCGCCGAACGTCTTCGGTTGGTGCACATCCTCTTCAACGTAAATAACAGCTCGGACTGCGCTGGAAAATTCCCATCACTATTCCGAGGTTTGGGAAAATTGAAGGGCCGGCAAATCCATCTGCATATAAACGAGCTGATCAAACCGGTGGCCCAACACCCGTGACGGGTGCCATTTCACTTGCAATCTGGGGTTGAAAATGAACTGCAGGAACTTTTGGACGCTGACATCATTGAGCGCACTGAGGGCCCCACTCCCTGGGTGTCCCCGGTGGTTATCGTCCCCAAGAAAGGGACCCACAACAAGGTCCGTCTCTGTGTGGACATGCGCCTACCGAACACGGCCATTGAAAGGGAGAGACACCCCGGCCCACTCCTGAGCGACATGATCACAGCGCTCAACGGGGCGAAAGTGTTTTCTAAATTAGACCTGAACAAGGGCTACCATCAGCTCGAACTAGATGACAGTTCTCGTTCCATCACGACATTTGCCACACATCTTGGTCTATTCCGTTACAAACGGCTCAGCTTTGGCGTTTCGTCGGCCGCCGAAATCTTCCAGGAGGCCATACGACTCGTCATCCACCACATACCTAACGCCCTTAATTACAGCGATGATATCCTGGTCTACGGATCGGACGCGCGAGAGCATGACATCGCCCTTGACCGTGTCTGCCACGCCCTGATGGAAGCCGGTTTGACCCTTAACAAGGAAAAATTTGAATTTCATCAGTCGACCCTGAAATTCTTCGGTCACATCTTCTCGGCGAGTGGCATGAAACCGGACCCGGACAAGATCGCCACGCTCAATAACACCAAGAGTCCGGCTGACGTCAACGACCTACGTTCCTTCCTCGGAATGGCGAGTTACTGCGCCCGCTACATTCGTGATTACGCCACGGTAAGTCATCCACTGAGGCTCCTCACGAAAGCTGGCAAGCAATTTGTATGGACCCCGGAGTGTGAACGTGCTTTCAAGGACATCAAACACGCTGTGGAATCGGCTGATTGCCTCTCCTATTTCAACCCCAAGAGAAAAACGGAAATCACTGTGGACGCAAGCCCCGTGGGCTTGGGAGCCATTTTGGCACAGTACGACAATGAGTCGGATCAGAGGAGGATCATTGCCTATGCCAGCCGGAGCCTAACCGACCCCGAGAAACGGTACTCTCAACCAGTGAAGAGAGCCTGGCTGTTGTGTGGGCGTGCGAACACTTCCACATCTTCATATACGGGAAACACTTCACGCTCATAACCGATCACCAGGCACTTGTCACGATCTATGGAAATCCCAAATGCAAGATGCCCCCCAGGATCGAAAGATGGGGCTTACGGCTGCAAGAGTACACGTTCACCATCGTCCACAAACCGGGGAAGGCAGAGAATCCAGCTGACTATATGTCCCGCCACCCCCGAGACTCCTCAGAGACTGCGCCCTCCATCGCGGAAGAATACATTCACTTTGTGACTAGTCATGCTCGTCCACCGGCCATCCCCATGCACACTATTCGGGAAGCGACCAATCAAGACAACATCCTACAAACAGTACTGAAGCGTATACAAACCAACAGGTGGAGATACCACCCGCAGGAGGAAGAGGAAGACCCCGCTGTCAAGAAAGAACTCCAAGCCTTCCGACATGTCTCTGACGGACTCTCTGTAACCGGTGATGGCCTCCTCCTCAGAGATCACAGACTAGTCATCCCAGCGGCACTGAGGCAAGGAGTAATCGACCTGGCTCACGAAGGCCATCGAGGGGTCGTGTCCACCAAAAGAGCACTGAGAGAGCGTGTCTGGTTCCCAGCCCTCGACCAGATGGTTGAAGACACATTAAAAGATTGCCACCTCTGTCAACTGACCAGCCACAGTAATCCACCTGCACCTCTACAGATGACCCCATTGCCTGATGGGGTGTGGCAAGAAGTTGCCATGGACTTTTATGGCCCCCTGCAATCAGGGAAGTACGTAGTGGTCATCATGGATGAGTACTCCAGATTCCCAGTGACCCAGCTTATATCATCCACCAGTGCCGCCTGCACCCTCAAGGTACTTGAAGAAGCCTTCGCGACATGGGGCGTCCCCAAGGTCATCAAGACGGACAACGGGCCCCCATTCAACAGTCATGAATTCAGCGACTTCGCGAAACACATGGACTTTCAACACCGCAAAGTCACACCACTCTGGCCCCAAGCCAATGGCACTGTGGAGAGATTCATGTCCACCATTAAGAGAACATTCCAGCAAGCCACGGCCGAGAAGAAAGATCTGAGGTCAGCGCTGAACGAGGTCCTTAGTGCCTACAGAACCACTCCCCACTCCACAACGGGCCAATGCCCTGCAACTCTCATGCTCGGGAGGACAATGAGAAATCGGATCCCCACATGGGACGGAGCACTGAGGAAGCCTCTTTCGGATCAACAACACAGAGAAATGGCCGCAACAGATCAGCGCCGCAAAGACAAAATGAAAGAGTATGCGGACCACAAACGAAGAGCCCGGTCCCCCTCCCTGAGGGAAGGCGACAGAGTCCTTGTCAGACAGGAACAGCGCCAAAAGACTGATTGTCGCTTCAAGGATGAGCCTCTAACAATTACCCAACAAAAAGGCACTATGGTGACCGCGGAGTCAGAGAACCGGCGAGTCACCCGCAACGCTTCTCACTTCAAGAAGTGCTCTCCTGAAGACCATGAAAGTATAACTATGATCCCCACACCTGAGGGTCGAGACAATCCTGAATCTGTCGCACCCGACACCGGACATTCATCAGCGAAGGAACCATCAACTGAAGGTGCTGTGTCCACACCAGCGAGACCCCGCCGTCACGTGCAGCCTCCCAAGAGACTGATCACAGAGATGGACTAATCTCTATTTCACTTGTTGCTTTATTAAGAAAGGGGGAGATGTAAAGGAGTTAGCAGTCCAGTAGCTGGGGTGGGCGGAGCTAGGTGGGCAGAGGGGAAGAGGTGGGGACAGGACAGGAAGGGTTAGTCAGAGTAGGGACGGGGAACTGGATAGACGTGCAAATAAAAGGTTGAGCATACCTAAGCCAGTGTCCGTGTATGATTGTAGCCGGACACGACAAGAGGGAGCAGCTGTGTGTTTGGCCAGGGAGTTTCTTCCCCATTTCTGGCACTGGCTTTGCTTGGGTCTTGTTGAGTCTGGCAAAGGAGTATAATTTTGCTGGGAAGAGTTACTCCAATTACCACTGCGTCTTTGCTTATTTAAAATAAAAAGTATCCATGCACCCTGTCTGTGGGATAAATCCTAATTTTTGCTGCTTCCTGTTCCAGTGACGGCTACATTTCACACCACTATTACTAATAAAATGGTAGTTGTGGCTTCGAGAAGGTAGGAGTAACCCTGACTCTCGAGGGGTGGCTGCATTGATATAGCTGAAGCTGTGCCACAGATAATGTTATCCTCCTGCATAGATTGCATGCAGAAGGTCTGCAGGACCAGCCTCACAGTGGTTCAGATGTTTTATGTCTGTACACTCATTTGTTTGTTTTACCTCTTTATAGATCAGAAAGATGCATATTGAGTTGCAGGGTTCTTCATGGCCAATCCTGTTCACTCTAATGTATTTCTCTGTTTGTCACACCCTTCACGAAATTAGAATAGTGTGCTCTTCTCTATTGTTTTCCTCAGCAAAATTGTGCAACATTTTACCAGTGTGAGTCATATGAAATGTAAACATGATGAAGCTTTGAAATGCTGTAAACACGCAACACATTAAAAAGCTTGTGGAGGACAACTAAATTCTGCATAGCTTTTCTCGAGGATTATAAAACTCTTGATTCCTCCCAGTCGGGATTCAGAGCCGGCCACAGCACGCAGACAGTGCTAGTAGCAGTTACTGACACTATCCGCCTCTTTTTAGATGCCGGCTCACCTGCCATGCTTGTGCTGTTAGATCTGTCAGCAGCCTTTGACACGTCTCATGTGCAACTTTGCTGCATAGACTGTGAGATCGGTGTTGGGGGCAAAGTTCTTTGTTAACTTGCAGACTTTCTTGACAACTGATAATGTTGGGCCCATTTTAGTCAGTCCTATTTCCATCAATAAAGGGGTGCCTCAGAGATAATCCTTGTGCCAAACGCGGTTTAATATATATATAGTCCTCCTCGCCCAGATTGTCAGATTCTACAGCTTCGATGTCATCTCATACTCAGATGACACCCAGCTTATCATCTTGTTCGGACAGGACTATGATGGAGTTAAGCTCCGTTTTATGGACTGTATGAGAATTGTCTGCATCTAAATAGTGACACAAGACAGAAATACTACTGTTTGACAAAGCCCAGGATTTGTGGTTTTCTGAGTGGTGGCCTTCTGAACTCGGGGCAGCGCCTTCCTCGAAGCTGACTGTAAAAAATCTGGAAGTCAAACTACATCGGGCATTGTCCATTTAGGATGTTTCTACAATCTGTGGCGCTTGCTTTTCTACCCTGAGGCTACTGCGGAAAGTCTTCCCCTGGCTATCATTTGCTGCAAGATAACTTTGGTCCAGACCTTGGTGATAAGCAGACTCAACTATGACAATGCCTTGCTGATGGCTTCTTATGTCTCCTTACTTACCAAACCAGGTTAGTGCAGAACACAGCCACGTGAGGATCGAACCCTGATTCCCAGTACCAAAATCAGCTGCTCTATGTCTTGTGAGCATCTTCTCCAAATAATGATCAGCATTTTTTTGGCCTTTTATTTACATTTCCGAGGCACCCTCCCAGCACACCCACCTTCCTTATTGAGGCAATGCACACTGCCACGGTTCTGAGCTATTTTCATTGCAGCCATGCAGTGTTTTAAAAAGTGAGTTTTTTTATTAACAAGGCAACCAACCGCTTTCATCCTCTTGGGGCAACAGCCTTTTTGTGTCTATTCATTAGAGATCGCATTCGATTACTTGAAAGACTAAAATAGGCACCAGAATGAAGAGAAGGGAAATAAGCAGGCGTGATGGAGAGATGGGCTTTAGGATAAAAAGGGTGCCAGCGCCACCTAGAGTCAGATACAGCACAAGGCACAGTGGCACATTTAGTGAAGCCAAGCTCTCCCTTGTTTGTAAACCTTGAAAACTTGATCTTCGATGTAGCCAGCTTCAGACTGGTCTGTGAAAAGGCTGCGGCTGCCGCTTCATTTTTCTGTCTCCGGTAGTAGCGAGGGGCGCTATTGGAGCAAGGTGATGTACCAGTAACCGTGGCTTTCTGGCCATGGCTCATTATTAGGTAGAGACAGGCACTCAAAAAGCACAATTTACCAATCGTGGATGACTCCACCACCTATATTTGTAAAGCGCACATTAACAAGCGCGACAGGGCCGGTCCTAGGACTTTTGGGGCCCTGGGCGAAAGGGATGATGTGAGGCCCCTCTAATTTGGGACATCCAGTGCCGGCGTTAGTGTTGGTGGCCGTCGGTGCGACAATGTTAGTTGGTCGCCTCGCCAATGAGCTCCTTCGCTATGAATTCCCTCACTACCACCCTGTAACAGTGTTCCTCAAGTTATGCTATGTAGATTTATTCTATGCAGATTTATTAAGCAGATAGCCGCCTGGGGGGATCACTGTGTACACTAGCGGGATTCTGAGGTGGTACATGTCTAGAGCAATTGGGGGTAAAGCCTTGTTTTAAGGATTTTTTTAAATCGGGTCTTGTTCATTTAGTTTCTGAGCTCAGTGGGCATAGCATTCCAAAGCATAGGGGTCAAATGCGAGAAGGATACAACCCCCAATCTGATCATTTGGACCTTTAGCAATCAATCATTGGAGGATGTTAAGGTACTGCTAGGAGTGTAAGGCATCAGAAGAGCCACTATCGAGGAGGGTCCATTATAGTTGATTCCCCTATGCGCCAAGTAAAGTGCGTTGAATTCTACCCTTTCCTCCACTTGAAGCCAGTGCAAGCCGCGTTACTTTAACAGCCGCACGGCCAATGCTTGTTATTTGTTACCCTTGTTTTTACTTCACTTTCTCCTCTCATATTAGCTCTCAGTCACTTTCTTTTCTTCATCAGTTTTCTCCCTCTCGCGTTTTCTTCCATCAGTTCCCCTATTAGTTTTCTCCCTTCACATTTTCCTCTTGCTCAACCTTCCCCAAATATCTTTCTCTTCTCACACCCTCTTCTCCCTTAATCTCAATATCCGTCCTCACTTCCCCTTATTAGCCTTTCCCCCTTTTCTTTGCCTAATTGCCCTCTCTTTCCAGCACTCTTTCTCCCCAGTTTATCCACATGATTACTTTTCTGGACTTTCTCTTCTCACTTCCTCCTTACTGGCTTTCTCCAACATCTCTCTCTCCATCACATTCCCCTCTTCTCTTCCTCAAGATGCCCTGGCCTGGCCACACTTTCTCTTCTCCTTACGTCATCCTCGTCTCGCTCATGCTACCCTCCATCCATCCATCACTTGCTCACTCCCAATGGTGCAGTGATTCTTCGATGGGCCATAACGAAAGCTAAGAAAAGTGTTCCCCGCCCCATGGTTGGGTAGTTAAAGACGACCATAAATAATGTGCAGTGTGTACTTCACTTCCTCGGTCCTTGTGCCACCGCCCAAACATTTACTTAGTTGTCCATTTACATTTACCCTCTCCTTTTAGTGTGCACCCCGACATCTTCACAACCTCCTCAGCTTCTCTTCCTTATATTTGCTAAATGCTCAACTTCTCTTCTACCCTATTATATCTTGTGCTGTTACCCACTTTATCCTGTTTCCCTTGGTATTTTTCCTTTCCTTCACTTCCACATATTTACTTTTCTCCTACTCTGTCACCTACCGTAATTACCCTCTCTCAGGCTTTCCCGTGCTTACATTCCCTTTTCAGCGAAATTCTCACGCCACTTTGCGTGCACTCCTCCCTCGCTACAGAGCCGGCGGTGATGTTGTTAATATGATGAATGGTGTAATTTGCGCTGTTGGCCACGTTCTCCGGGGCCCGCCTCCCCACTGTAAAATGAAAGGCCACCACATAGTGGCGAGATTACGGACCATAACCCTCGACACGAGAATTTGTATTACCATCTCTGAGAGAGTCCGTTATTGTTGGCACATGCCACCCCTCTGTTCTGGCCCAGAGGTCTATATACTTCAGGCCTGGCAACTAAAATGGTGCCACTGCATGATGTGCTGTTCCAGTCCAGGTTTTTTCTTTGATTTCTGGGGCTTGTTGTCTTGCTTTATAATGGCATAAACACACCTACAATTACCAGAAATCAAAATAAAAACTTGGGCTGTAGTAGCACATCTTGCATGGACCAGGGAAATTTGACAGGTAGCCCCTTAGTGACATACAACCAACCTCCAAGCCAGCCTTTTCTCACCTGACACTATTATATATTTAAATTTTACTGTGTGTTAGAAAAAAAAGACATCCTATAGCCTTTCCTTTTACATCAGCAAGATTGTCACATAGATCAATTTGTAAAGTCCCCTCAGTTTGCACTCAAAGAAAAGAAAACAATCTCTATGTTAAAAGAATAGGCAGCAATTTGTCAGAACACATCCTCTGACATTTGATGTCTGTCTTTGAAATTTACAGGCATCTTTATTGCTCATTCACCTTCCAAACTCCAACATTTTAAAGTTGGGGGTACTGCAGCTGCCCCCCCCCCCACACTCCTACTTCCAGCACCTATATCCTTCTTTATCTCCTATACGGCATGTACCTTATTTCTTTACACTTTTCCTTGTCTCCACCTGGTCTAAGCACACTGTTTCCCCAAAGTCAGAGTGTGTTGCTCCTATTACTTCTCTCAACTATCCCCTTTGCTTTCCTCTCTCAGCCTCCCTCCAACATCTTGTCTCTTCATCACCTTTCTCCTCTTAACACATATTGTCTCACGTTTGAAGTCTTCCCATTTCCCCTCCATTGCTATATGTTATCTTCACACTTTCACTCCGCACGCTCCCATCCACTTATCTCCTAAAGCGCAGGGTATAGCACAGACCCAGATGTCAAAACACACAACAAATGTGACAACATAAAATCAATAATTCAAAAGCATCTTCATTGCTCCTTTACCTTTGGAACAACAGCAGGGTTATTTAGAACTCTGCTGTGTTACATGGACTGTGGCAGTAAAGACAGGCATGCCTCACACGGTTCCAGAACGTGAGGGGATTTGCAGTTTTATATTATGTGAACTAAGCTCTAAGGCATTAGAGAGCTTTTCATGATCACCAGTTACCTTACAAAAGGATATTTTCATTTTTTGGGCATGTGGAAATAGTGATATGAGAAACACTAAACAACTTGAAGGTCTAGAGTGAAGCTGAGTCTGCTAGGTCCTCAAAAGAAACAAAATAGACTGAACATGCATTGAGCCAGCCCACAGATGATCAGAGGACACTGTGGAATAGACTTAGATTAAAGTCCTATCAGCCCACCCTCATGGCGGAGCATCGTCATTTAGGACATCAGGAACCAAACCGGTGTCTCCATGCCCAGATGTATTGGCTAGATACCACACGATTTAGGGTTCAAAGTTGATGAAAGTGTCCTCGCCATTAGCGGTGCTGGTATAATGCAGTGCAGTGTGAATATAGTGAGTGAAGTTAAAATGACGGTCAAGGCAAAAAAAATTTTTTATTCGTATTCACCTGGACGTCACATTAAAAAGGGTGAAAGAACAGTGTGAAAAAATCACTGTAATCTTTGCTTAAAGGTGAAAAGGGGCCAACATGTTTCTGCCATAAGGTGAAATTACACCGGCATTCTTCAGGGCCAATGATGTATGCTACTGCAAAGATACACTCTAGATTTGAGTGACATAAAGAGTGAAATATGACACTACAACAAATTTTGGCGAATGTGGTCACTAGACCACCCTACCGTATCCTTACGAGTTCTGTGATAAGTGAAGGATACCGTCCCTGCAGGGAGAGAAAAAACAGAGAAACACACCAAACATAGTTGTGAAACAAGTGATAACTAAATTCCAGGGAACAAGCAGTCCTGGACACAACATATTGTCAACAAATGAGTATTAACAGAACTCAGCTCAGGCCAGTCATCTTTGTGACCTCCGAGCCGTTGCCGGGTGAGGTGAGGCTGGATTCCCACAAAGAGTTGGGTAAGTCCAATTGTCTATCTAAAACTAAAACAAACAGAACTGTTATGTCTGGCCCTAATGGCAATCATTTTATATGATACTGGCCGTCACAAAGATGACTGGCCTGAGCTGAGTTCTGTTAATACTCATTTGTTGACAATATGTTGTGTCCAGGACTGCTTGTTCCCTGGAATTTAGTTATCACTTGTTTCACAACTATGTTTGGTGTGTTTCTCTGTTTTTTCTCTCCCTGCAGGGACGGTATCCTTCACTTATCACAGAACTCGTAAGGATACGGTAGGGTGGTCTAGTGACCACATTCGCCAAAATTTGTTGTAGTGTCATATTTCACTCTTTATGTCACTCAAATCTAGAGTGTATCTTTGCAGTAGCATACATCATTGGCCCTGAAGAATGCCGGTGTAATTTCACCTTATGGCAGAAACATGTTGGCCCCTTTTCACCTTTAAGCAAAGATTACAGTGATTTTTTCACACTGTTCTTTCACCCTTTTTAATGTGACGTCCAGGTGAATACGAATACAATTTTTTTTTTGCCTTGACCGTCATTTTAACTTCACTCACTATATTCACACTGCACTGCATTATACCAGCACCGCTAATGGCGAGGACACTTTCATCAACTTTGAACCCTAAATCGTGTGGTATCTAGCCAATACATCTGGGCATGGAGACACCGGTTTGGTTCCTGATGTCCTAAATGACGATGCTCCGCCATGAGGGTGGGCTGATAGGACTTTAATCTAAGTCTATTCCACAGTGTCCTCTGATCATCTGTGGGCTGGCTCAATGCATGTTCAGTCTATTTTGTTTCTTTTGAGGACCTAGCAGACTCAGCTTCACTCCAGACCTTCAAGTTGTTTAGTGTTTCTTATAGTCTAAATGGGGGTTTAAACTTGAATGGTCTTTAAATGTATTCCCTTTTGACCCTCCTCTGAAAGTTGTTTTTTTATGAAATAGTGATATGCCCAGAATCACAGGATGTTCAGCAGACGCTGGGACTCTAACCTAGTTCCTCAGTTCTATTAAGCTGCTCGATGCGCACAAAGCCCAGGGGAAAGTGTTTAGTCCCATGGGCTTCAGAGCCATACTTTAGTGCTACAAAGTTCCATGGGGCGGGGAGCCCTACCCTCGGTGTCACCGTTCTGAATAATGACTGTATGTCACAGGGCAGGGGGCCCCACGCTTGGGCCTAGAGCTCTGACCCACAGCACAAGAGAGGGGCCTCTCCTACCCGGGCCTCTTTGCGCTGGACAAGGGATGTGAAGCCAAGAGAAGGGGGGCCCACACTTGGGCCATGATCCAAAGCATGGAAGCCCAGGGCTTAGAAGAGGTGTGTGGCTTTGACTATAAACTTTGCTCAGCCGCAGCTTCTACCTCTTCTACTTTGCCGCCTCTCCTCACCTATTACTGTTCAGCCGATCCTGAAAACAAAAGGGCCATTTGTTACGTGGAAACGCAAATGGCACATTTTCAACAGAGCACAGCCCCGCCCTTGACCTGCTCACACACAATAGTCTTCCCTGCTGTCCCAAGACCCCCGGCCATTCTTTCCATCCCCCCATGCCCGTAATCCCAGGGTTGACACCACGCCTTTGGCACCTCATTAGCTACATTTAAAATTGCAGTGATCGGAGGGGAGGGGGCCCCGGAGGAGCAGGTGGCCTGACTGTAATGCAGCCTTTCACGTGGAAGCGAGGCCCCAGCGAGGCCCCATGTTTTTGAGCTGAGCGCGAGGCCTTGGGCAGCTGCCCATACTGCCCATGCCTAGCGCCGGCCCTGAAGCGCGAGGGCACTTGTAAAAACGTCTCAACAGTTAACACGATATCTCAACGAGAGTTATTATTTAAATTAGTCTATTTGTTCAGTTTGTGGGGTTAGGCAAGCAAACGGCTTTTTTTTTTAGAAGAGGGTGGGATCACTATATTTTATTCAAAGGTTTGTAATGCACTGCACATCAGCTAAGTCACTTCAAAGTACTGTGACAGAAAGGTAATAAGCATTTGCAATGCAATAGGTCTTGCAATTGCGAGAGCTTGAGCTATTGTCATTGTAAATGACAATGCCTTTTATTTATGTGTGTTTTTTTAAAACAGATATATGAAAGTCATTGTCATTTACAATTAGGGCTCCCTGTTTTCTGTTTTTACTGATTATTACAGATAAATACAGAGAGAAAACCATTTATTTTCCTGTCTGTATTTATTTTTACATCTGTATAAAAGCGGTAATTGGGCAGTTTTTTTTGCGATTCTAAATGCTGTCATTCATGACTAATAAAACAATAACTCTGATGATCAAAAGGCAAGGAGTTAAACAAATTAATGGATTTTAGTAAAGAGCCTTAAACAGCAATAGATATGCACAACCTTGATTTTAAAATGTGCATGTTTTCTTATAAGAGCATATTTTATCATATGAGTGTGTTTATTTCCCTGAAACCTGTCACTTGTTCAGGCATGAGTGCATATTTATCGGTCAAATAAATGTTGAAATATACTAATTTTAGATTTAAAAAAAAATCACAAAACCCAAAATAAATATGGATAAATACAGGTAAAATTAGGGAAAAATAACTATGGATAAATACAGACGGCAATGTCAAAAACATAAATACCATAAAACCAGAAGCCCTATTTACAATGCCAATAGCTTAAACTCGCAAGACCTATTGCATTACAAATTCTTGTTGTATTTTAGTAATTGTTTTCTATAGTGCTTACGACGCCTGGCATCCCTTCAGAGCACTTTGCTCATTGGGCTCACACCATTGATCATTATCTGTGGGATGTACGGAATACTTTACAGAGGGTGATGTGGTTCCAGGGCTTTAAGTGGGCCGGGTTTCACGGGGTCTGAGCACCAGCAGTTTTTTAAAGGAGGCCTCAAAACAGGTCTCTCTCGGGCTCTGTTTTGTGCCCTGGCACAGGTGGTCCTTTTTTTCCAAACTTCAGTGACAGCAGGCACATCGATGTGCGCTGCTCACACTGCTCACTTCTCACTAGTGGAGAAGTTACGGCATGACATCATGCCAGGGGAGCGTTGTAGGGGGAGGGAAATCCTCTAAAGTGAGTAATTTATTCTCTGGATTTCCCTTCTCATTTCGAAACTCGGGAGCAGCAACACTGTCCTGGTGTCACCAGGGCATTAAGTGGAAGCTTTTTCAATATTATAGACAACAAGCCATAGTTGCTGCTTACTTATCTAATGCAACAAATAACCATTGACAAAGCCAATAGTCCTGACTTGTTGTAGGTGTGATGTTCCTTGTTGTATTATATCTAGATGCAATGACAAACAGCAAATTACAAGTCGGGCGGCACACTATGCTAAGCACAGATTTTTTTAGTTTAAGTCTTTTTAAGCCACGCCCTTAATTACATTGGCCACGCCCATTTGAGGGACCCTCCAGTTTTTTCATCCCATTTAAAGCCCTGGTGGGTTCTCTCAGCAAGGATTTCTTTGCAAATGAATTGGCAAATAGTGAATTAGGAACCGCATTGTTACATTTTCTATTTCACAAATTTTTATTAAGAAAAGTATATATACATACAGTACAGTTTCGGTGTTTCAATATATCAAGGGTGGTTCAGCGTGGTTTACAGGTTTACAGTGGTTTCTTCGCGTCCGTTTGGTATATACGGTTAGGCACTTGCATTTGCATTCCCTCCTTCGCTGAACTTGTGTAGAAATCAGAAAGAAAAAGAAAAGGAAACAAGAAACACCCAAGGGGGGGGGAGGGGTGTAGGGGGGGATCTCTGTCAGCTTGTTTCGGCTTTGTAATCGGGGATTTTTACAGAGGTTTGAGGGTGATCATGTGTTCGTCTAGTGCTCTCCACATTCCCCCCCCCTGAGTGGTGGTTCGGTGAGTGGTGTGAGGCTATGTTGTCTGCTCCTCTCAAGAAGGTGATCCAGTTTAGCCAGCCTTTGAATGTGGTCTTCCTGGTATCCCTCCAGTTCGTGAGGATTATTTTCACCGCTGATGTTAAGAGGAGGTCTATCAGGTCTTTGTCGTCTTTGGCTTTCGGGGTCGGGGCTAGTGCTGTCGCTGTGAGTTCAGTGATGCTGCCTTGTAACGTTTGGCCAGTCATTTCAGAGATGAATTGCCTTATCTGGCTCCAGAACTTCCTGACCTTGGAACAGTGTAGGATTAGGTGTTCTAGGTCCCCTTTCTCTTTGTGGCAGTTCCAGCATTTATCGTTTTCTCTAATGCCGGCAGCTGCCAGGCGGGCCGGAGTCCAGAACACTCTGTGCAGCAGCCAGTATTTCGTCTGGGCCAGCTGTGGGGTAATTTTACGTTTGGTTGCGGTTTGCCATACGGTTAGTTTCTCTTTTTCTGTGAGACGTCTCCCCATGTCTTTTTCTATGTGCTCAAGGTGTTTGTCGTTAAGTCTTGATGTGTGGGGGCTGAGTAGTTTGTAGATGTGGGCCGTTTGGTGTCCTAGCCTGTTTATGTTTGACATGTATTCTATGATGGAGGGGGTGTTTTTGTTCAGGTTCGCTTTGGTGATTGTGGTTTTTATTTTCAGGAATGTGTAGAATTCAAGGTTAGGGAGGTTGTACTGGTTCTTGAGTGATTCAAAGGTGAGGGGATGCCCTTGTCTCATTAGTTGTTGTGGTGTAGAGATGCCTTGCGTGAACCACTCCTTTCTGTCTAGTGCTTTCTCTTTGTACTTGAGCTTCGTGTTGTGCCATATGGAGATCCATTCAGTGTCTCTGATGCTGTGCTCTAGCTTCTTATCTACCTTGAGCAGTGCTGACTTTGTGTTTTTCAGGATAATGTTGTTAGCCTGGGGGTGTTTGTTTGCAGTTACCATTGCTATCGGGTCCAGGCCACCTATTATTGCTCTTTCTAGAGACAGCCATGCTGGTTTGTACTCTTGGCTAGGGGCTACCCAGTGGATGCCTTGCCTGGCTAGGCAGGCGGCGTGGAATGTCTTAAAATTGGTGAGGTTTAGGCCCCCCAGGTTCCTGTTTAGTCCTAGTTTCTGGAGGCTTATTCTTGGTTTTTTGTCCCTCTATATGAAGTTATTGAGTAGTTTGTCTAGCTGTCTGTGGAAGTCATCCGTCGGTGTGAGTGGCAGCATGCTAAGCGTGTAGTTGACTATGGGCGTTAGCATCATTTTCACTGATTCTATTCTCCCCCACCAGCTTATGAATCTGGGAGACCATGTGTCTATGCTCGCTTTCACTTTCTTAAGAAGTCTGCTCTCGTTGTAATCGAGGGTTGACTTTAGGTCCCTTCCGAAGTATAAGCCTAGGTATTTTAGGTGTTTTGTTTGCCATGTTAGGCCTGAGTTGTTCAGTGACGCTTTTGTGGTGTAGATGTTCAGTGGTTTGCACTCTGACTTGTCTTTGTTGAGCTTGTACCCTGAGACTTGTGCGTACTCCTCGATGGTGGACATTAGTGCTGCAATGGATGTGTCCTGTTTCTCTGTTATGATCAGTACATCATCTGCGTATGCAGCCAGCTTGACCACAGTGTCTTGTATTGGGATACCTCTTATGTGTGTGTTTGCCCTAATCATGGCTAGCAGTGGTTCTATGGCTAAGAGGAAGAGGGCCGGTGATAGTGGGCACTCTTGTCTCGTGCCTCTGCCCAGCGTAAATGGGTTTGACGCAGCACCGTTAACTACTACTTTGGCTTTTGGCTTGTTGTAGAGTGCCATTACCATCTTCCTGTATTGATCTCCTAGGCCACATTTCCTCATGCAGTTGTTTAGGAAGGGCCAGGAAACTCTGTCAAAGGCCTTCTCGGCGTCCAAGGCTATCATCACGGCTGGGTTGTTTGTTTTGGATGTCCTGTCTATCAGGTGGCATAGTAGTCTGGTGTTGTCATTGGATAATCTATTTTTTATGTATCCGACCTGTGAGATGTGGATTATGCTTGGCAGATATGTGTTTAGTCTCATCGCCAGAGCCTTCGCATAGATCTTGCAGTCTACATTTATTAGTGAAATGGGTCGGTAGTTGGCTGGGTATTGGGAGTCTTTGTGATACTATTATGTTCGCCTCGGACATTGACTGGGTCATGCTGCCCGTTTGGCTGCAGTGTGTGAATACTTCCGCCAGTGTGGGTTTTAGGAGGTGTAGGAAGCGCTTGTAGAAGGTGGCAGTATAGCCGTCAGGACCTGGTGCTTTATTTTCTTTCAGTGAGGCTACCGCTCTCTCTATTTCTGGCCCGGTTATTCCGCCTTCTAGCGCTTCCCTCTGATCTGCCGTGAGGCATGGTAAGTTTATTTTCTGTAGGAGGTTGGCACCACCGTCTAGCTTGAGGTTGGTGTCTGTTGTGTAGAGTTCCTCGTAGAATTTCTTGAAGACCTCAAGGATCTCTCTGTTAGCCGTTTGTGACCTGGAATTGGTGTCTGTTATCGCGGCTATAGTGTGCTGTCTCTGCTTACACTTGAGGTAGGCGGCTAGCGCCTTCCCTGCTTTGTTCGCCGAGCACAGGTTGATAGCCTTATATTTGTTAATCCATCCCCCTGCTCTCTCGCTTAGTATTCTGTTCAGCTCATATTTCTTTTTAGACAGTTCTGTCAGCGTATTGCCATCTTTGAGATTAGCTATGTGCCCCTTCTCTAGGTCGGTTATCTGTTGTTCAAGCTCAGCAATTTCTTTGTTCCTTCCTTTGTTCCTTCTGGCTTTGATACTTATGATTCTACCCCTCAGTGTTGCTTTTAGTGCATCCCACAGCACCCCTCTGTCTATGTCAGGGGTGTCGTTGAGTTCGAGGTATTCTGTGATAGCACCCTCGATCTCTTTCACATTATCGGGGGTTTTGAGAATGTCGCTGTTCATTCTCCATCTGCTGCAGCGTTCTTCGTTGTGTTTGCCTCTTAGTGTTAGGCTGATGTGAGCGTGGTCTGAGATGGTGATTGCTGATATTTCAGTTTGATCGGTAAGGTGTGTGTAATCTGCTGATATGAGGATGTAGTCTATCCTGCTGTATGAGTTGTGTGGATGAGAGTAGAAGGTGTAGTCTCTTGTGTATGGGTGTTGCAGTCTCCAGGGATCTCTAAGTTGGAGTTTGCTGCATAAATTTTTAAGCGTGTTTGGTGTTTGGGGTCTTGTGCGTGCTTTGGGTGAATGTCTGTCGATAGTATCATCCATAACCTCATTGAGATCACCGGCAACCACTATAAGCTCGTGTTGTGGAACGTCGCCTAGTTTCTTTTCTACCTCCTCCCAAAATTCCTTGTCCTGTGTGTTGGGGCCATAGATATTTGCTACATGTATCGTCTCGTCACCTCTCTTGAGGGTAGTTATCAATAGTCTGCCATCCTCATCAGAGTATGTATCCTGGATTATTAGCTTAGATTTCTTGTTTAGTAGTGTGATCACCCCCCTTTTTTTGTGTATGGCTGGAGAGCATGCATGGTCTGCTATCCAGTTTGCTTTCAGTCGCAATGCGTCCTCCCGCGAGAGTTTCGTCTCCTGAAGGACGCATATGTCACTCTTGAGTTTCGTTAGGTATTCGATCACTTTTCTGCGTTTGACGGGATGGTTAAGGCCCTTGACGTTAAGCGAGACAATTTTAAGGTCGGTTGAGGTATGTGCTTCCCTTGATGACGTCATCCCACCCCGTCAGCTGCGTCTATATTTCGGTGGTTTGTGGTGTTTTGTGAGTCGCTCTTCTGTCTACTCTGTGCTCGGTTGCCCGAATACCCGTCTTGAGTTTCCTTCCTGTTTCGCCTCCTGCCTCCTCCTCCCAGGGTGTAGTGTGTCGCCTCAAAGAGTGAGGCCAAGTGAAGGATAGTGAGAGTGATAGTAAGAAAGGTAGAGAAATTGAGAAACTGTACTTGCCTAGACCCCCCCTTGCCCTTCCCCCTCCCTCCCCACCTCCCTCCCTCCTTCTTTTGTCTGTCGGGCGTGCAACATCGAAGTTCCTCCTCCCCTCCCCCCAGAGTATGCATCAGTAGCGCCGAGCTTAGTGTCCAAATCAGAAGAGTACCATGTTAAAAAAAAGGATATGGTTCTTTAAGGACTTCTCATGGGCACTTTGCTGCGGTTGAGGTAGAGAAAAGAAAAAAAAAATGTCCGAGGTATTAATATCTTCCTGAGGTAGATCCGTTGCCAAGTTCACAAGCTTAAAGTTCGGTCTGTTAGTCTCTCAAGTGTTCGTTCCGCTGGCCCCTTTGTTGCTTCCTGTTGATGCTCTCCTCTTTGCCGGGCTGATGTTCATGTTTTGAGTGTCCATGTCTTCCATTGGCGGACCTTGCAGGTATCTCTTCAGGTCATTCGGGTCATCAAACGTTTGTGTGTGTCCTCTGTTCGTGATCTTCAATTTGGCAGGTCCTGCAAAAGTGAATGTTATGCCTCTGTTTCGCAGCTTGTCTCTGAGGGCCAGTAACCCCTTCCTGATGTCAACCGTGTGTTTGGAGTAATCTTGCGTTATTATGAGTTTGTTTCCATTCCACGTTAGGTTCTTGCCCTTCCTTGCTGTTGCGAAGATTGCCTCTGTGTGGTTGGCTCTTAGTGGCTTAAGTATGATTGGTCTAGGTCCTTGACCTAGTTTTGGTTTGAAGGCTGGCACTCTGTAGGCTCTGTCCACTTCGAACTGCCTGTCGAACTGGATCCCCGTGATCTGAGGTAGCAGCTCCTCTACCAACGCTATGCAGGATCCCGCATTTTCCTCTGCTCCCTCTGGGACCCCCAGGAGTCTTATGTTGTTCTTCCTAAGGCGGTCTTCTTGCTCCGCTAGTTGTTTCGCCATGGTGGATAATTTCTTGGAGACGCCTGCCAGGTGTTTGCTTGTTTGAGCGCAGGTATCTTCGATGTCGCTGATCCTTTTCTCCGCTGCATCTATCCTGCTGTTTGTCTTGCTTTGGTCCGCTCTAATCCCAGCCAGCTCTAGTTGCATGTTGTCTATGGTCTGCTTGGTAGCTTTGGCAAGGTCATTCCCTTCATTTATTTTTTTTAGTAGCGTTTCTAATGTAACCTCATGTTTTAAGTCCATCTTTGTTTTTGCTGGTGAGTCCGGCGAGTCCTTTCTTTTCTTGGGCTCGTTGCTGGATTTACCGTCTTGGCTTGCCATCTTTTGGACTCCTCTGCCGACCAGATATGAGTGCGGGCGATTTTCTCTATGCAGGTTGGGTACTTCCGCTCTTTTTCTGCCTGCTGGTGTTAGGGTCTCGAGACGGAACCTGCTGGGTTCACGAATGCTCCTGGTTCTGGTCTTTGCCCCCGCCAGCTCCCCTTGATTGCTTGTTCCTGCGTTAGGGTGACGGTAGCGTGTAGGGTGTGCGACGACCATCCAATTGTTTGTTGTTTCTCTGCGGGGCCGGACCGTGTTAGGGGGCCACCATGAGTGTATGGTAGGCTACCTCTCTGAGTTCTCCAAGTTCTCTCCGCCACCACTTCGTGTTAGTTTCTTTCGGCCTTCTCCTCTGTCTTGTCTCGCGAATTTGCGTATTCTGCTCCGTTTCCTTAGCGTGTTGGCAGCGTTTTATGCATGTGCGGTTGGCGCAGTTGGCGCTTCTTGCGTCTGTATGCCACAGCCAACAGCCTTCTCCCTTTCTCCCGTCCGGCCGCCTTCTGTGTGTGCTCTGTTTCCTTTGCTGCTGACCGGGTTACTCCAAAATGGCCACCCCCCACTGTCACCGCAGTGTTCGCGGTTCTTAGCGTTCTTTCTTTAACTGTCCTTATGAGGGGGAGGATCTCAGTGCCAACTGGTGGTGCGGCTGGGCTCGCGCTTACTGCCCCTGCCTCACGTTTGTGTTTGCGTTTTGTTGTCCCGTGTAGATGGGAATGGGAGCGTGGACATGGAAGTCAAGATGGCCGCCCTCAGCTCTCAGTATCGCTTTCGGTTTCCCCTTCTCCCTCTCTTGTACCTACAATCTTCTTTTTGCGGGGGGGTCTGAGATTACGTTGTGTCGGGAGGGCCACCGGGTGTATATCTCGTCATGCGTCTGCTTATTTAGCGCTTCGCTCTCACCTCAGTGCTCCCCGACGCTCCGACAATCTGTTTGTTGTTTTTTAGCGAGGGGCCGCCATCTTGCCTCCACTGCTTCACCACTCTGCTTTACTTCCTTCGTCTTTTCTGAATCTTCTGGCAGCCTTCCACTCGCCGCTTCCGCACCGGGTTGTCCCCTGGATATTTAGACACTCGGTTTGTGTTTTGTCGGTCCCCTCGAGATGCTCGGTTTCGGCGTTAGTTGTCTCAGGTTGGAGGAGGTCCCGGACTCAGACAACCGTCTGCATCGATGTCCAAGCCACGCCCCCCGCATTGTTACATTTTCAAACACTAATTAAAGACTGCTTTGCAAAGAGGGCCGACATGAAGCAGTTTCGTCAGTCAGCTGTTGCCAATGCAGTTTGCAGAATGTTGCTGCAGTGTGCATAGTGAGCAATCAGCTGTTGAGCATGTTATGCAGGCTTCAACAATAGGCATATTGTGCATTCGTTGCTAGTAGGGAGGCAGACTGCTCATGTGCGCCCCCTAGCAGGTTGTCAATGCACGCTACCTTTAGAGAGAACACACTCAAATTGCATGATGTCCTCGATCATGACGACAGCAAACCGAGGCAAGCTGCCGAGGCGTTGTAAGGCATAGGCAAAATGGACACTTGCCCTGGGCCCCCAGTAATGAATCTCCCCTTTGGGATGGTGGTCGATCTCTCTCTTTCTTTCTCTCTCTCTCTTGCTCTCTCTCTTTCTCTTTCTCTCTCTGTTTATTTCTCTCTCTCAACTTCTCTCCTGCTCTAGTGGAATCTGTGGGATTTTTGGGACCTATGGCAATGCATAGAACATCAGTTTTTATGTGATTCCATTTCTGAAAGTTGAAAATAGTTGAATATTTTTTGTTTATCATTCTGCTCATTTCAGTTTGCACAAAATGAGTCTTAAGTTCAACATTGTTCCGAACAGAGCGCCTCAAAATATAACTTGCCCAGGGCTACAAAAATCCCGGAGATGACGCTGAGCAGCATACTTTTTAAACATATATATCGTGGACACCTACTACAACTGATTTGACGCTTAGGGACGGTTTTATTGCGCTCTGCTGTGGGCGTTAACTCCAATTATTGCTCCCTTGCACCCAGAACGAAAGGTGAAGGCGAGTGATGGGCGTGCAAGGCTACTAGCGGCTGTTATGTCCAGCAGACTCTGAGCTGTGAGGCTCACAGCAGTCGTTGCGTTCATTGCCACACGGCACACATTCCCACTGCCTTGTCTGCGGAATGTCCCTGCTCTGCACTTCCGCGCCCCAGGAATGCCCCTTATACATGCTGACAACAGTTAATGCACGCATTTCATAGGTCTTTGATTGGCCCAGCCAGTCACGCAGTCCATCAGGGATGCAAACGGATGTTTTCCCTTAGCTCAATAACAGCCTAGGGTAGGATTAAAGTCTAACACAGCCCTAACTCGAAGTCAGCCTCTAAACTACCGGCAGCACATTCCCCTGTTACTGCCCCCCTACCCACTGAGCTATTACAGCTTAGTACAGTTGGATGTCTTTCTCTCTCTAGTGTGTGATTTCATTCTGCAGCTATAGATAAAGGGCAGTAGGCTGAATGCAGATTTTTATTAGGATCCTAACCTTTTTACTTCTGAAAATATGCAAATTAATGCAGATTTATGCTGGGGGCGGAGGGGAATCTGGGTAGAGGCTGAACATGTACAATAGGGCGAAAAAAGACACTGTGTCGTTTGAAGGTCAAACTATGTGAACTAGAGCATAAGGACCAGCGAGGAGGAATGGATTAAACACATTCTTTTATTTCGAATGCAACACCCAGTAACAATTTCTAAAGGTAAACCAACTTGCAAGGACATGTTTACCTCTTTAATCATCTTGAGGTTTGAAAGAGGACTTTACTAGTTAAACATTAATCGTTCCTTTTCAAAGCAGCACTTAAGAAAAACCATTAAAATATTAGGTTTGTTGGACTGCTGTACTAGAGGCAAACGCGTGTTAATGAACAGCTTGGTATAACCTGGCGACTAAGAAATACAGGCAAAAGGGGAGATTATTTAGAAAAGCTCCAACTCCCCCTTCCTGCTCCCTCTAAGCTCTACTTTTTCTAGTGAAAGTTGGCAGATTTTACTAAATAGTCAACGTTTATCCCTTTCTAGCCTGTCAGGAGAAATTGTTATGCGGGTACTGGAGACATAGTTCCACTTTGACTTTCAGAAGTCGTATATACGTATGTTGATGGAATTTCCACCCTGCTGCACTGGTGAGTTGGTATTGCACCACAGATATTTCTCCCATGTGGTGGATCCTGCCTGTGGGCTCACTTCCACTGTGGTGAATAGAAAGAGTACTAAAAAAATACAATATATACAATATGCTGTTAATATATATACTGCTTCTATTGTTTTTTGTTGTTTATGTGGCACATCACACTTTACTATACCGTGCCATACCATATCATATTACATGATACCATACCTTACTGTATCATGCTGTCTATAACATTCCACACCATACAATATCATATTATACAATACCATACCCAACTGTACCAAACTGCACCATGCCATACCATACCATGCCATGCCATGCCATATTATATGATACCATACCTTACTGTACCATGCTATACTATAACATGCCACACCATACAATATCATATTATACAATGCCATACCCAACTTTACCATACTGCACCATGCCATACT
This sequence comes from Lissotriton helveticus, assembly GCF_964261635.1. Taxonomy (NCBI): domain Eukaryota; kingdom Metazoa; phylum Chordata; class Amphibia; order Caudata; family Salamandridae; genus Lissotriton; species Lissotriton helveticus. The sequence goes on along the minus strand of NC_136065.1, from coordinate 1,803,737,661 downwards.
ATACCATGCCATACCGTGCCATAGCATAGCATATTATATGATACCATAACTTACTGTACCATGCTGCACTATCACATGCCACACAATACAATATCATACCCTACTGTACTATACCATATTGGGCCGCACCATAACGTACAATGCCTTACCCTGCTATACTAAGCTTTACCATGCTTTCCAATATTGTATCATACATGTGGGCGATGAAACGTCCAGTCCAAATGTCTACAAATAATCTGTGCATTCACATTACTGTCAGTATATTTCAACACTGTCCAGCTTAACTATTGCAGCCACAATAATACACTCCTGTAAATTTTAGTAAAGGGCACACAACATTTTTATTCACAAGCAATCCCACTCAGTATAAAACTGAGCGCACCTACCATGGAATCTAGGAACCAGCAGTAATACCCTTGGCAAAAAAAGAGCTTAGGTCCTTCTTGCTCTATGTTCTGAATTACAATTTAAGCATAAATCTGCAGCATTTGTGAGCACTGACAATTCCTTCATCCATGCTTTTTCCGTTGTTTGCCAGTAAAAGGTGCAGCTCGTCTCATTGTCGAGCTAGTGTGTGTTTTCTTAAACTGTGGGTTTTTCCTTTTACTACACGTAACTTTTGGCTTCCGACCAATAAACCAAGCTTTTCTTCCATTGATGCAGGAGCGGCCGGTCCATTGGGGCTGAGGGGCCACGCCCCTCCACCTTTCACCTCGCATGAACAGTGTCAAAGGCCAGCCTGACAGAAACTGTTCACTTTTAGGTCAGGCAGCCAGGAGCCAGACATGTGCATTTAGCGCAGGCTCCTGCGGCCTGAGCTGAACTTTGCTCGGCTGACGAAATCACAGCTCCTGTGGGTGTGACGTCCTCCGCTCAGTAAAGGTCCCTGAGGCCCTCCCCTCAGTGACGAGGGGTAGCGTCATTGATTGCCTCGCACCTGGGCGCTTCAGTTTTAAGCCCTGAAGTGCCCAGGGTCGAGTGTCAATCAGAGACACTTCATCACAGAATGGGGTGCGGTCAGCAGTCTCACTGATCCTATCCCACTTTGTGATGGCTTTGGGATTGCTGCCGTGCTTGACCTTAAGGTTCGTCAATGAGGGAAGGCAGCAGTCCCAAGCCTCCTGGAACCTCGCTAGGGCACAGCTAGTGGCAGGTGTTTGTTTTTCCTTTATACTGTTTGGTGCATGCGTGCGTGTATGTATGAATGTTTGGTGTGTTGCGAATGGATGTGTTTGTGTGCATGCTTGTATGTAGATATGGGGAAGAGCATTGTGAATGGATGTTTGTGTGCGAGCATGTGTGTATGTATGGTGAAGAGTGTTGTGGATGGATATGTTTATGTGTGTGCGTCTTTGTGTGCGTGCGGATGTGCGTGCATGTATGTGAATACATTGCTTTAAGTGTGATGTGTATGTGTGCACGTGCATGAGAGTGTGTCCCGTCCTCTTCCCTCCCTCCAAATCTTAATGGCCGCCACTGTCATGGAGGCATGGGGATCGACCATGCTAGCGTAATTTCTCTGTTCGCCAAAAGCAATATTAGGTGAATAAGCCTCAAAGAAACTTTTACTTTCTTCGGTTGATAAAACAAACTCAGGATACACCCTCCAAGTTTCTGACTGGATGACCATCAACTGCCTGAAGCTGAACACTGATAAAACTGAGGTCATGTTGTTCTGCCAAACTATATTTTACTGTGCACAAGGCTGGTGTCCCTCCTATCTGAGGGACACCCCCTTGCCCACCAATTTTGCTGGAAATCTAAATATAGTCCTAGACAATAATCTGTCTTGGGCTGACCAAATTACATCAGCCTCTTTATCCTGCTTTGGCATTTTGAAAAGGGTTTGCTAAGTATTCAGCGGGCTTCCCATTGCGTCATGCAAATCTGTAACTCAGGCCCTTGTTACTCTGTGTCAAGATTACGTCAATGCTCTATCTGTAGGCATTTCTGGTTCACTAAAATACTCCAATCTGTGCACAACACGGTTGCATGGCTAGTTCCGATTCTCGATATCTTCACATCTTAAGGCACAACATTGGCTCCCAGTTCAGAAAAGGGCCAAATTTAAGCTTCTTTGCCATGCTTTTAAGGCACTTCACACCACCGGCAAACAGTGTCTATCCAATCGGATCTCCTTTCTACAACTTAGGGGTCTGGTTCACTCATCCCATTAGCGCCTGGCCCTGTCATTCCCTTAACTGGCAGCCACAAGCAAAAAGTAAAAAAAAATGTTAAAAAAACAAGCATTTGAAACGCGATAGGTCTTGCATTTATGAGAGTTTGAGCTATTGGCATTGTAAATGACAATGCTTTTTCTTTATGTGTTGTTTTTAAAACAGATAAATAAAAGGCATGTCATTTATGATGCCAGTAGCTTAAACTCTCAGAAATGCGAGACCTATTGCATTGCAAATGCGTGCTAAAAAAAAAATAAAAAGCATTAGGAGAGAGCGTGTCCTGTCTGCAACAGCAGGCCGGCCAACTCTATTTGAGAAAATAGTGCAAGGAGGCTGTTATTAAAGCCTACCAGGCAACAACACTCGTAACAGCAGGTGTCGCCATGGGAGGTTACAAAATGAGACAAGGCGGTACTAAGGGGGGACTACTAAGTCTTTTAACCAATGAATAGCAACAGTTTACAGTGGACAATGACGCAAGCCAATGAAAAATGTGGGCAGAGAGTGGGCGGAGCATCAAGTCCCTACCTCAATACAGCATGCCTTGCAGAGCAGCGCATGTGCTACCTAGGCTTGACCTAAAAATGACACCTAGACGCTCTTCTGGTGGATTCGAACTTAAAGGACTAAAGTCAGCAGATACAATCTTTGACCAGGATAAATCTGCTTATTGTATCTCACGCACTCTCCATCGCAGTCAGCATCAAATTGCACCTAGGTTCCAGTCTACCGCAACCATTGACCATCATAGCCACTTGGTGCTTCTTGGCGCAATTCCAACTAAAAACTTTCCGAATTGATGACTCTAGTTCTTCTTTATGTATTTTTGTTACTTTTATTATTAAACATTACTCTAGCTTTTAATTCAGTTTGGGATTTGTATTGTTTTGCATTTTGACTTCATCACTGTTGAGCTTATTTGCTCTGTGCTATAGCAATAGAAGGTTGAGTTATGGAGAATTTAGTGACTTTGAGTGTTCAACCTGACAAGCGTTGTGATTATTCCTTGAGGTGGGTAGTGACCACTCCAATTAATAATACAATTTCTTACAGAGGAGCAGCTGGAATTTAGCAAAATGATGCAAAAAAATGTGGCAATGATACAATTGTTGCCAAAGCCTACTGGTCTGAAACTGATAACGAAGGAGAGAACCAGAATGTCCCCTATTACATTAGTGTTCAAATCGCTGCTCCTATGTTTCTTTCCAGCGAGACTAGGAAGTTGTTGCATTTGTGGTATATTTTATGATATGTTTTAATTTTTTTATTCAATATTTAATAAACAACAAAACCAGTTCAAGCACAATAATAATCACTGAATGATCATTTAATAGTACAGTTTGCAATGTTTATGCATACTCTGAATGAGACCCACTTCCCTCCTACGAGTAACATTTGTTTCCCTTTATACATGTCAGAGAATCAGTGACAACATTCAATATATATTTTAATATAATGAACCATGTGTTGCTCCCATCAAAATTCACCTCCCCAGACTACCAGAGTGCAGCCTTGGCATTCTGCAGCACACACAGTAAGAGGAAAAGGCCTCACAGGATTGTTTTTGTGCAGGAAGATGCCCTTTCCTGCACAAAAACAATCCTGCCTACAACACAGGCCCCCTTGCACCATGGTTCAAGTGTCCCCGCATTGGTGCTTGACTGCCAAAACGGTACCAGGGCAAGGGAAAAAGACATTAATGTCCGAATTGGATAAATACGGCACATTCCTGCCCTTTCCCTGTGACACAGGACAGAGCAGGAAGGGAGGAAGGGGACTTGCGCACTGCCCAGTGCCACATAACTCATAAATATGAAACTTGGTACATAGACCGGTCGGCGCAAACCTCCTTTACATGTGTAAGTATATTGGATAATGAGATAGCATGTGTGAGCACTTTAAACTGAGTCACCATTCCTTGCTCTTGTCACATTTTGCAGCAGCCCTGGGTTTGATTACTAGAACAAAAAAATAGGCATTGGCATAGCCAATGCAACACATTATCCTGGGTGCTGTGCCGTCAGGGTTTGACGAGTTGGCACTAGCAAACCTGTATATTTAATTATTTATTTTTATAAACATGTAATTGCCTTTAAACGTTTAAGGACAATACAAATGATTGGCATTTAGGGGTCAGAGGTTCTAATGCCACAAAAACACGAGAAACAAAAAAAAGTGAAGCCTTCACACAAAAGTCTCCGTTTGAAGTAAGAAAATGAAATTAAACAGGTCTCTTAGATAAGAACATGGTTTACAAGCCTGTTACAGAGGATCTTGGAGCAGGCATCACAATATTGTTCTTTTTTCACTTCTTGGTGTGAAGGAGGATCTGCTGTTGCTTGCTAGAAAGACTGCTATATGTGCTCTACTATTAAGAAAAGCTGTGTTGAGGTATATATGGAAAAGTGCTGGAAATGATGTAAAAATACATCTCTAGAAAACCTTGCAACCATTACAATGATATTTAAAAGAGGCTGTCGAACAGTGATCAGCTTTAACTTGTGCAAGCATGGACTTTCAAAGAAAATGCTAGCATGTTTTAACCTGATGCACCTTCAATAAAAACTGAACATTGTTTCCTGGCAACCTTTTATATGCAGAAACTTTTCACAGAAAACCAGCACTGGCCTTTTTCCTCGCTACTGAACTGCACTGTCCAGTAAGATCCCTGCGTACAGCCAATAAAAGGGTGCACCCACTTAATGCAGATCAGGGTGTGTTGTAGCAGCAGCCATGACATCTGCATAGTAACCATTAGGAAGCCAGCCATTAATTGTGTATTGCAGCTCAACTGCATACCAAAACAAACTTTTGCAATGCAATAGGTCTCGCACTTGCGAGAGCTTAAGCTATTTGCATTGTAAATGACAATGACTTTGAATTATCTGTTTTGATAATTAATACATTATTAAAAGGCAGTGTCATTTACAATGCAATAGCTCAAACTCTTTTGAATGTGAAACCTATTTCCCTTCAAAGAAGCGGCCGCCATTGTCCACGGCTGCTTGGAAAGAGAAAGCGGACATGGTGCACTGAATGTTGCAGGAAAGCATGTTGTGCCTGCAGTAGGAGAAACTCATTAAAGAAAATATTGCTTACAGACTAAATAATCATAAGGGGTGGTATGCACACCATTATTTCTCTCCGTATAATCCTTGATTCAGACTTTACTTTTAATGCGTAGGAAAATGGGCTGTGCCATGCCCTCATGCACCATATTTAATACGATACTGTGGGGAGCGCGTTTAAATGCTCCACTCCCAGACGCACAGTGCAAGTGGATACTAGATCCTACTATTAATTGAACGTTTGACCTTGCTCATAATTAGTCCCAATTAAATCCACAATATTTGCCAAAAGGTTTCTTTGTTATCCTTTTTTTCCCTGCATGTGTGGCGTCCTGCATTTTGTATGCTTCTCATATTTAAGTGTGCCCATCCGGACCTCTTCAAAAATATGATTAAAATGCAGAGAATCGTTCAAAGCAGCATTTCCTTATTAAGAACCCAATGCATTTCTGGCTTATGTCCAGTCCTTCGTCAGGAGTATCTGTAAATTAACAATTCAAGAAAGTGCACAATTACTCAATTGTCCTCTGTGTAACATGAACAATAATCATCACATGAATCCATAATTGATTTTGCGAATGTATATCCCCCTTATACTAGTTTACTCAAAAACAATTTTTTAATTCAGTTGCATTTATAAATTCAAACTAATTCCTTCCCTTTACCTTCATTCCATTATCCTTCACTCCCCGGACAATACTGTGATAAACAACCAAAATGTAATCCCACATTTCCCTCTAGTGTCGGACCGCTCACGTTATACACTTCCTGTGGCCACCTCATCTACCAGGTCGCATTCTCCCCATTCTACCCATTCTGACTTCTGACTTCAGGATGGGAGGAATGGGGAGAATGCGACCTGGTAGATGGGGGAAGAGGTGGCCACAGGAAGTTACCTCTGCATTAAGAAGCATTTATTAAAACTGTTTTTAAAATATTAACTGAGAAGCGTTCCTGCCTTGATGACAGTGCTGTTAGTGACTTAAGAGGAAAGCCAGTCGCACCGTGAACCCTACATAAGGCCAAGTTATTTACTATAGATGTAGCATTATAAGCAATTAAAATCAAACACAAGAAAGGTTTTTGAACAGCGCACACCCTGAACTCGCGCATTTGAAGATGCTGTCATATATGATGTACACACAGGTGGCATGGTGAAAAAGAATTTGCCCAGGATCACACACAATGGTGAAGCAGCGAACCAAGGATTAATCTTAGACTTTTCATATTCATGCTGCAATTCAGCCAGGCTTCATTTGTGGCGTGGTTTTGCTTCAATAAAAGACCATTAACAATAATGAAAAACATTGTTATAAATATAATATACAACTCAAATTAAAACAATACATTACTGAGTGAAGGTTCTTAAAAGTTTGTGCCGCTCAGGGATAATTTTATTTGGAAAAGCGAGGTGTAGGGAAGCCAATGCCCAACGAAAGTCGATGTGTGTCGGTGTGTTTATTGCCCTGGTGCGGGTGCAGCATGCAGTATTGGTGTAGGGCTCTCCCCATCACATCTAACTCCACACGCCATGAAATGGAGAGGTGCGGGGACGAGGCAGTTAGTGAACACAGACGACGGGAGGGGGCAGGAGCAAAGGCAACATGGACAACGGTGACGCTCAGAGCAGAACTTGGAACGCAAGCAGGAGGGCGGGGCAGGGCTAAACAAGTATTAAAGGCAAACTTACAGGATAATACTTTTTTCCCTGCAAGACATGTCCTTATCAAAACAAATGCAACCCCCTAACTCAGCATACACCATCATCCATGGGTGTCTGCAGAAATTGGAACAGACAGCACAGGGAATGAGATTCTAGAGGGCGGGGGAGGATAGGGGCTGCCCTAGTACCAGGGGAGCTTAAAACAGCAGGGGAAGGAGATTAAGCTGGGAGGAGAGGGTGGGACTATAAAAGTAGTGCATTGAAACAAAAAAAATGGACACTAGTGAAAGGATCAATGTAGCAGGGGCAGTCACCAGGGCACAACAAAACATCCACAAGGCAGGACAAATGCACACCATTCACCAATGAAACAATGGCATTTCTAAAGACAGACCAAGCAACCAATAAAAAAGCGGTGGGCGTGTGTGGGTGTGTTCAAACTCCCCACGGGGATTACAGCATGCCTCGCATAACAGCGCATGCGCGCTGACTCTGGGCTCGATCTAACTAGCGTTGCATAGGGCAGCTTTGCTGCCTACCACTGTTAACTTAATATGTGGCAGAAATGATGTGTCCCTTCCTCGCCTTGGCAGTGGGTTTTGGCAGTGGCGTCACTAGGGGGGTGCGGGGGGTGCGGACCGCACCGGGTGACACCTCACCTGGGGGTGACACCGCCTGGTTGCGCCCCCCCCCCCAGCAGGCCTCTGTACATGGCACCCCCTGCACCGCACCCGAATGCCTCGGAGAGACTCAATCCGCTTTAAAAACAAAAGCGAACAGAGATATTTTCTCACCTATTCGAATTAAAATGTTCTCATTAGTTAACGTTTGAAAAGTGTAGTAAAGAGGGGCTCCCGCCATTTATATGGAAAAAGACACGATTCTAAAGAGGAGGGGCCGGGGAGGGGGGGTATTAACCGCTTGGAAATTAGCTTTTACTTTAGCTGTTTAAAATTCTCACGTCTACAAACTCGCTGGTGCCTTGTACACAGATTTCTTTTTGCATCTTGAAAAGACACGGTTCTAAAGAGGGGGGGCCGGGGAGGGGGGGTATTAACCGCTTGGAAATTAGCTTTTACTTTAGCTGTTTAAAATTCTCACGTCTACAAACTCGCTGGTGCCTTGTACACAGATTTCTTTTTGCATCTTGAAAAGCTTTAAAAGAGAAACCACATGAAAGCGGCAGAGAGTGTAAAGGGGGGGGGGCCTGCCCCCGCCCCCCCCTCCCGGGTTTAATGTGCGAGAGAGAGGGAGCTAGAGGGAGTAAGAAGACAGAGAGAGAGAGAGTTAGAGTGAGAAAGACAGAGAGAGAGGGAGCTAGAGTGAGAAAGACAGAGAGAGAGGGAGCTAGAGGGAGTAAGACAGAGAGAGGGAGACAGAGGTAGCTAGAGGAAGTAAGACAGAGAGAGAGGGGGGAGCTAGACAGAGAGAGGGAGCTAGAGGGAGTACGATAGAGAGAGAGGGAGCTAGAGGGAGCAAGACAGAGAGAGAGGGAGCAAGACAGAGAGAGAGGGAGCTAGAGGGAATAAGAGAGAGGGAGCTAGAGGGAGCAAGACAGAGAGAGAGGGCGCTAGAGGGAGTAAGACAGAGAGAGAGGGAGCTAGAGGGAGTAAGACAGAGAGAGAGGGAGACAGAGGGAGCTAGAGGGAGTAAGACAGAGAGAGAGAGAGAGGGAGCTAGACAGAGACAGAGGGAGCTAGAGGGAGTAAGACAGAGAGAGAGGGAGCTCGAGGGAGCTAGACAGAGAGAGGGAGCTAGAGGGAGTAAGACAGAGAGAGAGGGAGCTAGAGGGAGCTAGACAGAGAGAGGGAGCTAGAGGGAGTAAGACAGAGAGAGAGGGAGTCAGAGGGAGCTAGACAGAGAGAGGGAGCTAGAGGGAGTAAGACAGAGAGAGAGGGAGCTAGAGGGAGCTAGACAGAGAGAGGGAGCTAGAGGGAGTAAGACAGAGAGAGAGGGAGAGAGAGGGAGCTAGACAGAGAGAGGGAGCTAGAGGGAGTAAGACAGAGAGAGAGGGAGCTAGAGGGAGCTATACAGAGAGAGGGAGCTAGAGGGAGCAAGACAGAGAGAGAGGGAGCAAGACAGAGAGAGAGGGAGCTAGAGGGAATAAGAGAGAGGGAGCTAGAGGGAGCAAGACAGAGAGAGAGGGCGCTAGAGGGAGTAAGACAGAGAGAGAGGGAGCTAGAGGGAGTAAGACAGAGAGAGAGGGAGACAGAGGGAGCTAGAGGGAGTAAGACAGAGAGAGAGAGGGAGCTAGACAGAGACAGAGGGAGCTAGAGGGAGTAAGACAGAGAGAGAGGGAGCTCGAGGGAGCTAGACAGAGAGAGGGAGCTAGAGGGAGTAAGACAGAGAGAGAGGGAGCTAGACAGAGAGAGGGAGCTAGAGGGAGTAAGACAGAGAGAGAGGGAGTCAGAGGGAGCTAGAGGGAGCAAGACAGAGAGAGAGGGAGCTAGACAGAGAGAGAGGGAGCTAGAGGGAGTAAGACAGAGAGAGAGAGACAGAGGTAGCTAGAGGAAGTAAGACAGAGAGAGAGAGAGGGAGCTAGACAGAGAGAGGGAGCTAGAGGGAGTACGATAGAGAGAGAGGGAGCTAGAGGGAGCAAGACAGAGAGAGAGGGAGCAAGACAGAGAGAGAGGGAGCTAGAGGGAGTAAGACAGAGAGAGGGAGACAGGTAGCTAGAGGAAGTAAGACAGAGAGAGAGAGAGGGAGCTAGACAGAGAGAGGGAGCTAGAGGGAGTACGATAGAGAGAGAGGGAGCTAGAGGGAGCAAGACAGAGAGAGAGGGAGCTAGAGGGAATAAGAGAGAGGGAGCTAGAGGGAGCAAGACAGTGAGAGAGGGCGCTAGAGGGAGTAAGACAGAGAGAGAGGGAGCTAGAGGGAGTAAGACAGAGAGAGAGGGCGACAGAGGGAGCCACAGGGAGTAAGACAGAGAGAGAGAGGGAGCTAGACAGAGACAGAGGGAGCTAGAGGGAGTAAGACAGATAGAGAGGGAGCTCGAGGGAGCTAGACAGAGAAAGGGAGCTAGAGGGAGTAAGACAGAGATAGAGGGAGTCAGAGGGAGCTAGACAGAGAGAGGGAGCTAGAGGGAGTAAGACAGAGAGAGAGGGAGCTAGAGGGAGCTAGACAGAGAGAGGGAGCTAGAGGGAGTAAGACAGAGAGAGAGGGAGCTCGAGGGAGCTAGACAGAGAGAGGGAGCTAGAGGGAGTAAGACAGAGAGAGAGGGAGCTAGAGGGAGCTAGACAGAGAGAGGGAGCTAGAGGGAGCAAGACAGAGAGAGAGGGAGCAAGACAGAGAGAGAGGGAGCTAGAGGGAATAAGAGAGAGGGAGCTAGAGGGAGCAAGACAGAGAGAGAGGGCGCTAGAGGGAGTAAGACAGAGAGAGAGGGAGCTAGAGGGAGTAAGACAGAGAGAGAGGGAGACAGAGGGAGCTAGAGGGAGTAAGACAGAGAGAGAGAGGGAGCTAGACAGAGGGAGCTAGAGGGAGTAAGACAGAGAGAGAGGGAGCTCGAGGGAGCTAGACAGAGAGAGGGAGCTAGAGGGAGTAAGACAGAGAGAGAGGGAGCTAGAGGGAGCTAGACAGAGAGAGGGAGCTAGAGGGAGTAAGACAGAGAGAGAGGGAGTCAGAGGGAGCTAGAGGGAGCAAGACAGAGAGAGAGGGAGCTAGACAGAGAGAGCGAGCTAGAGGGAGTAAGATAGAGAGAGAGGGAGCTAAAGGGAGTAAGACAGAGAGAGAGGGAGCTAGAGGGAGTAAGAGAGAGGAGAGAGAGGAGCTAGAGGGAGTACGACCGAGAGAGAGGGAGCTAGAGGGAGTAAGACAGAGAGAGAGGGAGCTAGAGGGAGTAAGACCGAGAGAGGGAGACAGAGGGAGCAAGAGAGAGGGAGCTAGAGGGAGCTAGACAGAGAGAGGGAGCTAGAGGGAGTAAGACAGAGAGAGAGGGAGCTAGAGAAGGTAAGACAGCAAGAGAGGGAGCTAGACAGAGAGAGGGAGCTAGAGGGAGTAAGATAGAGAGAGAGGGAGCTACAGGGAGCTAGAGCGAGCAAGACAGAGAGAGAGGGAGCTAGATGGAGTAAGAGAGAGAGGGGGAGCTAGAGGGAGCAAGACAGAGAGAGGGAGCTAGAGGGACCAAGCCGGAGAGAGAGGGAGTTAGAGGGAGCTAGAGGGAGTAAGACAGAGAGAGAGGGAGCTAGACAGAGCAAGACAGATAGAGAGGGAGCTAGAGGGAGCAAGGCAGAGAGGGAGCTAGAGGGAGTAAGAGAGAGGGAGCTAGAGGGAGTAAGACAGAGAGAGAGGGAGCTAGAGGGAGTAAGACAGAGAGAGGGAGCTAGAGGGAGTAAGACAGAGAGGGAGACAGAGGGAGTAAGACAGGGAGAGAGGCAGCTAGACAGAGAGAGGGAGCTAGAGGGATTAATATAGAGAGAGAGGGAGCAAGACAGAGGGAGAGGGAGCTAGAGGGAGTAAGAGAGAGAGAGGGAGCTAGAGGGAGCCAGACAGAGAGATGGAGCTAGAGGGAGTAAGACAGAGAGAGAGGGAGCTAGAGGGAGTAAGACAGAGAGAGGGAGACAGAGGGAGCTAGAGGGAGCAAGACAGAGAAAGAGGGAGCTAGACAGAGAGAGGGAGTAAGACAGAGAGAGAGTGAGCTAGAGGGCTCTTGACAGAGAGAGGGAGCTAGAGGGAGTAAGAGAGAGAGGGAGCTAGAGGGAGCAAGACAGAGTGAGAGGGAGCTAGAGGGAGTAAGACAGAGAGAGAGAGAGCTAGAGGGAGCAAGACAGAGAGAGGGGGGCTAGAGGGAGTAAGAGAGAGAGGGGGAGCTAGAGGGAGTAAGAGAGAGGGGGCTAGAGGGAGTAAGACAGAGAGAGGAGAAGCTAGAGGGAGTAAGACAGAGAGAGAGGGAGCTAGAGGGAGTAAGAGAGAGAGAGGGAGCTGGAGGGATTAAGAGAGAGAGCGGGAGCTAGAGGGAGTAAGAGAGAGAGTGGGAGCTAGAGAGAGTAAGACAGAGAGAGGGAGCTAGAGGGAGTAAGACAGAGAGAGAGAGAGCAAGAGGGAGTAAGACAGAGAGAGAGGGAGATAGAAGGAGTAAGAGAGGGAGAGAGGGAGCTAGAGGGAGCAAGGCAGAGAGAGGGAGCTAGAGGGAGTAAGACAGAGAGAGCGGGAGACAGAGGGAGCTAGAGGGAGTAAGACAGAGAGAGGGAGCTAGACAGAGAGAGGGAGATAGAGGGAGTAAGACAGTACCTAGCACCGTACATTTCCGACAGAGGTGGTCCATGCGGTAAGTCGTGAGGGGGTGACACCATGAGTTACCCGCACCGGGTGACACCAACCCCAGTGACGCCACTGGGTTTTGGTACACACTTTTGATCCATTGAATCTTTTTGTTTTCTGAACCCGGACTTTTCCAGGACCTTGATTATATAAGACCAGTTTATAGTATTAAAGACCTTTTCCAAATCTAGGGCATTCAGAATAGATAGATTCCTGTAGGGATATAGACCTGTATGCAGCAACATTTAAGGGATCTGCCCCTGGTTTAGGGATTGGAGTAATGATCACATCAACAGTCTATGATGCCCATTAGATTCCCCATGTTAGACTAATGTTCTGATTTGTTTCCTTTGCCTCAAATTGTAAAGCGCTCTGATATCCTTCGGGATCAAGTTCGCGCTATATAAAACTTTATTAATATTAATAATAATAATAATAATCACTGTGGGAGGCAAGAAGCTTTTTTGCCTGTCGGGTTCGAAGAAATTTGCCAGTGAGGGAACCAACTGTGTTGTGTACATCATGTACATTTTTATCAGTTGCCCGTCTGAGCCACTTTTCCCTGCAGCTAACTCAAGAGGTCGCCCCAAAAGCTCCTTTTCTATGATTCCATCCCCCCTCCTGAACGAGGGTCAACCGGGGTAATGCAACTTCAGCTATTAATATCTTCAATTGAGGTGGAATCTTTCCTCTGTCTAGAGCTTCTGATAATATTTGTAAAAGGCTGAATTAATATCTCCTTCTCTTTGTTGCCTTCCTCCTGGTGTATCATAATTGCCGTGTTCGTGGTGTCAAAGTGGCACTATTTAATTAGCTATCCCAGAAGCCTGCCTGTTTTTTCCAGCTCTGACGTACCTTCCAGCCCTGTGTGAAATGCAGTTCACACATTTTAGTCTCTCACTTAACATTGCACCGGCGTGTGCTAATGCCTCTCTTGCTCAATAGTTGCTGCTGCAGCCTTCTGCTGAATTCTCTACCTCATGTAGGCAGCTTTAAATCATTTTCTGAACTCTTTTCAGTCGCTCGAATGCAAGTGCCTCTAAGCACTATATTACCCAGTATTGTGTGTTGGTGGAGCAAATGATGCAGTCTAGCCTGCTGTGTAAGCCATGGAGGGCAGAGGGAAACGAGTAACATCTCACTCCTGGGTTTATGCTCTGCCTCGAGTCAGGTAAGAACCAATGTTGTAACGGCCCCTGTAGGACTTCAGAATGAATGCATCATGGGTGATTGTGGCAATCCTGGGTGTCATCTGACTCATTTTATTTCTCACATAGTTAAAATCCCCTCCTATATTCCAGGGCAGATCTACTCAACTTGATACCTGGCGTGAAAGTGTGGCATGGAAGGATTTCTGTTCCAATGTGGGTGCATAAGTGCTACCCAGAAGGACTGGCAGCCTATTTTGCCCCTCACTAAAGTAAAACTCCCATGTGAATCCGTAAGGAAAGCGTCTACCACAAAATGAAACCCCAGTCTACACCTATATTGCTGCCCCTCCACACTCCAGAATATGGAAAACAATTGATCCCTCCAACTGAGGCAGTGCTCAATTTGAGAGAGTAGTTTCCGGTGATCGCACCAGCACTTAATTGTGAACACCAGCACTTATGGAAGTCTGCCTCATGGTGGTGCTGTCTGTGTAATTTAAAGATGAGCAGAACAACAGTTGTTTATTAATTCAAAATATACATTTTAAACCTGACTAATACCTGCCTACTAAACCATTCTTATAGCTGTGGGGGGGCCTGAAATAGTCGGAATTGTCACACTTGTAGGCAGGGCTTTAAGTGGCCAGGTCTGCTGGGTCTCAGACCTGGCAATAATTAAAGACGAACATTGAGACGGGTCCTTATTAGGCCCTATATTCATGTCCTTAACTTTACTGGCAAAATGCTCATCTATTTTTGAACACTGAATATACAAAATGTTCAGCTAATCCATTTCAGCAATCTAGTTTCTGTTTATATTTCATGTTTTATTTAATCCTGCATTCTCTAAAAGTGTTCACAATTTCCAGGATGTTGTGTTTCTGTAGTTTAGCATATTACTCTTGCATTGTGCATACTTTGAACGGAGTCCTGTTCAGATGTTTATAATGGGCCTCGCTTGCGAGCTCTGGAGTTCAGGCTGAAGGCAGAGAGGGTTTCCCTATGTGTCTGTCAGTGGGCCAGAAACGTGTTCAGAAAACAAGCTCCTCCAATCATTGGCATCTCTGCAGAGTGCACAGAGCTATGGTCACGTATTCAAGTTGCAATTGTGATTCTGTGCAAATGTGTGTGAAAGAGATACTTCGTTGGATAAAATATTGAAAAGTAAAAGAAATTGCAGTGATTGTAAGTGAATGGGTACGCTGTGTGTTAGGAGGTGGTGAAGTGAGGGGGATACGAGGAAGTGCATTCAGGAGAGTAAAAAGAGGGGGCTGGAGAGTAAAGAGGTGAGGTGTAAGATATGCAGATGTACGTGATGTTGAGAGAAACCCCTTCTCCATTTTACCTCCACAATTACCAAAACAAGTCTACCCTTTTTGGATTTGGTTATTGAGCCAGGCAAAGGGACACTACAGACTAGGGTGCACCATAAGACTACTGATAAGAATGCACTACTAGCATTTACCAGTTTTCATCCACGGGCACTGCGCGAAAATTTACCAGTGGGACAGTTCTTTCGTATCCGACGGAACTGTTCCAAACTTAATGATTTCACTGCAGAGGTGAGCCTGTTATCTGCCAAACTGCACAAGAGAGGCTACCCTAATAAAATAGTGAAACGAGCAAAGAAGAGGGCACTCAATGCCAATCGGGAAAGTTTGCTATCTAAGGCTAACAGACCGCGAGTGGAAAAAACGGTTTTTGTATCAACCTTCAATACCGCATCACAACAACTCAAGCAAACAATTTTGAAAAATTGGAAAATCCTGAATTCTGGTCATTTACAAATGGAAAAACCTCTTTTCCCCTTTAAGCGCAGCCAAAATCTAAAGAATTTACTAGTCCACACTAGACCTAGAGCAGCGACTGGACATGGAGTTACGAGTACCATCACAGGTTTGACCCCTGTGATCAGCCACTATCGCTGTGGCTCATGCAGTGTGTGCCATCTTACAACCAATTCCAAACAGATTGACCTGGGTTTACCAACTCCCTGGGAACAAAGGTCACATACCAATTGCAACTCGCAAGGAGTAATATATCTAATCACATGCCCTTGCGGGAAACAATATATGGGCATGACATGTAGGAAGATTCGCACCCGCATCACGGAACATCGCAGCACTGTTAGATGTGGCATTTCTAACACAAAGCTGACTACCCACTTTGCAGAATTTGGACACACAGTAGAGGATTTACGGTGGACAGTTATAGAAAAACCCACTGCCAGCTCCCGTGGACAAGATGAGAGCAGAGCCCTCTTCGTGAGGGAACAGAAGTGGGTCTTCCGCCTCCACAGTGATCTGCACAGCTTGAATGATGAAATACCGTGGTATGCCTTGGGGAGATGAAGCAATCAAGTATGGGAGTGCACTCTCTAGATCTGGTAGTCAAATAACTAGACCCTAATTTTGCAGGCTCTGCAGCATGTTCAAGCTAGCTGTGATGAGGCCTCAATTATGATGTTGAGTGAGTGACTCCCTGTAGTAGAAGACTAGGAGTTTCCACTAAAGCACCCAGAGAATCGGTGATGAGGTCCTATTATCAGGGGTCAGGCTCAAACAATGGTATTTATTGACTTATTCCACGTAACAATAGTTCCTGAAAAAAACAACTATACCGCCTTATTTTTTGAAGATGAAACACTAGTATCAGATGTCGCTGTCGTTTTAATTCTAGACAGCTTACTGTACTGTTACTTTTTGGTATACTACGGAATACACAGGGTGACATGCAGGCTTTTGTAGGCACAGCGATGGATGTCCCAATGAGGATGTGAAAACTACCGGTCCCATCAGCACTACGCACGTAATGACATTTTTTGACGTGATTACGCGGAAGTGCTGGGACCGGGGGAGACGTGAGGCAGCGCTTATTACCACAGGCGCTACAACATGCCCGAATCTTCGCGGCGTCCTCTGGTATGCGGGCACTATTTGTGCTGGAGCAGTCCTGCAGAACAGTGAGTGGGGTGATTAGGCGACGGGTGACTCCTCCCTGATTTCCAATGGACTTTCGTTCTCTACTCGGGTCCTGCGGGAGCTGGGTAGGGAGATTATGACCATATATATTTTACCGAATTCCTTACCCCGGGTATGTAACGGGAGGTGAGTGAGGATGCGTGACATGCACAATATGGTCACATTGGGAATGGTCTTAGCTTTTGCATATAACAGGAGGCAAGTGTGGATGTTTGACATGCATAATATGGTTATATTGGGAATGACTTCACCTTTTTGCATGTTTCACCCACGAACACAGGTTGTGTTCTTTGGAGCTCCACCCGCTGACGCCATTTCGAGCCTTAAGAATCAGTAGACTCGGTAAGACGCTCATGCCCCCCCCCTTTTTTCTACGCTTCTATCTTTGGGGCTACTTTCTTTACAGTGAATGATGGGACATGTATAATGGGGATTTTCTAACCATCAAACATGGGTTGGACTACTTTTCTTCCCCATGCCGATTATCATGTTGTCTCGAGAGGGTGTCTGTTAATTATATTTTTTTAATGATTTGAGCTATTGAGTACGTAGGGATCGGGGCAATAAAAGCCTAGCAGTACTCTACTTCAGTATACCACAATGGATACTGTTTTGAAAATTACTATTTCCTTTTTAGTAATAACGATCCACGGGTGTGGAAGTACCCTCCACGTGGCTCCCTCTATCAATCACTGCATTGAGGTAAGAGGTGTGGTAGGATTTGGACAGTTAGACTGTCCTAACAAAGACCGATGTGACCCATATAATCGATGGCACGGAGCAACGGTCGAAACATGTTGACCACCGCAGTATGAGGAGTAGTGTTTGTGGATCTTGACTTCCTGCCTAAACACTTATACATCCTTCACTTTTATTTTAATCCTGACCTTGGGACCCATGAATAAAGTACCTGCGGACACCCATGAGCCAGTTTTAATGAGCACCTTCTAACTGCACTTTAAGTCTATCACTTACCCAATCCGGACGGACAACACTAATTGTTGTGATCACTGTATGTCACTTATATGTTGTTTGTATTTTTTGGTTTTGAGTAGTGTGTTTTTGTGTTCCCCCTCCCTATGCTCCGCCCCCTGCGTGGCTACGCGGGGGCGTATTGTAAGCAGACCCGATGATGAAGCATGTCACACACAATGTGTGTGTGTGAGGGCAGTTTTTTCAAATAATTTTGTTTTCCTTAGCCCTGTCTTTGCGTCGCAGTGTTTGTCGTTCCCCACCCCCTTTGGTGTAACATAGAATGAACACAACAGGAGTGATTGAGACAGTCTGAATACCACTACTTCTTTCGTAGGCCTCGGTAATGTTTAATTCACAACCTCAGTTTCAGAGTTGAAACATTTTCAATATTTATTATTTTATAAAAATCATTGTTGTTAACCATTTGTCTTAAACAGCTAACTACCATTGACAAAGCCAGTAGTCCTGCCTGGTACTAAGTGTGGGTCAGTTGTTGCATTATATACTCGGATGTGATAATATAAACCAAAATACTGGTTGTGTGTCACACTACGGGAATCAATTTAGTTTACACTTTTAAGCCATGCCCTTAATTACAGAAGCCACACCCTTTTTATAGAACGCCTACTTTTTTCATCCCTTTTAAAGCCCTCCTTGTAGGAGTATTAAGGTTAGTAGTTGTGTAGGTTCTGTCATTCACAGCGCTGGCAGGGGCAATGGATAGTTCAAGCTGCAGTGGCCTCATGAAGGTCCTGGCATTTATTTTATTACAAATTAAGCACTGAATTCTGCATTGCCGCCTGGTGCATTCAGTGTTAAGTGTGTTCCTTGAAGGGGAAATTTTGTGGGCATTTTTCCTCTTAAGGATGGAATATATTATGTACAGTTTACTCTGCAATCCATTATCTCGAATGTTCCAGATCAGTATCATATATTTAATATATGCAGGTAAGT
This sequence comes from Lissotriton helveticus, assembly GCF_964261635.1. Lineage (NCBI taxonomy): Eukaryota > Metazoa > Chordata > Amphibia > Caudata > Salamandridae > Lissotriton > Lissotriton helveticus. The sequence continues at coordinate 1,803,719,433 of NC_136065.1, read as the reverse complement.
TACATATAACAGTGCGCTTTAACTATTGCTCCTTCCACAGGAATGAACCTTTGGAATGTTGGTGCTCCATACCTGCCAACTCCCACGGTGCCATCGTGTGACACACAATATCAGCTCCCATCACACGGTCTCCCTGTGAGGAGCCGATATCAAACAGTGGCTGGGAAAACTAGCTGAAAACCACTGCGAATAGTGGTTTTCCAGCTTGTTTTCTGAGGCTTTGAACTGCCTACATCCTATAAGGGGTGTGAAAACACCCCCGGACATCTACACCACCCTCAGCGAGCTTTTTTTTTGGGGTGGAGGGGACTAGGGGGCAGGGTCGGATTGGGATTGAAAATCGGCCCGGGCTCACAAAAAAAATCGGCCCCAATTTGCATAATGCCTTTCCTCAAATCACTGATTCAGTGTAATTGCATTAAAAAGGGGGGCTTAAAAAAATGCACGCATTAGTTTACACTAGTGAATCACACCTGATAACAAGTGAGGCCAGTTCTACTGAGGCCCCGTGCCCCGCTCAGAATGTGCACGCGTTAATGGACCGGCCAGCAAGACAAAGGGAGTGGGGGTAAGGGGGACGGTGGCAGCTTTCCCTGAACCCGCTTGGCGCCAATCTTAGAGCATTTTCGCTCGTCATTGTTTTAAATTGTTTAACTGCAGAAAACCGCTCCGTGAGCCTGTGATTAGTTTTACTTTGTATTGAAGCAGCGTTTTAAAAAGGGGAAGTATTGCCTGCCTGTGTGAATACTGATTAATAGTTACACATTGTCAAAAAATACCGCTTACCCACACGCACTGAGGGACCAGCTCTTGTTGTTGCTCGACCTGTGCCTGCACGCCCAGTCCGACCCTCCAGCCAATCACGGGTGCGGAAGGCGGGGCAGAGCCAGGAACATCCAGGGAGGCGAGCGGTTAGCGCTCTAGCTCTCCCAGACTCAAGGGCTATAAACGTAGCGAGGAGGCACTCGCCATTGCGGTAAGGGGGACGGTGGCAGCTTTCCCTGAACCCGCTTGGCGCCAATCTTAGAGCATTTTCGCTCGTCATTGTTTTAAATTGTTTAACTGCAGAAAACCGCTCCGTGAGCCTGTGATTAGTTTTACTTTGTATTGAAGCAGCGTTTTAAAAAGGGGAAGTATTGCCTGCCTGTGTGAATACTGATTAATAGTTACACATTGTCAAAAAATACCGCTTACCCACACGCACTGAGGGACCAGCTCTTGTTGTTGCTCGACCTGTGCCTGCACGCCCAGTCCGACCCTCCAGCCAATCACGGGTGCGGAAGGCGGGGCAGAGCCAGGAACATCCAGGGAGGCGAGCGGTTAGCGCTCTAGCTCTCCCAGACTCAAGGGCTATAAAGGTAGCGAGGAGGCACTCGCCATTGCGGTAAGGGGGACGGTGAAAGCTTTCCCTGAACCCGCTTGGCGCCAATCTTAGAGCATTTTCGCTCGTCATTGTTTTAAATTGTTTAACTGCAGAAAACCGCTCCGTTAGCCTGTGATTAGTATTACTTTGTATTGAAGCAGCGTTTTAAAAAGGGGAAGTATTGCCTGCCTGTGTGAATACTGATTAATAGTTACACATTGTCAAAAAATACCGCTTACCCACACGCACTGAGGGACCAGCTCTTGTTGTTGCTCGACCTGTGCCTGCACGCCCAGTCCGACCCTCCAGCCAATCACGGGTGCGGAAGGCGGGGCAGAGCCAGGAACATCCAGGGAGGCGAGCGGTTAGCGCTCTAGCTCTCCCAGACTCAAGGGCTATAAAGCAACTCGTCGGCTCAACGCGCAGTGTTGACGCGCAGTGTGGCGCCTACTCCTGCGCCTAAGACGAGCCAAAGACCAGCCCGTCTGCGCCCGTCCGCGACAGGACGGGGCCAGGGGCAGGGGGCTATGGCGGATTCTGCCATTTGCTCGGAGTCAGACCGGTGCCGATTTCTTTCATACACCAGCCAGGCCCTAATTGATATGGGCAGGGATGTTACTGCTTTGTGCTCCCACAAGGTAGGGAGTAACTTGGAGGGACCGTTTACCTGCAGGGAATGCTCAACGCAATTCACTATAAATGCGGTAATTACCCCGTGTCAGTTAGGGTCTATTTCATCTGTCTCTGCTAAAGACCCCATAAAGTTGATCATCAGCCCTTTCAATGACCCCCTTTTAGACTGCAAGAACCTATTGTGTAATGTTCGCTCCTTGGTCATGCATTGTACTCAAGTCTGGGATCTCCTTACATCAGAGAAACCACATCTTTGTTTTCTGACTGAGACCTGGCTTAAGCCCCATACGGTTCCGGCTATTACATTGGGGGTGCCGTCGGGATATAAAATGGTAAGGATGGACCGCCCTATTAAAACTGGAGGTGGGCTAGCCATTGTTTTCAGGCAGGATATGGAGGTGGTTGTCACGGTTGTGGCTCCTCAGGATCGAAGAGATGCTCTATAGGGGTCCACCTCCCGACGTCCCTGCACTCTGGTGTCTACACGATACAGAGAGCAAGATAGTCAGGCGAGGGAAAAAGTCGGGGCTAAAGAACCCCTGGAAGTCAGGTCCTGCAACAACAAAGAAAAGAACACGTATAAGAACACGTCCTCTCTTACAGTTACAGTAAATGACAAATAACATACAGGAGTATACCTGAGATGTTTCCAGGAGGCGACCCCTTCCCGTTCCAGCTCCGTCAATGAGGAAAGAACGAAGCTTCAACAATGGTGGAAGAACGCTTCCACGGGAAAACGGGAAATGACTGACTCCCCAGTTCAAACAAAGAAGAAGAAAAATAAACTAAGCCCTCCCAAACAGTACTGGAAGTAAATGAGTTCCAAGAGGGTGCAAATCCAGCGTCTCTTGACTCCACAGTAAAGGAACCCCACTGCAAAGGAGAGCGCACTCAGCCGAGTGTTCAATAACACAACCCAAGAATGAGTGAGGGTGCGGAGGGGGCAATCCTGCGTCTCCCACACCACTCCAAGAAGTAACTGAGCGGCGATGCCAGCCGGCACCACCACAGGCACAGGGTACTTCCTAAGGCGAACGCGGAGGGGGCAATCCAGTGTCTCACGCGTTGCGCCTAGAAAGTGTATCTGGGCAACAATACCAGCCGGTAATGTTCCTCAAACAGATATTCTCCGAAGCTCGCGCTGAGGGGGCAATCCTGCGTCTCACGCGCTAACTTCTCCAGGACAACAGAACCAGCCGGTATCTGCTGCGGCTCCCCGAACTAGAGAAGACAAGGTTGATGGCAAGAGCGCTGAGGGGGCAATCCAGCGTCTCACGCGCCTCACCTAACCCTTGGCAAACAGTAGACAACACCAGCCGGTGTTGTCGATGGATTCCCAAAACAGGTGAGAAGGCGGAGGGGGCAATCCTGCGTCTCCCGTCTTACTCACCGCTCCAAAATAGGCAGCCCAGCCGGTACCTGCCGCGACAAAGTCCGTGGTTCAGCCGAACCACGAGAGGGTCTTGTTCCACAACCACAGAACAAACACCAGAACTCCGTCAAAACTCCGCCAACTCCGCGGGGACAGGGCGTCCGCCTACAGCCCTTCCAGAATGACGAATCACGAGCACCGTTGTTTAGTTCCCATGATGTTTATGCTTTCTCGGTCCCCGCCCACCTCCCTAAGCCTTCTGGGAGATGTAGTTCTACAGTTTAGGCAGGCACCCAGGTCGGATCCTGACAGTGGTGGTTACCGAGACGGTGTGCAATTCTCAAATGGAGCTTCTAATCTTCACCATTAACCCCAGTTCTAGGGAAACCAGGAAGGGAGCTTTGGTATATCGACCCCCTGGTCCTCTCGGGAATTTTTCCCTTAACCTTGTTGAAGTCCTAGCTCCCTATATACAGGCAAACTCAGATTTTATTCTGGTAGGGGATTTTAATGTTCACAGTGAAATAGATACCTGTGTGGAGGCACAGACACTATTGGCGGATCTGGCCACTCTTGGTTTTAACCAAATGAATCAGGGACCCACACACATAGCGGGCCATACATTGGATCTTGTGCTTCACACTTCTACAATGATTAAATGTCTTCCACCTATTCAAATGGACTGGACTGACCACTTTATCATAGAATTCCACACTCGTTCCATTCAGAGGGTAAAGGGCATACAGAGGACTATGGCGGATGTCAGAAGACCCTGGAACAGACTAACATCAGAGAATTTTAGGGGTAAATACACAGAACCCAATTGGGCTGAATGCGGCGATAATGTCACCACTGCATTAGCCAGGTTTAATGAAGCTATAACTACAACTATAAATCATGTTGTCCCTCTGAGGATATATAAACCACGGCCTGCCCCTAAACAAGAGGTCTGGTTTACGGAAGATCTCAGACAATTAAAGCTAACTACAAGGAAGCTAGAAAAACGTTGGAGAGTCACACGCAGGGCTGAGGATAGAGAAAATCACAGGTTTTCCCTAAAAAGCTACCATAAAGCTATCCGGTCTGCTCGGAAACACCATATAGCGGCTCAACTAACAGCAGCTGGGAAAAATGCTAAAATTCTCTACCAAATTTTACAAACATTTACTAAGCCCATTGCATGTGAAACTGAGGGGATCGAGTCCCAGGAACTCTGCAATAACATCTCACAGTTCTTTGTTAGAAAAATTGAAGGTATTTATACCAAGATCTTGACCTCAAATACCACCTCTCATAACACTGAAACTGGTGATAGTCTGCCACACCTTAGTATAGCAGGAAACAAGGATAACAGTCTCACTGAATTCCCACCAATATCTTTGAAGGAGATAACCACCCTAACCACTCAAATAAAAAGTGGGTGCCCTTCAGATGTTATTCCAGCACGGGTCATGTCGCTTTTAAGCGACGATCTGGGTGTGGGAATTCAACAGGTTGTTAACTTATCCTTGAGTACAGGGGAAGTTCCCCCTGACTGGAAGCATGCCCTGGTGCGGCCTTTACGGAAAAACAACTCTATTCCGTGGACCGACCTGACTAACCTAAGACCTATTTCTCTCCTCCCTTTTTTGGGGAAGCTCACTGAGAAGTTTGTAAATCAACATCTATCTAAATATACTGAAAGTACGGGGGGACTAGATACTTCTCAATCAGGCTTTAGGCCAAGGCACAGCACTGAGACCGCCTTGCTGTCCGTTGCTGACGATCTTCATATGCTACAGGATAAGGGTTACTCCGTTATCCTGGTGCTTTTAGATCTGTCAGCGGCGTTTGACACTGTGTCACACGAGATCATGACCTCCAGACTAGTTGACATCGGTCTGGGAGGCAAGGCGCTGGCCTGGTTAAGGAGTTATTTCATAGAACGTACCCAAGAGTCATACTGGGTCCTTACCAGTCTGAGGAGGTGGAGATCTCCAAAGGGGTGCCACAGGGCTCCTGCTTGAGCCCAACGTTATTTAACATCTACGTGGCACCCCTAGCGAACATCATGAGATCCCATGGGTTTATCCCTGTAACGTATGCAGACGATACCCAACTCCTCTTCCCGTTTAAAACTATGACTCCGCAAGTACATAGCTCCTTTTCCCAAGGGATGAAAGAGGTGGCATACTGGATGGCAGCAAACTTCCTCCAGTGCAACGTCTCCAAGACAGAGGTGATGCTCTTTGGGGAAGCCAAACGTCTGTGGACCCCTGACTGGTGGCCTCAAGATCTAGGCCCAGTCCCCGAACCCAAGGCGGTTGTGAAAGATCTGGGAGTTAAACTGGATCAGGAACTCAATCTTAAACATCATGCCAATCAAGTGGTGAGTTCCTGTTTCCATGTAATTGGGCTTCTCCGACGGGTATTCCCATTGCTTCCAGATACCACCAGGAAAACTCTAGTTCAGTCGCTCGTTTTGAGCAGACTGGACTATTGTAATGGTTTGCTGCTAGCAGCAAATGAGGGGATTATTGCCAGACTGCAAGTGGTGCAGAACACGGCTGCTCGCCTTGTTCTTAATGCCCCAGCCCGCACACCCTCTAAACCACTGTTAAACAAACTCCACTGGCTTACAGTGAAACAGAGAGTGTTGTTTAAAACCGGGTGCATTATTCACAAGTGCATCTCGGGTAATGGTCCCAATTACCTGTCTCAAAAATTTCACCCCTACATTCCCTCAAGATCTTTGAGATCTGGAGATCGTGAACTGTTGGTTGTCCCCAGGTTCTGGAAGACAAGACAAGGGGGAAGGGCGCTATCAGTAGCAGGCCCGAAGTTCTGGAATGATCTTCCTTATGAACTTAGATCATGTAAAGAACTTTTCCCCTTTAGGAAAAAACTAAAAACTTTTCTGTTTAACTATTAGTTCCTGTTGGACATTTTATAAATAAATGATAGGATAGTGTTCTAAGATGCTGCCAAGGGCGCGGAGATACTCCTTAGGGAGTCGATTCCCAGCGCGGTACAAGTGTGCAAATAAATAAAATAAAATAAATAAATAAATACCTCTTCCTGTTGCTACCCCGGGGGTGGGGGACCGGCGGTGTTGGTGGCGGGGAGTGGTAATGAGCGCCAATCTGCCTGCAGAAAGGCCACTCAACCACCCACTGGGCCGCTGGCTGTATTCAGAAAATAAAGACACCGTCCAAATCGGCCCCAGACTGCTCAAAAAAGCAGCCCACAACAGGAACTCAGACACCGGCCCCTCGGGCATTGCCCGAATGCCCGCGTAACCAATCCGAGGCTGCTTGGGGGCAATCTGGGGTTCAAAAGTGCCTTGTAGCTATTTCTCAGCACGAGGCCCCCCCCCCTTCAAGGCCTGCCCCCTCCTCACACGGTGAGATTGTTCTTCAATTTGGCAGGCATGGTGCTTGGTATTCTTTCATGTTATCTGTGAGTGTTCTGGATCGCACACCATCCTCTACTCCTAGTAAACCGACCACTCTTCCCCAGCATCTGGACCGATCATCAATATACATCCACCCACTTAAACAAGAGAAAAGAAAAACCTTGAAAGAAGTAATAGCTCTTTCCATCGTTCGCTACCACTAGGAGGTGACAGGGGTGCTAGCCTTGTAATTCCAGCAAGAACTTCCAGGCCCACTGACTACTGGATATGAGCTGTGCGGCTTTCCTGTGTTCCTGCGCAGAGGGCAGGTCCCAATTTGATGCGCCTCACCCGTAGACAGTTACATTTTCTTGATAATAGTCAATCATATTACAATACATTCATTGTTATGAGGCCACTTGGGTGCAATTACCACCTCATTCCTAGTGGTCACTGCTACATCCACCCAGGGCCGGACAGAGAACCAAAAGCAGCCCTAGCTAGTTTTGTCATACCAGACGCCCACAACGCATACAGATAGAGCGAAGTAAAGTCAGAGGTACCCACGCCTTTATGGCAGTAGTGGTTAATTTGTAAAAAAAAAAACACGCGGGGCTCTCGTCAGGAGGCAGCTTGCATCAGCTCATTGTTCCTGTTAGAGCTGCCTAAAACAGAACCAACTACAAACTATGAAAGTGGGGAGAGAATGTGGCGTAATGTCCAGAGCTGCTGACTTTAGAGCTTGGGAACAGGTTCGAATTTCGGCAGCAGCTCAGCATCCTGAGATTCAGGGCAAATCACTTAATCTCCCCATCAAAAAATAAATGTGTCTTTAACTGGTGCTCCTGAAAAGTGCTTGTGTTGATGATTAAGTGCCGGTGCTGAGAACTGGAAAGCACCGGCTCAGATAAAGCACTGCGTGGCACGTTTGAGAGGTTCTTCACTCATAATTTTTTTTAATTGGGGAAAACTGACACATTTGCCAACGTATTATTTGCCATATACTACCAATTCTCGCATCTCTTTTCTCCCCCAATACCCCTTTCTTCTGCCTGGTCATTCTTTCTCTTGATCCCCTCACCTCCTATTGTCTAACTTACAGGATTTCAATGATCACTCCTGCCCCTCCTTTCTTATGCTCCCTACTTCTTTACTTTTGCTGTCCTTCTACCTCCCTTGTTATAACGTCAATCTTCCATCTCTCCGTTTCTCTCTGCGTGTCTCCTTTTCATTGCTCGCCTCGCTGTCTTATCTAATTTCCTGAGCAATTCTCTCTCTGCCTTTGCTCTTTTAAAATGTATGCTCCTTCTCCTTTTTTGCCCCTGTTTCTGGCTACCTTCCCTCTCTACTTTCTCCATTCTGCTCTTCCTTATACCCCCTGTCTCCCCTTAGTTCTTCTCTGTCTCCCTTCTACATGTTCTGGTCTCTCCCCTGTTCTCCCCTCCTTTAAGAGCACAGATGACTGGTAATGATTTGTGTTTGTGAGAGAAGTTGCTGGTCAACGTGTGACATCCCTTGACTTTTACGTCAGTGTGTAGAAGTTTGGGAATAATAAAAATACGTTGATAATGAGTTTACCTAAATGCACACTTTGCTCATTTAGAGAGTTAAGTTCTAATGCACAATGCAGCCAACGCAAGCCTTCATGTTTACATGCTACTTTCTCCACCTGCATGTCACAGATGTTAGATTTTTCACCATTAGGACTGTGATGCCGTCACAGCCTTGCCTCACCAAGCTAGGCTGAAATACCATACACCAAGCATCACCCTCAGAGCTTCTCATTAACTAGGTGCTGCAGCTCCATTCGACTGCAGTTAGGCTTGTATTTTTGCTGCTGGCTGCTGGAAATGCTGACTCTGGCCCAGACCTTTAGTGCGAGCGGCTGCCAGTAGGTGAAAATAGGCCCTCCTGCTTCCTTCATATCACTCTTCACCCATCTTGCAATAGTTGCCAATGATACTGGGCTATAAGGCTTTACATATGAATTCAACAATTGAGTCACACCATCTGCTCGAAACCCCTTTATCCTTGTCTCAAAGTCCCTGATGCAACTCACCACACAAAACTTTGGGAACTCCTCAAATTTTGGATAAAGCATTGATTCTGACATAGTCTTAGTTCTATGCCAGATTTCAAAAAGTACTTCGTCTGATTGGTCAACCTTACTTCCTAAGTCTAATGTTTGACCATCTGACCCTCTCCTGATTGAAATGAAACAAAGAAGAGTTGCCAACTTCCATATCAGTTCTCTCAGTAATAGAAATCTATTTCCTGGCCAATCATTGAACAATTTAAAAACTAAATTTACACCCCAAAGAATTCAGTATCTGTACTTAGGGGGTCTTTTCAAGTGAATACCCTTCATTACTCCACAAATCAACCAACTTCTACCTATAGACAAACCCTCTAAGAGAGAATGTCCTGTTGCAATTGTTGACCTGTAACTATTCACTGTCCTATAAGAAAAACCTTTTCCAAACAATTCTGCCCACAAATTGGCTACCTCTATCTCATCTGCTTCCACATGATCCAAATCCCTTTCCATGCACCAACAAAACCAAACATTCCATGCACTTTGATATCTCTTTATTGTCCCTGGTGCCCGAGATTCATTTAGAACCTCATCCTCGAAAGACCTCTGAATATTTCTGAACCCCTGATATTTTCCATACTTGAAGGTTGAGCATACCTGCTTCCACCAACGGATGATCTCCTCCATCTACTCCAATCAGCATTCATTTACATGACCTTACCAGAAAAAGAATTTCCATCGTCATCTTCATTACTAATGGAAGTGATATCTGTGTGGTCCAAAAAGGAGTCACTCCAAACTTTGACTCTTTGTCTCCTTACATGAACCAATACTCTCTGAAACATGGAAAATGGCGGGAATGCATATCCCTTCAGACCTTGCCAATTCTATGTGAAGACATCCACCAAATTGAGCTGCGGAGTGATGATGATCGAGAACGGTGCTATAGTCAAAGTGGACAAGAAAGTAAAAATAATTCTCAACCGGAGCAAACCTAATAAAAGAGTGTAAATAGAGTCCAATCAAAAAAGTACTTTTTTACAGTTCAGTATTTTCAAATTTTATAATCTTCTTTATTTCTTCAGTAGTTGATATGCAGTCACAACGCACAGTTCTTCAGATTTATTTCTTAGTATACAGTTCGTTGCGAACTGTATACTAAGAAATAAATCTGAAGAACTGTGCGTTGTGACTGCATATCAACTACTGAAGAAATAAAGAAGATTATAAAATTTGAAAATACTGAACTGTAAAAAAGTACTTTTTTGATTGGACTCTATTTACACTCTTTTATTAGTTTTGCTCAGGTTGAGAATTATTTATTTCTATGTGTAATAGTCATACTTTGTATGCCTGTTTGATTACAACTTTTGACAAGGGTTGTATCTCCGCCTTAGAGCATTAACTAGTCTATCTAATAAGTAGAATTTGATAACTAAACACTATCTATTGCGCATATAATTCCCTCTTGTCAGTTCTTGCCCTATATTAAGAGAGGAAAAAGGGTTTGTGAATACTTTATTTCTGGTGAAAATCTGGTAAAAAAGAAATACAAGGGCTGGAGACCAGTATTAAATGTATGTACATTTTTGTAACTTGTCGCCATTTCAAGATAGAAGAGACATATTGTAGAAAATGGATTGGATGATGGAATTGAATTTTAAGGATGCTTATTTCACAATTCCGATGGATTTGGTGAGTCAACCGTTTCTAGAGTACTGGTGTTAATTCTAGTGTCTTCCATTTGGTCTTTCATCAGCCCCTTGGTGTTTTACAAAAGCATTGAAGTCAGTAGTGGGGTTGAGAACAGGGTGTGAGAATGGTAGTTAATTTGGATAATATTCTCATTAAGAACCAGGAGTTAGAGATTTTGGAGAAACATTTGACTATGGTGAAAGGTTAGTTGGAAAGTTTATGAATCCAGATTTTGTGAATCTGGAAAAGTCAATATTACGACCAGCGTACAGGATGGAGTTTTTTAAGTTTCATCATAGATATAGAAAAACAATTCAGCTTCAGTTTCCAGAAAGGAAAATAAAGTTGATAAAGAGAGAAGTGAGTCACCTGATAGGAAGACAAGTGGTGACTTTGAGAGCGATAACTCGAGTGGTAGGTCTGCTTTCTTCTTCAATAAATGCCGTTTTCCCAGGTCCATAGCATTAAATGGCTCTTCAGCATTTGAAAACCATGGGTCTATTGAAAGTCTTTGTTGTTAGGATAAGTTGAAGGTTACAGTTAAAGTGAAGTAAGAGTTAACTTGGTGGTTGGAGAATCTGGAAGCTTGGAATGGTCTGGCTATTTTTGGGAAAGGTCTGGATTTTGTTTCAAAGTCAGATGCAAGCACCTTAGGCTGGGGACAGATGTGTTTGGGTCAAGAAACTGGAGGAAGGTGGAAGATTGAAAAGAAAAAGGAGCACATAAATGATTTGAAAATGAAAAGTAGGTTGGTTTGCCTTATGCAGTTTGAAGGACTGTTTGCAGTGTTGTTTTGTTCTTCTGAGGATGAACAGTACTACTGTAGTAATTTATATAAACAAGTTGGGGGAAGCAGGTTAAAGAAGCTGTTGGAAATTGCAATGGAGATGTGGGAGTTTTGTTCAGAACACAAGATAGATTTAACAGCTCAGTATTTGCCAGGGAAGGACAATGTGGTGACAAATTAGAATTCTCAACATCTCAGGGATTACAGTGAGTGGAAGTTCAGAAATGATATATGTTTGAAAATAGAGTCAAATTTGGGTTGTTTTGAGGTAGATTTATTTGCTTCACGGTTGACTTTACAAAAGAAGAGTTATTTTCAGTTGGCGTGCGGATCCAGGAGCCATGCACACAAATGAATCAAAAAAGGGAATCCACACCCAACTCCATCACTGACTGAAACCAAATTTGTGTCACCCCCAAATGGGGTCACCAAAACGATTTGACATCCCTGGCTCATCACCTGGACCAATACCCTCTGAATCATCACAAAAGGAGGGAATGCATAACCTCCCAGACCCAGCCAACTTTGAGTGAAAGCATCCACTGAACATTCTTCCACGCCAACTGATATATTTCTCTTTCTGACAAATACCCTGTTCTCTCAACAACGCCACTACTGTCTTCATACCTCTGTAAAACACGAAGGGGCTGATGAAAGACCAAATAGTAGACACTAGAATTGAAAAAACTACCCATCCCACCTGAACTGTAGAAACTGTTGACTCTCCAAATCCATCAGACTTGTGAAATAAGCATCTTTCACTTACAATGTCACAATCCAATTCTTATGCTTTAATATGTCTCTTAGCATAACCACACCTTCCATCTTGAAATGGCAATAAGTTACAAAAGCATTCACCGACCATACATTTATTACTGGTCTCCAGACCTTGTCTTTCATTTTGACCAGAAACAAATACACACAAACCTTTTGTGTTTTTCGTCCACTTTAACTATAGCACATTTCTCCATCATCTGATGTATTACCACATTGATGATCTGTCTTTGGCCTTGCTGGAAAACAAACTCCCTTGATTCCTTCTGCTGCACTGGAGTCTCCTCTAATTATATCTTGTAACCATCCACAGATATAAAATAGACCGGCCTGAAAACGTCAGCATTTGACCAATTTGCTGCTTTCATCACATCATCCAATTGTGTTCCTGCTGTAAAAACTTTCGAAGTCATCGCCCCTCACATGATATGCGATTTCGCATTCCACTTTTTCCCCACCATAATACTTCATGCCGGCTGCTGTGTAATCCCAGATTCCTGCTGAATATTTGCTGGTCCGCATATTTGGCTGAAGAATGTACCAAGGAATGCCCCATAAGCCAGGTTACTGTCTTGGCTCCTGGACCATGCACACAGCCTGCATTAAAAGAGAAACAGCATTAGCCCGACGTCTCCAGACCCCTCTCATATTTCCCTATGCACTCTCTGTCCAGTCGAGCTATTCTTGCATTTATTTTCTGCCATAGCACTTGCAACAGCGGGACTGCCACCTACCAATCCTCTGAATATGATTCCATCCCCACCCCAGGCTTGCTGCCACTGCCTATATCCTGAAAAATTGTTTCCCGAAAGCCGCCGGATCTCTTCCCAAACGACGAAGATCCATGTGCAGCACCACCAACAGTTGGGGAGCCGACATCGAACTCCCACCTTGCTGACAAAATATTTCCATGTACCTACACCCTAGCCAAGTTAAAAAAGATTGCCAATCACACACTGGGCACGCCGCTTCGCTCCCTCTTTTGCTTAACCAGACCTATTTCCCTCTGCCTTGTCGATCAGTTTTTGAACGTTGCAGCCACATCCCCAAACGCCCTGGATCCAAGCGCACTTCATCATGCAGTAAACCTGTTGACACCAATAGCTCAGACACTTGAAAAGACCAAAAAAACATCCACATCATGCAAAGCCAGAAAATAGCTAACTCAAACCCAATATAACAGCAGGCTGGTAGTACAGCCAACAGTTCCACCAACAATTCGAACATGATGGCCTCCCTCGGTGCTACCCACTTCTCACTCCTTTGTTTACCCCAACCTTTCAACATATGGCCTAAAATCGATTCCTTGGCAGGGTAAAACCCCCAATGCAGCTTGCCGTAGAACAAAACCACAACCAACTTGCCCCCAATCATGTTCGGTAATAAATCCTTGTCAAGACAGAAAAGTACAAAACATAACTCTCTTTTTTTTATCTCTTTTGATCCTGATCCCAGCACTGCGGCCCATTTTCTTCAAAAGCCCACGTCCACGGCAGCCCGTAACTCCTCTTTGTAAATGGCCAGGACATTGGATCCGTCAAGGGTGCAGCATCACCCCTTTGGAGTTTTTGGGAGCTAGGTAACAGTCAGGATCCCTCAACCAGCCAGATGACCCTCATTCACCCATGTCCCAGACCTCGTCCGGAAGAGGCATCCTGACTGCGTCCACCCAGGGTGACATGGATCGAAAGCGTTGCCACTGCAAATCAAATAAAGCATCCGCAATGTCATTCTGGGCTCCAGGTACATGTCGAGACTTGAAAACAATATTAAAACTTAACACATCAGCATAAAGGGTCTCAACAACCGCAGTGCCCATAGATCCCTGGCCTTCTGTCTGTTACCTAGCTCCACCACTGACATTTTGTCAACATGGAATAGCACTGTTTTGTTCACCATCTCCCCACCCCACAACTGTAGCGCCACCAGCAAATGAAAAAACTCCAAAAGGGTGATGCTGCACCCTTGATGGAGCCAATGATCTGGCCAACCTTCGGCACACTAACGACCATCCCAATAGACCAAAACTGTCTCTGCCCCCCACGTCAGAGAATATCTGAATTTGCCTTACTGAGTTTTCATCCCAGAATTTAATGGGCACGCCATTAAAGTCTGTCAAAAACGTCCTCCCTAACCCGAAATCAGCCCTGACTGCCATAGAATTCCTGGCCCTATGGTGGGGCAAGGTTACCCCAGACATGGCCATGCCCAGTTGCCTGCAAAAAGTTCACCTTGCTCGCACCACGCAGCACGCAAAGTTTGGGAATCAAAGCAACTTCTGTACCCTTTTGTAGCTCAATCCTTCGTTCGCCCATCACTTCCAAGAAGAAAACCTATATCTCCTTCACTTTGGCCTGTGGTAACCTTGCCACCATCGAAACTGTGTCCAATTCAATGACTAAAAACGTCAACACCACCTGTGGACTCTCCATCTTCTCAGGTGCCAGAGACACCCCAAAAAACTCCGCCATCTTTTGGAAATGTTGCAGGCACTCACCCAAATCCTTCCTGCCCACAAACAAGAAATCGTCTAGGTAGTGGGACACCTACCTGTGGTCAATGGATTTTGTAAAAACCCATTGTAAGAAGGTTCTGAAGGCTTCAAACAGCGCACAGGGGACAGCACAGCCCATCGGCAGAACCTTGTCCCCGTAGATAAATTCACCAAACAGCATGCCCAACTTTTGCAAATCCTCTGGGTGTATGGGGAGTAGAGCGAAATGCCGACTTCGCCAACTCGGCCCCACGACCACAGCTCCGCACTAGAGCCACAGCATTGTCTACTGACGAGTACAGCACCCTGGAATCCTCCTTGGCGATATTGTCATTCTCCAACGGACCTTCCGGCCATGATAGATGATGATGAGCCAAAATTCACCTTCTTCGGCATTACCCCCAGTGAAGACACAATCACATCTGCCATGGGCCACTCAGTATAAGAACCGGCTATTCTACCCTCTGTAATCTCCTTGGCCAGTTTGTGAGCTACCAGCTAGCTGCATGAGTGGAAGCGGCTGATTGGGTGGATGGCATCCACTGCATCCAACTTTCTGAGTCAACCTGCCCCCATGGCTTGTCCAGGGTCAGGCTAACCTGTGCCTAGAACTCTTCATTAAAGCTAAGCCATGCAAAACCCCCAAAATGCATTTGGGCCTTCCTGATTATGCCCATATATTTAAACAAAGCTATTGTCCTGTCCTCATGATTCACACAGTAAAAAGCTGACGTACAGTTCTCCATGTTAATCAGCACCCTAGCCCACCTTGTGAGCTCCCATTCCTCTTCTTAAAAACGTTCCTTTGCCTGTGTGTCCCTGTGCAAAAGTTTGAATACGTCTACGTATTCGTGTTTCTATATTCTGTTCTTGGTCTTGTCGGACAAGTGAGACCCAAACGGCATTGCCAGCCCCATATAAGGGTGTCTTTTTTTATGTCTGTCTTCATCCGTGTCTTTATCACCCATATCTTTATCTGACTCTGTGGAACTATCTGACTCGCACCTTTTATAACCCTTGTTTTTTTTCCACTTGCACACTTACGTGATTCCTTACCATGTGTGGGTTCTTTAGTTTTATCTTTCTTTTCTGTGACTTCCCTGTCACCCACCCCTATCGACCTCTGTTTTGGTCCTCCCTTCTGCAAATCCCTAGAGCCCAAAACTGACCACTGTTCCCCCGTACGTAAAGGCAATGGTTCAGTGTGCCCTCGTTCTTTCTTATGGTCGCCTTTGTTGTTCTTCTCTTTGTCCTTGAATTCTCTCTGGTCCGCACTTGACTGCTGTAAGACATTAATTGGAGCACAGTTGCGGGCCCTTCGCTGGCGCTGCGTGGAACCTGCTTGCCTACTTCCTCTTCTGCATGCAACTCGCCCTCCTCCCATTCATCAATCTTATAGTCCAAGATCAGTGAATCCTCACTGACACCCTCCACACACTCTTCCTGATCATGCCTCTTTCGCTCCAACTCGCTCATATTCATCCTCATGCAATGGATAATTCTCGGCGTGGCTGAAGTAATGGGCCCACTCCATCGGGGTCAGGTTGGCTGCCGCGGACCCCTCCATTTCTTTTGGCGAGCACCTCAAGGCCATTGTGTGCCCCGATGGCAGCTCCCCCATCTGCAAGCCTTCATTGCTGACATTGTTTTGACCCCCCCGGCTGCACAAACCAGGAGGGTCATGTGCAGCACTGTGCCCTTGAGCCGTCAAAGCCCATCCCTTCTCCTCTCTGGGCCCCCCATCTGCCGGAACCCGTACCCAGTGGCATAAACCCCCTCTTTACCCACCTGTCATCAGTAACTGTCCCTCCATCCCCAGCCTTAACACCTAGCACCTGTTTCCTGGCTAAATCCTCCTCTTCGCAGGCCCTACACATTGCCTACCAGAGTGCCTCGGTTTCTTGGACCAGGCAGCGCCGTTCTCTGATCTGGGCTACAATATTAGCTGATGCCCATTTGCTGCAATGTGCCCCTTGCCCTTGTGCCCCAGTTGCTGCCCCCCCTCTGCTCTGTCAGCCTCAACTATTTCACCCTCCCTCAACTGGCTGTCACTACCTGTGCCTTTCAATTGTTTGAGGGTGGGGTCCTTGGCCCTGGGCCCTTTTGCTGCCTCCATGTTGTCATTAGGGTGAGGTAGGGTTCATGTCCTGCCCCCCTCCTCGTGCACCCGTACCTTTGAGGCCCAGTTGGCCCACTGCCTTGCCGTGCTGGGCCTCCACTGTGTAGCTTTGCTCCTGCTGGGACCCGGCCCCACCCAAGGCTTCCTCTAAGCCCTGCTGGGCAGGAGAGCTCATTCAGTTGCAGCTGGGCTGGGAGGCTGACATGCCTCGTGTCACTGCTCCCACTTGCACTCCCACACCTCCCGCTCCTCCCCCGCACGGGCTGACTCACTGTAGTAATTACCCAGGAATCAATAAGTGATGATTAAAGTTCTTTATTTCCATTAAATGCTGTACCCACGACCAGACGCTCACGCCGCATACCAGGATCTCCGACAACTAACTAACGTTGTTGGAATCCTGGCATGCGGAGTTCTGCATCAGATCGTGGAACTACATACGAATAATGTACAGTGCAAGAGAACATCCTCGTGCCAGATCCCCATCACGAGGACGTCAACATAGGAGATATATTACATCTTCCTCCTTATAATGAAAGAAAATAAATTGCAAAACAGAATGAATATATGAACCGAATACCAAAGGAACAAAATAAAAAAAACAAAAATATGCCATGTTTTAAGACATCACAAAGTCATTACATTTTTAGGGTAACTTTCTGCATCGAGTTTTCAAATCAGTTGAAGATACTAATGCATCATTATTTGTTTTAACAGAAATGGTGTCAGGAACACTTTCATGACTAGAATGTAAATCACGAACAGGAGAAGCTTTTTCAAAATTAGGAACAGTATCATGAGCAAAATGAATCCAATCAGAATCATCACGACTGTAGAGAATAATCAAAGAATCAGCTTGGGAGTCAGAAAGCAAAACAAGCGATCTTTGATTCCACCAGCCCTTTTTACCAAGAAGAGCTGAACTTTTACTGACACAAGTGACTTGAACAGGTGGAGAACATTTTGAAGACCCCTTAAGAATTTATTTAGGATTCTTAATAAGAACCCAATTACCAGCCTTGAGAGAAATGGAATTGAAGCTTTTGCCAGCATCATGAAACGATTCCATGTAAGACTGTTTATTAGAAACTCTAGATGCCACTTCTTTGTTACAATGATGATCATTGACATGCTTCTTACCTAACCAATTGGGAAACAAATTGGTATGAGGAGGTCTGCCTCTCAATAGAGAAAACGGGGAAACACCTGTAGTACAATGAGGAGAAATATTGTAAGACAAAAGTTTTGATTCTAAAAAATCTTGAACATCGTGTTGAGAGGAAATAGCAGTCTGAATGGCATCTTTCACTAGTCTATTGGCTCTCTCCACCAGGCCATTAGAGGTTGGGGAGCAACTTTTAAGTGTATCACATCACAATCAGTGAGAAATGAAGTGCATTTTTGAGAAATTAAATAGGTGCCATTATCTGAAACTAAAACAGAAGGAAATCCTTCTACAGATAAACTTTATGGCATTAGAAGAAGTGGGAGCTTCACAAATAAATCTACTTAGAGTGGTAATCAATCAGCAAAATTATATACCTAATATCATGAGGTAATAAGTCATAGGGACCACAGAAATCTAAGCCAACTTTGTCCCAAGGTTTTGTGGGAAAAGAAACTGGATATAAAGGGGTGTTGATAAGTTTCCATTTTTTGTCTGACAATAAACATTCAGGATAAGAGTCAATATAAAATTTCACTTGAGATTCCAAGGATGGCCACCAATAGTAAGTCTTAATGAGTTGAGAAGTTTTGGATATCCCTAAATGGCCTCATGGGCAAATTTGATGATGTCATTCCTGATATCAAAAGGTGTAACAAACAAATCATGTCTCATGACCTGATCATTAACGAGGGATAATTCAGAAGCAACCATGGCAAATGCTTTCAACTCATTAGACAGCTTCCTAATTTCTGGCCAACCTACAACAATGTCGTTTGAAACCAGATTGAGATTCTCATCCTTTTCTCGCGCTCTTATCCAGGATTCTTATGTGATGCTAGGGAATGAATTAATAGCATCAAGAGTTGCAATGACACATTCTGTGTCTTCTGAACTCTCATTTTCTGAAGAATCATGCAAAGCCATACGAGACAGGCAATCGGCTCTGAAATTTCTTCCGCCAGATATATGTTTTATCACAAAACGAAACTCTTGAAGTTTAGAAAGAAGTCTAACTAACCTCGATGAGGTTTTTCCCAGACCATTGCCAGTTAAAAGTTGAGCAAGAGGCTTATGATCTGTGAAGAGTTCAAATTTGGGTCCCTAAATGTAATTTCTGAATTTTTCAATGGCCCAAACACAAGCAAGAGCCTCACGCTCGATAGTGCTGTAGTGAGTTTCAGAAGGTTTTAGCATCCTTGATGAAAAGGCTATGGTGTGTTCCTTGCCAGAGACCCATTGGCCAAGAACCGCACCTAAACCAGTGAGACTTGCGTCTACCATAATAAAGCATTTTGAGGAGTCATGAAAAGGATGAAGAGCAGGGGCATCAATAATGAGATTCTTCACCTGAGCAAAAGAAAAAGAAACGTCCTCAGACCAGTCAAACTTTGATCCTTTGCGTAAAAGGGCACGTAATGGCTCCACTGTCTGGGCATAACCTTTCACAAAACGTGCATAATATTCTGCAAGCCCAAGAAAGGATCGGAGGGAATCGTTATCTTTAGGAGGAGTGGCATGGCTAATGGCTTTAATGAGGGCAGTTTTTGGCTTAATGCCCTCAGAGGAAAGTGTATGACCCAAATATTCCAGATGTTGTGTACCGAATTTACATTTCTCAACCCTAATTGTCATACCTGCATCATTAAGCTGGCTGAGGACAGAATGTAAATTGTTTAAATGTGACTACCAATCATCAGCATATACCAAGATATCGTCTTGATAGGCCTGGACTCCTGGTGTGTTTCTGAAAAGGTTGTACATGATTTTCTGAAAAACGCTGGCTGCAGAAGCCAGGCCAAAGGGTAATTTAACCACTTGGCTGCTAAGGCACATGATGAGCTTCCATTGACTTTCCATTGAAATCAATGGAAACTCCATGACGAGTTACCCTTGTCATTAGCACTGAAGGGGTTAAGATACTTAAAGACACCAAAAGTTGTGACGGATGTAGTTAACTCCTGAGAATCAACAGTCAGGGGAACCTGATGAAAAGCTGACAGAAGGTCAATGAGTGAAAACATTTTTGCCCCTCCCAAGTTGGCTAGAAGTTCGTATATTTTAGGAAGGGGGTGGCAATCAATGAGAATGTTTTTATTTAACGTGCGCAAATCTGCACATAATCTGACCTCACCATTTTTTTTTCGGACAATCACAATGGGAGAAACCCACTCAGAGGAGTCAGAAGAAGCAATTACACCCTCATCACATAACATTTTAAGAACAGACATAAGTTCATCTTTGGCACTAATAGGTACGGGCCAACCTTATGCACAACAGGTTGAGCATCAGATTTCAACCTAATTTGATGTTGGAAACCTTTAACAGTTCCCAACTTCTTTGAAAATAAATTTGGGAATTTATCTAAAACCTTTCTAATGTCAGATGAATGGTCTGTGAGAGATAAACAGTCTGTATTGGGAAATAAGTCATCTCTAGAGCCAGCAGGAACGTAGCCTTGAGGAGGGTCACCTAAAGAAATAGGATTGTCAGAACCTGGGATAAGGCGCAAGCCCATTTTTGCGAGATCTTGCCAGCCTATAATATTGTGTCCTTTGACTGCAACATAAATCTTCGTGAAAATTGACCTTCCTAAACATTCAAGTCTGTAATTAAAGTAACCAAGCATATCTACGTTGAACTTGCCAAAAGCCTTTGGGTTGACATCCGTTGGAGATAAAGAAATTGATCCTTGCCATTTGTTAGGAAACATAACATCAGAGAGGATGGTTAAAGGGGAACCTGAATCAGCCATGATAGGGATTTCAATATGGCCAAAGAATGCAATACCCAATGGACCCTTGACACATTGAGAAGTGGAGATAGAATTACATTCAATGGAAACTACCATGTCTTGAAAGTGATCAGAGCAGTCATCAAGTGAGTCAGAGCAATTAACACTATTAACTCTTGTGGTTTTCTTAGAAGATCTGCATAACCCTTGAAAGTGACCAACCTTCTTCCAAAGAATACATTTTTACCAACGGCAAGACAATTAGGGTAATTACTTAAATGTGATTTAGATGCACACCTAAAACAATAGGTACTTTTATTCAAAAACTGTTTGGTTGACCTCTGTGTGGAAACAGCATTAACGAAGTTAACGTCTTGTGAAGAAACCTTAAAATAATTCATAGGAAGTTCTTGTTGAAGTACTTTAGAAGTAACAATAGATCTTTCAATACTCTTGGCGATGTCTATTGTTTCTTGAAGAGACGGTTTTCTGCAACTAAGTAGTAGCTCCTGAATCTTTCTTGAAAAACAAGCGAATACAAATTGGTCTTGAATGTAAATTTCAGGATCAGCTTCAAATTCGCAGATTGAAGCTAGAACTCGCAATTCTGCGATATATTCTTCCACAGACTCATCTTCTTGCTCTTTCCTCTTAAACAAATTGTGTCTTTCTAGCATTATATTTGGTTCTTGGTCATAATGTCTAGCAAGACTTTTTTTTTTTGCAAAAACATTTTTTATTGGTGATCAATTGCTGAGGAGACAATACAGTGTAAGATCATCTCAGGCATCAGTGAACGATGCGGCAAATCAACTCAGCTCAAGCAAGACACCTTTTTTATAGAACCGTCCCCAACGTGCCCACCCCACCCCGCATTCTCCTCCCCCGTAGCCAGTGTGCCGCTTCCTCCCTATCCAGTCATTAACATGTCATCCCCGCCCGTCCCGGACAGGGGCCACAGTAAAGGGTAAATGGTGTCAGTCAACGGAGTGTCAAGACCCCCAAGGCTGTTATCAGTAATAGTAAGTAGTGCGTGCGCCTAGGTGTGTGCGAGAAATCCCGGTCCCAGCGCCCTCACCCAGGAGTCCCTCCCTCATCCTCACTCTGGTCTCCATCCGGCTGTTGGAGCGCTACCACTAAGGCCTCCCACGCCCTGGCCACCTCCAGCGCCTTGTCATTATCTAGGTTCCTAGCCTGTCGCAGCCGCAATGTACTCTCCGCCTTTGCCCAGCGCTCTAGAGTGGTCTTCCAACGCGTGTAGCTGGGGCCTTGAGTAGATTTCCAGTGCATGGAGATTTCACGTTTAGCCAGTATCAAACCCAGGTCGCAGAATTTGCTGGTAACTCGCGTGCGAGGGGTATGCGGGAACCACAGTAAAAGGCATGTACCCATGTCAGGAGCGATCTGCCGGTCCGTGACAGCATTCAGGCAGGACATTACCGCCTCCCAGTAACCCGCCAGCTTGATGCAAGTCCAAAACATATGGGCGAAGTCCGCATCCGCGGTTCCACATCGGGGACAAAGCGAAGAGGCACCCTCAAAGTATTGCGAGATTTTCGTCGGCGTCAGGTACGCCCGGTGCAGGGTAAAAAACTGGACCAATTGGAACCTGGCGTTCCTCGTGCCCTTCCATGCCCTGCGCAGTAGCTGCGTCCACGCCGTGTCAGGAATAGACCGCCCAATGTCCCCCTCCCACTTGGCCCGCAGCCCATCTAGGGGCCGCAGGGCAGTAGTCGACAGCCGTCGATAAAGGCACGTGACAGCCTTGTAGGTGCCAGCGGCCGTCACTACATATTGGCAGCACTCCGATGTCTGCGGTTCAATGAGCCCACATTTCCAGTAGCGGCGAATACCAGCCACTAATGCAGCGTGTAGCAAATACCCACCCCTCGGTAGATCATAAGAGTCTCGCAGCTCCTGAAACGGAATCAGCGAGCCATCCTTGTAGAGATCGCCGACCATCAACAGGCCAAGCTCCTCCCAAATCGCCAGTATCGACCAGTCCCCGCCATGCGGGAAGGCTGTGCACATCCCGAGCGGAATTTCCGGGGCATAAGGTCGAACGGCACCGGAGCGCTTGTGGGCCCGAAGCCAACAGCTGCGGATCGTCCGTTCCTCCATAGTGAGCTGAGTCAAGACCAGTTTCTGGCCCAAGACTATAAAGGAGAGGAAGTGTCTCGGGAACAATTTGCCCGGCGTATCGTCCGGGCCGCGGAACTCCAAAGCCACCGCCTGGGTGAGCCACTGCAGTTGAGCCGCCAGGTAGTACCACTCAAAATCCGGGGCAGCAAGGCCCCCGTCCGCCCTGGGGCGCATCAAGGTGGTCAGCGCAACCCGTCTTCTACCCGAACCCCAGATGAACCCCGTCGTCAGGGAGCGAAGTCTGGTGAAAACTGACGCGGGGATCCAGACCGGCAGGGTGCGAAACAGGTACAACAGTCGGGGAAGTGCCACCATCTTCAGCAACGCGACTCGACCCGCGACTGAGAGTGGCAGCGTCCGCCAGAAACCCATGCAACCCTGTAGATTCCGAAGTGCCCTGTTGACGTTACCGTCCAGGAGGACCGCAGGTGAGTGGTAGATGAAAGTGCCCAGATAGGGGAGGCAATGATGTTCCCATCGCAGGGCACCCTCCGGTTGGGCGTCACCGGCCCCCGGAGTCAGCGGGAAGAGGCAAGACTTCCCCCAGTTGACCCTTAGCCCTGAAAGATGACCAAAATCCGCCAGGAGCCGTTCGGCCCCGCGCAGGGAGTCGCCCGTGTCTGCCAGAAACAACAGACAGTCGTCCGCATAGAGAGAGATGTAGTGGGTGTCGGCTCTCAGCGGGAGCCCTGCATACGCTCGGCCCAGCCGGGCGTGCGCAGCCAATGGCTCTATGGCCAGTGCAAATAACAAGGGGGATAGAGAGCACCCCTGTCAGGTCCCCCTACCCACCGTGTAAGAGGCTGAAATGGTGGACCCCGTCTTGACCCGGGCCGTGGCCGCGGCATAGAGCAAGGCAGTCCATCTCACAAAGCGTTCGCCCAGTCCAAAGGCCTCCAGGACACGGAGCAGGTACGACCACTCGACGCTATCGAATGCTTTCTCGATGTCAATCGAGAGGACCGCGGCACTCGGAAAGTCAGCGGCCTCCCCTCCCATGATCCGGAGCAACCGGCGCACACAAGTGGCGGTGGTGCGTTGAGGAATAAAGCCCGCCTGGTCGCTATGCACCAAGGAGCGCATGTGGGTGAGGAGCCGCGTCGCGAGGATCCGGCTCAGGATCTTGTAATCCGTGGTGAGCATGGAGAGCGGGCGGTATGCTGAACGGCAGCTCGCATCACCGTCTCGCTTTAGGAGGGGTATCACTAAGGCTTCGCGTGTAGACGCCGGCAAACACCCCGAGTTCCAGGCCTCTTGATAGACCTCCTGCAGTCGCGGAACCAGCACATCTGCGTAGGCCACATAAAATTCGATCGGGAGCCCATCCGTACCCGGAGTCTTGCGGCGGGCCATATGTTTGATGGCCACCCTGATTTCTCCCACGGAGATATCGCCGCCTAGCTGTTTCGCGTGCTCCGGATCGAGCCTGGGCAGCTGCGCCGCCACCAGGAACTCCTCCAACTCCGCTGGGGGGTCCGGCATCCTACTCCTATAAAGATGTTCGTAATACCGATGGAATTGGTCGTTAATGTCCAATTGCGTGTAGACCATGCGCCCCTCCGGAGTGGCGAGCGCCACTATAGGGGAGCCCCGGGTTCCAGGACTGGCCAACCATGCCAGTAGCGAGCCCACTTTGTCGCGTTCGGCGTGAGCCCGGATCAGGAACTCCTTATAATCAAAGCAGCGCAGTTTTTCCAGCACTGCCGCCACTGCCTCTCGAGCCTCGGAGACCGCTCCATGAGCCTCAGGATCCGCGTGGCTGCGCCTCTCCTCGGCGCGCAAACGGTCCTCACCGCGCTCTACATCCTGCAGTAGGGTTTTACGGACACCCGCAGTAGCCGAAATACAGACGCCCCGAACTACCGCCTTAAAGGCGTCCCATTCCAGTGCCCGGCTGGAGGCCGTGCCCACATTAGTGTCAAAGTATCCCTCCACCCCGCCACGCACACTGGCTTTAAACGCCGGGTCCTCCAGCGCCAGCGGATTCAGCCGCCACGTCGGGATAGCCTGGCGTCGCCTCATCCACTGTATCGTAACCAGGCAAGGGTTGTGGTCAGACACCGTCCTGGTCAAGTACTCACTGTGGCGGACCAGGCTCTGGACGTCCAGTGAACACAGAATACTGTCTAAACGAACATGCAGATCGTGCGGGGGGGAGTAAAAGGAGAAATCCCTTTCCGTTGGGTGGTGGGTCCTCCATGCATCGACTAGGCCCCAGCTACTCTGCCATGCTCTCCTACACTGCGCCAACTTGTGAGCTGCTGCCTGCGCTAGGGGCGGGTGAGAGCGATCCAGTTCCACGTCCAACACTGAGTTAAAATCCCCCCCAAGCAGGACCGTACCAGCCAGGACAGTCGCCAGCTTCCCAGACAGTCGCGCAAAGAAGGCAGGCTGGTCTACGTTAGGGGCGTAGACGCTGCAGAGCGTCACGTCCCTCCCATCTAGGCGGCCCTGCACAGCGACAAACCTCCCCTCGGGATCAACTATCGTTACCAGAGGCTGGAAAGGAACCCCCGCCCGGACCCATATCAAAGCCCCCCGTGCAAAGGCCGAGTAGGTGGTGTAAAACATATGCCCCCGCCATCTGCGCTGCAGAGCCCGCCCCTCAGTTAGATCAATGTGGGTTTCCTGCAGGAAGGCAACCTGAACCCCCCTGCGGACAAGATGGGCATGAACCCTGTGGCGTTTCAGCATGGAATGCAGGCCCCTCACATTCCAGGTCACACACTTCAGTTCAAGGAGGGTCCCCATTCCTTACGACAAACACAACCCCAAAGAAAGCAACATTCGCACGCGCACTGGCTACTCCCCAAGAAACAAACCCCGACAATCCCCAACAACCCCACGTCCCACCCCTCCCCAGAATAGGTCCCCAACAGCAGAAACCCATCCAAATGAGCAAGTCCCAACAGTAACAGTCTCTGGCAACTACCAGAGTCCCACAGTAGGTGTGGGAGAAGAGGGGGTGGCCTGTCGCCTTCCTCAGCAGACCGCAAACAGCTCACTTTTTCAAGCCAGTTAGGCCTCCCCCTCATGCCCCAAGTGTCCCGCATCCCCTCCATAAGGAAGGCGACCAGCACCACAGAGGTTGGCCGCCCAACATCAGTTCCAGGCCCAACAGGTCAACGCCATCACAGCCCCAAGCCCCAGTCAGGAGCTCATCAGGTTATACGATACCACAGCAGGGGAACAGTAGCCTCATTCGTCCAGTAGACCATCTGCAGTTCCAGGCGTGACATGGGGTGGCGCGGGGTCTCCAGTCACCGACTCCTCCGAGGACCCCCCATCGGTGCCACCACGAGATCCCGACTCCATAGCCGTTGCGGAGTCCAATGTCTGGGAGATGTCAGAGACCGCCCGGAGGGCATCCCTACGCTCCAGCTCAGTCTGTGAGACCGTGGGTGTCCGAACTTTTGGCGGTCGCTTCTTGCGCCTCCTACCCCGCCTGGGCCGAGGTGGCGCCCGCCGCCGCTCCCCGGCCGCATGAGGAGCATCCGCGCCGGTCTTGTAAAGCTCCAGCCAGTTCCAAACGTCGTCGGGAGTGTCGTAGAAGGAAGATTTGCCATCTAGCATGATCCGTAGGCGGGCTGGGAACAGGAGAGAGTAGCGGATGCCCTCCTCCCGAAGCGCCCTCTTGACCGCCAAAAAAGTCGACCGCTGCCTCTGGACTTCCAAGGAATAATCAGGGTATATGGATACCTGGGCATTGTCCACTCGATAGGGTCCCAGAGCTCGCGCTCTCTGCAGAATGAGGTCCCGGTCCCTGTAATGCAGCAACCGCGCCACCACCGGGCGGGGAGGCCGGCCTTCAGCTGGGGGACGAGCCGGCACGCGGTGAGCACGCTCCAAGGTGTAAAACGGCGAGAGCCCTTCCGGAACAACCACATCTCGCAGCCAGGCCTCCAAATAGCCCAACATGTCGGTTCCCTCAATTTTCTCCGGCAGGCCCACCACGCGAATGTTATTGCGGCGGTTGCGCCCCTCCGCATCCTCCGCTCGCTGTTCCAGTATGTGCACCCTCTGCTGCAGCTCCCCCAGCAGGGCGTCCGCCGCCTTCGACGAAGGTTCCAGCACGGCGATCCGGGTCTCGGTCTCCTTGACCCGATCCGCCAACTTGCCGTGGTCTGCACGCAAGAGGCCCAGGCTCGTGGACACCTGCCCGATGTCATGATGTAGGGCCTCCCTGGTGTCAGCGATGGCCTTCAGGATCTGCTCCAGTTGGCTTTGCGGTAGGCCCGCCGCCGGGATGGCGTCCAGATTGGGGCCCCGATCATCCACCGGCCCCCCAGCAGCTTCCGGCGGGGGCTTCAGGGGGCGCTTCCCCATGGGGGCGGCCACGTCTCGCCCTCGCAGCAACAGGGTCGGCGCCTTCACCTGCGTCCAACACGCCAGGCCGCAATCCTCGGGGTCGTCCGCCGCACGGCGTGTCCCCAGGGTCCGCCGGCCCCCGAAACCAGCGGCTCTCCTGCGGCGCCCGGGTTCCACTCGCCGCCTCGCGGTCCACTTAGCACACGGAGCACCTCTGAGTGCACTGTTCCCCAAAGTCCACAAGCAGAGTACAAGGCCACCAGCCCAGATTGGCGACAGGGGCGGCTCTCCAGGACGCCAATGAGGCAGGGGCAGGAAAAGGCGCGCCCGGGCGCCAAGAAGCGGCTCCCCCGGGGGGCCCACAGAGCCAGGCCACTAGGCTCCCCGGCGGCGGCAGAGTCCCTCGACAGTAGACGGCCAGGGAGCAGCGCGGGACCACCTCCACTCAGGTCGGCTGCACAGGGTCTGGACCCAGCTCAATCTCGGGTCGCGCAGGGCTGGTCTGCACCCCAAGCCCGCGTCTCACAGTTGGCGCTCAATGGAAACCCCCAGAGTCAGGCCGGCAAGGCCAGCGCCGGGCAGCTGCGACCCCGGTAGGCCGCGCGGAGAGAGGCCCAAGTCCAAGCCCAGCCACACGCTCCCTGTCCGGCCAGCAGCAGGCCCACCCCAGGCCGGGGCGGTATCAGGGCCGCTCACCTGTAGGTGGCCCCGCCGTGCTCCCGCTGATGCTCCGCGGTGATGAGTCTGAGGTCCGCCGCCGCGGCGGGCCCAAAGATCCTGGGTTCCGGGTCCCGTGGTGGCCGGCGGCCGGCTAGGTACCGCCGCGGGCCGGCCCCCGGAGCACTCGAGGCCGGGGATGCGGCCGAGCGCCAAGGCCGCAAGATGGCCGGCGCCGCCCACTGATCACCGGGCGCGGCGCGGGTGCTGCGCGGTCAGGGATCCGTCCCCGCCGCCTCCGGTCAGGCCCCAGGACACACAGGAGGAGATGCGGGCAAACCTAGGGCACCAAGGCCATCAGGATCACCAGCGCCAGGATTAATGGAGGAGGCCACGGCGGAGCTCAGTGCTCACGCGTCTACCTCCATCGGCTGCCAAGCCACGCCCCAATGTCTAGCAAGACTTGATAGGGCTTCTTTATATGAGTCCCAATGGTCAGCATCACCAGCTTCACCAGACGGACTGGGAAATTTAGGCAAGTTTTCAAAAACATGTTGTGCCGCAAGGCCTAGACAACCATACAAAATTGCAACTTTGCGTTCTGGTGAAAACTTAACGGCATCAATGGTCACAATATGATTTTTGAAATGCTTTTACCCATTGCCGCCATGGAATGCTGGGCTTCCCAGGATGTTGCAGAAAAGGAGGTGGCTGGGCAGATCACGCCTCTCCAGACCCTTATATGCTAATTAAATGACCCACCCCATCCCCCCAAACCACCTATCCATACCCATGTTCTGTTTGGGGAGTGAATTCCCCCGGGGAAAGACTAGTCTGCTTATTTCTATTCCCCCTGGGGTCATTATTGTGCGAAAGCTTGAGGTGTCCACTAGGGGGCGACGGGTGATTACTGATGAGCATTGAGTTGTTGGAAAATTTTATTTTACTTTACCCAACTTATACTTTGGCTTTCCAACTTCCCATTGGGTTTTATGTTTTGCACCGATGGCCACAGCTAAGGACCAAAAGATATGTTAGCTTGGTACGAACTGCAAATTCCTCTGCAGGTTTGTCTTTTATTCAGTGCAGGTGCCGACTCCGAGAAGGCAATGGAAACTTTCACTACTTATCCCTCATTGACTCATTCAAAACCTCCTTTTACTACTGATCTGCCAGAAGACCCTTATAGATGTCATGCCTGCCTAGCATCCGCGGAAAGTACAGATGACTTATCGAGACCAATGCAAGATGGCCTCGAGGAACTGTGCATGCGCGATGGAATCGGGCCTGAACATAAGCTTGTTTCCCTAGGCGTCTAACGCTTTGCGCTCTAGTTTCTTCGTTGGTTACGACGTCACTTCCGCTTGGCCGCGTTCCATATTCTGCCTAAGTTTGGTGGCAGACGCTTGTTCCTGACTTTGGGGCTCAGCTCTCCTTTGCTGTGCTGGTGTCTTCCTTATATTTGATTCCTGGCGGTGGGTCGCATTAGCGGACTACTTTATGAACGCCCGGATATTCAGAGCAGCCATTCTATGATCTATTGCTTCCGACGACGATCCCTTAGTTATCCCTTGCATCTCCGATCATTGCAAGCCGAGGGTTTCTCGGTAATCGCTCCGTAAAGGCTGTACGGAGTTTCCCTGCCTCAGTTACCATATAGACCCACGTGTTCTGTTAACGTGGGTGCTATTACTTATTACTCTGGTCTAGTGCCGGCTGCCTTACCCGGGGGTCACTGTGATGTTATACACCCTGCTACTTGCGGACTCGTCGTTGGGCCGGACTATAGTCCCGCCGAACGGCCGGTAGTTGCAGGAGTAGGGGAGTGTGATGTTGCACGGCTTTGTGGGATTTGTGGTCCGCCTGGCGAGTTTTCTTTATTCCCTTTTATTTACCTTATTATTTGCATTCTCTGGACTTCCCGGATGCTGGCATTTATCACAGTGCAAGGACAAGAAAACCTGGTAAAGCGCTTGTAGCGCACTATATTTACATCGTGTTTTTGTTGAATACTATTTGGGTGTTTATATATGTATTCATTACCCTACAGATAATCATTGCTGTGATTCCAACCTTGTACCAAATCAGTCCATTAGCTGAGAAGTGAATTTGATTAGGTAAGAAAGAGACTCATACCTGAAGATAGGAACACATTAAGGTCATACCTGAAGTAACAAGAACCTATTCCTCAATGTAGGTCATATCGAATTCCATAAGGGTTTAAGAATCCATATACAGTTCCAGAAGAGATCCTAGTTATTTTCCTTGACACACCTGTATGCTCTCAGGTAATTGTTGGTCTATGTAATACCATTGAGGGGGTTAATAGGCGGATTGATGGTTGTTGTATTAACCCCTTATTCCTTGTAGCTTCATCATCAGACAGAAGCAGAAGAGACCAGTGTCCGAAGAGTCCAGTGTTTTGTTCCCTCCTTTCCTTCCATATCACCCCTATGTCCTAGTGCTTGATAGGCACAGGTGGTGTAAGGAGGAAGGGTTGGGATTATCATCGGCTCCTGGCACTCCTGCGGAAACCAAGCCCGGATCCTTACAGAGCGCAAAGCCCAAGTTGCTTTTTCTGCCCGAGTGCCATGACCCCGGTTACTATGGAGGATTTGGCCCATATGTTGGGCAGTCTCCAGTTAGAGACACAAGCATTATCCCAGAGGGTGGATAACATACAAAGGGACAGACAGGCTACAGCAGAAGCAGGAGGGGGAACTGGGCCCAGCACCTCTGCCCCAATTGTACACGTTACTACTCCCCAGTCAGTCCCGTTAGCTCCCCCTGGAAGATTTACAGGCGGCACGACTAAACTGTCTACATTTTTAAGCCAGTGCCAGTTACACTTTATATGTAAGGCCAATTACTTCCCAACAGACCAGGCTAAAGTAGCTTTTGTTATCTCATATTTGGGGGGTTCAGCAGCGGACTGGGCTATCCCGCTTGTAGAAAGAAACAATCCCATGTTACATGATTATAGAGCATTTAAACGGGAATTACAGAAGATATTCGATAAACATACATTCACTCATTCTGCAGACACCGACCTGTTGTCACTCAAACAAGGCTCTAAAGAGCTCTCCGCTTATATCACAACATTCCAGAGATTAGTGGCAGAAGCAGATTGGCCCGAGAGAAAGCGCAGTGCCTTGTTTTATCGGGGGCTGCGAGAAGAACTTAAAGACGCACTATCACATGTAGTGGATCCTCCTGATAGCTGCCCTGAACTTATAGACTTAGTAGTCAAATTAGACCACAGGTTACAAGAGCGCAGAAGAGAGAAAGGGCGTTTTGAAGTTAAATTCTATGTATATCATAGAAAGACTGAAGCAGAGAAAACACCAGATGAAGGGGAGCCTATGCAAATCGGGTCAATAAGAGGACCTTTGAGTCAGGAAGAAAGACAGAGGAGGAGGGATAACAAGCTATGTCTCTATTGTGGCAAAACAGGCCATTTCTTGAGGACTTGCCCTGTGAAGCCTACCCAGACCAAGAAGTCGGAAAACTAACAAGCCCGACGCCTGGAGAGGCTAAGGTGTCGGGTAACTCAGGTCTGATAGTCTCATCTATTGACATCCTTTCTGTTATCCCCAGTCATTTCTATATTCCTGCTAGTTTGGTATATGAAGAAAAAGCAATCACAGTCCTTATCATGTTGGATTCTGGGGCAACCGGAAATTTCATGGACACTGATTGGGCTAGACATCATGCTATCAAATCCACTGAGAAAGCAGTGTGGGAAGACGTCACCACTATAGATGGCAGCATGTTGAAATCAGGGCCTATCACTCATCAGACGGTATCATTATGTCTGACCCTAGAACAAGGACACCATGAGGAGGGATGTATGACGGTACCACGCGTACTTTTACAACGCGTACCGTTACAACGCTACTTTTACCACGCAAGTCGTTACAACGACTTGCGTGGAGGGGCGTTGGATAGTAAATTTTTTAATTTACTATTCCAACCCCAGTCCCCGTGGACTCTAGGGAAATTAAACTATTTACTATCCTGGAGCGCCCCCCAGCGCAAGTCGTGGTAACGACTTGCGTGGTAAAAGTAGCGTGGTAACGGTAGCGCGTTGTAAAAAATGCGTGGTTACCATTGTATACCCATGAGGAGCTCTCGTTTGATTTAATAAAATCGCCACAATTTCCTGTCTTATTGGGTTTACCATGGCTACGTACACATAACCCCTGGGTAGATTGGAGTACTGGTACGTTGGAGTTCAATGGTGATGCATGTAAGGAACACAGGTGTGTGAGTGGGAGAGGTAGTACACTCGCTTCAATCGGTCCTTCTGACCTACCCTCTGATTATGTAGATTTACGCATCGTCTTTGATGAGGTACAAGCAACGAGTCTTCCCCCTCATCTGCAATATGACTGCCGCATAGACCTCCAGGCAGGGGCTAAAATACAGTGTATCAGGGTGTATTCCCTTACTGAGAAAGAGAACTTATACCTTAGGGACTATTTGGATAACATGCTTCAGATAGGGTTTATACGGCCCTCTCGTTCTCCTGCCTCCTCATCGCTTTTTTTTATACCAAAGCGCGAGGGAGGTTTGAGATGTTGTATTGATTATAGATCCCTTAACAACATCACTATAAAAAACAGATACCCACTCCCCTTGATTTCAGCTCTCCTTGACAGAATAAAGACCGCCACCATTTTCACTAAATTAGATCTTCGTGGAGCCTACCATCTGGTGAGAGTCAAGGAGGGGGATGAGTGGAAGACGGATTTCTGCACAAAATTTGGTCTCTATGAGTATTTAGTGATGCCGTTTGGCCTCTCTAATGCTCCTGCAGCATTTCAATTTTTTATCAACGAGGTGTTAAGAGACCTAATAGACGAGTTTGTAATCGCCTATATCGATGATCTCCTCATCTTTTCCTCCTCAGTGGCAGAACACAAGGGGCATGTGAGAAGAGTTCTGGAGAGACTACAGGAGAATAGTTTATTTTGTAAATTGGAGAAATGCTTTTTTCATGATCCTGAAGTAACCTTTTTAGGATTCGTAGTATCCTCCTCTGGTCTCCGGATGGATCCCCAGAAAGTAGAAGCCATTCACCAATCGCCCACTCCTCGCTGTATCAAAGAAGTGCGAAGTTTATTGGGCTTTGCCAATTTTTATCGGCGTTTTATCGATGGTTTTTCAAAGTTGGTAGTGCCTATCACCTCTTTGCTAAAGAAAGGTATCCCTTTCCAATGGACCCCTGCAGCGGATGCCGCTTTTTCCACTTTGAAAGAGGCCTTTACCAGAGACATTTTTACGTCATCCTGACCCTGCTAAACTCTTCTTGGTGGAGGCAGACGCCTCTGAAAAGGCTGCGGGGGGTGTCCTTTCCCAATCTGACCCTGAAACAGGAATTAGTCACCCAGTAGCATACTTCTCGCGTAAACTTAATCCTGCCGAGATGAATTACTGTACAGGGGATAAGGAATTGCTGGCCATTAAGAAGGCTTTTGAAGAATGGAGACAGTACCTATTGGGAGCAAATCACACGGTGACCGTTTTGACCGATCACCGTAATCTACAGTTTCTGAAGTCAGCCAGGGCGTTAACTATGCGTCAGCTTAGATGGACTCAGTTTTTTAGCGAATTTGATTTTGTGATTGTGTATCAAGCAGGACGCAAGAACGGGAAAGCAGACGCTTTATCCCGTTTAGGGTATGTTATGGTTGAAGAACCGAAAGAGACACCACCCATCATACCTCCAGACAGATTCATAGGAGGGATCAGTTCTGAGGATGATTTTCTTGACAAAGTATGGCATGAACAGAGTACAGATAAGATGGAGCCTATAATGAGATCACATGATGTGGTCAGGGTGGGAGAGTTCTACCATGTTGATTGTGGTTTGGTCCTCCCTTCTACAGACTTACAAGACCAAGCCCTCAGATGGTGTCATTTTTCTCATCCCTTGGCTAGTCATCCTGGTTATAAGAAGACCTTAGAAATGTTACAGAGACGTTTCTGGTGGCCAAGAATAGGAAAGGACACGGAAAAATACATCCAAACCTGTCACATCTGTGCTCAGAGTAAAGTATCACATCAGAACCCTGTGGGACTACTGCGGCCTTTACCAACACCCCCAAGGCCATGGCACACAGTGTCCTTAGATTTTATAGTTGAATTACCTGTCACACAGAAGGGGAACAACACATTGCTAGTGGTGATAGATACCTTTACTAAATTGGCTCACTTTGTCCCTTTATCTGGGCTACCTACGACAAAGACATTGGCCACGGTGTTTTTGAAACAAATAGTGAGATGGCATGGATTACCTTCTGTATTGATCTCAGACAGAGGTTCCCAGTTCGTGTCTCGTTTCTGGAGGGGTATATGTGCTCTTTTGTCTGTTGACGTGCGTCTCTCAACTAGCCACCACCCACAAACCGATGGGCAGACTGAGAGAGTAAATCAGTGTTTTGAGCAGTATATCAGATGTCAAGCCCTGCAGTCCTTAACAGAATGGGATGAGTTAGTCTGGTTGGCCGAGATGGCATATAACAACAGTCATCACGCTTCCACAGACTTTTCGCCTTTCTTTTGTACGTATGGCTACCACCCTCGCATACTCCCTGGTTCTTCTTCCCCAAGTACAACCCCCGCAGCTAGTGAATTGGTACAAGACCTCCAACGAAACCATAAACTTGCACAAGATAATTTGAACCAGGCCAAGATAAGGTACAAAAAGGGAGCAGATGCACATAGACGACAGGAACCCTCTTATAAAGAAAGGGACAAAGTTTGGTTATCCACAAGACACATCAGTTTGAAAGGGACTTGTAAATTCAAGCCCAGGTTCATTGGACCTTATAAGATCACAAAGGTCATTAATCCTGTTGCCATGAAACTTGACCTTCCCCTTACAATGAAGATACACCCTGTGTTCCATGTCTCCTTATTGAAACTTGTTGCGCCTGGAACGGTTCTTCCGACCTCTCCTCCACCCCTAGATTTGGATGATGGTTTGGAATATGAGGTGGAGGCCATCATAGATTCTAGACGAGTCAGACGCAAATTACAGTATCTCATACATTGGAAAGGGTATGGTGTGGAAGACAGAACCTGGGAACCAGCTAGTCAGGTACACTCACCTACATTAGTGAAGCATTTCCACAGACAACATCCCCAGAAGCCTAAACCTGTGGGGAGATCCTTAGGGGGATGTACTGTCATGCCTGCCTAGCATCCGCGGAAAGTACAGATGACTTATCGAGACCAATGCAAGATGGCCTCGAGGAACTGCGCATGCGCGATGGAATCGGGCCGGAACATAAGCTCGTTTCCCTAGGCGTCTAACGCTTTGCCCTCTAGTTTCTTCGTTGGTTACGACGTCACTTCCGCTTGGCCGCGTTCCGTATTCTGCCTAAGTTTGGTGGCGGACGCTTGTTCCTGACTTTGGGGCTCAGCTCTCCTTTGCTGTGCTGGTGTCTTCCTTATTTTTGATTCCTGGCGGTGGGTTGCATTAGCTGACTTCTTTCTGAACGCCCGGATATTCAGAGCAGCCATTCTATGATATATTGCTTCCGACGACGATCCCTTAGTTATCCCTGGTATCTCCGATCATTGCAAGCCAAGGGTTTCTCGGTACTCGCTTCATAAAGGCTGTACGGAGTTTCCCTGCCTCAGTTACCATATAGACCCACATGTTCTGTTAACGTAGGTGCTATTACTTATTACTCTCGTCTAGTGCCGGCTGTCTTACCCGGGGGTCACTGTGATGTTATAAACCCTGCTACTTGCGGACTCGTCGTTGGGCCGGACTATGGTCCCACCGAACGGCCGGTAGTTGCAGGAGTAGGGGAGTGTGATGTTGCATGGCTTTGTGGGATTTGTGGTCCGCCTGGCGAGTTTTCTTTATTCCCTTTTTTTACCGTATTATTTGCATTCTCTGGACTTCCCGGATGCAGGCATTTATCACAGTGCAAGGTCAAGAAAACCTGGTAAAGCGCTTGTAGCGCACTATATTTACATCGTGTTTTTGTTGAATACTATTTGGGTGTTTATATATGTATTCATTACCCTACAGATAATCATTGCTGTGATTCCAACCTTGTACCAAATCAGTCCATTAGCTGAGAAGGGAATTCGATTAGGTAAGAAAGAGACTCATACCTGAAGATAGGAACACATTAAGGTCATACCTGAAGTAACAAGAACCTATTCCTCAATGTAGGTCATATCGAATTCCATAAGGGTTTAAGAATCCATATACAGTTCCAGAAGAGATCCTAGTTATTTTCCTTGACACACCTGTATGCTCTCAGGTAATTGTTGGTCTATGTAATACCATTGAGGGGGTTGATAGGCGGAGTGATGGTTGTTGTATTAACCCCTTATTCCTTGTAGCTTCATCATCAGACAGAAGCAGAAGAGAGCAGTGTCCGAAGAGTCCAGTGTTTTGTCTCCCCCTACTTTCCTTGTTTTGTTCCCTCCTTTCCTTCCATATCACCCCTGTGTCCTAGTGCTTGATAGGCACAGGTGGTGTAGGGAGGAAGGGTTGGGATTATCATCGGCTCCTGGCACTCCTGCGGAAACCAAGACCGGATCCTTACAATAGACTCTTATCTCGTCTATCCCTCTTTTATCCTTGTAAATCCAACTAACAGACTCATGTCCACTGCTCGAATTAACAATTTATATTTCCCTATACTAATCCAACACTAATCCAATTTGGATTCCGGAGTAGTAAGCTACTTGCCGAAAAGCTCTTCAACACCTCGTCTGGGGTAGTAAGCACTATACAAATACAAATACAATTACTTGCTAAAATCCTTTGGGGACCCTGCCCATTCTAAAATGGAATGCAAGCCTGTAGGCCAGCTCTGTCCTTTGCCTTATGCAGGCCTACAGCAATTCACTCTGTAGAGTCCACAAGCAGCACTGAGGACGTAAAACACAACACAAAAAATGTTTGTTTTGTTTGTCAGCTCCACCGCCGGTCCCTGCCAGGGCCGGACTGGCTACCGGGCATTTTAGCATTCTGCAGAGCTGGGTCTGATGTCACTGCGGTGGGGGCTAATTTCGTAGATGGAGACCTGCGTGTGCTTCGAAATCAACAATGCAAAACGAATTTCGTTTTGCACACGCAGGTCCCCATCAACGAAATCGGCCCCCAGCTCTGCAGAATGTTGAAATGCCCGGTAGCCAGTCCGGCCCTGGTCCCTGCCTTTTATTTCTGTACTGGCCAGGAAGATGAGAGCCAACTGCTATGTTCGGGCCCAGAACTAAGCATAAAATCACAGTTTACTCGGATTCATGTGTGTTCTTTATTTTTAGAGATTTGCTACTGTTTAGTGGGTTGCTATACCCTGCACCATGTGAATAGTGGGCCCATCAGATTGGCGGAGTCCCTCCGATGTATCCTCACCCTCAGCACTTGAGGTCATCAATGGTTTGTGGATGGCCTGAAATACAAATGGCAGCAGCGGGCCTTGAAAAAATGTACGGTGTACACAATATCATACTTGGGCTTCTTTATGGGATCACAGATGCCATAAAGTCTCAGTCATACGCAGAGTTTGATATAAAGTCCCAGATCCAAGATGATGGTCTCTCCATTGGGAGTTAATGGTACCTCCCAATCCAAGATGTGCCAGAATCTCCTCCTGTGAGGCCAACTCCTGTTCATTAATATAAAATGCAGTGCTTGAAAGAGCAAGTGTCCTCTTTCATCTGTTGTCTTGCCTAGAATCTTTTGTTACTGTTGCCATTTTCCTCAAGCAGTTTGGATCAAATTCCTGATTGATCATGTCACCCTGGACCTGTAACTTTCATGGTTCGTTTCTTATTCTAGAGGTCAGGGAGAATTTGGTGCCTTGCTGATTTCACAAGCACGATTTACATGTTCAATCAAGAAACTACATCGACTGCCAAAGGAGATATTTTCATTTTGGGGTTTTCTCCTTTCGGTTGTGACCTTATAAGGGGACACATGTCATATTTCATGCCTAAGTGGAAGAGTCGCCCTTTCAATCACGCAATCTCAAGGGGCACTCAACAGACCTAGTTTGTGTCCAGGCCTTGACACCAACATCAATCAATCAATCAATCAATCATAACCATTTGTATAGCGCGCTACTCACCCGGAAGGGTCTCAAGGCGCTTTGGGGAGGGGTTTGCTACTGCTCAAACAGCCAGGTCTTGAGTTGTTTCCTGAAGGCGAGTTGGTCCTGTGTCAGCCAGAGGTGGATGGGGAGGGAGTTCCAAGTCTTGGCTGCCTTCTAGCTGCGAACAAGCTTACTAGATTTTGAAAATAAGCAACTGGACTAGCAATACAGGAAACAGACGTCCTTAAGCAAAGTATCTTGTAGTGCCGGAAGAGGAAAAGAAACACATTAATTAATGTTGTATGTGGTAAACATTATTCTTAATAGGTGAAAGGTATATGTGTGTCCGTAAGTCATTAAATAAAAACTTTACAGAAGTAAGGTTGTGTCTTTTATCCTTTATGCAACATCATAATGCTTAGAACACATTCGGTTATTTAAGATGTAAATCCAGGGCACATGTTTTAAAACAGCAGGCACGTGGAGAGCTAGGTAAAAAGCACTGCTTTCCCAAAATGTTCTTGATTGTCATATGAATGTAGATGAGATGATTCCTTTTTAAAGAGAAGAGCATTGTGCAGTCGTCGCCTTTGGTCAAGCTGGTTACCACAGTACACTACCACTCACTCATTAGAATCTTAATTTAGCCCAGCTGTTAATAACTCCGAATTTGGATTTTTAAGATACTTATTGAACCAACTTTGAAAAGGATGAAAGTTTAATATGACTTTGCTTTTTTGCAAAATATTGATCTGCAGATCACAACAGATGGCATGGGTGAGTGCTTCTAGCATATCTCAAGACTACCTTTACTGAAGGCTCAACGGAAAAAATGAAGAACAGGATAGGGAAAATATTGAGGCAAAAAGAAGGAAAGCCAGGAAAAAAACAAGCACAGGAGAGATGAAGGATTAATGAACAAGGGAGGTAGAGAGGCAGCTGGTGCTTGTTGGGGACAGTGAAGTCAGGTAGGAAAGAGGAGATAAAGATGGAAAGAAGGAGGGAATTTAAACAGGGCTGAAAGTATTGTACTTAATACTGCGTGTCCTCAATATTTTTATATGCGTTAAGAACTGAGCTCAGCTGAAACACCCTTTTTTCCGTTTTTTCCAGAGCCTCAGTATGTGCTAAATATGACAGCGCTTCTGGTTATGTCACTTATGGGTGAAGTCAAATTTTTGAAAGATCATGTGTTGAGCCTAGCTTCCTCCTCGCCACTGGAAATTTGGCAGCTGGTTCCTCTGCACTCAGGGTACATGACAAGCTCTTGAGTGGCCATATTGTTCAAAAAAGCTTTTCCTTCATCATACTACGGGAAACAACCTTTACAACGCAACTTTTACAATGCACTACCATTACATTGAAACTTTTACAACGCAACATCCATTACAACGCATGCCATTACAACGCAACCATTACAGTGCATGACACTACAATGCACACCACTACAACACATGTCATTACAACGCAGTCATTACAACGCATACCATTACAACGCATAACATTACCATCCAACACTTACCCTACTGTTGCACCCCCTGGAGCTAGAATAGTAATTTTTACCCCTACACTATCCAACACTTACCCTACTGTTGCACCCCATGGAGTTAGAATAGTCATTTTTACCCCTACACAACCAACACTTACCCTACTGTTGTACCCCCTGGAGTTAGAATAGTAATTTTTACCCCTACACTATCCAATACTTACCAAACATGCAATGTAATGAATGCGTTGTAAATGTAGTTTTTAACATTTCGTTGTAATGGCATGCGTTGTAATGGAATGCGTTGTAATGATGTTGCGGTGTAAAAAATGCGTTGTAAAGGTATGCGTTGTAAAAGTGTGCGTTGTAACGTCATACATCCCATACTACAATTGAATTTTGACAGACCTGGTAGATATTGTCACAGTGAGTGTTACAAATAGAAGAATGCATCCTGTCAAAGCAGGAACCACAATTCTAATTAGGGTAGGTCACAACACACCCTAAATTAACCTGCGCTTAACCTCTGGTAGCTTGGCACAAAGCAGTCAGGCTTAACTTAAGAGGCAATGTGTAAATTATTTGTGAACTACTTCAAACAGTAACACAGGGAAAACACCACAAAAAGATTTCTCACCAGGTTAGAAATAGAGACTATTTGTATGAACAAAATAAGACCAAAAGGACAAAAATCCAATAAGAAGAACTTGAGCTATGATTTTTTAAAGAATAAACTGAAATGTAGTTCTTAAAAGCATAAAGGGTCAACTGGGGCTATTTGGTTGCGCTAGACCCGGTCAAATCCAAACGTTCAGGCTGACCAGCCTTGACCTGCAGTAAAGCACCTTAGTTGCATCATTGTCAAAGACGAAATGCAGGGTGCAGGTGGGAGATGCTTTGTCACTGGTCCACAAAGGAAGGTGATGCATCAGTTCCGATCCGCACAATGGCGATGATGTGTTGAGAATGGAGTCAATGAGCCGCACAGTTGGTGATGCATTGGAGCCAATTCTCGCAACAGCAGGGATGCATCCGCAGTATAGGAGATATGCCAGTTCCGAGTCCTTTCAAGGGCGGCAATGCATGGTTTCTGCTGGAGCAACACTTTAAACCCACTTCCAGGACCCAGAACTGGATTGGCACCACTTTGCAGGGCATACTCACTGATGGCCCAGGGATGTTGCAGGTGAGTTGGAAGTCTTTCATGTCCTTGAGACTTTCATCAGGAGGCAATCCAGCAAGCTCTGGGAGTCACTCTGGTTTTAGGTTGCAGAGATGTGGGTTAAGTCCTTCTCACTCAGGCAAGGAGAGCAGCAGGCCAGCACGGCAAAAAAGGTGTTCTTCCAGAGCAGCAGTCCAGAAGAGTCGCAGTCGTTCAGCAGCACAACCGTCCTTCTTCCTGGCAGAGTATCCGGAGGCCCAGACATTGAAGTGGTAGGGTCTGAGGCACACTTCTTGTACCCAGTGGTGCCTTTGAAGTGAGGGAGACTTTATAGAAGGGTCTTTGAAGTGCAGAGAGGTCCTCCCTTCCTGCCTTGGCTCCAGAATCACCCGTAGGGTATGCCGCCCTTTGACTGGGGACAGGACACAGCCTATTCACATGTAAGTATGGGGCCCATCTTCTCCATCCCATCCTTCCAGGATGAGCCATCAAGGCCCATCAAATCTCACCTAAGCTACCATTGAGTGTGGCTGTCTAGAGGGAATGCACAACATCCAGCTGTCACCCACTCCAGGTGTGTATTAGAGACAGGCTGCAGGCACCCAGGGCTAAGAGCAGAAAAATGCCATCTTTCTAAAAGTAACATTTTGACAATTGAAACGATAAATTCTACTTTACCATTAAAGAGAATTTCTCATTACAATTCCATAGGTACTAAACATGATAGATCTACTCCCTCTCAATCAAGAATTACAGCCTATTAAGTGTAATAAGGAATCCCCAATGTTATCCTATGAGAGGGGTAGGCCTTACAGTAGTGAAAAATTATTTTTGCTCACTATTAGGACATACAAAAATTAAAAGTACATGTCCTACTTTTGTTTACACAGCACCCTGCCTTATGGTCTACCTAGGGCCTACCTTTGGGGTGATGTATATGTAATAAAAGGGGAGGTTAAGGCTTGGCAATGTGTGTTAAAGGCCAAGTTGACATGGCAGCGTGCACTGCCCACACAGGTTCTATAGTGGCAGGCTTGAGGCATGTTTAAAGGGCTCCTTGATTGGATGGCACAATTAGTGCTGCAGGCCCACTAGTATATATTTATTTATTTTTTGCATTTATACAGCGCGCTGTTACCCGAAGGTGTCCTGGCGCGAGATAAATACTCCTAGAGGGTCAGGCCAGAATCAGGTTAGTGTGTAAACAGCCAGGTTTTAATACCTCTCCTAAAGGTCATCAGATCTGTCATGTTCCTCAAGGCAAAGGGCAAGGCATTCGTTGCCCCCCAAAACGTAGCTCCTGCCTCCCTTTAGTTTACAGGCTCTGGGCACATGTAGTGCACTGTACTCGGGACTTATTGGTAAATTAAATGTGCCAATTAAGGATAAATCAATCAAACCATGGTTTAGCAGTGGTAACATGCACTGAGTCCTAAGGCCAACAAAAAAAACTCATCAAAAGGGGAGGATGATGCCAAAATGTTTGGGGGTTACCCTGCAAAAAAGCGCCATTTCCAACACGGCCCCCCTTCAGCCTAAAGCCAGGGCAGACTAATCAATACCTTGATGGACTTCCCTGCTTAGGCGATAGAACATAGACAATAGCCCTCTACTGCAGAGGCACTTGTCAGTTCTACACCTCTAAGAACTCAGTTGGATCCTTCTGTCTGTACTCTCTTTAGCCACTGAACTGACCCATAGGGAACTCTTCTCCTCACCTGGGGACCCCATCTGTGCAGCACTTTCATTTTCTCACAGATGCATCCCTGTAGGGAGACAGTACCACCATGGGCAATAAAGTGATTTGGCCCATTCCAATTCTTTAATCTGACTTCTGTTCCTAACCGAAAGATAACTCTGTTCACAAAGACAACAACCAACAGAGGCCACTGAGGCTGTTAGTGTAGAGAGCCAGGCTCCAGACCATCCAGGGATCTATGAAGTTTGACGTTTCTCAGAGTGGCGGGCAGTAGCCCCATGTGCCTTGCACCCTTTTGCCACTGTACCTTCCACCAGTTCAGGGGTGGTATCCTGTAACAAGTCACTCAGCCCAGGGTCTGTACCCTGAGTCATCCCTCGTGGTGCCCCTAGATCTGGGTTCACATACAGTTTGCTTGGGAGTGGTACGTCAAGAAAACTGACCTGTCAGGGTGCCCTGGGCAGCCACCCCTCTCAGTTCTCCTGACACCTAAGGCAACTCATTGTCAGGAATGCATTCTGTGGGCATCTGAGAACTAACTCTGACCCTTTTCTGGGTCTCCTTTTTACCCCCATCTAGGGATGCCAGGGAAATAGGGCGGACAAAGTTTTTCCCACAGGCCTGAGTCCCCATACACACCTAGCCCGTGTACTGTTCTGGGGAACCAAGCTTTTCCACCATCTTGGTAACTATAGAGTTGTTATCTAAATTTGGTGTTCAGCACTTGCAGGTTGCACTGTACGGTCCCCCATACCATAAAATAATTTTTGTTTCATTAATACTTTTGGCATCATCTGACAAATTAGCACAAAACCTTCCAAAAAAAGCTTATCCAATTTGGTTCCTTCATTCAAGTTTTGTGTTCATCTGTCAAGTGGGAGACAAGAAAAAGGAGAGGCGTGTCCCAAAACTTTGATTTCTCATTTTCTTTCCTGTAAGAAACTTTGCCTTTCTATAGGCTGAATGGAATTACACCAAACTAGGCAAAAAGTTAGAACTTTACTCAGAAAGCATGCTCTTTGCGATTTGGTATAAATCTATGTAACCATTTTCCAGAAAGTTGTCTTTAAGAAGATGCTCCAGGTGGGCATGAAGAGGTTAATATTTATTTTTAAAAAATTGGTGTGTGATTGGCCCATTCAAAATGGGTGGGGGATCCTGATTATCCGGCCACAACCTGGAAAATGGATTGGGGCAGTCATTCTAGGTCTCAGGGACCCGGTGCCTGATCCCATAAAAAAAATAAGTGGCCATACAATGGGCAGGGTGGGTACACCCTGACACCCAGGGCTATTTGCGACCCACCTTAAGTCAAAATGTTGGAAAAATATATTTTGGGTTGAAGGTACTTCCGTGAAAGTGCTTTGTAACCGAGTACCGAGTTGTAATGTACAGATGGAGGCAAGTTTCTTTCTTAGTTCTTTAATTCAGATAAAAGATAAGAACAGGTGGTGCCAGGAAGCACAGCTGTACAGCAGATCAATCAGGCTTCAACTGACTCTCTCACTCAGAACACATAAGATGCATAAGTATTCCAGAGATGAGCTCGCTCCTAACACGAGCCTCAAAGTAATACTAACATAATAATAAGTTACAACATAACGCATCCCCCCCTCACAAAGAACTAAAAAAAAAACAAGGAAGGGAAAGGGAAGGAAAACAGAAAAGGAAAGAGGAAAAAAAAAACAAATCCTAAGAACCTACCTAACATAATCCTTCAGCCAATTAGGTAAAACTCTTTTCCTTTTTGAACTTTCCACGCCAGACGAACAAGAAACAGAGTCTGCGTCAAGATCCATGGAAGAAGGACTCTCATTTACACTCTTGTACCCTATGTTATCCTGACCAGGTGAACAGACACTATTACCTGAAACATGCGAAGGCCCACCAGCCTGACAATCAGGAACATCAACCACCACTTCCCCCTCCCTCAAATGGGGAAGTGAACTCCCAGGCGCTAGCTGAGATTGCAATTCACTGTTATCAAAATAGTCTTCAACCCAATCAAAATCGCCTGATTTTCTCCTCACAGGTGGCTCCTCATCATGATCCTGACAAATGTCAAAAGCAACATCCTTAAGGTTCCAAATCTTACCGTCACTTAGTCTGACTGAGTTCTTAAGAACATCAACGATTCTTTTAGGTGAATCGAATTTATTCTCACCTTTCAAAACCTTGAAATGTTTTTTGATCCTTACCCAATCTCCAGCTTTCACAACAACATCCTTTGCACCGTGTCGTTTGTCAAAATATGCCTTGCTTTTGCAATGAGCCAACTCTAAAAAAAAAAAATCACTTCCACAGGTGACCATTCCTGAACACTATCTTTGAATAACCAACCTGGATTAAATTTACACCTGGGTAATCTACCTCTCATCATCACAAAAGGGGACACACCAGTACAATTGTTTAACGTCACCTTATAAGACCAAACAGCTTTCTGTATCTCCAATTTCCAATTTAAACTCTTGTTGTTGGCTGCCTGTAAAATGCCTTTAATCACCCTGTTAAAGCGTTCTACAGTTCCATTTCCGCTGGGATTGTACAAAGAGGTTGTTTTATGTGTGATGCCACACTTCTCAAAATAT
Source organism: Lissotriton helveticus (assembly GCF_964261635.1). Taxonomy (NCBI): domain Eukaryota; kingdom Metazoa; phylum Chordata; class Amphibia; order Caudata; family Salamandridae; genus Lissotriton; species Lissotriton helveticus. The sequence goes on along the minus strand of NC_136065.1, from coordinate 1,803,674,777 downwards.
TCTCTAGCAGCTTGGGACAGAAACTGTACTCCGTTGTCCGTTAGAATATTCACTGGTAATCCTTCTACCACGAAAATCTTATCCAAGAACTTTAACACAGCTTGAGTGTCCACTTTATCTACAAATTTAACCACTGGCCACTTGGTGAAAAGATCAATAGCAACCAAACCGTACTCTTTCACATCACCTATCGGACCAAAAATGTTCACAGCGATAGTTTCCCAAGGCATACTTGGAATGAGTCCCTCACTCATTGTTGGTCTCAAAGTCCTCAAGGATTTATCTGCAGAATTACAAACAGAACAACCCTTAACAAAAGTTTCTACTTCTTTATCAACCTTCGGCCACCAAAACAAATTCTTGACCGACAATTTAGTCCTCACTATACCAAAATGTCCTTCATGACACATTCGTAAAATCTTTTTCCTTAACCCAACTGGTGGAACAATCCTGTCCCCCCTCATCAAAACCTCTTTCTCAAATGACAACTCAGACCGTACCTCCCAAAATGATTTCAAACAATTTGACAAAAGTTTTTCTTTGGGCCATCCTTGACAAATAAACTTTGAGACTTCCACTAACTCCTTGTCCATATCATGCTCCTTTAACCAATCTTCCCTGCTGATGGCTGGAACACCAGAATCGTGTACAAACGCTACCCTGAAATTCCCCCAAGGGTCATCTACACATTCTTCTAGTGGGGAAGGTAGTCTTGATAAGCAATCAGCTACTACATTGTCTTTCCCTGGTACATAAGCGATACTGTATATGTATTCCTTCATACGTGTAGAAATCCTTGCCAACCTAGCAGAAGCAGTTGCGGTACCATCAGTAGATAAGATGTGGACTAGTGGTTTATGATCTGTCCTGATGTTTACCATATTACCCCATACAAATGCACGAAAATGTTCTAATGCCCAAGCACAAGCTAAGGCTTCCCTTTCTATAATAGGATATCTGCTTTCTGCTGGTGACAAAGCTCTAGACGCAAACAAAATAATTCTTTCTTTTCCATTCTCTCCAATTTGCGACAATACTGCGCCTAAGCCTTTATCGCTAGCATCAGTTGTCAGAAGACAATCCAAATTAGCATCAAAACTTGATAAGGCGTTAACCTTTTGCAGTTCCCATTTAATCTGAACAAACTCTCTTTCACATTCTTTGGTCCATTCAAACTTTACATTTTTCTTTAACAATGACCTGATGTTGTACACCTTGGAAGCGAAATTCTTAATGAATTTGGCACAGTATTCTGCCATTCCCAAAAAGGATTTGATTTCTCCCTTAGACTCAGGTGCAGGCGAAGCAATAATGCTTTCTACCAGCGACACTTTTGGCCTGACACCTTCCTCACTAATGATATGGCCAAGGTATGAGACGCTTCTCTCACCAAATTTGCATTTTGATAATTCAACCGTCAGACCTGCTGAATTAAGTGTGTCAAACACCTTCCAGAGTTTAGCATCATGATCATCTTTGTCAGTACCTGCAATCAAAACATCATCCTGAAAAAAACAAATGCCATTCATATCACCAAACAGTCTGTGCATTAAACGCTGAAACACAGCAGCGGCCGACTCAAGGCCAAAAGGCATCCTTATAAACTGGAAACAGCCAAACGGCGTGATAAAGGCTGTTAGATGTCGTAATTCTGGTTCCAAAACTACCTGGTGGTAGGCAGCAGAAAGGTCTATGGTAGAGAACCAAGTTGCCCCTCTTAAGGAAGAAACCATCTCGTTAATTTTAGGCAACGGAAATCGCTCAATTACAATATTTTTGTTAAGGTGGCGTAAATCAATACATAACCAAATTTTGCCATTGGATTTCCTTGCTACAACCACTGGACTAATCCATTCAGAAGAATCTACTTCTTCAATAATACCTTTAGCCAAAAGACCTTGGATTTCTTTTTTAACTTCATCCCTTATCAACAGGAGAATAGGTCTGACCTTGTGCACCTTAGGTTGTGCATCACCCTTGAGCATAATTCTATGCTCAAAACCTTTCAATTCACCTAATTGTCCACTCACCACATTGGTGAATTTACTTTTTAAGGCGTCTTCAATTCTGCTACACTCATCTAAGACTAGCACCTTCTCCTTGCTGTTGGGGTCTAAGATGATGTGAAGATTCTTCTGGTCGTACCAGCCTAGGACAGATGGTCCAGTTTTAGCTATGTATAATTTGCCTCTAGTTACTCTACCTTTAAAAAGGAAAGTGAGCCATCTGAACCCCAACAAATCTATCCTTTCCCCTGTGTAACTCACAGGATTAACATCTGAGGCATTCAACTTGTCTCCTAATTTATGTGTAAATTTCTTCCTCCATCCTTCCTCATTAACGATTGTGTATGGAGATCCAGAATCCGCATACACATTCACTTTAATGCCACCTAAAAATACTTTGCAAATTGGTTTACCCTCCATTGCTTCATCAGTGATATTTAGCATATAGTTCCCTCTCACATTTTTCACACAACCATTTTCATCATCACTGCTTTTATTAGGACTCACATCTTCATTCCAAATGCATTTGACATTACTGCGTTTGCGACAAAATTTGCTAAAATGGCCCATTAATCCACACACACTACATTTTTTCCTCAAGGCAGGACACGACTTATAGTAAGCCATGTGTTCTTTGCTACCGCAACGGTAACACCTTCTGTCATCTACTCTGTTGTCCCTTCCTTGATTCTTGAAAGGTTGACTAAAAGTTTTGTTCTGAAACTGTTTAGTCTGAGTTTTCGTTGTTCCTTGAATCTTGAACACAGCAGATGATGCTTTGTCTGATTCTTTTACCGTGTCCTTGACAACAGTAGCACATCTCCCTGACATTTCCGACTTCCTCATAATAGCCAGAACGTCATCTAAAGGTGCGTCACCATTTACCCAAAGACGATCCTGAATGGGTGAGTTGTCATTGTGCATAACAAGTTGGTCTCGAATGAGGTCATCGTGCAAATTTCCAAATTTACAGTCAATGGCCAGTTTTTTTAAGTCATCTAACCATTCATCAACCAATTCTTCTTTCTTTTGTTTCCTCTGAAAAAAATGTGTGCCTCACCACTCCTATGCACACCTTAGGTGCAAAGTACCTGTCCATATCTGCGATGGCGTTATCAAATTCACTTAGATCTGCATTAATTACTTTTTGCATTCGTGAATAAGTCTTTAAACCTTTAGGTCCCAAAGAATGCAAAAGTATTCTTTTCTTTTGTTCAGGTTTCATTTTTGCATTCTCATCAATAGCACAAACATAGTTGTTGAAATATTCTTTCCATTCAACCCATTTCATGTCTGGTTGAGAACCTGTAGCCCAAAAAGGTTGTGGGGGACTAATCACAAAATTTTGTTGAGCCATATCTTCTTTCAAACTTCCTTGGGGTTGATCTCCAGTATCCATATAGGTGAATACTTAAATAAGAAATTGCTTCAACAAAACACAATAATAAAAAAAAAAAAATATATGTGCCCCGACAATCTCACCTGTTCTCCTTGTAAAGTTATTTTTTTCTTGAATAAAGCGTCGCTTAATTTCTTCTAATAGGTAATACCTATTTAAAAAAAATTGGTGCTCCTTCGTTTTTGCTTTGCCTCGGTAAACTGTGGAAGACAGAGAAGCTTCCCGACCAATGTCCAAAATGGCCGCTACGCAGGGTCACGCAACGTGACCTTGCGCGAATGCGTCATCACGCGATTAGGCAGTGAGGCGGGACTGACGTGTGGCTGGTTAATGGTCCGCGCAGCAGGGGACCGTGCATGGAACTTGGCACACGATCGAAAGATGCTGGCATGCGCCACCAACCGAAATCAGCATGTAAGCTCTCGTGTCCTGAGGCAACCAGAAGCAACCAATTAAATAATAAAAAAAACGAAGTCCTTTAAATTAAGCAGACGCCGTAAAGTGGATTGTACAAAAATTAATTACCCATTCCGGGTGTCGTTTTCTTTTCCGTGAATGGAGAGAGAAAAAAATTTGACAAAATCCTCACGAAGTTGATTGTAGTAGGATCCAGATCCCGATCGTCGCCAATTGTAATGTAGAGATGGAGGCAAGTTTCTTTCTTAGTTCTTTAATTCAGATAAAAGATAAGAACAGGTGGTGCCAGGAAGCACAGCTGTACAGCAGATCAATCAGGCTTCAACTGACTCTCTCACTCAGAACACATAAGATGCATAAGTATTCCAGAGATGAGCTCGCTCCTAACACGAGCCTTAAAGTAATACTAACATAATAATAAGTTACAACATAACACGAGTGTAGCACCCTCTGTGGTACTGCAGTAATGCAGTGCCACTAAAACATGTTTAAACAACTATGAAAACTTAGACCACACCCTGCAACCAACCCCCATTGTGCTGTGGTAGTTGGTCACCTGCAGTGGGTTGGACACAGTGCCTAGCCAGAAGTGGAGACCTATGGCCGACACCCGCTGTGCACAGCTGTGCGCACCATTGCGGTTGGACCCCTGCGGAGGGCTGGGAGTAGGGCATGGCCAGAATTTGGGCACCCACAATGGGTTGGGTGCCACAAGCCAGTCCGCACAGCTAGGAGGATGTTTGGGTGCCATGTTTGGCTGGATGCCAAAAGATGGGTTGGATGCATATTGTCCAAGGGGGTTGGGTGTATGCTTAGCTTTGAATCTGATAAAGAAACATAGGAATTTACTGGAAAAACATTCCTTAAGCCACCGTTATAGTCAGGTGTTGAAATGAGATAAGAACTAATGTTTGAAAAAAGAAAAACACACTGATACTTGTCAGTCATAGTTTAGTAAACTAATTATAACTTGCGCTTCTATCACACCGTACTTATGACCTTACATATTACATCACTCATGACATGTTATGTGATATCATTGATGACATCACTGATAACTTCTCAAATGATAGCATCTATGATACTGCACATTACTCCATATACCTTTACCTCATTTGTAAAAAGGAAATTTGTTAGTAGAGGGCCTATACTCATATACAACATAGAGTTACTACATGTAGTATACCCGTGGTGCATATAATGAAAATAGTGTAAGTCCAGGAATCATGTGTGGTTGTGTAAGTTGAAATATATATGGTGCTCTGATAAACCAGTAATGGTTGAGATGCAAGTAGCACTCCATGTTAATCAAGGTAAGGATGAGCGCACCTGATGTGGATTGCAGAGACATGTTTCAAAGTAGGTTGTTGCTTAAAGGCAAAACATTTTGCAAAAAATATGTGAGAAAAGTCAAAGCTACTGTTGACAACAGATTATCCACTAGTGGATGTCTTGGGTATGTGTCCATTCTAAATAGTTGTAATACAGTGCTACAGACAAATTCTACGTAATGAGGATGTTTATAAGGTATGGATGTTTATTTCTGGAACTTTACTGTAAATTTTGAGGCATTCCAGATTGTTGTATATAGTATAATGTAGGGGTGACCCACTTAGAGGTGGTTTAACTCAGACTGTGGTTGTACACATGGCTGTAAGACTGTTTATCATTGTGCTCATCTCAGGAATGTGTTTAGTGTATTTAACCAAAGTACGGAGGGTTGCCCATAGGACCTGGGAGAAGGTGTCTTATCAGTGGCGAATGCATAACTTTCAGCTGCTTGACTTAAAACTGCAGGTCATGTGAAGTCTTTAAGAGGCTGATCCCGTCAAGGTGATTAAAGTACAAACTCTTTTTAGAGTGTGTTGAAGGTTTAAGAAAGGGGTTGCTAAATTAAAGTCTCTAGAGGCGGTTTGTTTGCTAGGTTAGTGAATACCAGTAAAAAGACCGTAACATACATCAATGTGGGTGAATTGACAGATATGCTATGTGTCCAGCATGTAGTCAAACGTTGTGTCCATTATCACCTTCAGCCACCTCGCATACAGGCAAGTTAAAGCGTCAACCCTACAATCAACTTCAGTTGCATTCTGTGCCATTACTGCCAACCCCAGATACAATAAGGATTACGTATGGAGCAAAGCACTGTCATGGGCTAACAAGCATGAAAACAAGACAATAATGAAGTAGAAAATTGTTGAATGCACTAACTCTTCTGCACTGTGGCCGGCAGCTCTCAAATTGATTGTTTTACATTTGTGTTACGATGGAGAGACTACGGTGAGACCAAGTGGTAAGTAATAATCTAGTTTATTCAGGTACAGAGAAGATTAATCACATGACGTCCCTTCAGTGGCCCCTTCTGACTCAACTGAATCAGGAATGTACAGTTTGCAGAGGGCCCTGAAATACGCTGTGATAGAATATACAAGTTAAAGGAAACATTACCTGACAACAGTGGAACCCAACCTTAGCCCATAACAGTAACCCGAGAAGAATCACATGATATCTTCTTGGAGTGACGAAAGGAGGAGGATGTAACATCCAACGATCAGGAGAAAAATAAATCTAAGGTTCAGTACAAAGGAAAGCTCCCAGTCACACAAAATGTGTGGCAATGGTATAGAAACAAAAATGCCACTTTAAGCATCAGGAACTTCAGCCTCAATTCATCCAGTGGCACAAACAGAGCACCTTGCAAAGCCCTGAGTACAAGGGGCATATCTCACGAAGGTGTACAGGATGAACCCTGGCTCTAGAAATAGCAAACCTATGCAACTGAAAATCATATGTTAACAATTTGAGAACACACCGAGTTACAAGATTAAGTAGTGAAGGAAGGGTATCACACCAGGAACAAACTGGTCTCCCATACTTAGAGTAGGCCTTAAAAGTAGTAGTCTGTCTAGACTGTTGTAAAGTGCCTACACTTCATCTGAGATATCCAAGTGCACTTTCAATTCCAGGCTATCTGAACCAGTCTATTAATTTGAGGTATGGACAATAGGGACAATCTAAGTGGTGAAGGAGATAGAAGATGCCACTGTGCACCTGTTGCTAGAAATGGGAGCAGAGAAGATCACACCCTATGGGGAAAGCGGAGTTTTAAGAATGGAAGAGACTTTTTTCTGGAGGATTTTCAGAAAGACCCGCAAGGGGTGACAAAATGGAAGAAACACAGATAACAGACCATTTGCCAGTAGAAGGACATGGCATCTACCCCCAGGCATTAATCGGCCAAAAAGCTAGTCTTCCTGTCTAGAAGCAAACAGATCCAGCCAGAAAAGCCCCCGTCATCTCACAAATATCTGGAATATCATAGGCATGAAGGGAAATACCATTGGAGAAGGGGATCACTCTGCAGAGGGCATCCACCTGAACGTTGTCCCTACCTGGAACATATAAAGCCGGAATGGAATGTAGATGAGATTTGTTGCAGTGAAGTATGTACATGCTTGGCTGTAGAAGGGAGTATTTTTTCTTACAGACATGAAGTTAAGGAGAGTGTGGAAAAGTAAATTTTGCCATGTTCTGTGTCCCTACGCCTCATCCATCATATGTTATGTGTGCATGACCAATATGCATATGTTATTCCCCATATCCGATTAATGACGCAATTATAGTTGTGTCCACCTCTAGTATGTCATTTTCCAGTCCTCGTGAATACTACGAATATCAGGCCTATGTAAAGCTACGTTGCCACGTTCCCCAGTGTGCACGTTATTTCATTATAAAGTCCCCGTTTCCAGGCCTCAACAGGGCCCGGACACTAGATTCAGCTCCTGTCTCCTGAAGCCTCGCTAAGGAGCGATACAGCCCCCACCTGTATCCTCGACCTTTCACTTACTTCCTGCCTCGCAGTGCCCGGTGCAGCCTGGCTCTGCCTCTGAGTCTGCCAAGAGTATGTTATAGTTCCAGTTATCAGTTCAGTCCTCCTTCTCTGCATTCCTAAGCTACTGAACTGCATCAATAGTTTCCGTCATTGTCTAGCCTTCACGTCTCCATGTTAGAGAAATACTGTATTTACTGGTCGTTTAATATTCTTCATCACGCACTACATGTAGAATAATGCATGGTCCAGTCTTAGAGTCAAGTTAGCTTTTCCCCTCATGACTTCTAGTTTATATCAACATGTTCCCTAAACATCAGATACTAGATAGGGTTTAGGTACATGTCGCTCCGACCCTCCAGACTTTAGTCTCTGCTCCTAGCACAGAGTTCATAGCCCCCAGCTTCTCCTAGTGATACGTCATTGCCAGTTTACGCGCACCACCAGGTTAGAGGTCCCGGCTCCTTAGGTAGCCCCCTCCAATGTTTCCGCCCCATTCATGACATATTCTGTTACGTCTGCACCACATGTCTATGTATACGCCCAGTTACACCTACTTTTACTGTTATCTTTCGCGACTGCTACGCGTCACACCTTCTGCTCCACCCACTGCTACGCCTACTGCAATGTAATGCTATGTGTTCGCGCTATGTATATATGCCTGTGTATTGTTATTAAAAGTTAGCGCGCTCATCCCAGACCTAGCCCCGGCAGCTGCCGGGCCACTCTAGCCCTGCCATTCTGTTCCTATGCAGGTTGTCCTAATCCTGTCCTTATGCTGTAATAAACCTGCAGAAACTCCTACTACCTCGAATCTTGACTCTTATTTATTGAGCTATCTGTTATGATATATGCCTAGTCAAAAATAGGGTATTATTTATTTATTTACCACATAATGGCGCCCGAACAGGGACTTGCCCTTTCCCCACGCGTCGGTGAAGCCACGCCGACCCCCTGACCCTCTGCAGCCGTGACGGAACCATACCGGCCACGTGCAGATATTTCTGCTTCAAGTATCCCTCAGGCCCACGGAGGAGACGGAGGAGGCGGTCCAGCATCCAAACGAGACGGTGGAGGAACGCGGCGAGTCCCGACCAGAGCCCAAGCCGAGAGTCCAAGGTCCGAGGTATCCGGAGGCCCACCCGTAACTGAAGTCGGAAGTCCGAAGTTCGTCGTCATCAGTCCAGTCCAGTCCGAGGCTTTCCGTTCCGTGCTGCCCGGTGAGTACCATTGCTGGGGTAGTATCTAGACAGGATCAATCTAAATTGACTCCTGGTCCGTGGGTTGGTGGTACCCAGACTCACAAACGAAGTGTTCACCTAGGTGGATACGGGTCTTGATGCGTCCCTTTATGGGACCGGTATGTTCCGTACTGTTACAGCAGTGCATCCAGTAACTCTAGTCTGTTCCGTTCTCGAGAAAATTCTTGTATTTCTGTTTTCAGTATTCCAGGTAATATTCTGTTCGAACTGTTATGTTATGATATTGTTTAATGTATTTTCAATGTCGTGGTATGCCTGAATTGTTTTCCCAATTGTTATTGTTCTTTGTGTATTGTATTGTGTTCCGATTCAAGTTTACAATGCCGCTCTTTTCCAAGTTACGTCAGTTAAAAACTAGAAGGGGTTTATTAGAAGAAGCAGTTCCTGTTCCGCCGAGGGACAGTCCAGGTCATTTTATGTATCAGAAACATGGCATAAGTGCCATATTGTATCTAGATTTATGGGTAGAGTATACCAAACAGTTAGAAGAAAAGTATAGATGGCCTGTATCGGGTACATGGGATGCCGAATGTATCATGCGAGTAGAAGAAGCATTATGGAAAAAGAAAGCCAGACAGTCACAGAAAGATGCCATCGAGTTATGGCGTAAAGAAGCGCATAGAAGAACCGAAAAGGAAGTCAGAAAGTCAGAGTTAAGTAGAGAATCCCAAGAACGAGCCCAAGAAAGAGAATTAATCGAGATAGGTGAACAAGTCAAAGCCGAACAGTCAGACAGACAGAGGCATGCCCTTATTAAGGGTATGTATCCTCTTCTTGCCGAGGGCTCGCCAAAAGCGACCCCAGAGGCATCCAGTAATTTCCCGCCACCATTAGTTCCGACCAAGCTACGTCACAAACAGACCGCAGCTGATATTTTTATTTCGTCCTATTTGGACGACACAGTCCCAGAATATGCAAATCCTGTTCGCGCTCCGCCAGTCCCTGTAAATCAGGCACTTCCCGCTCTTCCAGACACCGGAGTACCTGCTACGGTACCCCCGGTCCAGCCAGCATTTCAACTTCCCGCTCCGCCACGAAGAATGTCCGTCGATGATTCTAGTTTAGGGGCCGCAGGAGGAGGTCCTCCTCAAACCCCGCCGCCACACAAGCGTTTAACGTTAGCCGAATTACATGCACAAGCGTCACAGCGTACGCCTAGACATCAGACTGTAGCAGAAATAAGAAAATCCCTTGCCGAATGTGTCTATGATCCAGTCCCAGGCGAGGATAATATGGTTTTATATTCGTTCCGCGTAAGAAAGGTGGCCGAGTATCTAGTCACCTTACCGAATATGAAAGAAGATCTAGACAGAATATATCGTTTCATCCGTACAGGGGATGATCCAGAAAGTATTCACGAAGCCATGTCTCAAAGGAAAGCCGAGATCCAGCTCATGATATTAAAGTTTCTGATTAATTGTCTAATAAGAGAACAAGATTACCCGTCTAAAGATTCTGCCGAAATGAGAATCCTGACAAGGTGGAGTGATAATATAGCCGAGGGTAAGCACAAGACCGTCGGTGCCATGGAAAGTATGTACAAGAAAATCCGTAAAGAAATAATAAAGATACACGAACAGCGTAAAGCAGCACAAGTAAGCGAGAAAGAAAGTACCTCTGATCCTGAAGAGGAAGACGACGAGAATACCGCTAGAATAGCGTATGTAGGAAAATCTAGATTTCCAGATCGCCATTTACGTCTAGAACCCAAGTCTATTTTCCATCATTCAGTACCAGAACAAGGTTCCCTAGAACAAGTATTTCAAGCTACCGATCACATTCTGAGATCACGAATCGGTTACAGTGAATTAAGTACTATGCATGAACAAGAACTAGTTCGATCAGCAGTCCGATGGATTACTGATTCTACCACTTTTCCAGACGAAATAGTGGCACAAATGTTTCTGAAATTGCCCCCAGCCGAGCAGCGACTGGTGGGTATGTATATGATCCAGCACCTCATTACTCTGTATGAGGGTCAGCACTCTGATCCAGGCCCGTTACATGATGTCCTGAACGAGTTACTCCAGTACAAATGGAGAGGTCTAGGTACCGATTTAATTAGTGTCATTCTAGAACAACGTCACAAATATAGAACGTTCTTGAACCCGCATTTTGTTCATGTCTCACCCCCAGAAAGTAAACCATTCTACATAGACAGACAGAATCCGTTACGAGAAGTCCACCCAGTTAAAGGAACGGGTGGCGAAATGCAACGAGTGTTTGTATACACTCCAATCACAAAGATGGAACTTCTCGAGATGAAGAAATTAATTCCCTGTCATGACAAAGATCCAGCAGGGTTCCATCGAGAATTAAAAGACATGCTCCGTATGGGAGAATACACATACCCAGATATCATTAAAATGTTAAAAGTTCTGCTACCCGCAGGGGTGTATGAAAAGCTAAAGGAAAAAGAATGGGAGGTGGGAGAGAAAAAGATCGATTGGACAGCTCTAGAAGCTGAAGACAAGGCACGAGTACCAGGTACCGGTCTTGGAGATAAATGTAAAGAGTTACCAGAATTATTAATACAAGTTTTACCCAGATTATTGACAACGAGAAAAGAAGACTGGGATGCAATCTCAGCCTGTAAACAGAAACAAGATGAAGATATTAGTGATTTTTATTCGAGGTTTGAAAAATGTTTCAGTATTAACAGTGGCCTCAAGACAAGTAGTGAGTCATACCCTCACCTTTTCGTTACTAAATTAGTCGAGAATTCAAGTCCACAAATTAAAAATCGAGTTTTGAAAGTCGAAAGCACCTGGCAAGCAAATACTCCGTCCCAGATGCTCCAGATGCTTCAGTATCACCAGAATAGAATCAGGGAAGAGCAAGAACACGAGAGAAAACGTATGAAAGATACGAAAATGAAAGTGCTAGTTGCACAATCTGTTCCTCAAGACAGTCAGAAGAGGGGTCCGAATCAAGCCAGTCATCCTGCAGCTCCCGTTAAAGGGAACTGCAATTATTGTAAACAGCCAGGTCATTTTATAAATGAGTGTGCAGTTCTGAAACACAACATAGCTACTGGTAAGACTAAAGAAAGACCACATCCGCCTAGACAGGAACAAGTTTCACAGATTCCTCAGCCACAGAATGCACAACAGACAGTTACAGTACCGCAGCCTATTGCTGCAACACAGCATGTTACATCGCAGATGTACCAGTATGCACAGTCTGAGTATCCAGAGTACCAGCCATATTCATGAAACAGCCTAGAGAGGGAGGTAGGCTTGCCTCTCATCGAGATACCTGTAGATCAAGAAGGTCCCTATGTTCACAGTCAAGTATTAGGGAAAGACAGAAAGTTTCTGATTGATACAGGGGCAAGTAGGACCACAATTAGTCATGCCGAAGTTCCAGGGGCTCCGCTCTCAGGCTCAAGAAATGTTTCCCTTGGATTTTCAGGAAAACCTATCGTTAACGAGATATCTAAGCCAGTTACTTTAGAAGTAGGCCCATTGTCCCGCACTACTGATCTGTTACTTACTAAGTCATGTCCAGAAAATCTATTAGGCATTAAAACACTGAAAGAGTTGGGTGCAGTCATATGCTGTTCCCCAGAGGGAATACGTCTGTTCCTACGTGACTTTAAGGGTCACTATGTATTACGAGATTTTGATTCCAGACTGTCTAATGTTCCGCAGCATTTATGGGCGCAAGGTCCAACTGATGTAGGTTACATGCAAATCACACCCCATCGTGTGACTCTCAAACCAGGTGTAGTGTTACCACGAATCAGGCAGTATAGATTGCCACCCGAGGCTGTAGCAGCCTTATCCAAAATTATAGACGAGCTCATGGCTCAAGGAGTAGTTGTAGAAACTGACTCCAATGTATGTAATTCTCCGATCATTCCAGTCATGAAACGCACTGATCCAAATGTACCCCCAGTATATCGATTAGTGATTGACTTACGAGAACTTAACAAATGTATTATTCCTCAGTACCCAGTTGTCCCAGATATTTCCTCCCTGTTAACAGCCATTGATTCCGAAGCCATGTTCTTCACTGTCATAGACCTCAAGAACGCATTTTTTAGTGTTCCCATTCATCCAGACAGCCAGTTTCTTTTCGGATTTTGTTTAAATGGAAGGAGCTATATGTTCACACGCGCTCCTCAAGGTTTCACAGAAAGCCCTAGTATTTACAGTCAAGCACTCAAGAGACAACTAGACAACATCCACATGCCAATTGACACTGCCCTGCTCCAGTATGTCGATGATCTACTGATCACAGCCCGTTCTGAACGTGATTGCGAGCGGGCATCACTGACAGTTCTGTATTTCCTAGCCGAGATGGGGCACAAGGTGTCCCCTTCGAAGCTTCAATTCTGTGTCCAGCAAGTGGTCTACTTAGGACACTTGCTGTCCAAGAGGGGTAGGCAGTTGACACCCGACCGTATCCAGTTAATAGCGAGTCTTCCCCAGCCCAGAACCCAGAAGGAGGTACGTGCTTTTATCGGCCTTACTTCTTATTGCAGACAATGGATTCCCCAGTATGCATTTCTAGCCAAGCCACTGATACAGTTAACGACACAGGAGGCAGCCGTATCGACTGTCCTCCCTTGGACATCTGAACATACACTTAGTTTCAATGAGTTAAAGACAGCTTTATGCCAAGCTCCAGTTCTAGCTACACCGAACTACAGTAAGCCTTTTACACTTTTCGTCACAGAACGTGAAGGTACAGCATTATCTGTTCTCACACAAGATCAAGCAGGTCAATACAAGCCCTGTGCTTATTTTTCGAGCACACTAGATCCAGTCGCCCAGGCGTTGCCTGCGTGCCTCAAGTCAGTTGCAGCCACAGCACTAGCTATCAGACAAAGTGATTCCATAGTTCTAGGACACTCCTTGACAGTACAAGTCCCACACTCCGTGGAAGTTCTTTTAAACCGAACACAAACACAGCACTTGACAATTGCACGTTTAACAGGTTATGAATTGACACTATTCCAGCCACACATAGAAATTAGACGCTGCAACGTCCTGAATCCTGCTACACTGTTACCATCAGTTAATTCAAATCCTGACCCACATGACTGTGTGGAAATAGTTAACATTACGACAAAGCCAAGACAAGACCTGACAGATATTCCATTACCAGATCCCGACCTGACACTTTATGTGGATGGTTCATGTATGAGAACTAGTACAGGAGAACTAGTCGCCGCATATGCAGTGACTACTGACACTGAAGTTATTAAAACACACCGTATTGATACCTTGTCCGCTCAAGCAGCAGAGCTAGTTGCTCTGACACAAGCCTGTATACACGCCAAGAACCTGAAAGTTAATGTTTACACAGATTCACGTTACGCATTTGGAGTTGTACACGACTTCGGAGTGCTCTGGCAGGAGAGAGGTTTCATGACTTCTCATGGAACCAAGATTCAGCATGGTTTCCTTATTCAAGCTCTGTTAGATGCCATACATTTACCAACATCCATTGCTATCATGAAATGCAAAGCACATACGAAAGTTACTGACATTATTTCTCAAGGTAATGATCTAGCAGATCGCACAGCCAAGCTTACAGCTCAGACTCCAGACATTCAAGCTAATCCGACACAGACACATACTCCAGATCCGATTACATGTATGACAGTTAAGGACCCTACACAAGATGTCATAGATATCCAGTTACATGCTACTCCCGATGAAATCAAGAAATGGTCCGAACAAGGAGGGGTCCAGACAGATCAAGGATGGTTAACGAAGGGTAGAGCCACATGGTTTCTCCCCGACTCTATGGTTCAAGTCATTATTAATACCGCACATAGTCCAGCACATTTAGGAGAAAAAGCTATGTTAGACAGTATCCAGAACATTTGGTTCAACAAGCATTTACGAGCTGCAGCCAAGCAGAAAGTCCGTACCTGTATGATATGTTGTCAGTTTAATCCAGGTAAAAGTGTCCCGGTGGAACAAGGTGGTTTCCAGCCTCCTGACCACCCTTTTGAAGTCCTCCAGATGGATTATATTCAGATGGAGCGATGTCGAGGTTTCAAGTATGTCCTTGTAGTTGTATGCGCTTTGTCCAGATGGACAGAAGCATATCCAGTCCCAGATTACACAGCCGCGACCACTGCCAAGCAGTTGGTTCGTGAGTTTTTCCCTCGATATGGACTCCCTAGAGTCGTATATTCTGATAACGGTCAGCCATTCTCATCTGAACTCATGAAGCACGTTTCCCTTTTGTTAGGGTACCAGTGGAAGTTCCATTGTGTACGCCATCCTGAAGCAGCCGGTCTAGTCGAGAGACATAATCAAACTCTGAAAATCCGTATCGCCAAAGTTTGTAAAGAAAAGGGTGTGGACTGGCTAGTAGCTCTGCCAGTCGCTTTATTTTATATGCGCATGGTCGCACATTCCAGATCAGGTCTGTCCCCGTATGAGGTCGTATTCGGCCGCCCCCCTAACATGTGGGGTACTCCTAGACCCCGAAGTATTACTGATGTTTCATGTAATATGCTGACAGATTACCTAGCTTCCTTGATGTCTGCCCTCAACTCATGTCGTTCACAGGTTGCTGCCGCATTTCCAGACAATACCGAGGTGGCACCGCATGAAATCGTTCCAGGTTCGCTGGTGATGATCCGAAATTTTGACAGATCAAGTCCGCTGGAACCTCGTTGGAAGGAGCCCCGTCAGGTCCTCCTCACCACCCGTACAGCCGTGAAGTTGGAAGGCCGAAAAGGATGGATACATCTTTCTCATGTAAAACTTTTCAATGGATTGAAACCCGTTTCTAAAAACATTTCCAAGGATTCCCAGGATTTTAAGGACTGTCCCGCAAAAGACATTGACACAACCCCTTCCCTGTTAGAGAAAACTCCGCAGCAGGAGTATAAGTTAAAGCTCCGGTCTAGTAAAATAAGTCAGTCAGTTTGATTGTATAAGTCCTCCCCTAGGTGAAACGGTTAGACTGTTTCTGACATGTATAAAATAGACCCTCATAGTGAGAGAGTTAGTAAAAACTCAATCCAATGTATCGTTTTTCTAAGTTTCATATTATTCATCAGCATAATGATTTCCTGCACCAGTTACGCATTTTTCCTGTATTTTTCAGTTCCTCATGTAAATAAGTCTGCTAATGTTGCAGTAGAGCACACGTTTAGTGATCTGCCTCCTCACGAATATGCTTACCGCCTCGCTATGCGTAACAATTCATTTATCCGTATGTTACATTACTCACACCAGACCAGCAATGCCACTAATTGTTGGGTGTGTGGTCGACTCCCCCCTTTCCAGACCCCGAAGGGAGTTCTGCCACTCTTTCCTTATCCATTCTCACATAATGGTTCGTGTGGAGCATGGTCCACGTTAACGTCATCCTCCACAGATATGTCTTTTCTTAACAGTACATGTTTCCCAGACAAGCAAGGTTTCCCCCACAGAACAGGTTTAGATCTAGAAAATGAAGTGTATAATTTAGGTAATTATTCGTCGAATTTTATGGTCCTGAATGTTCAGTCCGATACTACTCCAGACTCACCTGCTATTTCAGTACTACCAGTCAAAGGCGAATTATGTGTCCGTAGTCATGGTTCTGTACACGTAGGACATAGTGATTGTACTACTATTATCCAGTATAGTGACAGTGGGAAATCTATTTTTAAAGCTTCACGTCATTCTTATTTTGTTTGTGGTCAAACTGCATATGTTCATCTGCCCCTCGATTGGGAGGGAACCTGTTACATTGCCTTCCTACTGCCACCAGTTTTTCTAGCCCCACCTGACTATCATAGAAACACACATCTAGTACATACTAGACACAAGAGAAACCTCCCGATTGTCGATTATACTGAAACTACCGCAGAGCAATTCATTGATATAGATAAAGGTGTGTTCCCTTATTTAGGTACAGTTGTAAACAGTAAGCTAATCCGTAGGTTAACAAGAACCCTTGAAGCAGTAGTAGATGAGACTGCCTCCGCTCTAGGTAACTTAACCGAAGAGCAATCCTTTATGAGAATTGTCGTTTTACAGAATCGTCTCGTCCTTGACGTCATACTGGCCGATAGGGGCGGGGCCTGTAGAGTTCTCGGATCTAGTTGCTGCATTTTCATTCCTAATAACGCGCCGTCTGTTTATTCAGCTATAACCAGACTTCATAAAATTGCCCATCTGTTACACCAAGATCCAGGCACCTGGACATGGTCCGGTTGGTTCTGGAATATAATTTCCGCCTGGGGATGGAAAGTCCTGTCCTTTCTAGGTATCGCAGTAGCGATCATATTCAGCTGCTGCCTCTGTATACAATGTGCCCCTGCGATTTGCGGCATTTGTGCTACCTCTTGTATTCCTAGTCCCAAGCCCCGTTCTAAATCCCGTTCCAAGACAATTCGAGACGAGCAAATGATACTATATGAAATGATAGATGGTATCATGAATATTGATGTTTCCTGATGGAAACGTAGTGACAAGGAGGGAATGTGGAAAAGTAAATTTTGCCATGTTCTGTGTCCCTACGCCTCATCCATCATATGTTATGTGTGCATGACCAATATGCATATGTTATTCCCCATATCCGATTAATGACGCAATTATAGTTGTGTCCACCTCTAGTATGTCATTTTCCAGTCCTCGTGAATACTACGAATATCAGGCCTATGTAAAGCTACGTTGCCACGTTCCCCAGTGTGCACGTTATTTCATTATAAAGTCCCCGTTTCCAGGCCTCAACAGGGCCCGGACACTAGATTCAGCTCCTGTCTCCTGAAGCCTCGCTAAGGAGCGATACAGCCCCCACCTGTATCCTCGACCTTTCACTTACTTCCTGCCTCGCAGTGCCCGGTGCAGCCTGGCTCTGCCTCTGAGTCTGCCAAGAGTATGTTATAGTTCCAGTTATCAGTTCAGTCCTCCTTCTCTGCATTCCTAAGCTACTGAACTGCATCAATAGTTTCCGTCATTGTCTAGCCTTCACGTCTCCATGTTAGAGAAATACTGTATTTACTGGTCGTTTAATATTCTTCATCACGCACTACATGTAGAATAATGCATGGTCCAGTCTTAGAGTCAAGTTAGCTTTTCCCCTCATGACTTCTAGTTTATATCAACATGTTCCCTAAACATCAGATACTAGATAGGGTTTAGGTACATGTCGCTCCGACCCTCCAGACTTTAGTCTCTGCTCCTAGCACAGAGTTCATAGCCCCCAGCTTCTCCTAGTGATACGTCATTGCCAGTTTACGCGCACCACCAGGTTAGAGGTCCCGGCTCCTTAGGTAGCCCCCTCCAATGTTTCCGCCCCATTCATGACATATTCTGTTACGTCTGCACCACATGTCTATGTATACGCCCAGTTACACCTACTTTTACTGTTATCTTTCGCGACTGCTACGCGTCACACCTTCTGCTCCACCCACTGCTACGCCTACTGCAATGTAATGCTATGTGTTCGCGCTATGTATATATGCCTGTGTATTGTTATTAAAAGTTAGCGCGCTCATCCCAGACCTAGCCCCGGCAGCTGCCGGGCCACTCTAGCCCTGCCATTCTGTTCCTATGCAGGTTGTCCTAATCCTGTCCTTATGCTGTAATAAACCTGCAGAAACTCCTACTACCTCGAATCTTGACTCTTATTTATTGAGCTATCTGTTATGATATATGCCTAGTCAAAAATAGGGTATTATTTATTTATTTACCACAAGAGAACACAACCAGCAACTGGAAGAGCCAACATCCCAGCTAGTACTGCCTCACAGAGATCTAATGTCAACATTGGAATATTCACAGGAGAGGAGATTGATCAATGCATTTGACGATTGAATATTAGTTAATAGTCTGGAACTGAATGTAAAAAAAACTAAAATCATGAAAATTGGCCTGCGGAAATTTAAGACTGCTTCATGGAGGGCTACAGGTGGGCCAATTTAAGTGGTGAAAAAATATAAATATATGTGCATTTTATTTGATAATAGAGTCTCGTTCAGAAGCCATTTTAAAGTTTTAAGAGCAAAAACGTTGACTTTAATTCATGCTTTGTGGTGCCCATCGTATGAACATCTCCTGACGTTTATGGGTGCAAAGCTACAACCAACAATTGCTTATGGCTCGCCCATTACCAAGGGTCAAGATGTGAAAACAATGGATGTATTAGTAATTAGGGCCTCTAAGTCAGTCTTTGGGATACCAAGGTCGACTGGCCAAGCGGAAATAAGACTGGAGTTTGGTCCATGGTGGTGCAAGGTTCATTTTTAATATATATGTATTCTCTATTCCTGTTTGACCCCATAGTTGCAGGCCTGGAGGATCTCCTTAGGCAGTGCCCTGATAGATCACATGTCCTGGTCGCCGGGGACTTTAACTGCACGTTCGAGCCCCTTGCGACGGAGGACATCCTGGACACTGCCGATGAAGATGCTAAGAGAGGAATACCCACCTTAACTATCCCGCCTATCCGGAGGTGGTCCCAACGGGTTGTACAACTTAACTCCCTGGCCCTGGAATTTGGTCTGAGGGCAGCAAATGGGAGGACGATCTCAGATCCCTCCGGAGCCCATACTTACAATAGGCCTAATCATACGTCGAGGATAGACTATATTCTCCTCGACTTTAAGCTCTGAACTTTTGTGTATAACATGGTAGTCCTCCCCTCAGCCAACAGCGACCATAACCCTCTCTCTTTGGCTCTGCTCCCCTTGTGGGGCGGGGAGCAGGGAGTGCATATGCTGCCAAAATCATCTCCTACCTCAGAAGTACGTACCTCTAACTGTTGGAGGCGCTTTAAATGGAGCAAAGTAGCTATGGATGGGGAGAAAATGATAGCCATGGGGGCTCTTCTAGCAGCTTCTCTGTCCACTCTGGATTCGCCCACCCTGACGAATAGTGAAGTGTCAGGTCTCTTTTGTAATACAATCAAGGCCTTGGGTAATCTCTTCCTACTTCCAAATAGGGACCTCTCAGCGGGTGGAGTTAACAGATCCAAGAACCAACCAGGCTGGTTCACCAAGAAATGTAGGAAGACAAAATCTGCCTTGATTTCAGCTGTTAGAGGCAAATCCCCAGCGGAGATCAGGCTCGCTAAGAAGGAGTACAAACAGACCATCAATGCAGCAAAGAACAAATGGGAGGATAGGTACTGGACTGAGCTAATGGAAGCAAGTGAAGGTAGAGATGCTAGAGGGTTCTGGAATTTGATAAGGACAAGGGATAGACCAGATTGTACCCTTATCACATGTAACATTCCAGCCCACAGCTGGTACAATTACTTCCTGTCCCTCTATACCTCTATGGAGGGGCATACCCAGGCGATCACCCATAGTAGTCTCTCGCCAGTTGACTCCTCGGGGGACACATTGGGCGATCCCTTTACCCCAAGAGAGGTCAAAAGCGTAATAAAATCGCTGGTGCCCCTCAAAGCAGCCGTGCGATCTGTTGCGCACTAACATGAAGGAGAGGGGGAAGCTGGTTTCATCCTTGCTAAATGCTATTAATAATGGTGCAGCTGTCCCAGAGTCCTGGAAAGGGGCGGAGGTCGTCCCGATATTCAAAAAGGGGTGTCGGGACGACCCAGCCAATTATAGGCCCATAAGCCTAATTGACTCAACCCAAAAGGTAGCGGGGAAAGTAATTCTGGGGAGGGTCCTCCGGTGGATAGACGAGAAAGGACATCCTATCGGACCTTCAGGCCGGATTCCGTTCCGGAACAGGGACCATAGAACAGGCCTTCAGACTGGTTCTTCTCTACTGGAAGGTGGTGGTGCTGGGCAAAGGCAGTCTTTATTTGGCCTTTATAGACCTGAAGACTGCCTTTGACCTAGTACCGCGGGAGGGGTTGTGGAGAGTCTTGTCTGAGATGGGGTTACCGCCGTATATCCTGTCCCTTTTGGTCAGGCTACATGCTGATAACTTTGCACAAGTGCGGTGGGGCAAGCATGGCGAAAAAAACGGCAGGATCCTAGTAGAAAGGGGCGTCCACCAGGGATGTGTGCTTGCCCCCACTCTGTTCTCTCTTTACGTGAATGGAATGGTGGAACATCTGCTAAAACATCCTGCAGATGCACCCTCCCTGGCGGGCAAGCGCATCCCCACCTTGCTTTTTGGCGACGACACCCTCCTCATTTCAAAGACCCCCGTGGGCTTGCAGTCTCCTAAATAGCTATCAGGAGTTTTGCTCACAAAGGGGCTTGACAATCAACACTAACAAAACAAAGTTCCTGGTCTTGAACCCGCCCAAAAAAATGGGCCGCCCCCCAGTGCTGAATTCCGTCCTCCTGGAGAGGGTGTCTGAATTTGATTATTTAGGCATCCGTCTCTCGGATTCAATGCATTGGAACTCGCACATTCAAAAGATGCTACTGAGCCACAAAAGGGTGGGCGGCGCATTACTCAAGGAGCAACGCTCCTCTACAACTAAGCCTATTGCCCCAGTCTTGGAGATCTACAAAGCTAGAGGGGTTAGTGCTGCTTTGTATGGGGCGGAACTGTGGGGTACGTGTAATCTTGAAGTGCTAGCCAGACCAGAGAGTAAAGTTTTGAAAGATCTGATGGCTCTCCCGCAGAGCACCCCAACAGTACCCGTGCTAATGGATTTGGGTTGTAGATCGATCAAGGACCAAGCCCAAATTCGCCCCTTGCTGCTCTGGGCGCGACTGTGGCGTGTGCCTGAGTTGGCCCCATATGCAGAGGCCTTAGCAGAGGTCATGTCATTGGAGGGCTGGTCCAAGATCAAGTGGCTGAGGGATGTGAAACGGCTGCTAGGATTTTGGGCCTTGGGGAGGCTTGGGAAGCCAGGACCGCCCCCCCTAAAGCTGTTCTTAAGAAGCTCTACTGGAGCTGGATCCTTTGTAACAACTCCACTGATGCGAAACATTGTAAATCCACTGATGATTTAGTGAAGATGAAGGATGCGGTGCCTATGAACCTTATCTCGACATTATTTCCAACCCAATAGATAGGGCTTTGTACTTCAAATTTAGAGTGGGGACACTACCCGTAGGCGAATTTACTGCCCGTTGGAAACTTTCCCACCTGTCCTCTCCCTCCTGTGCGACCTGCATGCGTAGAGTCGGTCGCCCACATCTTCTTCGAATGTCCAGCATATGCATTGCCGAGGCGGAGATGGCTCAAACCCTTATGTAGACAGTTAGGTACCCGGCAGTATAGAGAGGCGCTTCGTATTTTAAAATCCGACACACGCACCTTGGTAGTTTGCGGTGTGTCTAAGTTTTTAAAATGGTCATGGTTGATTCGTTTGAATAGGCTTTCCTTGGCTATTTAATGCTTGTATTATCTGTTTTTATAAGATGTTATCTGTGTAAATAGAATGCGACTGTTCTTATTGTTCTTAAAATTGTTGTACTTCTGCTTTTATGATATTTTATATATCGAAATAAAGCCATTCATTCATTCAATATATATGTATTCTCTATTCCTGTTTGACCCTGACTCTTTAGCAAATTACTTCTGACGTGAAATAGCACATCCTACTTACGCATACGCTTGGCGTACCCATATGTTATCATGCCTTCAGAGTTTTGATTTGCAGACAGGGCTTTCTAGAATGACAATACCCAGCTTTAAAAAAAAAAATTAAAGATCAAAAGTCATTCACTTAGTGCAGAGAGAGCAGCTTTAGTGGCAAAAGCGCATGCCTGGTCAGTGATTAACTCTTATCATTCCCTGCAAATTTGGCCATATTTAAATGCCTAGTTTTCGGCCCTCATGAAGGAAACGTTTTTAGAAATTAAGACTTGGCATATACACAACTAATGAAGGCACACCAATTTGGATACAACAATGGCTGAGTTTAGAATGTAGACTGTACGGGTGGCCATCTGAAACCATTTGACATATTGTGTGTGTCTGTCCTAAACTGCTTAAATACGCTGTGTATTTCGAAATCTCTATTTCCTAAAGCTGGGGTTAGATCAGCCCACCAGGCTCTTATGTTATGCTTATCAGGTGAATCAATTCCACTGTTATATCAGATGATAATATATTTATATCAATTGCAGAAACATTGCTAGTATCTGCTGTGTGCAATTAAGGTTAAGGGTTATTTTAGAAAATATATGGATGTTGTTGCTAGGTTATTTAAATGATAGTGTAACTGGCGCACTCAGATTCAGTTTATTCTGATATTTCGATACGTGGGCTGGGGCCTCTAAATTTATAGTTGCTAGGTTATTGGCACTTTGAATGCCATGCAGTTTGATTTAATGATCTTGTCTTAGGCAATTTTTGTGATTCGCACCTAAAGAGTATATGGAAGCCTTGGTCCTTTTTTTAAAAACATATTTTATTGAGTTTTCATGGTACATAAAGGGCCGTGGCCCGCTGTCTACATTTTGAGCGCAAGATATATCAGGAGTACCGGTATATGCATCAATCTGTAACCCCTGTTGAACCCGCAGGCAAAACGGTGCAGAGCAGGAATATCGACGGAGAAATATCGTGGGACATTAATATCTCCGCAGAAATATCGTTTGGAAGAAATATCGACAACAAAAATATAGTTTGACCAGAATATCAATTGATAGGTAAGTAATAAAAATAACAATAATATCGTTGTAATAAATATAGTTTACAAAAATATAGTTTACAAAAATATCGATTTATTAATAATGTTATGTATTTTAGTGTTTTTAATGAGAATTGTTTGTCATTTTATTATATGTTTAGGAATTGTATTAGTTATTAATGTATTTTATGTTTAATTTTGTGCTATTAGTTCTGTAGCGGGTTGTGGGTTTATAGGGGAATAGGGTGAGAAGTAATTTAATTATATAAAATTAATTGATTAATGAATTCGTTAATTTATTAATAATAGTTTAATAATTAGTTGTTAATTAATTTCAATTAGTCAATTAATACTTAATTATGTTAATTGTTTAATTAATTTTAGGTGTGTGTGGTGGATATTATAGTGTTAAATAATGTGTCATTAATTATTTTTTGATAGTTTTGTTTTTTATTGTTTTGGGTTCCAGCGCTTTCCCTACTATTGCACTCACTGGAGTGGGAATAGTAATTTTTACCCCTCTGCTATCCAACGCTTTCCCTACTGTTGCACTCTCTGGAGTGGGAATCTTAATTTTTACCCCTACGCTATCCAACTCTTTCCCTACTGTTGCACTCTCTGGAGTGGGAATTGTAATTTTTACCCCTAAGCTATTCAACGCTTTCCCTACTGTTGCACTCTCTGGAGTGGGAATAGTAATTTTTACCCCTTCGCTATCCAACACTTTCCCTACTGTTGCACTCTCTGGAGTGGGAATAGTAATTTTTAACCCTACACTATCCAACGCTTTCCCTACTGTTGCACTCTGTGGAGTGGGAATCGTAATTTTTACCCCTACGCTATCCAACGGTTTCCCTACTGTTGCACTCTCTGGAGTGGTAATAGTAATTTTTACCTCTACGCTACCCAACGCTTTCCCTACTGTTGCACTCTCTGGAGTGGGAATAGTAATTTTTACCCCTCCGCTATCCAGCGCTTTCCCTACTGTTGCACTCATTAGAGTGGGAATAGTAATTTTTACCCCTACGCTATCCAACGCTTTCCCTACTGTTGCACTCACCGGGGTGGGAATAGTAATTTTTAAACTTCCGCTATCCAACCCTTTCCCTACTGTTGCACTCAGTGGAGTGGGACATTTTTACCCCTCCGCTATCCAGCGCTTTCTCTACTGTTGCACTCTCTGGAGTGAGAATAGTAATTTTTACCCCTCCGCTTTCCAACGCTTTCCCTACTCTTGAATTCACTGGAGTGGGAATAGTAATTTTTACACCTACACTATCCAGCGCTTTCCCTACTGTTGCACTCACTGAAGTGGGAATAGTAATTTTTACCCCTTCGCTACCAAATGTTTTAACTACTAATGTTTTTATTTTGTTATTAAATGTATGTATTTTGTTTAATACTTTAATGTGTTAATTAAATATAGAATATTTTATTTTATTCAAAATGTTTTATATATGTGTTTATTTTATTTTTATATAATTATTAAAGTATATAAATTAAAGAAAGATAATAATAAAATGTATTTAAGTAAATATATGTATATGTACACATTTTTTGTGCTTACATTGATTACATTAAGTTTATTTGTTATAATTAGTCAAAATATAAATTGTATTTAATTAATTTTGTTAATAATATTAATATTATTTAATTATTTAATTGAAGTTATATTATTTTTTAAAGTCGATATTTTTTACATCTATATTTTTTACATCTATATTTGTGAGTCGATATTATCGTACTTATCTGTTTAAGTATAGGGAGTCGATATTTTTGTAATCGATATTTTTACATCTATATTTTTGTTAACTATATTTTTTTTATCGATATTTAAACATGGAACCGGCAAAACAACATAAACCTGGCACAGGTAATCTTAGACCCCACAAAACCTATTAAATCTGGATGTATGTAAGTGCAGACGGTAGCGTCATGTTCTCTGGGCTGTTTAGGGAACAATCATGTATGGGAGAGCAGTCTTATGAGAGGTCTGAGGAAGATAAGGAGGGTAAGTCTATACCCCAGTGAATCGCCAATCGGGACCATATTTTCTGGTGTTTCTGGGGACAACCTTGGACGTGGAAAAACCGCAATCTCTGCTCCATGTATCTGTCGAGGGCCTTCTTCCACCCACCTATTGTTGGAAGGGACGTTCCTTTCCACAGCTGGGCATTGTCACGTTTAGCGAGAGTGAGGGCAAAGAAAATAAAGTGTTGCTTATATCGGTTCCCACCAATCCCATCAGTACTATGGAGTAGGAATAACCTAGGGTCAAATGGGAGGTCCCACGAGAGGACCTGGCCCAGGCAGGACGCAACCCTACGCCAAAAAGGCTGTAGCACGCTACAGCTCCAGACTGTATGCAGGTAGGTCCCCTCCTCCCTCTCGCATCGAACACACACTGGGGACTGTATGGCACCCATCTTCCATAGGCAGGATTGGGTGAAGTATATGCGGTGCATATATATGAATCGGATGAGACGATAGTGTGAAGACACCGACGCGCCTCGGGGGCTGGCCAGGGCTTCCATCCAGTCATCGTCAGTCAGGTCGGGTAGATCCCGCCTTCGTCTTATGCAATTTTGTACGGGCGTGGGTGGTCAGTGTCTGGTATATCCGGCGTATCTTATGTGCCCCCAATTCCCCCAGTAGCAGGCGCCCCTCAAGGGGATGAAATTCAGGCAAGGTGTCAAGTGAGTAAAGAAGGGGGGGGCGAGTGCATGCCTCACCTGGAGTAATTTATAGATTTGTGTCTTATGTAGCTGGAAATCTGTCTGTAGTTGTTGAAATGATTTGAGGGTAGTGCCCTGCATGACATCTGCCAGAGTAGAGACACCCAACAGGTCCCATTTACGGAAACCTAATAGGGCATGGACTGGGGTTAGATATGTGACATGCCATAGCGGAGTCACGCACGTCAGTCTGCCCTGCCCCCTCATATGTCTGAACATATATCTCCAAAGCCGAACTACGGTTCTTCTGGCGGGAGGTAGGGAATCTAAATTCCTGTGACTATATAGAAGCTAGAGGAGGGGGGTGCGCTCCATTGCCATGTGCTCAAGTGCATAAGCAGGGTCCGTGTGTGAATTGTGACACCATTCATTAATGATGAGTAGGTGGGATGCTGCATAGTCAGCGTATACATCCGCTGCTGCTATACCACCACAGTACGTGGATTGCGTACATGTACTCAGCTCCACCCGAACCACCCCTCCGTTCCATAGAAATGTATTCTGTAGAGGGTTTCATGTATTGCTGCCAATAAGTGCGGACCTAATGTGCCCATATGTGGCTTGAGGAATTCGGTGGGAAAGCCGTCAGGTCCAGGTGACCGACCCGGGCGTGAACTGGCCAGGGCTGTACTGAGCTCAGCTCGCCAACTGTAACGGGGGCATCAAGCTGATCCTGCACATGGTCTGTAAGTGTACAAGGGGGGATGTCACTGAGGAATTCAGTGATAATGTCTTTTGAGAACTGTTCCTGTCGTGTGTAAAGCATGGAGAAGTAATCTGCGAATTCCCTGACAACTAACTCGGGAGAAGAGCACAGGGTTCCGTCTACCCCTCGCAATGTTGGAACGTTCGAGGGAGATTTCACGACCTGGCAAAGTCTATGGAGCATTTTACTGGATTAGTCCCCCCATTGGTAAATCCGGTGTTGTGAGGCGAGCCAGATTTCCTTTGCTTCATTGGTGAGATATTGTTGTATGCTTTGTTGCGCCAGGAGTAGGTTACGTTGGAGGGGTGGGCTAAAGTTAGTGATGAGCTGAGCTTCTAAACTCCTCTGGTGGCCCTCCAGCTCGACCAGCTGTGCTATATGCTTGCGTTTGTTACCCTCACAGAAACTTATATCCACCCATTAATTGTAGGTTTGAAGGCTTCCCACAAGATAGTCTTCGATGGGACTGAGGCCACATTTGATGCAAGAGAGTCTGTCACCACCTGGGCCAGGGTCTCCTGATAATCTGGGTCACGGAGATGCAATGGGGATATACGACACCTAAAATGGGGTATATGAGAACTGGTGCAGAGTTTGAGTAGGACCGGAGAATGGTCGGAGAGCCCCTGCGATAGGTGAGAGATATGGGAGATCCGGTGGATAAAGCTTTGTGGTGTTAAAACATAACCTAGCCGGGACAAAGACCCATGGACGGCGGACATGTAAGTGTATCTCTGCTCAGAGGGATGATACTCGCGCCATATGTCGTCCCAACCCAGTGTAGTGGCTAGGAGATGTAGTTTGGACCCACCCGTCTGGAGTTCCCGTCCAGGATTGCACCACCTGTCCATGGGCGCCATCACATCATTCCAGTCCCCACCCAGCAGGGCCATGCCCTTGGGGAGTTCGCCCCACAGTTGTGTGATTTTGTCGATGAAGGTGATTCCCAGTGGGGGGAGCGTATATGCTGCCTATGTTAATTTGTTCCCTGTGTAATGTGCCCGATATGATGGTGTAGCGTCCCCTGGGATCCAGCCAATGCTTGGTGTGGACGATAGAGACACCGTGATTTATAAGGATGGCTGTGCCCTGGGATCCCCTAGTAAACCCAGAGTGATGTATTATATGGTATCCAAATCTGGCGAGGCTAGGAACTTTGTTACCTAGCAGGTAAGTCTCCTGTGGGAAAAGGATGTCGGCCTTGTATCGCTTGGCGAAGGACAGCACCCCTCTTGATTTTGTTTAGTAGCCCTCTGACATTCCAGGAGACTAAATTAAGTTCCCCAAGTAGGGAAGAGCGTGTCTGTGTGATCATTTACCGTCTTTGTGAATTATCTTTTTAACTAATGATGTGAGGTCATGGCAGAACGTCTGTGCACGTGTAAAAATTGTAACAGTGATAAAAGACAAACTCAGGAAAATACAAACCCCCCTCCCTCCACCCCGATACTGCCATAAAACGAGGAGCATCTGTCGTGGCAAAGGGACCAATGGGGGGCCTAGAGAACCTCCTCCAATCGAACCCCAACTTACCATGGAACATAAACTTAAATGTTCTGGGGTGTGATGTTCTCGTGGGAAGCATTTGTTCTTTTATCGCTTTTTTGCATGAGGACAATTTTTGCACGTTGACACTTTATTGGGGAAACATCCTTTACAACGCAACTTTTACCACGCAGTGCCTTTACATCGCAACGTTTACAATGCAAACCATTACAACACATTGCGCTGGAGGGCGCTCTAGGATAGGGAATAGATTTAATTTACTATCCAACACCTTCCCTACTATCCACGGGGACTGGAGTTGGAATAGTAAATTAAACTATTCACTATCCAGCACCCCAAAGCGCTATGCGTTGTAAAGGCATGCGTTGTAAAACTTGCGATGTAAAAGCATGCGTGGTAAAAGCATGCGTTGTAATGTCATACATCCCTTTATAGTTATTTGCACTATGTTATATACAATGCCTATAGTTTTTATTGTACACCCCTGGGAATCTGACTATCATATGTTATTAGATTCATGATTTTTTAACAACAGTGATAGAAAAGTGTAATTGTGGTATCAATGTTCTAGTGAGACATGTAAACATAGAAACAACCTTCCTTTTATGAATACACAGTTGTATATTAATTGGTGAATAATGGATTTGTTTTTATTCATGATTTTATTGTTTTTAATTACAGTGATTTTTTATAATCAAGCAATAAAGAATTATACATACATATACACAGGAGAGGATTATGGCACAGGACAATGCATACCATAAAAGGATAGAAAGGCAAGGAAAGGCATGGTAAGGTGAGACAGGAGAGTAAGGGGCTCTGATGTAAAGGGAATACATGGATCACATCCCTGCTTAAAATAAAGGGAAACAGAAATAGGAAAAGTGTATAGTAATGGTAGAAATAGAACAAGAGAAGGACCAAGACACAAATAAACAAGTGGAATCAATATTGCAACTGAACCTTCATTATGTTTGCTAAACCCAGAGATCAAAGATGGCTCTACATCTTAACTGGATGAGATTTCGTCATTATATACGTGGCATTATCCCAATCCTGGTAAGTGTCTACCGCTGGATGCACTAACATTATGAGTGTCATACAAATTTCTAAATTCTCATAAACAATGATTGTGTTAATACCTTGACTGAATTAGTCCATGACTCTCATGCATAATGTGCTTTATTTATGTCCCATTGAATTGAAATTCTTTGTTTGAAATTATTCCATGTGAAATCTTTCCCTTTAAATATGGTGTGCCATTTCCTCTAATGCCCCAAGCATTTCGAACATGGAAGTGGTGTAACAAAAGCCCCTGCTTCCCCCTTTGAAGGGGAGGTGCGGGGGCCGAGTTCCGGGTGCCCCCTCCGGCACAATGCATGGGTGGCGGCTGAGAGCTCCTGACTGGGTTCGGAGCGTGGGGGGGCCCTCCTCTATGTACTTTGCGGGGGAGCCCCTCAAGTTTTGATACACCACTGGAACATGACAGAAGGGTATAACCTCCTTAGCTCCTGAAAACAGAAAGAAAAATGCGGTCTATCAAACACATACTGCGATAAACTGAAGCACAATACTTGTAAAGCAACCACAACTAGAAGAAACAGTAGAAGACATAATGCAGTCAAATCTTCCAAAAACAGATCATGACACTCTCTGAAACTGCATGACCAATGGAGCTCGACGTGAAATGTATGGGCCTCCCCCTGTTCCTATAGTACACAGGGGTTTAGGACTCCTTTCACAATTTATGATCTCTGCATCCAAGAACACACTCAACAATTTTTATCCAGGGAGATCTTCCTTTGAATATTCTATTGATGGTGAAATATACAATCAACTCATTTTTCTGATCTTCAAATGAAACAGCTTTGACATTGAAATCAATAAGATGTACAACTTTACCAGCTAACACTGCTTAAATCTAATTTTGTGTGGAATGGTTTTGAGTCTGTCTTAATGTTTAATTCAGTACCAAATACTTGTAAGGCACTCAAGGGGAAGTGGGCCGTGACATCCTCACTTTCCACACTGCTGGCTTCTGATTCCACTTTCTTTACAAACCTTTAAAAAATGCCCCATTCTCCTGGTTCGTTTGCAGTCTTATGCCACTGCAGGTTATCCTTTAAATGGAACAGGAATGAATCACAACAGACGGAACATTTCCAGTTTCTTCATCTTTCAGGTTTGGTTTGTTTATTAAAAATACAGACTAAAGAACATAGACCAAATGAGCAAAGGCCAGTAACATTCTTACTCATTGATTGTTGTGATGTCGCCAACTTGATTATTTCTCTGGACCAAAAGAGTCTGATCTTTGAGAAGAGGAGCAAAAAACGTTATTGCCATCAAAACGGCTTGGAGTCTTATTCCACTTTGACCACAATTCCATTTCTAGAGGAGAACACAGACCCTGAGATAAAGGTTGCCATGGTCCCTATGATCTCAGTCAAAGATGAGCTCACGCCCAAGGCAGGAAAATAAAATACCCCCACATATATCCCTATGACATTAAATAACGGATCATAGTGAAAAATCCCGAATTGTTTTATGAAAACCAGTGAATATTATTTGCACAAGGAAAATTTACAAACAATTGGTGCTCAATAAACCTTTTAATGCATGATATTAAAGGAATTTGGTCAAAAACTGCAGTTACCTGTGTTGACTTTTTTCTTTCATTCTTTGTATCTTCTTTCTTTTGTATTATTATCCCTTAATCTTGTCCTTCTTTCTGTCCATCTTTCCCGCTTTCTATTATTCTTTCTTTACTTTTTTCCATTTCCTATCATTCCTCTCTCTATTTTTCTTTCCCTCTGTTCATCCATATTTCATTCAATCTCTCATTCTTTCTATCTGTCATTCTTTATATTCCCATTTCATTGTCTTTCTTTCTTTCCACCCATCTAGCAATGCTTTAAGTATTGTCTTGTTTCTTCCTTTCTTATTATCATCCTCTCATCCTTCCATCTCCCCTCATTCTATCCTTCTTTTTTTGTATTCCTTAGATTTGTAAATAATTTTTTGTCTTTCATTCCATCACCCTACCCTCTGTCTCCCACTTCTTCTTCCCAATATTTCATCTATTTTTCTGCTCTTCTTATTTCCTCTATACATTTTATTTCTTTGTTCCTTCCATCTGCTCTTCTATCTGCCCTTCTTTTCAGTCTTCATTTGTTTACTTGTATTCTTCATTCCTTCCCTTTTATTATTCCTTTCCATCTTTCTTTCTATATTTCCATACTTCTTGTGTGCCTTTTCCCATCCTGCTTCCAATTTGCTTGCCATCTTTTTCTCCTTCTATGCATTCTATTCTCATTCCTTCCTCCGCAATCTCTCTCACTCTATTTGCCTCTCAATTCTTTTTTCTTTAACATTTCATTACTTTCTCTCTGTCCCCGGATTCTTTTGCACCTATTGTTCCCATTCCACAGCTGTGTCATTGCAAAAATGATTGCAGTACTGCGAGCCACAGATCAAAGTTAGGAAGGGCCATAAACCAAGTATTTTGTCCCGGTGGCACACCTACTTAAGTTGATATAGCTGGTGCTTCACTATGGCCTTTCTTAAGGCAGGCCTGGTTCTGGCTCAGCGGGTCCATCAATATTAACCCTCACTCAGACATCCCTGCTAAGAGTAAGTAACACATTCCTTACGAGGGAGTCAGTCATAGCCCCTAGGAATTACAAATGCAACCCAAAACTGGAGACTACCCCAGAATCAGAATCCACCCAAAATCCTTAACAAAGGGGCACACTAGTATCATGAGTGTCTAGATAAATATGGGTAAGAATTCATTTTGCATGCGTAAGCCCACCATGAGAGAAGGGGTGATAGCAACCCATTGGTGAACAACCTCAGGCCGACTTCAAGTTCTTGTGAACTGCAAAGAGGAGAAAGCATTGATAAGACAGGGCCTCTGTACATGAAAAGAAGAAGCTCTAGGTCCATTGATGTCAGATAATGAGCTCAGGATACCTTCAGGAAAATACCCTACAATTAAGCCATCCAAAATGGTATATCTCAGGCACTGATATGTGAGACCAGTGCCAACACCCAGTCATCTGAAATAGAATCCTCACAAACACAGGTAAAAAGCTGTAAGACCACAACCCCATGAAGGGACAGGAGCAATTGATCCAGCGGACACAACCCCAGATGGCCATGATGGCTTCTTTGTAGGAAAGGAAGAAAAGCATCTGAAAGGCTAGATGTAGGCCCTCCCTTTTCACCTGAAGTCAGATGAAGAATGGAGCTAGGCACAAACTGGGGAACATGCTGCACTTTGGGAGAAGGCTTCCTCGATGCAGATGCTGGAGGCTTGGCACAGAAAGGCAGTAATAAAATACCATCTTTCAGTGCCACTATCACAAGCTCTCCTAAGCTCTGCCCAAACAGCTTTCACCCCAGAAAAAGAAAACTCAACAAGAGTGCCCTATTAGAAGTATTACTGTAGCAACTGAGTACTCTTATCACACAAGGATTGCACAGAAGGATCACAGGAGGTTTCTTGGATGAACTTTACTAGTTTAATCTTCAGAAGAGAAAGTTCCAGCCAAACCAATTTCATCCATCACCAGCTCCGTCTCCGTCTGCTCTCCTTTGCATTCTACCATCCACTCTTACATGTTTAACATTCAATAACAGAAACTCTAGAGGGGATTGCTCGACATTACACACCTCCCTGGACCTGGAACACTGGAGATCCTCGGATCATAGTCTGAGACCATAGCCCTTCCCTCCATGTTTCTCCCACAATGTTAAACAGTTAGACTAGAGATACTGATAACTACTTACAGGAAATATATACAACATTGTAATATAAAGAATAAATGGAAAAGTAAAAATGTACATTCCTGTTGACAACCAAAGCTGATTTCATTGCTTAATCCTTCAAATACTTGGGCCTCCTCACATCCCTGCTACTCCTCCGTGCAGGGACTGGTTGTTCAC
This sequence comes from Lissotriton helveticus, assembly GCF_964261635.1. NCBI lineage: Eukaryota > Metazoa > Chordata > Amphibia > Caudata > Salamandridae > Lissotriton > Lissotriton helveticus. The sequence goes on along the minus strand of NC_136065.1, from coordinate 1,803,641,489 downwards.
TTTTCCCATTGTCATTTTCCTCTCCTCTCTATCACAACCTATATTGTCATGACCCATGGTCTTTACACCTTCTCCCTTAATTACCACCACTGTATTTAAGGTCCAGATGTACAAGTCTTCAGTCTTGACAGCACTGGTAAATAGCTCAACAACACTGACCTTAGGACTCCTTCCCTGCACACAGTTATCTTAATTATAACCCAATCAACTAATGTTACTTCCATTTTCTTCACCCCCTTCTTTGCATCATGCTATATTTTCCTGACTGTCATCCTGTCTAATTATTTGCTTCTACAATCCCTCTATTCTTCGTCCTCATTCATTCTTACTCATGACCATTCATCCATGCAGGAAAGACCACTGTATTCCAGTGGCGGCTGATATAATTTAAACGTGGGTGGGCAGGTGGAGGGGGTGCGGGAATGCATGGGGTGGAGTGTACAGGGGGATTAATAAAGTAAAACATACCTGACAAGACTGCAGCCTCGCCTCTTGCTGCTTCTCTGCTATGAAGATCCCAACAGTCCCTGGGGTAGCATCACAGACTCCCTGTGCAATCCCTGCGCTGCTCTCATTCTATGAGACAACGCTCCTCCAACGCTCCTCCGCCATTGTAGAGGAGCCACCACTGCTGTATTCAGTTTCCTACCTCTGAACAACTCAAACGGAGTCTTCCCTGTGGTGAAGTGTGAATGGAATGTTCGTCACCAGTGAGGCAACTGGGTACTTGAATCACACCAGGCTCACAGGATGTTGGTTGAATTGACTTTACTAGTTTAATGTTCGGAAGAGAAGGTCCCAGCCAAACCAATTCCATGCATCAGCGGCTCCCTCTACTCCTGCTATCTTCTGCATTCTACCTGCAGTGATGCCGTAAAGATCAAGGTAACTAACCAGCAGTCAGCGATTGCTCACGGTTAAATCTGTGATTTAAAAAAGAAAGAAGGATTGCCTACAAGGTAAAGTACTGCTCAGAGTAGTAACAGGGGACAGTTGGCAGCCTAGTGATATCACTTGCCTGCAAATTATTAGAAAAGGTCTATGAGGTCTGTATGAGGAGAATGTGTGTCTTGTGATATGTAGAGCGTGGTCTGGTAGGACGTGTCCCTCAGAGTAGACGGGCTTAAGTTTAAGCTTTGCTCTGTATGCGCGACATGAGATGATGCGAGATTGGGAGGTCTCACTGAATCAGAAAAAGTCTAGTACGTAATGGTATTCAGTCATGTCAGACATGTTCAGAGAGTGGTAGCATTGAGCTCGGTTTATGTACATTTCAGAAATGTTATTGAATTCTGTCTTTCAAAACGCGTACTGTGCTCTCTCCAGATCTCCGTTTGCATAGGCATTCAATTAAATAAATAGCAACGTTGCTATTGCAATTCACCCAATGATGAATTTTGTAAGAGGGTCGATTCCGGTATGAAAATATGACAGTGTTGTTTTTACCTAACGTGCAGGTGTTACAGTTGTGTCAGCTGTAGAAGCCATTTGGAGTACTAAATATAACATTGAGAACATGCAGATAAAAAGAAACCAGGCTGAAAACAGTCAACAAGATTGCCAAGATGAATAGATTCATCTTATTTGCAACTACAAGAAAACCTGCCCCCCAACACTGAGCAAATACAATTTATAACGAATTGTCATGAAGGCCATCAACGTGTATAACAAGCACTGAGCAAGAAATGGCCCCTTCCCCATTAGTACACACTACTTGTTGAGATGAAAGCATTTACACGCCACTTGGGATGTAGCTAAACTAAGAACTTTTATACCCTCTTATACCGCTCTGAGTTTATCGATAACCGCATATTCCCTAGCAGTGACTTGCCCACCTGGACATAACGTACTAAGAAATGTAATAGATTAAGGTATCACACATTTTTCTGACAATTATAGCATAGATTAAGGCACAATACACTATAAGGACACATATAGCAAAGGATACAGAACTGTAAGTCAATCTGGCAATCACTGGAGGGGTCAGACGGCATTAAAGGCTTTGCGGCCTCCGCCCTGCCGGCTCAGGGCTGCTCCCCTGGAGGCATTGACAGTTCTTTTTGCATTATTAAACATGAGTGTTCCTAAAGCTGTATTTAGTAGGTAAACTCGTTCACAGCATCTCCTCAAAGCCCTAATGTTTAATCACCGTCCACAGACATCTCTCTACTGGCAGGGTTGCCCAGGGGCTTAAAAGCTATCTGGCCCAGCCATCTGCCAGGCTGCCTGCTTGACAGACACCTTACACGGGGCTTTTCAACCCACCCCTGAGCAACGGAAACTAAGAAGGAACAGACTGCACAGAGAGCTGACAGGGGTGGAATAGCGGTATAGAACACAGAAGGGAATGACAAGAAACAAAGAGCGCAAAAAAATGCACACCACACTTGTGTAGAATATTTTAAATGCATTGGCATGTCTTAGTGTTACTGAAACCTGTTACAGTCCTGTTTTACTTCTTGTGCTAACTTGACCTATCAGATGGGCTCATCTCTGAGCCTTTTAGACACATTGTATCCTGGCAACCGAGAAGCAAATGTTTGGAAAGTAACTTCTCACCCAGAGCTGTTTGCATGTTTGTTACACATGATGAAGACCATCCTTTAATCTACTAATCCTCATGAGCTCAGCTATATGCCTGCTTGTTCTTTTCGTGAGAATTTTGTCATGTGAGGGACACTATTAATGTGTCTAGTATGGTATATATTTGAGCTCCGGCTTGTACCCTGGAGCCCGCCTTCTCTGCTGATGTGTGTGGATCCCCTTTTCCTCTGTGATTCACAGGCAATTACTTTTTGTAATAAACACTTTCAGACTCGAGAAGCAACAAGAGATGGAGTTTTCTTCGACACTTAAGGGAGGAAAAGAGAAGGGGCAAAGAGTACATTGGGGCATTTAAAAAGATTTTAGATGAGCGGAAATGTTGGAGAGAACAATTTAACTTACAGTCTGCTGGAGTGAAGACGTCTTGTGTCGGTGTTCTTTTAGTGTGCTGTACTTTCAGTTTTGCAGACAGTGCTACTTTACATCACAATGGGTTTGTTAAGGGAGTAAAAGGAAAGGATGGGAAACAACCATTACTTAGCATTTTTTACTTCGCTATTCCTTTACTTAGCATGTTTTACTTCGCATACAGCTAGATTCATGAAGCAAAATTGCGATCGCAATAGCTGCGAATTAGCTATTGCGATCGCAATTTCAAAGAAAGGGATTCATGATAGTGAAAAATCCAAAATAGCGAATTCGCAACATAAATTTTGCGAGTTCGCAAATAAATTCGCAGAATCTGAAATAGCGATAAACCATGGATTCTGCGAATTCATTTGCGGACTCGCAAAATAATCGCAATCGTCATTCATGAAATATCGCATATTGCGAAAAACCCGAAAATCGCTATTTGCGACACGCAATTTAAGGAGAACCCAAACCAGGTGGTAACCAGTAAGAAAAAAAAATAAAAGATTCAAAAAAACGTTAGCAAATTACAAACAGGTGCAGGCCTGACCCAACACACTTAAGGACATGCAGCTGGAGCCTGAGGACTCTCACAATGCCAGGACTCTACATGGTGGTCAGGCGGCGTAGGCTACAGCGAGCAGCACGGAACAGACGTAGGATCCAGGAGCGGATATTCCGTCAGCGGGTCACCCTTCTGGGCCAAACCAGGGAGCAAATCTATGCTAAGTACCGCCTAAATGGGCCAATGATCATTAAGCTGATCCAGGACCTAGTCCCCCTGATGCAGCACCCAACAAGGAGGACCAATGCCGTTCCCACCCATGTGCAGGTATTGTGCAGCCTGCACCTACTGGCCTCCGGAAGCTTCCAGGGGATAGTCGCTGTCGCAGGGGGGATATCCCAGCCCACCATGTCCCGCTGCCTAAGGAGTTTCCTGAAGGCCATGCTGACCCGGCTACACCACTACATCTCATTCCCCACCAGCCAACAGGACTTGAATGACACCAAGCTGCAATTTTACAATGTAGCCCAATTTCCACATATAATAGGATGCATTGACTATACCCACACCCACATCTGCCCACCAGCACAAACGGAATACATGTATCGCAACCGCAAGTCCTACCACTCCCTCAATATCCAGATCGTGTGCAATGCAAAGACAATCATCACGGACATAGTGGCACAGTACCCGGGGAGCACACATGACTCCTTCATATTCCGGCACAGTGGCATTCACACACGACTGGCCAGGGGAGACTTTGGTGAAGGACACCTACTGGGTAAGTACACATGCCCCACAATATTACACTGTGATAATGTAGCTGCGCCGCACAGGCACTCACCCTCTGCTCATATCATTCAGGTGACAGCGGCTACGCTCTCCGTGAGTATCTCCTCACACCATACCTCAACCCTGCAATACCACAGCAACGGCGCTACAATGCAGCACACATACGCACAAGAAATTGCATTGAGAGGACATTTGGCCTTTTGAAAAGCAGATTCCGCATACTGCACAAGACTGGTGGGGCCATCAAATACGAGCCAGAGATCTGCTGCCGCATCGTGGCCGTGTGTGCAATCCTCCACAACATTGCAACCAAGCGCAGGATACCTGTTGACATCTCTGGCAGTGAGTCTGAAGGGGACAACCGACCACCTGCACATGTGCGTCACGCACGCTGCGAGAATCCTGCAGAAGGACACATGCGGCGCAACCAAATCTGCATGAACTATTTCTAGTGCACCCACTCCCCACACCCATTACCTAACTCATGCATGACAACATTAATAATGACATGAGTCAGATTAAGTTAGTCAGAATTTTTGTAATTGTTACAGCACAATAAACTGGGCATTCTGCTAACTGGTACATGAATGACATATTGCGTCATATGTCTGTCCTTCAGGAGGGCATGCTTGTAGCAGCAGCATGGCCCCTCATGTTAATGATAATGTTCAATGCCGCCTCCGGGCAGATGCTCCCAGCCTCCTTTCCCCATCCTCCTCCTGATTAGGCCGTGAGGCAGCAGAGGGCCTGCTGCTGCGGCGGGGTGCTACCACCGGTGGAATGGAGTGGACTGGCTGCTATGGCTGGATGTAGCCTCACTTGTGTCGTCAGCCCCCTCCCCCCCGGCCATGGTCGGCAGCCTGCATGCCCTGGACTGCTGTTGACACATGCTCCAGAGCTCTCGCGACGTCCTGGCAGCACTGGATCTTTTGGACCTGCATGGCCAAGGAGCGTCGCGAGAGCTGGGAGGTTGCGTTCCCTATTATGTAGTTCGACCACGTGTATGCTGACAGGCGGGTCAGCAGTTGGCGGTGTCTGCGGCGATTGAGATCCCGCTGCCTGTTCATGGCCTGTGTGTTGGCCTCCATAGCAGCTGTCATCCTCTCCATGCGGTCTGAAATTACTGCAACATTTCGGGCGGTCTTGTCCAGTTGCAGGTGGATAGCCCCGAGATGACGGGCCTGCGTCTGATGCACATGTAGCATCCGGCGCTCGATGGAGAGCTCACCTGCTCGCACATTTTGTCCCCTACCAGCACGGGAATTGTTAGTGCGCTGACCCCTCACCAGTCCGCTGGACTGGCTCCTCACAGCCGCAGGGCGGCGGGTTTGTTGGCGAACTGCAGCTGGTGTTGCATGCCCCACTGGGGATGGTGTGACGGGCAGTGCTACTGCAGCGCGTGGTGGCACAGGGGTGGCACTGGCCACAGGGGCAGGTGGTGTGATGACCGCTGGTGCGGCAGCTTGCCCTGATGGTCCGGGCTGTGGGGATAGATTTGTGTCTCCCTCTGTGTCCTCCGTGATGTCCATGACCAGGCCATCGCTGTCTGTGCTGGGGACTTCTACGCCACCTGTGATGTAAAGTGGACGTTGATTAGTGACATGTTTCTTACACATTTAGGCTTCCTACATGCATGCAGACTACCATTCCCTGAGTCACTGCAGGATTGACTCTCACTAAAAATGTCTGGCTTAATGGGGCAAGATGGTAATTGTGGTCAGACTACATGTCCCACAATGCAATAGCGCTTTAGTGGTGTGCTTTGGCTGCATGACTGGGGTTTGACATGGGAGGCTCTGGAGTCATGGACATTGTTAGGGGACAGGGGGTCGCAGTCGCATGGCACTTACCTGGTGTGTCTTGGGTGGGTCGGGAGGAGTCAAGCTGTGTCACACCCATGCATTCCTGTGGATTTATGGTGTCCTCCACTCGGTCCTCCAATGGTGTATTCGGTGGGACAGTGGGCTCCCCTCCACCTGTCGCCACACGCTCCCCCAGCCTCTCCGCTATCTTCTCCTTTGACCGCCCTCTGAGGTCATACCAGCGTTTTTTAAGTTCGTCCACGGAGCGCTGGGTCACCCCCACAGAGTTAATTTTAGAGCGGATGCGCAACCATAGCCGCCTTTTATCGGCCTCGGGCACCCTTCTCGAATCTTTCCCGAAGAGCCGATGTAGTCCTTGCAGACTCCTTCTATTAAAAATTCCAGCTCTTGCTCAGAAAATTTGATTTTTCTTTTTCTCCCACTGGCAGATCCAGCTGCAGCTTCCTCAGACATGCTAGCAACTGGGGTGTCTCCTGAAAAACTCCTGTAGGCACACTGGAGGGGACCTCTGATGGTGATGCTTCCAGTTCAGGCTCTCACTGCTGAATGAGGGTGGAACCTGCCTACTTCCTGGTTGTGATGTCATCACTGTGCTCAGGATGCGACTTCCCATTTTTGCGATCTCGCAGTTAGCGTTATCGCAAATTGCGAAATCGCAATTTCAATACGGGTATCGGCCGAATATGCGATTATTTACCATTTTTCGGGGCCTCGCAATCGGCGATTGCGGCCAATTGCGAATCGCTTTTTTTTATCGCAAATATTCATGAATGCCAATCTGCGATTTCTTAATTGCGATTCGCTTTTTCTCGCAATTTAGGAATCGCAGATTGGGACATTGATGAATCTGGCTGTAACTTCCATATTATGAGATACTTTTATAAAATGATTCCTCTACTGTGCAATGGGCCAGGCCTTAAAGCTACTGCAATGCTCTGGAAATGCTTATGTAAACTCACTGATATGCTTCCCTTTTTTGACATCACACCCTGGAATAATTTCTGCAAAAACAGATGAGGGTGATAGTCTCATACAACTCTTTTAGTACTGCGTAAGAACTGCCCTCTTACACCAGAATGTCATCTATGCTTCTACCTTTACGACACAACTGCTGATGCAGAGTTGCCCAAGACAGAACGTTTGTGCTGCAGAGTTGGCCTGGGCCACTGCCCTCATCTGGCAAGGGTTATGTTATGTTATGTTATATTTATTTTTATATAGCGCGCGGCGACTCAAAAAGAGTATCCCGGCGCTTTAGCAGCGAGACCTAAGACGAGATAACATAACACAGCAGTAAAACAAAAAAAGGGGAGCTCAGAAAAAAAAGGGAACAGAGCCTATGAAGTAAACAACCAGGTCTTTAGACCCTTCCTAAAAGCAAGTAGACTGGTGGCGCCCCGAAGTGTCAGCGGCAGAGAGTTCCACAGCTGTGGTGCCAGCAGTCCAAAGGAGCGACCTCCAATGCGAGCTCTTTTCACACGTGGTACCACCGCCAAGAACTGTGACTCCGATCTGAGAGCGCGGGCAGGATGATAAAAGGCCAGTCTCCTTTGGAGGTACTTCGCGCCCCCAGCATGGAGGGCTTTATAAGCCAGAGTCAGCGCTTTAAAGATGATCCGCTTGCGGATAGGCAGCCAATGTAAGGCCTGCAAGAGACCCACAACACTGGTTCGCCTATTTAAGCCATAGATGGCTCTCGCCGCAGCGTTCTGCGCGACCTGGAGCCGCTGCAGCAAATACTCTGGCAGGCCCAGGTAGAGGATGTTAGCATAATCCAGCCTGGACCCGATCAAAGCCTGCACGGTCAGTTTCCGATGTTCTTCCGATAAAAGGGGTAGAAACTTCCTCAACACCTTGAGGAGGCCAAAGCAGGTACCCGTCACCCCCAAGATCTGGGCTCTCATCGTCAGGCCCTTGTCCATCTTGACCCCCAAGTTCTTAGCAACTAAAGATGGACGGGCTGGTGGAAACATGTTGGTAGGCCACCAGGTTTGCCAGTCAGGATCAGACGCACACCCGAAGAAGAGAACCTCAGACTTCTCAGAGTTGCATTTGAGGCCACTCAGATCAAACCATCTAAAGACAGCCTCAAGGCAATCCCGGATGCTCTCTCCATTAAAATCTCCTCCGCTCTTACAAGAGAAGAGGAGCTGAGTGTCGTCAGCGTAGGACACGATCCGGGCCCCGAAAGACTCCGCCAATGCCGCCAGAGGGGTCATAAAGATGTTAAAGAGGGTCGGGCTCAAAATAGAGCCCTGCGGGACCCCGACACCCAATGGCGGCATCACAGCAGAGTCCGGGGAGGCCCAGACCGTTTGTCGGCGGTCAGCTAGGAATGATGAAAACCAGCTGAGCACCGTCCCCCTTAGGCCAATCTCATAGAGTCTAGAGAGGAGGCCCTCATGGGGAACGGTGTCAAAGGCCGCCGACAAGTCCAACATGACCAGCATGGCCTTGCCCCCAGAGTCCAGTACCCCTTTAATGTCTTCCGACACCTCCAGGAGCGCTGTCTCTGTGCTGAGGTTTGGACGAAAGCCCGATTGAGTGGCATGCAAAATCTCATGCGATTCCAGAAAATTGGAGAGCACTGTTTGTATATGCTTCTCCAGAATTTTCATAAGGGCTGGCAGGAGAGAGATCGGTCTATAATTGACCAATGCCGCAGGGTCAAGACCAGGCTTCTTCAGCAGGGGGATGACCATTGCCTGCTTCCAAGCTTGCGGAACCAGACCCTGGCTCAACGAGAGGTTCAAGAGTGGATTGACCAGTGGATTTAAAGCTTCCGCCATTTTTGATAGAAGCTTGGCCGGGCAGGGGTCCAAGGGCGATCCGGATTTAAGCGTGCCCATAAGCCCTAAGGAAGCAGAGGCTGAAATGGGGGGGAAGATTGCCAGCAGCGGGCCTGATAGAACCGCCAGACGCGAACCGTCCTCCGTGCAGATTGACCCCACAGGCGCCACCAGATGGAAAGAGTCCTGGATAAGCTTTATCTTGCTGGTGAAAAAGTTAGCAAGGTCCGCCGCCCAGGATTTAGGGGACAAGTCTCGGGAGGCATCGGAGCGGGGAGCTGTGAATTCTCTCACTATGGAAAAGATTTCCTTACAGGAGTTAGAGGCAGCCTCTATTCTCCCGGCAAGATAAGCCCTTTTTCCAAAGCGAATGTCCCGCTGATATGCCTTAACCGCGGTCTTGTAGAGCAGTTTCGCCTTAGGATCATATTGAGAAAGCCAAACTCTCTCCGCCACCTTACAGGACTGTCGGGCGGTCGACAATGCCGCAGTGAACCAAGGGGCCGAAACCCGTTTCGGTGTTGAGCGGGGGGCCATCACTTCGGCTCCTACTCACCATTGACAGTTGTGCATATGCAGGAGTTGTGTATATGCAAGAGCACAGATGAACCAGAGCAACCAACCATTTCAGATCGTACAAGATGTTGCAACTATGCAGAGTCAAAAACAGAAGGCCTGGCCAACCAAAACATAGTCACGAAGTGACAGTAGAGGTGGAGGTGAGGAGCAGAAACTGCCATAGAAGCACTCTGGCCGGTATAACATTTAATTCACAGGTGCCAAGTAGATGCATTTCATGTATGATCCAGACTATTGTGGCCTTTAGCCAACAGCATGTCACATTATGAGACTAGTTGGTTCACTTTAAAATTGCAAAAATCTGCCCAGATATCCAAGCCTGCAAAACTGATTAGAAAGCTGTACTGTGTTACATAAAAAAAAGTAGACTAGGCCCCTCTACAGCCATGATTATTTGGTCCGAGGTTAGCTATGTGTTCTAGATGGCAGGCAAGTTCTAAATATACCTCTCCGATCCAATAAAGAGAGCTAAAAAACTAAATTTGTTTGACCTACTAAAACATTTATCTCTTCTATTGTCTGCCTGCCTTCTGATGTTAAAAATACCTGCAGTCATATTCAGCCAGTTTCGGATGCCATTGGAAGAATTAAGAAATTAGGAGTCTGGAGGTTAGTTTCCAAGTCCTCACTGTAGACAGGCTACAGGCTTGGAACTATATGGCCTCACTCTGACACCTGACAGCAGAAGGAATTGTCATGGTTTTTGCATTATTTCTGATAATGTCCGTCATACTTGTTGCATAAACTAAGACTCTGGCTTACCTCTACAAAGTTTGGCTGTCCCAACCATGGGTGCCCGAACTTAGTTTAATGTTGGAGTGTGAAAGTCCAGATTGTGGTAGCACCGCACAACCTCATTACACATGCTTGTCGGTGTGGTATCCATACTTTCTGGGTTACTAACAGTCCCATAAAAGGGTCAGGGAAGCAGTGGTAATTCAAACCCAATTTTGTACTTTAGAATATCACACACAAGTGCTGCACTAAGAAAAAACACTACATATTTAAACGTTTTTCAGCAGAAATGGAGTGAAAGCAGAGTCCGATAGTAGGAGTGTCAGGTCGCCATACGGGAAGGTGATCAGTACACCAATCGTGGAGCTACATTGGTAGAGCCACATTGTTGGCAATCTTAAGTGTATTATGAGTTAGCATGTGAACTTTAAGAAGCTCATGATTGGTTCACCTAACTAAGGGGCGTATTACGAGTTCATCTGCCAGATTCCTATCTGTTAGGGAAGCTCCAAGATTTACTTTAGAGGACAATGCAGTGATGCAATAATGTAACCAAGAATGGGTTTTTTTAACACAAGAAGTGTGACACTCAACAGGGATGCAGGCGGGCATGCTGCTAGCACCTAACAAATAGACTATCCAGATGTATTAACCACTAAATATAATGCTTCATGTATCAGTAGAGTTACCACCTACCTGTTTTTTTACCGGCATTAGCAGTATTTTACTGACCTGGTGTTACGAACAAGTTGAACACTTACCTAAATAAACAAAGTGGAATCCACTGAGGAGTTAATGTGGTCCCCACTGTGGTTGGGAGAACACAGTGTTGTTTTTATACCCCTCACACACCAAAAGGACCCTTAGTGTCATTCTACCATCATTGGGGTCTTCGCACTCCTCTACGGAGTGCGGCGTGCTGCGACCTACGAGTACGCAGGAGCACTTCAAGTGTGGACTATGTGTGGTAGTGTGTGGGGTATAGAACGTGAGTGGCGGAGTGGTGAGAGTGATAATTAAAAAATACCTGCAGTCATATTCAGCCAGTTTCGGATGCCATTGGAAGAATTAAGAAATTAGGAGTCTGGAGGTTAGTTTCCAAGTCTTCACTGTAGACAGGCTACAGGCTTCGAGCTATATGGCCTCACTCTGACACCTGACGGCAGAAGGAATTGTCATGGTTTTTTCATTATTTCTGATAATGTCTGTCATACTTGTTGCATAAACTAAGGCTCTGGCTTACCTCTACAAAGTTTGGCTGTCCCAACCATGGATGCCCAAACTTGATTCAATGTTGGAGTGTGAAAGTCCAGATTGTGGTAGCACCACACAGCCTCACTGCACATGCTTGTCGGTGTGGTATCCATACTTTCTGGGTTACTAACAGTCCCATAAAAGGGTCAGGGAAGCAGTGGTAATTCAAACCCAATTGTATACTTTAGAATATCACACACAAGTGCTGCACTAAGAAAAAACACTATATATTTAAAAGTGTTTAAGCAGAAATTGAGTGAAAGCGGAGTCCGATAGTAGGAGTGTCAGGTAGCCATTCGGAAGGTGACCAGTACACCAATCGTGGAGCTACATTGGTAGAGCCACATTGTTGGCAATCTTAAGTGTATTATGAGTTAGCATGTGAACTTTAGGAAGCTCATGATTGGTTCACCTAACTAAGGGGCGTATTACGAGTTCATCTGCCAGATTCCTATCTGTTAGGGAAGCTCCAAGATTTACTTTAGAGGACAATGCAGTGATGCAATAATGTAACCAAGAATGGGTTTTTTTTAACACAAGAAGTGTGACACTCAACAGGGACGCAGGCGGGCATGCTGCTAGCACCTAACAAATAGACTATCCAGATGTATTAACCACTAAATATAATGCTTCATGTATCAGTAGAGTTACCACCTACCTGTTTTTTTACCGGCATAAGCAGTATTTTACTGACCTGGTGTTACGAACAAGTTGAACACTTACCTAAATAAACAAAGTGGAATCCACTGAGGAGTTAATGTGGTCCTCACTGTGGTTGGGAGCACACAGTGTTGTTTTTATACCCCTCACACACCAAAAGGACCCTTGGTGTCATTCTACCATCATTGGGGTCTTCGCACTCCTCTACGGAGTGCGGCGTGCTGCGACCTATGAGTACGCAGGAGCACTTCAAGTGTGGACTATGTGTGGTAGTGTGTGGGGTATAGAATGTGAGTGGTGGAGTGGTGAGAGTGATAATTAAAAAATACCTGGCACGTGGGGAAAAAAAGACTTTAATTACGCCCCCGGCTGGTATTGTTAAAAAGGGGTGCTCTGCGAGGCTACTACTGTAAAATTATGTACAGCCACCTCTTAAGTGCGTCGACATGGACATGTTTCGGAGTATCCAACTCCTTCTTCAGGACGGGAAAGCACAAAATTCCCCACCTTACTCAAATGTGTGTATTTATTTATTATTTATTTATTATAGTGTTTTGTATAGCGCGAACAAGACCCGTGGGTATCAGAGCGCTTAACATCGAGGTAGGTTACAGATTGACAATATAATATCAATTATAAAAACAAACAGATATGAGGTAGAATAAACTATGGCTATGAGGGGGTGCCTAAATATATATATTCCAAACGCATGTGCAATTAGCATTAAAAGGTAAGTAAGGCTTAGCTTATTTCACGGTCCATATCGACAAATAAGGTGAGGTAGAGGTTATATAGTTTTGGCTGTGAAAAACAGTTATAAGTTCACATAGGAATGAGGTAGCGATAAGGATACAGCCGAGGCATGTGTGTGGAGTCAGTCAATTGTCAAAGATTATTCTTCATAATATTCATGATGAGGACCACCCTTCTGGTGACGTAAATATTCGTACCAGCGATCCGTAGGCTTCCCTATACAGGGTATTTACTCATCATAAGGCTCTTCACTTCCCGTTTGAATGTTACAATATTTTGAATCTTCCTAATGCTTGGAGGGAGTGAATTCCAGACTCTGGGGGCAGCTCCAGAGAACGCTCGGTCATAAGTCTTTTTCTTTCGGAAGATGGCTGGCCGCAACAACAGCTCCTTGGCGCTTCTAGTTGGTCTGATTCCTCCCGATAGTTTAATTTTCTTGGCTAGGTATCTTGGCGTGTTATAGGGAACCGCTTTGTGGGTAATACATGCTATCTTCATTTTAATTCTGGCCTCGTAAGGTAGCCAATTTAGTGCTTTCAGGTGAGGAGATATATGATCAAATTTCCTAGATCCAGTGATGAGTCTTGCCGCTGCATTGAGACAAGCTTTTAGTGGTGCTGTGGATGTTTTAGGTAGGCCGGTTAATGTGGAGCAACCATATTCGATCCTAGAGATAACTAAGGATTGTACAGCCAGTTTTAGATCCGCCTCTGAGATGAATGGTTTTAATTTTCTTAAGTAGTTCAAGTGGAAGCGGGCACTTTTGGCCATTGAATTAATGTGGGCTTTCATGTCAAGGTTCTCATCTAATGTGATTCCTAGTGATTTAGCTGAGTTGACTAGGGTTGGGGTGCAGTTTAGCGCAGTCACCAATTTGGTCCATTCCTTTACTTCAGAGTGGCTCCTTGGAGGTGAAATTAGCAAGAATTCTGTTTTATGGGCATTTAGTTTCAGATGATTAGTAGTTAACCATTGCAAAGCCATCTATAGTGTCTCATTCATTAGATCAATGTCATCAAGGGAGGCGATCTTTAAGTATATTTGCGTGTCGTCTGCATACATGTGATAGGATATCTGTGATTTCCGGAGAATATCTGTAAGAGGTTCGACATACAGGTTGAATAGATCTGGGGATAGCGTTGAACCTTGCGGGACCCCAATTGCGTTAGGGCAAGGGGGTGAGATTGCCTGGTTAACCAGGAATCGTTGTGTTCTGTTCCGTAGGAAAGAATTGAACCATTTCAGCACATTTCCGGACAATCCCATCCTGTCCTGTAGCCTGGTCAATAGTGCTTCGTGATTTACCGTGTCAAATGCCGATGACAGGTCTAGGAGAATCAATAGGCATGCTTGATTTTGGTCTAGGGTTTGTAGCGCGTCATCGACAATATGCAGGATCGCTGTTTCCGTGCTGTGCCCTGCTCTGAATCCTGATTGGCATTCGTCTAGTAAGGAGAACTTGGTGATGTGTTGACTCAATTGGATCTGCACGCATTTCTCAATTAGTTTGGCCAGTAAAGGAATGTTGGTTACTGGTCGATAGTTATTTGGATCTGTTGCATCCGCTGTCGGTTTTTTGATTATTGGCACTACTTGTCCTGTTTTTTGGCAGTCAGGGAGGATCCCTTGTGCAAGTGAAGCGTTTATTATTTTGGTCCAGATTGGAACCACAATGTGGCTGATTTCTCTTACACACTTTGCCGGTAAAGGGTCATGATAGTGGTTGTTCGGTCTGATTTCCGCCAGCGTTTTGGCAATCTTGTCCTGGTCATATAATTCAAATGTGTCCCAATTTGCTTTATTTTTTGTCTTAATACACTCTGTTGTCATGAAGGCCTCGCTCGTAGGCAAACGTTGGGTCGGAAGGTTAGCCGCGGCGCTTGAGAGCTCTACCTCTAGCGATTTGGTCTTCTCCGTGAAAAATGTGGAGAATTCCTCGCAGCTTAAGGGAGTTTTTGAGTTCTCTTGAGCCGATTTGGCTAGTTTATCTGATTGTTGCTTTAAGATCTCGAAGAGTTTTCGTGGTCTGTTTTTGGCATTGTCAAGTTCTGCTCTTATATATTCTTTTTTGGAATTGATTATCTTTTTGTTATATTGGTTTCTGATTTTTCTGAGGGCTTCCAGCTCTGGGGAGGAAGGGTGTTGTCTCCATTTTCTTTCGGCCGTTCTCAGTTTGCACCTGTCCTCATTCAGTGACCCACTAAACCAAGGATTTTTGGGCTTTTCTGTGACTTTTCTGTTCTGTGTCTTTTCTGTTTACTTTTCTGTATGTTTTAAAGTGTATTATACAAAAATTAATTAAAAAAATAGGTGTATGTGTACCTATCGTGTTGTTCAGTACAAAGTCCTAGTGCCCAGTTGGCGGTTAAATTGGACTTATTTCATATGTTACAGTGCCTCATGAGCTTTTGCGCCAAATATTGGGGATGATCATCGGAGCAGCGCTGAGGGGCAGTCAGAGGAGCATTGTCCTGGGAACCAGAGCTGAATCTAGCCTGATGGGACTCCCCAATATTTGGCGCAAAAGCTCATGAGGCACTGTAACTTATGAAATAAGTCCAATTTAACCGCCAACTGGGTGCTAGGACTTCGTACTGAACAACACGATAGGTACACATACACCTATTTTTTAAATTAATTTTTGTATAATACACTTTAAAACATACACACATGTGAGTAAGGTGGGGAATTTTGTGCTTTCCCGTCCTGAAGAAGGAGTTGGATACTCCGAAACATGTCCATGTCGAAGCACTTAAGAGGTGGCTGTACATAATTTTACAGTAGTAGCCTCGCAGAGCACCCCTTTTTAACAATACCAGACGGGGGCGTAATTAAAGTCTTTTTTTCCCCACGTGCCAGGTATTTTTTAATTATCACTCTCACCACTCCACCACTCACGTTCTATACCCCACACACTACCACACATAGTCCACACTTGAAGTGCTCCCGCGTACTCGTAGGTCGCAGCACGCCGCACTCCGTAGAGGAGTGCGAAGACTCCAATGATGGTAGAATGACACCAAGGGTCCTTTTGGTATGTGAGGGGTATAACAACAACACTGTGTGCTCCCCACCACAGTGGGGACCACATTAACTCCTCAGTGGATTCCACTTTGTTTATTGACGTTGCCCAGGGAGACTGAATCCACTGTACTCTCTCTCTCCCCCTCTTGTTACATATATGAACACTTACCTAAACCTGGTATTGTTTTCCTTTTATCAGTACATACTTAAAATAGAAACTATAAGCAGAAAGCACTTTAAAATGTTTGCTAGCGCTGCCTTAATGGTACATGACTGATAGTTAAAGTATCACAAAACACAAGAAAGGGAGAAAGAGATTAGGTACGCTGTGCACTATGCCTCCTTAGGAAATTGTGAAAAAACAAAGGAAGTCAACCCTTCATTCGTGGAAAAACTTTGTTCATGAAAAAAGCTGTCCTTCCATTGATTGCTATAAGTTTACCAAAGAAAATGATAAGTTTTCTTAAAATAACCCTCACAAACCAAAAGGTCCCTTGGTGGCATGCTTCTTCATTGGGTTCTTCCCTATCGCGGCAGGACGGGGCGTGCCGTGACCAATGGAGACGAGGGAGCACTTTTTGTGAAGTGATACTATGCGTTATTGTGAGACTGGAAAGGTCAGAAAGAATGCGGGTCAAAAAATACCTGGCTATGCAGAACCTTCACTTTATTAATTCCTTAATTCCATTTTATCGTTAAAATGGGGGGGAAGAGAAATGTGCACTATACTGAGTGGTCTTCTCCCTGGTCTATATGGGGAAGGCTTCAAATATGAGGTAGCAAACGATTCAAAAATGAGGTAGGAAACTGTTACTAGGATGAAGGATCTTCTGTTTCTCCAAGTGGTGGACGTACAGACCAGCTATACTGGGGGCGAATGTACTACCCATGCTGGTTCCGTGCTTCTGGATGTAAAGTGTATCTTTGTACTGAAGTTTTGCTTTTATGAGTGCCCATTTACAGCAGTCCATTACAATGTTGCGTTGAGTTTGGTATTCTCAGTCAATTTCAAAGAGAACATCCTCTGTGAAGCGTGGCGTTCCCACGCCATCTTCCCACAGGAAGGGGGCCTAAGAACAAGCACACATATAAAAGCAACAGCAAAAAAGTGCCTCCTTTCCTATTACAGTTTTCACTTGAGGCATGTACGGGACAATCTCCCATTTGGCCAGTTCCTGCTGTTAAGGAGTAAGTGTTCAGATCTGAAGGATTTCAGACAACAAGCAGAAGACTTGTGTCAGAAATTGGAGAAAAGGAATTATCACATCAGAATGGTAGACAAAGCCCTAAAACGTGCAAAAAACAATCACAGGGACGCTTTCTTGGAAATAAGACCACCAAAACAGAAGGAGGAGAGACCCATTTGCATTGCGACATACAACACAGGCTCAAACCAGGTTACAAAAATAATTAACAGACATTAGCGTGTCCTGAATTGTGGGAATTTACATTTCCCAAAACCAATGTTCTCACACAGAAGGGGTAGAAGCCTGCGAGACATGGTGATACATACCAGACCATGAAAGATAAAAGAAGATGAAACATCACAAACCTTCCTCCCGCTACTTAGGGGGCATCGCCCCTGCGGAAACTGCAGTGTGTGCCACTTGACCAAAAATAGCAACAATTTCACTTTCAACAACAACTCTAAATGGGAACAATGTTGTTTCTCAAACTGTAACACAAAGAATGTGGTCTATATGATCACCTGCCCATGCGGTCTTCACAACTTTGGGATGACCACAAGCCCAGTAAAAACACGCATATGTGAGCATAGGAGCAATGTCAAGTGTAAAAAGGCAACAACAAAAATGTCATCACACTACATGGAAGAGAATCACACTATACACGCCCTACAATGGACTGTTATAGAACAAGTAAACAAGGAGTCCCTACTGTTTGAGAAGGAACAACGGTGGGTGTTTCGCCTTGGTACAATCATGACATACCCTGGGGCCAACTCACGTAGACCCACTCAGTATAGCCAAGTACTGTCTTAAGATAACCTATACCTCGTAAACCGTGGCTGCATCTAAGTCACATTCCATAAACAGTAATTCCCCCATTGATGAACTGCTACATGAGCCACACCTAGCTACTATATGGTTTTTACCATTGTATTAGAAAATTAAGAAATGACCCACCAGTAACACACAAACTGTGCTTTTCCCAGTTCCATATGACAAGTGGTTTTTAAGCCCCATCTCTTTTGATTAATCTCCACTTTCCATGGTAAAATGGAGCTTAGCCCCCTTTCTATTTCTTCATCTAGTTTTTCATAAATAGATTTTAACAACTTGCCCGATATTACATACCCTTAGTAAAACTAAGATTGGGGTGAAATATTTGATGAATCGTTGCATTTTAAATCCAGTCCACATTGATCATTAAAAAACCGAACTTGGTCTTGAACCGGGGCCGGCAGAAAAAACAACCAGGAAGTAATGCCACCTTTGGCAGCCATTTTTGAAAGTTAGAGCTATAGCGTGTACACACACGCGCACGCAATCAGGAAGTCACTGGTTACTTTTACCGGTTGACTACAATCAGATAGTGTTCATCTGAGCCACAGGCAGGCATTGAATGGGTGAGAGAGAAGCTTTGGTGATGTAAGTGCGGCACGCTGAACCCCTGGGCAACGAGTATTCCCAAAAAATAGTTTTTTGACTCTTTCATTTAAGTGAAATTCTCAATGTTTTTTTCTCCCGCAGTGTTTGACTACTAGCGCCCCTCCCCTCCTGTGAAAAGCTCATGGTGCCTTAGTTAGGCATCGAACATGTAAGTTTTTACGTTCTTTCATTTCTAATTATTTTGTTTTCAGTAGCAAACTACATCAAGTCACTCCCATGTTTTGTGACATCAGTAACACCCTGAGAACATCAGAATCGAGAGGGTTCCTATCAGATGGAAACCCATATAGAGTGTGTGACTTCTGTTATGTGTATTGTTTTGTCAAGTTCGTCGTTATATAAGAAGGGCAGCACAGCACTCACATATCATTGAGATGAGCAGCCAAGCACGAGTGAAAAATATATCACTTTCTTTTTACCTTCCACAAATTTGGTGATGAAGTTTTCTCAGAGTACACAATTTAATAATAACTTGTGTTATGTTTTACTCTATCTTTCCAGATTGCTTAGAAAAGTTATACAAATTAGGTATTGTATTCATGCATGTTTGTATGCACATTACATCTTGACATTAATCAGGGAGACCAATTAGGTTAACAAAGAGTGGTTAGAGGGATCAATCACTTTGGTCCTGAGGAAAAGCCTATGGGAAGGCTTCAAACATGTAGACCAGGGAGAAGACCACTCATTTAACTGCACATTTCTCTTCCCCTCATTTTAACAATACCGGCCACAGGAATTAATAAAGTGAAGGTTCCGTGTAGCCAGGTATTTTTTTTGTTTCAAAACGTTTTTATTAGCATTTATAAGGGCAAGCAATAGAAGGGAACACAGCATAATATTTAGTGTGACAATATGCAAACGTTTCATGGCAACACAGAAGGAATGAGAGCGAGAGTTTGTGGGCCTCATATCTTCCCAATCAGTGTTAGCGTAGCGAGCCGGCCAGGTATTTTTTAACCCACATTTCTTCTGACCCTTCTACTCTCACAATAGCACTTAGTATCACTTCACAAAAAGTGCTCCCATGTCTCCATCGGTCGCAGCAAGCCCCGTCCAGCAGCAGGGCGGGAAGAACCCGATGATAAAGCATGCCACCCAGGGACCTTTTGGTGGGTGGGGGCTATTTTAAGAAATCTTATCATTTTCTTTGGTAAACGTATAGCAATCACTGGAAGGAGAGCTTTTTTCATGAATGAAGTTTTTCCATGAATGAAGGGTGGACTTTCTTTGATAGTTAAAGTAACCAAAGACACCAAAGCCATGATAAAAATGAATATGAACGAGTTATCCAATTTAAGTATCTTGTCCAGGCCTTTGCAAAATCTTAAAAACCTGTACCGCCACTATTTTTCCTTTGGAAAGGTAGTAACCTTATTTAAATGGTGGAGAGCTGCCACAATATTATACCAGTGCAATGGCTGCACCTCGTACGTTAGTTATCAAGCTGGTCTGAGTCACAGAAAAGTAGGTAGAACTGCAAACAATGGTCAGCATGGCTCGTCTGGCTAGATACCACACCAAGAATTCACCCATTTGGTCATCCGACCAACTGAGCGCTCTCTGCGATTACAAAGATCCTGTGACTTGGAGCTGACATTTATTAACCAGTCCCGAAGGGGCTTCCTCTCATGCAGAATGTTGGATAGCAGCTGCAGAGCCTACCTGGGCCTGAAGAGGTTATAACTGCCACATTCAAACACTACTGATCTGTAAGTGATTGATTACATATCACACAGTGTGGCCACATTTTTAGAGCACTCTCTGGCCCACAGCCAACTAAAAAGTAGCCCATATGTAGCCCAAAATTGCTAATCTAAATAAGGAAGGGCAGGGACAGTGTAAGGCAGTAAAAGAAGATTTGTGGCTGGACTATCTTACAGAGGTGGTGTGTGCAGAATGTTGGTTCCTGCTAATTGCTTATTTTCTCTTTAATGAGTCCTCATAAAGAGGGCAGTACCCAAAGTAAGGATTCCATGGACTATGGGGCACGCACAGCCAATGGCCCCTTTGCCCACTATTGAGGTAGTCCAGTTGAGCAATTATGAAGAATCAATTGACTCCCAAGGTTTTCTCCCCGGTGCCACTGCACCTGCTGCACCAATCAAAGTACCCCTCCTTTCTCTTCAGTGTGGCTTAGTCACAATCAAGTGGACAACAGCCCAGGGGTATTAAGGCTTTCAAAAAGTGTGAAGTAATAGTGACAGTTATATGGTGCACTTGGATGCCCCATTATAGAACATTAATTAGCTTCTTAAGAATTGGCTGCCTCTCAATATTTTCAAGCTGCTTGGAGAGAGACTTCAAGTTTTTTAGGTCTCGCCTGAGCCAGGGCATGCGCTGCATTGGCGAGATATTTAGTGAGTGGGGCTTTAAAAATCCAACCACAGCTTTTTGGGTGGCCTAGAGCGCGCAGTTACGCGCACAGGCACGAGCAGAGGCGCTATCTGGCTTTCCTCTCACTCTCCAAAGTGCGTGCGCCTCGCTCTGCCTCTCTGTGCCCATATATGTCTCCCTTCTTTTTCCTCCACTACTCCCAGGTCTTGTGCCGCTTCAACGCCCCTCCCCCTCCCCCACCACAGAGCAGCACTTGCGGCCGCACGTCTTGTTTCACTCTCCCACGTTACTCATTTAAAACATTAGCATGTGTGATATCAATATCTTAAATTCCTAAGGGCAGTTGATGTTAAAAAGAATAACAGTAAATATAGTATGGGATTACATTTTCTTGATTACAGCCAAACGGCCTGATTCAATAAGATAAACAGCAAAGAATTCTACTTCGTATGACTCATAGAGAAATTAAAGATAATGTCTAAACGCACTGTTAACTGCTGTAGGGCAAAATGATGCATCAGCTCTTACGCAAACGTTTAAGTGTTTAAAAAACAGCGCCCCAATAGTAAACGGCCCCTTCAGCAGCACGACGCAATACGCCCAGCAACACTTCCAATTGAAGCATCTCCACCTCAGAGCCTTCACAGGTTCTGTCACCAGAGCGCCTTCGGCCCAGTGGCTGCTAAAACCGTTGCTGCTGCTAGGCCAGCTAGACATAGACATTTCCCCGCCTTCCAGGACTCCAAGTCAGATCTCATTGGTGCCGCCTTCTGACCTTGCGGAGCTTTCGGGATGGTTTCTTTTTACCGAGGGCTTCGCGCGGCTGGAGGTTCTGGTACGGGCATTCTTTTCACCAAGGTCATCGCGCGACCAAAGATTTGACTGCACGCGGGCTGCGACTCAATTTTCGCGCATTGCAGGGTAGCCTTAGTAGCCAGCACGAAGGCGAATAAGGCATTCCCCTCAATTTGTGAAATTTGTTCTGCACATGACACTGAAGCGCAACCTAATCAATTGGTTGAGCTGCTGGCATTAGACGTGAATGTGGTCGTTTAGCAAACTCATTAAAAACAAGACAAGTTCTTGTGTAATGGCAGCCCCCATATAGTGTAAACATTACCAGACTCTGGTATTCCATTTGCAACGCCCTGCCTCTTAAATCCATATGCACATCGGATCTAATAAAAGATCTCCAAATTGAGATATTTCGAATTAACAACTTATTCTCAAAATATTTGTATAGTAAAGGTGTATTCACATTTTATAAATACTTTTTTAATATAGCATAGCAAATAGCCACATGATTATTATGAATAAAAGTTACTGTCGCCAGCAATCCATCAAAGGGTGTGCACATCACCCTTCTAGGAAACATGTTTAAAAAATTGACTTTCCACATTGAAAGCACATCTTGCTGCAGGGTTTGCTCAAGCTTACGTCCTAATATTTCATAGGGCCTACTGGACATTACATTGTGCATAGGCTAGAATTTCATAGTTCTGCATGCTTGATTTGGTATGAGGAAAGAGGAGACATTATATGCAAGTTGTAAAATGTCTATACATTAGTGGCTCCGCATCAAATATATATGGCCATGTGGCATTGCAGCTCTAGGGAATAAGAAATTAGCTGTACTAAGATTGTTAGACCTGGCACCATTGGCGTGGGTCTACCTTCCATTTTTACTGTTGCCTCATGTATTTTTGCTATCCAGTGCCCCCATGCAAGTGCTCCCTATTTTAAATTGATGTATTAATCAGTGGTTCCATGTTTGGCTATTTGGTTTACTTGTCAGACCCTAGTCTAGTGCACTGAGTGTGCCGAGGGTGTGTAAATCCAAATGATGCTGATGGGCCTGCTATATTATAAAGAACAAGGGTCCTTAGAGCAACAAACCAATGAAGGGAAAAATAAATATAGACCAAATGGAAATATATTGTTAGGGGAATTGTCCAGCCGGACGATTTATTTCCCTGATACAAAAATAATTCTAAAACCAATAGAACACTGGGTGTGATAGAAGCGGGACACCGTCCGGTGTCCGACTAACACACTGAGAAGACATACAACAAACAGAATAACAGGCAATAGCAGGACATCTGATTGAAATAAGCCATAAACCAGACAATCTAAAGTATACACATATGCAAGAAAAAATGTATAAACAATTTTTGCATTTAGTGTAATGTGTCGACGACGTTTCGAACCGTACTTAATAAAGGTTCATCCTCAGGACAGAGGGTAATTGCCTTAAAGTTACACATTTGCGAATATATCACAATTGTGTGGCACTCATTAAGGGAAATTCCTTAGACTTGATAATTTGCTTAAGAGCAAAAGACAGAGTAGATCGTTTAAGAGTGCCCTCGATAATGGGGTCCGAAACACGATGGTCACGGTACCCTGGTCTGGTGATGCAGATGGCAAGGCCTCAATGGGGATTCTTGCTCGCAACGATCTACTCTGTCTTTTGCTCTTAAGCAAATTATCAAGTCTAAGGAATTTCCCTTAATGAGTGCCACACAATTGTGATATATTCGCAAATGTGTAACTTTAAGGCAATTACCCTCTGTCCTGAGGATGAACCTTTATTAAGTACGGTTCGAAACGTCGTCGACACATTACACTAAATGCAAAAATTGTTTATACATTTTTTCTTGCATATGTGTATACTTTAGATTGTCTGGTTTATGGCTTATTTCAATCAGATGTCCTGCTATTGCCTGTTATTCTGTTTGTTGTATGTCTTCTCAGTGTGTTAGTCGGACACCGGACGGTGTCCCGCTTCTATCACACCCAGTGTTCTATTGGTTTTAGAATTATTTTTGTATCAGGGAAATAAATCGTCCGGCTGGACAATTCCCCTAACAATATATTTCCATTTGGTCTATATTTATTTTTCCCTTCATTGGTTTGTTGCTCTAAGGACCCTTGTTCTTTATAATATAGTACCCACCCATGGTCCTTAGCTTATTGCGCCTTGGGTGCCCTTGTCCCTCCCAAATAGCTGATGGGCCTGCAGCACTGGTTGTACCACCCACAGAAGCAGCCTAGTAAAATGTGTCTAAGGTCTGCCATTGCAGAGCCTGCATGCAGTCTGGTACTGTCATGGTGACTGGGCAAGTGCACCCACTTGCCAGTCCCGAAACCTTCCCTTTTCTTCATATCAGTCTACCCTATGGTAGGCCCAAGGGCAGGGTGAATTGTAAGTATAAGGTAGGAAAAGCCCTGATGTGTGTGGCATGTCCTAATAGTGAATTACAGCCATTTTCGTTTTTCACTATTGCAAGGCTACCTGTTCTCCATAGGCCAGAATGGGCTGTTAGAGTTATTACATTTTATAATCCTAACTGTCTCAGAGAACATGGTAGAAACTCGAGTTTAGTAAGCCTGAACTCAGAATAATAAAATACATCTTTTAGTGAAGTTGGTTTTAATATTCTGTGTTTGCAAATACCACTTTTAGAAAGTAGGTATTTGCTTGTCTAACCATTCAAACCTGCCTCTGCTAGGTTGTGTATTCCTATGTCTAGTTTTGTGAGTGACAGGGCTGGAGAATTCCAGGAGTCAGGCTGAGTCACCCAGTGGTGAATAGAGTGTTTAATAGAGAGATCTGCATCTAGATGGGAGGGAGGAGTTGCACCTGAACCTTAAATAGGGCTGTTCCTGCCTTCCACAATGCTGACTCCAGCCCCTGGGGAGCGGCTGATGTCTCTGCCCTGCACACTGAAAGAAGAGAAGGAGTCCTGTAAACAAAGTACTCCAGGACTGTACTTGCCTTCCACAATGCTGGCTCCACCTCCTGTGGGGCGTGTGATGTGCATGCCCTGCACTGTGAAAGGAAAGGAGAAGTCTGGTAAACAGAGTGCTTCAGAACTGGTTTGGACTGGGCAAAAGCCCCTCTCCCCTCAGAGAACAAAGGATTTGGGGGTATAAATATTGGGACCCTGATCCCATGAAATTAGATCACTTTGGACTACAAGAAGAAACCTTTACTGAGGAGAGGAACCTGAAGAAACTGAGGAAAGACTATTCCCAAGCTGAAGTCCTGCTTGGGGGATTGGCCTGCAGTGGTTGCCTTACTGCCAAAGGGAGGAGAAAGGAACTTTGTGTACTTTGCTTTCAACTTGTGAAGGGTCTCCAAGGGCTTGGAAAAGAGCTTGCCTCCTGCTGAAGTCTCAGGGACAACAGACTTCACCCCCCAGCTCCCCAGAGTTCTTTGGAAGTGCCTGTTGCTGTTTTGGGCCTTCTGAGGGACTGCGTGTTGCCGCTGGAACCGTTGCACTGCACCGCATCGGAGAGAAGAGTGCCGCAACGAAGAGGAAGCGTGTCGCTGCCGCTGCCGTCGCAACTCCGAAGGAGGGTGTCGCCGCTGTAGTTGTCGCACTGCACCGCATCAGGAGAAGAATCTCGCGACGAGGTCGGAGAGTGTCGCCATCGCTGTGCCTGCCGTCGCAACTCCGGAGGGTGTCGCCGCTGGAACTGTTGCACTGCCCCGCTTGACCAAGAGCACCTCGCATCCCTGAGAAGCGCGACGCCATCAGAGCTGTTGCTGTCGCATCTTGGATGTCGCCGCTGTAGTTGTCGCATCGAGCGGAAGCTTCACTCATCGTGGGAAAAGAGCGTCGCCGCTGGAGCTGTTGCCGTGACAACGTAAGGGTGTCACCGCTGCAGTCCACGCATCGAACCGAGAACTTCTTGCATCCCCGAGAAGCGTGCCGCATCTGGAAGATCCAGAAAAAGGGGGTGGTGATCACCACCCCCTTTTCTGAATCATTTTGTCCACCATAAGCGTGGAAGGGTATACTCAGACATGAGTCCCTTGCTCACTGCTCCATCAGGATTCAAGCAAGCCGGGCCGACGACGCCTGAAATGGCAGAAACCGGTCCCCGGAAGCTTGTCTCCTTTCTGGTGAAGAATTGGCTTGGTAGTTTGGTCTGCCCTGTTCCCATGATGCACTGGGCCAGGGACAGACTAATTTGCATATAGCCAGGTTCTGAGCTGGGATGGGGCAGTGAGCTAAATAACGGTGATGGATCAAGCCCTGATCTTTAGACTGGGTAAGAGTGGTCTGCTTAATTCAGACACTCTGTTCATCACCACCCCCTTTTCTGAAGCATCTGGAAGATCTGCACGTCTTTATTTCTTTGTATCTGAACTTTGCCGCATTTCCCATCACTGCGACATTGCTTGTCGTGGAAGCGCAACGCAACTTAAGGCACATTGCCGCAGAGTATCGCATCTA
This sequence comes from Lissotriton helveticus, assembly GCF_964261635.1. Taxonomy (NCBI): domain Eukaryota; kingdom Metazoa; phylum Chordata; class Amphibia; order Caudata; family Salamandridae; genus Lissotriton; species Lissotriton helveticus. Next base: position 1,803,615,407 of record NC_136065.1, on the reverse strand, counting down.
AGAACTGAACTGAACTAAGCTTGAATCTACCACCATAAAGTAATCTTATTGTGTATTTTTGTTGTTTATGGTCTTGTGGTAACTCTATATAAAGTCTACTTATTTTTTATATAAAACCGGTCTGGTGTCCATTTGTAGTGTTGTCACTGGGTTACTGTATGTGGTCACAACTGCTTAACTTACAACACCTCTGAAGTAAAGCCCTTCTGCTCGTGCCAAGCTACCAAGGTGGTGGGCAGGGTTTATTTTAGGAGTGTAATCCCGTTATCGTGACTAGAGGAGAGGGTCCCTATTTGTCACACGTACCTACCTGTGCCAACTAGAGACCCCCAAATCTAACAAAGATATAGGCTTGTTTGTTTAATAACTTGAGGGTCCAGCCTCCTTAGTTTCACGATGGCTACGGATTACCAGATATTATTCACACATACTTTTTTTTTAAAGCAGCTTGCTGTAATGCCTATTCACTTACTGGTTCTGATCTTGGCAGCATAGATAGTTGTATTTTATATGATTGGGGGTGACTATAATAACCAGCATTGGCATAGCCAATAGGTCTCGCCTTTGGACCTTATAAGTGTTTAACCATGCAACAGTTAATGTTGTTGCCCCTAGGATATTGTGATGCATAACTAAATACTTATAAGGCCCCAAAAGCAAGACCTTTGGCTATGCCAATGTTTTATTTTAATCTTGGTATGTACCTCTACTTGTATTTTAAGCACACTTGAGAAACACAGTTTGAAATGTAACAACCTGACAGCTCGATCACCCTTCTCCCACCTGTGAAACTGTCTAACAAACTGATGGATGCATAGCCCAATGAATTAAACAATCACGACTTTCATGTAAGACTCATCACTGGTGCAAGTGCCCACAAAGTTGAGGATTTTGAATGGGATCATAGCAGCACGGGCTATCTACCGCCCTGCATAAAATATTTATCAGTATTAAACTTGCATTGTTCAAGCTTCTACAAATGAAGGTGAAAGCGGGAGGCAGGAGAGTTTAACGATGTCTTTGAAATGTGTGCGGCAAAGCTGCTCTTTTAAAGTGTTTCAGTCACACTTATTAGACGTCGGCTCCGAGCTCAAGGCCAGTGTTGGTGTTGTGACGTCATTCCGCTCCACGCACCGCCGTGGAATGCTGGAATGCCGAAGGTTCTATGCCGAGCGCCGGATGCCAGCTGTCAGTTCTCACAGGCTGACTGCAGGCGGCGGGCGCGCTGATGTCTTGTTGCTGGTGTTCAATAAAGCTCGTTATCAACACACCACCCTCTGTCTCATGTTGTGGCTACAACATGTTCTTGGCGACGAGGGTCAGCCTACAGTCAGCGAGCCGCAGGGCATACAGCGAATATTGAGGCGTGAAAGGTGAAGCAAGTGAACCTTCAAAGGGTGCCTTCACGTTTTTTGCATATGATTTTCAAGGAGGAGGGTCATCCCGCTGTCCTTAATACGGACAACGGGACTCAGCTAACTTCTGGTGAGATGAGAGAATTTCTAGGTGAGTGTGGCATTAAACACACGTTCACGACTTTGTACAACCCGCAATCCAATGGGATTGTCGAGAGAGCCAATCGCATGGTCACGGGCGCGATAAGTTTGGCAATAACCAATAATCTTGACATTGAGGAGACTCTGAGCGAGTTGGTATGGGCCTATCGCACGACAGAAAATGCAAAAACAGGAGCTATCCCCTTTGTCGCCATGCGAGGTAGGAAACCAGCTTCCAAACTGGTGCCTCCGTGGATCAGAGAATTGGTTGAAGGAAAGAAAGAGAATGGGTGTGATGTGAGCATTCCTGAGCATGCTTCCTGTAGAGTGCACGACAAGGAAAAGAATGTGTCCAGCATAATTGCTGATGACTGGATCAAGGTCCGTTCCGGACGCTGGGTAAGAGGCTTATGCAAATTTCGAGGACCCTTCCAGGTAAAGGAAGCACACCCATTCTATGTTGTGTTAGAGAATGGTGAAAAGTGGAACCTACGTAGGGTAGCAAAGTACTGCTCACGAGATCATGTTCCCAAAAGCGTAGTTAGTAAAGTGGTTACCAAGAATTCATGTTCTGGGTACATGTTGGCTCATGACAGTCAATTGCTCAACAGTGCTCGCACAGGTGTAGGAGTGAGGGCACCAGGCCCTGGTGGGGATAACCTGAGCAATAGTCAAAGGCCATTTAACACAAATGATGACTCATCTGATCTCCATAGAGCTCAATCCTATCAGAGACCCTTACGGGCCAGGAGAACCCCTCAGCATTTGCATGACTTCATTGTCGGATGATTTATTGTTATGTTCTATGTTTCTGACATTTACATGCCTTTCCTTCCCAGTGTTTTCATTTGTATTCCCTACCTGCGTGTAGAGGAAAGGGGGGTATGTTGTGACGTCATTCCGCTCCACGCACTGCCGTGGAATGCTGGAATGCCGAAGGTTCTATGCCGAGCGCCGGATGCCAGCTGTCAGTTCTCACAGGCTGACTGCAGGCGGCGGGCGCGCTGATGTCTTGTTGCTGGTGTTCAATAAAGCTCGTTATCAACACACCACTCTCTGTCTCATGTTGTGGCTACAACAGTTGGCATGTTGGTTGGAAAAGCAAAGACGAGACCATAAATGCCAATCGAGCCGATTCAGGCAGGAGACTCTAAATTTTTTAAGCTCAAAATTGCTTTTTTAGGCTGTCTCGCACTTGAAATTGCCTCTATTTCAAAAGAAGTTAATGGGGAGAAATACATTCGTCCGAATATTTTTTTTTCAATCTCCCACTTTAAAAATGTTGCCATGTAGGAAAGTCTGAGTCTTTTTCCAGCACAGATTTCTAGCCCAATACTCTAAAAATAGCACAGTCGTTTTTAAAATAACGTAATATTTGGGAGCCGCAAATATTATCGTTTTCTTGCACAACTGGAAATAATGTAGTTCAATTTTACAAGATCCAGTCAATCTCTCAACACTGCCAATCACTCGTTGAGGGATAGGCTGATACAGTTATAAACATCAAAAGCACGTGGGACGCTACAGCCAATGAGCACTTCGGAATACTGTGCAGCTGTTAGAATTGGCTGCGGGGGTCACCAAAGCTCCAATCATAGGTCAGTTTACACATTACAAGTCGCTCCGGCTCCCAGACGAATCCTACAATATGTTCAACGATGACGATTGGCTGTCAAGAAACCCGGAACTAATGATTAGGGCTAAGTGGTGGCTGGCTGCCTTGAAGCTCTAATAACGGTGGTGGACTGAATTTCCAGAGGGTCCGTGTAAGTAGCGGACAGGTGGCACCCCCTTCGTCCTACTCTCACGTACCCTTGTCGAACGTTTAGTCCTATCGCTGACAGAACTGCAGGGCTTTCTGTGACCACATACAGCGTTTATGTTTTTAATCCCACCTGCAGAGGAGGTCTCACCAAATGCCCAATGAGATTCGTGAATGCTAAGTACCTTGAAGTGGCAAGGCAATTTTAAAAACGTTCCAAAAACAACAAAACTAGAGCACGCGGATATTCGCCATGTACATTTGAATGCTGTAAGCATAGGATTGCATGATTATGTCCCCATTAAACAGGCCGCGCTGAATATAAAACCAAATAATGTTAAAGGGAAGGAAAAGTTAAAGCGACTTGCAGATAAATGTCAAACACGTATAAATGTCTAACCTAAGTTTTTTTATAATGGAAACACAAATTACAAGTGGCGTACAGAAGAAGTTTTAGGGCGTAAACGCAGATTGGTGAAATAAGTACTATCTAAACGGTGCGTCTTCTTAGCCTAGGCTGACATTTCTTGGAACGATGCATGCTTTTTGTTGTGACAGGTCATTCCATGATCGTCACTGTCCTTTTTTCCATTGTGTGGATTGCTTATTCAAGCATTATGAGGAGTGGTTGGGTGATTAATTTTGTGTATTGTTAGGCTTACTTAATCACTAACCTTTATGTCGTTAATCGTCTAGAAGGATGGTTGTAAAGCTGCGGGCAATAATGTATTGAACGATAGGCGACCGGATAAACTAGAAACGTGTGTCTCCTCTACGCCATCACATTACTTCGGTGCACACCACCTCTCAGTTCCCAAAACTGTGTGAGGGAAGTTCAATTAAGTATATGAAGACCCTGAACTGAGTTTTATCGCATGTTCTTCTCTCATCCCAGTCCATGTGCAGGATTTATACTATCGGATTGCATAAAAGACTTCACCCAGTGAATTAGCACACTAATGTATTCAAGCTAGTGAAAAAATGAAAACGAGCCTTCTTATTTCCTTCCTGCTCTCTGTTCCCTCCGTGTCTTTAGACCCAGCCATCCAAGTGATTGGTGTCTGCCTTTGTTGTTGAAAACCTTTAGTCATGCCCCGCATTGGTATTGTTTCAGTCTTGCCTAACCCAAAAGTCGGCTCTGTCAGTGAGTGGGTTTTAGAAGCCGATATAACAAGCATTTGCAATGCAATAGGGCTCGCATTAGTAAAGTTTGAGGGATTATTATTGTAAATGACAAAGTTTATTTTTTTAATTTTAACTTGTGGAAAATTCTAACTTTGGCATTTACAATGCTAATAGTGTTAATGAGTGGAAATGTGACCCCTTCTGTTTGGACTTGAGCACACATTGCTTCCTATTAAGGATGGCAGTAAATGCACTGTTTTTTATTTAGCTATCTTTGAACAGTACACCGAAGGCTGCAAAAACGTGCACTTATGGTTGAGCGCTACGTTCGCGCGTTTCCTGCCTTTTCATATTTCTGAAGTGGTTTCTGTTCACTGAAACCATATCCTCTTTGCGAGTATACAGGGCAGCTTCCTTTCCCTAGTTTTTTGAATACCTTAAATTATCTTGAAGTACAGTACTTGAACGTATCGTGATATTGTTTTGTACTTTTTATCTTTAGGCTGACCACTGTGCATGTCGTTAACCTTTGATAGATAACAGGTCATTGTAATACAGCATGTACATTGTATGACTTTGATGTACACTTGTGTGCATTGTCGTCCAGTGGTGTGTATGCCTGGTGAAAGTGTGCACTGATGGCTGTTGATGTGTGTGCCTGCTGTGGGTGAGAGTTGCGCTGTATGAGTTGCATTGCGTGAGTGAGTGGCGTTTTGTGAATGAGTGGCGTTGCGTGGCTGAGTGGCGTTGCGTGGGTGAGTGGGGTTGCAAATTTGCATGTGTGTGTGATTGTTAAAGAGTAAATAGGGGGGTGGCGTGGCACTCAATATTAGTGTTCAAAAAGTTCAGATTGTTTGGTACTTTAGGTGCTGGCCGGTCTGCTCCCTCTGCCCTTTGGGGAGTTATTACAATGAAAATAAATGCTGTCTGAATTGACAGTTTGGCCAACCGCACTCTTTTGGGAGAGTTACCTCTTGTAGGGTCCACAATAGTTAAATTCAAGCTCTTTATAAACAAATATCAACGCTGTATTCCAAAGTTCAATTTATGCATTGATCTTTATTTGCTGTAGTTCACTTCGTGAAAAGTAACGTTGTTGCATCACAACTTTATGGAAGTTCATGAGTTATTCTTTTGAAAATGTACATATCAGATAGTTCACATCAAATAATTAATCCACATGCCCAATGCATTTCGTGCTTGGAAGCACTTCATCAGGGGAAATACATTTCTGTGAAGTGAATAAAACGAGGAAAAAATTGGTGGAGGGAAGCAGGTCACAGTCTGCGTTAAAACAAACAATGCGATGTGGTCAAAAATAGCTAAACAATGAATAACAATGTATTAGGTAGAATCAGGAGTAAATAATGCTCAAATGTGGTTTAAATAGTGAAAGAAGTCTAAATTAATCAAAGGGTGCAACAGTTAACCCAAATTCGAGTGTGATTCTAAACACATTTTTAAATGGAAAATACGCGCTGTCCTCAAGCTACTGCATGTCAATTACGCGAGTTGTTTATAAAAATTCCAACTTCCAGCGTCTATACTTTGCATCACAACCGTGCTATGAACTAAAGTTGTTCACTCGTTCTTAACGTTGAAGGTCGCTGTGCTTACACTCACCGGGTAATCGGATTGTAAAGGCGTCTAGTTCAAAACCGCCATTCTCAGCTTCTACCGGGTTAGGATGTTCGCGCATGCGCATTGTGCGCGTAATGTGTATTTATCGGCATGTAACGTCCGTAAATGTGAAGTGGACACAATCTGCCATAAGAAACCAATATTCACAATCGAGTAAAGGGGAATATTCGACATGCTTGGTATAATGTGCTTGCTGGAATATAAACAAATAAAACTTCATTTAAACCAAGTACATGTGTATGATTTCTCGGTAATACGCGCGGCCATCTTAAGATGGTTACTTGTGCTTATAGTGCCTATGTAAACAGCAAATATAACACTATCAGGTGAAATGACTGGGTCCTGTTGAAGTTTGTAAACTCTATCCTTATAACATAAACTCCTACTCAGACCTATTGCTGAATTTTCAATGCAGAAAAAACATGATATAAAAAATGTCAATAAAATTAACGTAGCACAACAAGTATTAGAAAGTCGGAGTTCATGACATTCCTGTGAATTTACAGGAAACAACTGTATTCAAGTCGTTCATTAAGCCCCATGGGGTGGCAGGAATTCAACTTTTTGATCCAAAACATCTCACGTTGGATCAATCTTTTTTTGTTATCGCAGCCTTGTTTAGCAGGAACACACTCCAAAACCAAAAAGCGAATTTGGCTGATGTTGTGACCGTTGGTGATAAAATGTACAGCTACTGGTGCCTTTGTAGATTTGTTCCTTATGGTGCTCTTGTGCTCTGTCATTCGAATTTTAATTTTTCTCTCCGTTTTGCCCACATAGGCCAATCCACACGGGCATTTTACTAGATAAACCACGTTTTTTGAGTCACATGTGGCGTTTGTACGCAAGTTTATAATTTTACCTGTGGTTGGGTGGTTCACAGTGTTACCACGGATAATGTTATTACAATGCCCACAATTGGCACATGGGATTGTGCCCGAAAATTTCTCTTTTTTGTTTGGTATGTCTCTTTCAATGAGGTCTTTTATATTCCTTGATCTTTGATAAGCGAATAATGGTTTGTTGAAAATTCCTTTAAAATCAGGCTCTTTTTCGATCATCTCCCAATTTTTCAAAATAGTTTTCTTGATTTGATTACTTGAGTTTGAAAATTTTGATACGAATACTGGTCTGTTCTGGTTTGTTTCCTTATTCTTGATTTTTAACAGTTCCTCTCTTGGGATAGCTTGTGTTCTGGCTCTTGCTTCTTCTAGAATTGTCGCTGGATATTTCCTTTCTCTGAATTTTGTGATCATTGATTCTGCGTTCCTTTCAAAAATTTGATTAGTTGATGAAACAAATTTCATCAACTAATCAAATTTTTGAAAGGAAGAATAAGGAAACAAACCAGAACAGACCAGTATTCGTATCAAAATTTTCAAACTCAAGTAATCAAATCAAGAAAACTATTTTGAAAAATTGGGAGATGATCGAAAAAGACCCTGATTTTAAAGGAATTTTCAACAAACCATTATTCGCTTATCAAAGATCAAGGAATATAAAAGACCTCATTGAAAGAGACATACCAAACAAAAAAGAGAAATTTTCGGGCACAATCCCATGTGCCAATTGTGGGCATTGTAATAACATTATCCGTGGTAACACTGTGAACCACCCAACCACAGGTAAAATTATAAACTTGCGTACAAACGCCACATGTGACTCAAAAAACGTGGTTTATCTAGTAAAATGCCCGTGTGGATTGGCCTATGTGGGCAAAACGGAGAGAAAAATTAAAATTCGAATGACAGAGCACAAGAGCACCATAAGGAACAAATCTACAAAGGCACCAGTAGCTGTACATTTTATCACCAACGGTCACAACATCAGCCAAATTCGCTTTTTGGTTTTGGAGTGTGTTCCTGCTAAACAAGGCTGCGATAACAAAAAAAGATTGATCCAACGTGAGATGTTTTGGATCAAAAAGTTGAATTCCTGCCACACCATGGGGCTTAATGAACGACTTGAATACAGTTGTTTCCTGTAAATTCACAGGAATGTCATGAACTCTGACTTTCTAATACTTGTTGTGCTACGTTAATTTTATTGACATTTTTTATATCATGTTTTTTCTGCATTGAAAATTCAGCAATAGGTCTGAGTAGGAGTTTATGTTATAAGGATAGAGTTTACAAACTTCAACAGGACCCAGTCATTTCACCTGATAGTGTTATATTTGCTGTTTACATAGGCACTATAAGCACAAGTAACCATCTTAAGATGGCCGCGCGTATTACCGAGAAATCATACACATGTACTTGGTTTAAATGAAGTTTTATTTGTTTATATTCCAGCAAGCACATTATACCAAGCATGTCGAATATTCCCCTTTACTCGATTGTGAATATTGGTTTCTTATGGCAGATTGTGTCCACTTCACATTTACGGACGTTACATGCCGATAAATACACATTACGCGCACAATGCGCATGCGCGAACATCCTAACCCGGTAGAAGCTGAGAATGGCGGTTTTGAACTAGACGCCTTTACAATCCGATTACCCGGTGAGTGTAAGCACAGCGACCTTCAACGTTAAGAACGAGTGAACAACTTTAGTTCATAGCACGGTTGTGATGCAAAGTATAGACGCTGGAAGTTGGAATTTTTATAAACAACTCGCGTAATTGACATGCAGTAGCTTGAGGACAGCGCGTATTTTCCATTTAAAAATGTGTTTAGAATCACACTCGAATTTGGGTTAACTGTTGCACCCTTTTATTAATTTAGACTTCTTTCACTATTTAAACCACATTTGAGCATTATTTACTCCTGATTCTACCTAATACATTGTTATTCATTGTTTAGCTATTTTTGACCACATCGCATTGTTTGTTTTAACGCAGACTGTGACCTGCTTCCCTCCACCAATTTTTTCCTCGTTTTATTCACTTCACAGAAATGTATTTCCCCTGATGAAGTGCTTCCAAGCACGAAATGCATTGGGCATGTGGATTAATTATTTGATGTGAACTATCTGATATGTACATTTTCAAAAGAATAACTCATGAACTTCCATAAAGTTGTGATGCAACAACGTTACTTTTCACGAAGTGAACTACAGCAAATAAAGATCAATGCATAAATTGAACTTTGGAATACAGCGTTGATATTTGTTTATAAAGAGCTTGAATTTAACTATTGTGGGCCCTACAAGAGGTAACTCTCCCAAAAGAGTGCGGTTGGCCAAACTGTCAATTCAGACAGCATTTATTTTGATTGTTAAAGAGTACACGGATATGCTGGGGTCCAGCTGGAGGGAGTACACAGACATGCTTGTGGTTAAGAGTGGCACTGCGTGGCTGCGTGGCGCTGCGTGGGTGAGTAGAGCTGCGTGGGTTAGATTGGCGTTGCGTGGCTGAGTGGACTTGCGTGGGTGTGATTTGCGGTGCGTAGGTGAGAATTGTGCTGCGTGGGTGAGAGTTGCGCTGTATGAGTTGGGTTGTGTGAGTGAGTGGCGTTTTGTGAATGAGTGGCGTTGCGTGGCTGAGTGGGGTTGCGTGGGTGAGAGTGAAGCTGCATGGATGAGTAGCGCTTCATGGGTGAGTGTGGCGCTGCGTGGGTGAGTAGAGCTGCGTGGGTGAATTTGGCGTTGCATGGCTGAGTGGCGTTTGTTCATATTAGCCGTTTTTTAACAAGAAATACTTTATTTAGGTGCTTGAAGCAAAAGGAGGACAAAGAACTAACTGTGACTCTCGAGGTGCAGTTCATTAGTGCGCACTGTGGTTACAGCCGACCCGGGAAGCGAGGCTGGGCCTGCGGGCCTGAATAAGTGACGGGAGTCCAGTAGCATGTGGTTACAGCAGAGCCGGGAAGCGAGGCAATAAAAGGGTGCACAGATTAAGCGAGGCAGGGCCTGCGGCCCTGAATAAGTGACGGGCGTCCAGTAGCATGTGGTTACAGCAGAGCCGGGAAGCGAGGCAGGGCCTGCGGCCCTGAATAAGTGACGGCGGGGGGCGGGGCAGCGGAAGCCTTTGATCATAGCTTCAATTGTGGATGTGGCAGCGAAGCCTTTGATGTGCCAAATGCTGCTGGCAGGGGGAAGGATCGTGCAAGCTCGTCCACGAGGAGCTTGTCACGTGATTCTATTTCTCGTGAACTGTTGGGAATCCAGCTTGAAGAGAGCCAATCAGCTGCCTGAATAGAGCCTTTGGCGAAAGAAGCAGATCAGCGACATAAGGGCTCACCCCTGTTTTCTATTTCTGCGAAATAGAAAAGGGGCGAGCCCTAAATGACAAAGTTTTTATTTTTTTATTTTAACTTGTGGAAAATTCTAACTTTGGCATTTACAATGCTAATAGTGTTAATTAGTGGAAATGTGACACCTTCAGTTTGGACTTGAGCACACATTGCTTCCTATTAAAGATGGCAGTAAATGCACTGTTTTTTATTTAGCTATCTTTGAACAGTACACCGAAGGCTGCAAAAACTTGCACTTATGGTTGAGCGCTATGTTCGCGCGTTTCCTGCCTTTTAATATTTTTGAAGTGGTTTCTGTTCACTGAAACCATATCCTGTTTGCGAGTATACAGGGCAGCTTCCTTTCCCTAGTTTTTCGAATACCTTAAATTATCTTGAAGTACAGTACTTGAACGTATTGTGATATTGTTTTGTACTTTTTATCTTTAGGCTGACCACTGTGCATGTCGTTAACCTTTGATAGATAACAGGTCATTGTAATACAGCATGTACATTGTATGACTTTGATGTACACTTGTGTGCATTGTCGTCCGGTGGTGTGTATGCCTGGTGAAACTGTGCACTGATGGCTGTTGATGTGAGTGTGTGTGCCTGTTGTGGGTGAGAGTTGCGCTGTATGAGTTGCGTGAGTGAGTGGCGTTTTGTGAATGAGTGGCGTTGCGTGGCTGAGTGGCGTTGCGTGGGTGAGTGGGGTTGCAAATTTGCATGTGTGTGTGATTGTTAAAGAGTACACGGATATGCTGGGGTCCAGCTGGAGGGAGTACACAGACATGCTTGTGGTTTAGAGTGGCACTGCGTGGCTGAGTGGCGCTGCGTGGGTGAGTAGAGCTGCGTGGGTGAGATTGGCGTTGCATGGCTGAGTGGCATTTGTTCATATTAGCCGTTTTTGAACAAGAAATACTTTATTTAGGTGCTTGAAGCAAATGGAGGACAAAGAACTGGTGTTACTAGACCTCTCCGCGGCGTTTGACACCGTGTGTCATAAACAACTACTGTCGCGGTTGAGAGATTCTGGCATCCAGGGCACAGCTCTTACCTGGTTTGCCTCCTTCCTGTCAGGAAGGACACAGAGAGTGCAGCTGGGTGAATTAGTCTCCACAGCAGTGGCAACATCGTGCGGAGTGCCGCAGGGGTCAGCCTTGTCACCGCTGCTGTTCAATATATACCTACAACCACTGATTGCCCTCCTGAATCAAATGGATTGTCAGGTATACAACTATGCTGATGACACCCAAATCCTCATCCAAATGGATGAGGTCCCTGGGGTGTCCACAAGGTTGCAAAACATCCTTAAGCACATAACTAACTGGATGTCACTAAATTCTCTAAAAATCAACCCTGACAAGACCGAGGTTCTACCTATTACTTTGGCGGGCAGCCCTTGGCATGATGGGTTTTGGCCCTTAGAACTCGGTCCTCCCCCAGTACCTGCAGCGACGGTTAAGAGTCTAGGTATCCATGTGGATGATAAGCTATCCATGCGGAAGCAAGTTAGTATGGTGGTCGGAACCTGTGTGGGACTATTACGTCAGCTCAGGAAAATCGCACCACTCTTGTCATTTTCAACCTTGAGACAGGCGGTTTCCGCAATGATACTCTCAAGGTTGGATTATGGCAACTCGCTCTACATAGGATTGCCCCAAAAACTTCTCAGCAAACTCCATGTGGTGATGAACGACGCCGCTCGTCTCATCTTTAAGAAACCTAGGCACTCGCACGCGTCCCCACTTCTACGCCAGCTACATTGGCTGCCGGTGAGACAGAGAGTGCTCTTTAAGGGGCTATGCATTGCTCATAAGTCACTTTATGGTAAGGCCCCAGGATACATCAAGACCCGTCTAACTCCATACATACCGGGCAGGGCATTAAGATCTGCTGATGCCTCTCGTCTCACCCAACCACGCGCTAGATTAGTTACGGTGGGCGGACGTGCGATATCAAATACTCTCCCTGCAGTATGGAACAATTTGCCGACCGATTTGCGGAGGGAGTCTAATTTGTTGGCCTTCCGCAAGAAGCTAAAAACTCTGCTATATCAGGATGCCTGGGCGGGGTTGTAAGGCTGGCGGTAATACTTGAAATCTGTCTGTTTGTGCTCAAATTAGGAATCTAGCGATGCTACCTGGACAAGCGCTTAGAGACCCCTCGGTATAACGCGCTATATAAATCGAATAAAATAAATAATAATAAATAAATAAGCTAACTGTGACTCTCGAGGTGCATTTCATTAGTGCGCACTGTGGTTACAGCAGAGCCGGGAAGCGAGGCAGGGCCTGCGGCCCTGAATAAGTGACGGGAGTCCAGTAGCATGTGGTTACAGCAGAGCCGGGAAGCGAGGCAATAAAAGGGTGCATGGATTAAGCGAGGCAGGGCCTGCGGCCCTGACTAAGTGACGGGCGTCCAGTAGCATGTGGTTACAGCAGAGCCGGGAAGCGAGGCAGGGCCTGCGGCCCTGAATAAGTGACGGCGGGGGGCGGGGCAGCGGAAGCCTTTGATGTGCCAAATGCTGCTGGCAGGGGGAAGGATCGTGCAAGCTCGTCCACGAGGAGCTTGTCACAAGATTCTATTTCTTGTGAACTGTTGGGAATCCGGCTTGAAGAGAGCCAATCAGCTGCCTGAATAGAGCTTTGGGGAAAGAAGCAGATCAGCGACATAAGGGCTCACCCCTGTTTTCTATTTCTGCGAAATAGAAAAGGGGCGAGCCCTAAAAATGTGCGAGCCTTCAGCATAAAACATGGAACCAACATCTGCAAACTAACCCGATCAGAACAAATACAGTTGCGGTGGACGGAGTTGGAAACTACTGAGATGTAGTTTTAGTTGTGGTGAAGTTAAGCTACTGAATTGTAGTATTTCGAGCTACATAAAGTTCTTATTCTTCGGCGACATCCATCTGTACTTCAGCAGACCCCTGAAAAAAAAAAAATCGCTATCCTGCTCCCTGGATGTTCACCTTTTTTTGACAACAGTTGTTTTAGTGAGTCCAATATACTTCAGGATGCGCATTGTTTCGAGGGTGGCAGCATGTAATGCTATTTAATGTGTTCCTGTTTAGGCAGGATTCGAGCCTGTATTAGGGAATGTATTAACACTATGTGTTTCCTTCATGTTGCAGGTATCAGTCTGTTGTCAGCGAGTACGCTGCTTCACTGATGTTCCTGTGTTTTGGGATGAGCTGCATTCTTTTACTGTTAGGTCTTCTTTTTGCCTCCTTCTCTTTAGGAGCGTCCCTTGTCTCCTTTGTGTTTAAAATCCCTGATAGGAAGTTGTAAACGTACTAGTGAGAGTAGGCAGTTATGTCTTGAATGTTTTTTTTTCTCTAAGAAGAGTGGTAGAAGTTATTTTTTGAGGAGGACATTAGCACCCTTTAGGACCAAATCCTAATAGGTGTGCACTAGGGACACTACTATTTCGAGGGACCAGAAGGAAGTGTGGGGAGAAGCGAAACATCGTAACCTGAGTCGAGACAATCTCCCTCAGAAGTGTAGGGACAAAAATGGTAGAGAAAGAATTAATCATAAAGTATAGCTGAGTGACTCTGTCTTCTTTTTTTTTCTTGCAATCAGAATGGTACACTCGCTACTTTCTGAGAACCAATCGTGGAACAGCTCGACTTTTCCCTCACCAGACCTTGTAGGCGCTTACAAGCCAATTCTGAGGGTAAGTACGTTGTGTCCTGATTTCATCCAGAATAGTCTTTCATGGAGACTTCGTCCTACTCCATACTGGCTCTATGGAAGAAAAAAGCAGTGCGTTTTGTCTTAAGTTAAAAACCCTACGTCAGGGTCTCCTCTCTGGCAGGTATCTTGGCTAATCAGTGGCTGCTATGAAGTGAGAGTGGCTATGTCCTAGGTTTTTCAATCTTCCAGACTTCTTGGTGTAGCTCAGCCACAGCACCACTGACGCCTTTAGTATGTGTAGATGATTGAGCCCTTCCCAACTTGATTCCTCCTCAACGTGGGTTAAAATTCCTGGTTCAAGCGGAAGAAAACCGCAAATATCCTTTTTGTCACTGTGAGACAAATGAAAATGTTTGTTTTCAATACAAGCTCGTGGGAATCTAATTCAGTATCTTTGGTTCAGAACATTTTAAACCAGTATCTTCAGATAAGTAGACATGCTTGTATGAGAAAAATCTATCTGTGGAATGTTTCCACTATGTTGTCCTGCGATGGAAGTTCTCGACGGAATTAAGCATTTCGTCTACAAATCGTTCTTGCCCTAAATTCTAAATCAGACCCTAACATTTTGTTCTGTAACTCGGGTCCTATTGCTGTACATTAAGGGAATGAGGTGAGGAATGCATAATTGTATGTTGCTCTGAGTAACGCATGATTAAATGAACTGAACTTTTAGGTCTATATCTGCTTCACAAAGGAACATTCCCTCAGCTAACAGATAAACAGTCACATTACACTGTGCCTGTTCCCTCCTCGCTCAGCTTAACAGCTATGATTTGTATGCAGTTGATAAAAGCTGCACACGGGGGACAAAGAGCACACACTCGCATGCCTGGGAAGCTCAAAGGTTCCAGTTTTGTACTTGTGTTTGTCGCCAAGTACTTTTATCAGTAAATGTTATCAGGTTATGACCCTAAATACAGTCTATCTAGAGTAAACAGAAGAGACAAAGTGCATCATTCGTTGTCTTGCGAGACCTGCACAGTTGGGTCAGCCTGTTGCTCGTGCTCCTGCTATTACTGCATGCATTGAATCATTACTGTTCTTGTTCTCAGGATCTACCCAAGCCATGCTGAAAATCCAGGATGGATCAGAACATCAAAAACAGTTCCAAGCTGCAGTGGACGTTATACAGCATTTACCCAAGAATGGTGAGTCCAAGCCAGAGCTGCAAGAACTGGGGTTCCATGTTGATAAGTAGAGTACAGAGCGACAAGCAGAAGCTTTGTGTTGAAGTAGTTTTGTCATATAGATAACATGTGCAGGGGTGTGGAATTTATTAAAATATCTACTTGTCCATGGGGCAGGTTGCTTCATAAATCTACTTGTCCTGTAACAAAATCCACTTGTCCCTTTGGTGCCATGTTGTTCGGTGACAAATTATGGCCGCAATCTCATTATATAAGAGCTCTTATATAGCCTCTTGGATTATGCCAGGGCTCATACCATAGTAGTGTTTGAATACTAGCAATCCCTTTATATTGCCACGTTTCGGCAGATCTACATACTGGGACTGAAGGTAGTGGTAAGCAATAGTTCCAGGGTTGGAATGCCCTGTTGAGTCTGTGCAAACCTACTATCTTGCATGTTTTAAGGGTGTTCAGCAACTCTTCTCTAATATTTCCCCATACTGAGAAATGTTGGAAATTTACTCCTGATAATGGCAAGCGTAAACCTTCTTCCAGAGTTGGGGAAACAGTGGTTGGAGGAAAAATGAACTTGCAAACAATCAGGTTTTCGCATGAGCAAATCTACACATGCATATTTGCTCATGCTAAAATTCAGTTCACAAATATTTTCTAGGAGTACAATTTCTTGCCCTACTACTGTAAATTCTTGTGAATTTACAAAAGCCATATAGCTGCACTTATTTCAAGGACATATAACAAGGGTGCACTTTTGAGACTTTCTTTAATAATTGGGCCACTAATTTGGTCTGGCGTTAACCATAACCTTTTGTGTTTATTAAAATTGTCTCTCTCTGTATCGGCTGGCTTCACTGTGAGTGACCGTATTCTGCACCTTTCACAAGGAGCATATCGGCACACAAAGTAGTTTTGTTCAGAGCCAATAACTAATGAGGCAATGCGTGCTTTTTTGAGTCCCAAAACAATTTTTGCTTTTGCCAATGTTTGTTATAATGGTGAGGGCCCGGCAGATCTCAAATCAGTAAGGTTTTATAAAAACCATGCCAAAACAAGTCACGCATTGACAAAACTAAAAAGCTGACCACCAATTTCAGACCTACTGGCTTTGCCAATGCTTGTTTATTTTTATGTTTCCCATAACCTTATGGAAACTGGTTAAACTGATTTTCCAAAAGGAATATTTTTGGTAAATACTAGCATGCATCAAAACATTTTACTAAATGATGCTGCAAAGAGATGGTACCTGAAAATGTACAGTAGTTTAGCAAAATGGTTTTTTTCCGTACTTTCATTTTTTAGGAACATTTTATATTGAAAGCAAAGGATCATTAATCTTGCTTTCAAGCTTCTGCAAATATTGGCATCTAATCAGAGAACATTTTGGCAGCATTATGCATAGCCTCATATTGCTAAACTTTGAAACCATGTGTACACACTTCTATACTGGAGCCACTGTCAGTATTGCAGTCAGAATTTACATTTACTTACACCACTGCCTAATAATAAAGGCTTTAAATTAATGAACCATACATACAAGTTTGGACAGCATTAACAAATACACACAAACATTAACTTAACTGCATGCATTGCCCTTCCCTGACCCTTAATGTGGCACTGCAATCTGGCAGCCAATGGGTTTGTGCTTCAGGGGGTTGGGCCTACTTGTCCCAAGGACAAAATACAAAGTAAAACTTGTTGCCCTTGACCCCAAACAGTATGTCCTGGGCGTCAGGCTATAGGAATTCCACATCCCTGCATGTGTCAAGTTCTTCATGGGGATGTATTAATCACACCCTGTGTCAAGTTGCTGAGTTCGGTATATCACAGCAACGTCACACAGTTCACCATTGTTGGGTTCCACATTGAGTGTATTGACAGTGGTATCTTCAAATGGCAGAGTTCCCCACATCACAGCATTATATGTGGTGTATGTATGACACAGACCTAGCCCAAAGACAGCAGACTGCAGAGCAGGGTGAAAAGCACAGGCAGTCCAAGACTGATTGGGGGTAGCAGGGTTCTTGGAGCAGAAGTGTGCCCTGACTGTTTTTGTATCGTGAAATGGTGCTCTTGAAAGAGAACCATCTTATCACACAGATCCATAGTAGTGGGGTTTCAAATTGAGGTGCAGTAATCTCAGTGTGCTTAACTGGCAGCATTCTACATATATAGACTGAGCTACAGACGAATTGGAGGCCTCAGTACCAAGATAGTAGTTTTGTACTGAGGTGCAGTCACATGCTTTGTTACTGGTCAGGACTTTGGTTCAGAGCTTTGTGTGATCCTACTACCAATGACCAAGAAGCCATTCTGTAATAAGCACAGTGACTGATTTCTGTTACAAGCAATGTTGTAAATTCGGCTACGGTGGGCATAACAGAAGAATATTATGGTCGAAATTTGTGCATATTAGCTGAACTTTATGACGTTCTGTCGCTAGAATAGTAGGCCAGCTGTGGGGTCAAAAGTTAGGCATGTAATTAAATATGTGAGGATCTTCTGCCTTGCAATAAAACTCGTCTACCTGGTCTGAAGTGAGGTTCATGCAAGCTAGGTCGTTGGGGAATTGCTTTTTTGAATTAATTCAGTATTTTGGAAGCTTAAATCTATCTTATGTTTTGTCTCTGTGATTTCTACATAGGTCCATATCGTCCTTCCTATGAGGTTATGTTGCGGTTTTACAGCTACTATAAGCAGGCCACCCTAGGGCCCTGCAATATCCCGAGGCCTGGCTTTTGGGACCCGATTGGTCGCTACAAATGGTAAGATATGCTGTCCGTGATGTCAGAACTATTGTGCTACACATTCCTAGGGCAGTGATACATTTATTTCTTCCCTATACACCATTATATTGGCATGTTTTGGTTCTTTCCAGGGATGCCTGGAAGGCATTGGGTAGTCTGAGTCAGGACGAGGCCATGGCAGCATACATTCGGGAGATGAAGAGAGTTGCTCAGAAGGTACTGTTTTCGTTTTGCTTATGATTTGATTTATATATTTGTAGGGCGCAGGCAAATACTCGGAGGCGCCTAGGCGTTAAGTGACAGGGTTAGGGTATAAAACACACCACAAAATGCAACATTTACTAGTGCTATGACAGTGACTCTAAATCATCAATATGTATAAGCTGCATACAAGGAGAGACACTTAAGTCAATTAATAAAAAGGATGGACAGAGCAGGTCTATTCTCATTGGAAGGTCATGGGATGAGACTGAAGCGAGGAAAACTAATGGGCAGCACTAGACGATATGCTTTCAAACAAGGGTTAATGAACGTATGTATTAACCTCTCTTAACATGTGGTGTATATATAGAATCAGTACATTTATGCATGTAATCTAAGACAAGTAGAAAGAACCAGTAATAATGAAAAGGATTGAGAAAAAGGGGGATTCCATGCATTTGTCAGAAGGTGCTATTGAAGGAGGCAGGCGGAATAAAACATGGAGGTTATCATCTGTCTGCCTGTTTTCTAAGTCTGTAACTTGGCACTTGCATAGAGATCTTTTAGGATCAATCAGCTTGTTTTATTTAATTTAGAGCACCCTACAATTGGCCACATTGGCAAGCGTTACTCTCAGATTTGCAGGCCTCTTGGCCAGCCCCTTTTATTAGCAATCATTCTGAAAAATGCTTTCCATGTGGTTAACTTATAGCGATGTCAGAAGATAATTTGAATTTTGCCTGTGATTGTGTAGCCCCTTATGATATCAGAAATCATTACCACAAGTTTGACTATTATTAACTCTTTGCTTAGAAGTAAGCAATACAATGATTGGCAGTTGTTGGTTAAACTATTGTATGTTAACTATTCATGTAACTTTTATTGTCAAGCGCTATACATGTTGCTTTTTGGCTACTTCATAGCATGTCTAGTTCGGGGTACAATGCGTCTTTTATGGTATCTCCGTGATTCGGCTTCTGATTTTGTCAACGTGGGTTCCATTTCTTCGTCTACAAGTGACTTGGTGTTTGGTAGTCAAGATGTTGATACTGACAAGGCTCGTGAACACTCTTCGTTGAGGGCTTGTTGTGTTTTGGTTCTTTGGATGAACCTGATGCCCTGTGAAAATTAAAGGGGAGAAGGAGTTTAGAGGAGGCTGACGGTTTCCTGAAGAACATGGTCTGCATTTCTTTTTTTAATCATAAACTGTTCGCATTTGTTTAGATTTTTTCATTGTCCTTCCATTGAGTCTCTTCAGTTTTACTGTTTAGAGACGAATCAAGGTGGATTGTTTGTTGCTTTGTGCTCCAGATGAGATATAGCCAGAAGCCTGTGTCTGGGAATTCTTGTGTGAAGTCCCCCAGAATGCATTGGCAAGTAGTACATATTACCCTAACGTAAATTCTCATCTCCTCAAGCAACTAGTGATCGTAATGATTTGTAGTACTAGTTCAAAAAAGTATTGACATAGCTTTGCTGTCGTGTGTATCCTCTGAAGTTTTGTCATCCTCTCCTTAAAATAATAAATGTTTTAAAGACCTGAACCTCTAAACTAGGCGTGTCTGCTTTTCCCAGTCCCTACCTACCTCTCAAAACATCTGCAATAAGCTGTCATCATTTTTTATTTTTAAAATTCATTCGATTCATACATTAATTGCTGCAGCTCTGTCAGCATCAGAATATGTTCAAGAATGCAATTCTATGCTCGAGACAGCCACATTTCTGTTCTCATTCAACCTTCCTGAAAAGCAATACTGGAAGTCTCTCTGTGAGAACTAAAATCTGCTAAAATCTGGCTTACCACTGGACCCCGGCCCAATCTGATCTGCCACCAACTCCTCTCCTCAATGATAAATAACCATCTGCAATTTTATGAAAATCTCATCAGTAGGCTTTGTGCTAGACACCTGGTAAAGGAGAGCACCCCCCCCCCCCAAGGAACAATACTGTATCTCAAAGAAACAGTACCTGTGGAAAGGGTATTGAGAAAGTTGTGACCCAGTAGTTCTAAGAATATCTGAAGGAAAATAATAACCTTGATAAGTATTAGTTTATTTTTTTCCAAAATCACAATACAGAATTGGCCTCACTAATGGCATTGGAGGATTGGAGTGTCACCCAATGGCAGTGATCCTGGCTTCCCAACCTCTGCCAGGGTTGTTCCATAAACAACTGAAAACCTGGCACTTCGGGCACTCCTATCCGTAGATTCTGTTCTTGGTGCTTAAAGATTTCTGTTGCATGTTTGTTCTTTGTGTTTAAAGACTTCCGCTGGATGTTTGTCTTTCCCACGTTGTCATGTTTGGCGCCTTGATGCCCTTGGGCTAAGTTGCGCCTTATAAGACCCAAAAAATAATAATAAATCCTTTTCGTTCTCTCTGAAGCTTTTGGTACTGTTGATCATAAGAACTTCAATAAATCTAAAGCAATAGGTATAGGTAAAACAATATTGGAATGGTTTGTCTTTTCTCTACGCTTTCACTAAGAGGGCCAAGCTCTCTCTCTACCTTCCCATTTGAAGACTGTATGATAACATCCAGAGTACTGCAGGGGTCCACCTTATTGCCACTTTTTATCAATTAATATATTTAGTCTTTAGGTTGCAAAGTCCACTTATATGCAGACACATCATATTACACCTAGATCAACTCTTTGAATCGGTTTCAATCTCCCTTCAGATGGTTTGAAGGTATTTCAGTGCTGGATGGCTTAACATTTCTTAAAATTAAATTCTAATAAAAACAGAGTTAATAGTCTTTGAAAAAACTCTGATCATTCGAAAACAGGTTGCCAATGATCATGGAATCCCCTGCCTTTCCAGCACCGAAAGTAAAATTTCGACAAATTGTAATTGATACGGTTGTCTCTGTCTCCCCAAAACCTGTCTCTACTGCATGATGGAGTTAAACACTCCTGGTACTTAAGCACACTAAAAAAGTTGCAATCTGATATCCACTCTCTAAAAAGAAACAATAATGAAATAGGATCTATCATCGAGGAACACCTCATCAGTCGCTATCTGCAAAATCTTTATTGAAACCCACTTTGGAAGGCAAAAGGAATTATAACAACCAACTGTGGCTAACCTTTAATAAGCTCAGTTGTCAAACACATCAAAGTAAGTTTTTGGAGTTCATAAAAGGCCTGGACACTCCAAAAGCCTAACAAAAAGAGAATGGGGTCATCCCTACTTTTTGGATCATTCATATCAATGATTTATACTACAAGAAGGAATCCAACACAGTAATCCTCTCTCTTAGACACACCAAGTGGTCAAACTCGACTAGTCTTGTAAGAAAATGATAATCAGAAACTATCAGCACTAAATCTTGATTCAAGCAATGACTAAGAACTTGTAAGCCTTATGAATTTATGGCCTGCTTTGCAGGGTGCTTTTGTGCTGGTGTTGCCTTCTCCGAGGTTGTGCATATTAAAGTCGCCTAGCATAATGTCTGATGGTATGTTCTCGCTAATTAGATCTTCCAAGAGGGCGATCATATTTTCTGGTTTTTCCAACCTCCTTCTATTTTGGAAGTTGAAGTAAACATTTATCATTAAAATTGACAATTTGTAGGAAGCTGGCTTCGTATACTATACCAAAGTGAGGTATAGTGTGCACATAGTCAAGTGGAACCCCAAAGGTAGGCAGAGGTAAAGTTAGATAGAACCCTACTCTCTATTTGTGGTAGTGTGGTCGAACAGTAAGGCAGTATCAGAGGACTATATTAAGCATGTGTTGTACACACTCAGTCAGCAAATGAATTCACACACACAAAGACTGAACTTCAGACCAATTGTTTTTGTATAAAGATATTCTTTTAGTTATTTTATTTCTAGAACCAAGCAAGCCTGGCTCAGGTAAACAATAACTACTTTACAGTATAAATGCTGCTTGTAAAACACTTCAATTGATAATGTAAATGTACTATGGTTTGACTTACAGTATTTCAGAGAAATGCAATCACTTGTAAATACAATATTGTTATTGTTAGACTTGAATGGGATTTTAAGTAAAATAGCAAGTAAGTTACTTTTGAATTACTTTTATTACTCAGTGCCGTATGACTGGATGCCAGTATTAATCAATGGGGATACCCAGAATCGTGCAGAACCTGGGTACAATAACATGAAGCAATCAGTGGTTCTGCCACAACTCACTTTACAAAGTCAAGTAACTTCAAAGTCATTTTTCCCTTTACTCCATTGGGATATCAATAAATGTTTCTAGAGAAAATTATCTAAACACCTGATATAAGTAACATAACACAAATTAATTGTGGCATACAGTGATTTATTTTAGTCAAAAGAAATGATCGTTCATAGAAAAGCAAGTGCTACACACAATTATATCTAGTGAGGAGTGAGACAAAGTGAAATAACGTGTATAACGTATATACATCAAAACAAATGTATTGGATACAAAAATAAATGACAAAAAACATTCAAGCACGGAGTGAAAAGCAAATATATATTCTCACAGGTACCTAGAATTTTCTTTAAACACTTTGTAATGGTCACTGTGGAATGTACTACTTCTAATTAAGTGTCGATGTTTCGATCCTGGTAAATCTGTGCTATAGTTGAGAATCAAATGCAGGACTTCTTCAGGACAAGACAAAATGAATGGTGTGTAGCCTCTTCAATATGGTTCACAAGGAATCCAAAACGATGGTTCTATTAACACCTTCAATGCTACAGCAATTCATCCCGGATGCTGACCTCCCTTGAATTCCATTGTTCATGACGAGCTCATGAGCAGTGTACTGCATGACGAGCTGAGCTCGTCATGAGCATGGAAGGGGTTAAGGAGCGCTAGCGTCACTCTTTGTGAGTTTTGCTGTTCACCCTATGTGGGAAGGGTATGCCCAGACGTGGGTCCCGTGCTCACTAGGCCACTGGAGTCAAGCTATCTTGGCTGAAGACGGCTGATAGCCAGAAACCGGTCCTAGGATGCTTGATTCCAGTCCAGAGAAGACATGGCTTGGCAGCTCAGGCTGGACTGTTCCCATGAGGCACAGGGTCAAGACTGATTTGCATATGGCCATGTCTGAACTGGGGTGGCTTGGTGAGCAAAATATCGATGGATTAAACCCAGATCTGTGACTGGGGGTGAATGTTTTGCCATTGTGCAACATTCCGTCCATCATCTTGCGAGCCCTTCGAGGATTGATTGACTCACACAGAGAGCAACACTAGAGCTCCTTAAAAGAACCAACTTTTTGGATTCCTTGTGAACCATATCATTCAATAATTTATGTACGTCCTTTTTAAAAATACATTTTATAACCAACTTTATTGAAGTTTTACAACAAGTACATCCATTGTCACAAGCAATTCAAGCAATTCGAGCAGTGCAATGGGAGATATACAAATTCAACATAATCACAGTGAAGAAAAACACAGCATTACACCATTTCCCACTTACCCTGTTGTGCTTATTGGGATATCCTCATGCAGATGCAGCATAAATGATTTTTTTCTGTTGCAACCACCGGTCCACTCCTGTGCACCACCTCAGGTTTTAGGGTATTGTAGGCTGATTCCACAATTGGGCCACATCTCGTTTGGACACCAGATATGCCACCCGACAAGAATCCGCTTAGCGCAAGGGCCCCCCAATTCCTCCACCATCCCAAACAGAGCAGTATGGGGGTTCAACCCAAGGGAACGATCCAAGACCACCGAAAGGTCTCAGCCCACCCCAGCTCAAATGGAACGCAGTGTGGTATAATCCCAGGCCGTGTAAAAGAAGTCAGCCGTGGGAAGCACGCACCTGCACCTGCACAGGCAGCCGGGGTTGAGGGCGACATCGCTGGATGTGGAGTGGGTGATGTAAGTGGTGGGGAGGTAGTTCACTTGGACCATGCGAAAACGTGAGGAAATCATTAGCTGCCGAGGAGCAAGGCAGGCCTCCCTCCAGTCAGTTTCATCCAGGTCTCCAAACCAAGTGACCCACTTCTGGCGAAGGGAATCGAAGCCCTTGGAGGCGCTAAAAATCAGAGACTGATAGATCATAGAGTTTGCTTCCTTCCCCAGATGCCACAGGAAAATGTTAGCCTCAAGTGGGCTATACTCAGCAGTGGAATTGTCGTGGTAATGTGGGATCACAGTGCATGTCGCAGCTAAAGGAATCAGTAGAACTGTATGTTGGTGAGGGTGTATTGGTCTTTTAAGTCTTGGAAGGACATCAAATTATCTCCCCTGTAGACATCTCCCAGGTATGAGATGCCTATGCGGTTCAAATGATTGAAGCCTTTAAGGGTGGAAAGCTGTTGGAGCCACGTACCCCGCCATAGGGGAGTCATACCCTTCAGGCGGTGGTCCCAATGAACAAAATGTAGGGCTGCCCTCCAGCACAAGACTAGCGCTTGGGGCAACTAAACGCTATAGAGGAGGCAGAAGAGTCTCTCGAAGCCCCTCAAGTAGAGTTCCAGATGATAGGTCTGGTCCTTAGGCCCGTGGGTCATCATGGAACCAGAGTATGTCGTCTGTGTAGAGCTCTGAGATCCTCGACTCCACCTCAGCTCTATCCCTACACCCGTGCATTGCAGCTAATAAGGCATGCCACGGGTTCAATAGCTAATGCATATAATAACGGGGAGAGGAGGCGGGCCTGAAGTGTACCTCGCTGGACTCGGAAGGGGTCCGACAAGATACCATTCACCCGGACCCATCCCACAGGGTCTTTATGGATAAGAGGAACCATCCAGCATAAAGCTTTCCCCAGGCCCATCCGCCCGCCTCAAAACTGCGTCCATGAAGTCCAAAGAGACTATATCAAAGGCCTTGGAAAATCTACCAGGAGCAATACAAGGGTGCCCTCTAGATCCTGCATTGAGAGAGATCTGCCCGCACACTACGAATGCAGTGACGTGCGCTCCTGCCTGGCATAAACCCACATTAGTCCGGGTGGATAAGTGGCGGAAGAGAGCGAGCCAACCTGGATCGCCATGACTTTAGCAAAAATCTTTAAATCCGCGTTGATAAGTGAGATAGGGCGGTAGGAGGAGCACTGGTCTGTGGGGAGGCCCTCTTTAGGGAGCACCACAATGGTGACACAGTCCAAGCTGAGGGGTGTGGGGGGTTAACAAACCCTGTTGTATTGCTGCATGTTAAAAAGTCAAGAGGTGAGGGGTCAATATATCCTGGAACTTCTTGTAGTATAGGTCAGATATAGCCAAGTCTATTTCTCGGTGGTCAGTGGTTGCTCCGAGTCCCTACATAGAGAAGTGGGGATGGAGGGCAGCGATCGTCTCAGAGAATAGGGTTCTCCACCTCCGCCGGAGAGACGGGGCAACGGGTGTAAAGATTTTGGTAGAAGGAGGCAAAGGTCTAGGTGGGTCCACTAGGCGGCGGCCGCCGGTTTGATCCAATATGGCGGGCACCACCTTAATGGAAATAGTGCGGGTTGCCAGCCAGTAGAGCAGTTTGCCAGATGTATCGCTAGAGTCATAAACCCGTTGGGTAGAAGCTCTCCTGAATTATTCGGCCTCCTCCAAGGAGTCCAGTCGCAATTCTGCGTATGCCAGTACCAGGAGGCGACGTGTCTCTTCCGTATCAGAGGCCACAATCATGTCAGTGGGCAGCGCCGGGGCCAGTCTGCCCGCAGCAGGCTAACAGGGGGTAGCACGTGGCCTCAACAGTCCTGGCCCACAGTCTCCAAGGAGGCAGAGGAGAAGGGAGGCCCACACGACGCAGCATCCACGGGGGTACAGTGCAGCAGTCACCCTCCGGCCTCAGGAGCATCCGGTACCATCATGTAGGCTGCCCCCCTCTGCAGGCCCCAGCAACTCGTCGGAGCAACCTAAAGCCCCTGGCACCCCACCCCCAAGGGGGCAGCAGGGCAAGGAATGCAGGGACCCACAGGAGGTCTCCCCAATGTGGATTGCGTCTGAAAGGGCGAGATTTTGATCGATACCTTATATCTATTGATCCAAACCTCGATCTGGTCGACTGAACCTTTGTTGCCTGTCTAGGAGGAAAACAGTACACCCATCTGCAAGTTAGTTCACCCAATAAAGGACTCTACTCCCAAAGATCACGGACAACTTCTAGCTTTCAAAAGTTTATTGTAAAGAAATGATAAGCTGCAAATACAGACATCTCAGAATGAGATTCACGAGATACACAGGTCCAATTACATACATGTGCTCTCGAAAAGCCCTCAGACGAGCAACAGAAATCACTAACACAAGTTCTAAGAATAATAAAGCTATCAGCATAGACGCATATCTCTCCTTCATTTAGGTTGGAGGAAAACACACACAGGTTAGGCGTCCCTACCCTGTTCTAGATGGTATCCCTACTTAACCAAATCCCAACCTAACAAAGGTGTCAGCAATGAATGACCCCCAAGGGAAGTCACCCACTCTAAGTCTCTTGGTGAAAACCTAAAGTTCTCCAGTCATGACCCCTCTCTGCCTACCCATCCGCTCTCTAAAGGGTCCTCAGGTCTCTGCTCTAACTCCACCCAGGGGTGCTGTCCCTAATACAAAACAGTCAACAACATTTGAGACGCCCCTTGCGAAACGCCTCTCACGTGGTGCAACTTCAGGCTTTTTCCATGATGCTTTGTATTGGGCCTCAGACGTTAGAGTTGACCTTGCTTCTCAGGCTCTTCTCCGGCCCGCTGATACCCCTTAAACATTCCAAAACCCTCCTCCATGTCTGGGCCGTCTACTGAACAGACCTCTATTCATTCATTTATAATTGGATCCCCCCTTTCCTGTTGCAGACAGATATCTGCCGCCAAGAACCCAACTCTCATAGACTTCTAAAAAGGCTTGCAACATTTCTCAGCCCGGACATGTACGTGTAAATCAACATTAAAACATTTCAGGCCTACAATATTTCTCATTATGATTATAGCATTCAACTTCTTCATTTAATTAAAGCATGTTAATACTCTTATTCTATTATTTAGTAAACATTTCTATAAATCATGGCCCATTAATGCAATGACCAAACGTTAAAACAATCTGTGTCGTGAAAAGAAACACCTTTCCTCTTAGCTCCAGCTCTGGCCCTGAGGCCTACCACGTTCTGCTCTTAACCACATACCATCTTATGTTTTAGCAGCTTCACGACATGGATTCAAAAAATAATCACATCTAATAAAGTCATATAATGTCACACATTTCTGTATTAGTTCCACTTCTACTTAAATCTCTATATTAGCTATACATTCAGAATATAATTGCAGATGCTATTAGCACTCATGGCATTTCTCTTCATGATTTGTGCTTACTACAGGTAAGTGTGATGTACTCATACATTTAAATCATTTTGCGCTCTCTCAGTTCCCCCCTTTGATGACCTCTCGGGGTCATCACCAACATTTAAACTGCAGTTATTGCTGGCATTCTCTGTGCTTCCAGAGCCCTCAGGCTCCTGTACTGATTATCTTGTATGGCAGCCAATCTCTGCAGCTGCTCTCTTTGGGCCCTTTCTGACCTTCTTGCTCTGTACCATTTGAATACCCTCACCAATCCCCACAATATTATCCCACAGATCAATATTATGATGATAGGCTTTAGGATATACCAAACAAAGCTTTTTCCTAAGGTGGAAAGCCACCCTCCAACTGTACTCATTCCGTGGCCCACCTTTTCCCAAACATTTTCTCTACTCAAGTCTTCGATCTCCTTGTGAATATCAGTTATGTTCCTAATAACCTTCTCAAGGGGTTTTGAATTGTCTGGAATGTAAGTGCAACATTCCTGGACCTTCAAAGCCTTACAGACTCCGCCCTCTTTTGCTAGTAGGACATCTAATGCAAGCCGATTTTGAAGAACCATAGCCCTTATCGATTGCATCTCTCCTTCTACCAGCATTAAGGACTGAGCAGTGCTGGCAGACAACCTGTCGACAACTGTTGCCAGTCGTCTAATTTTAACATCATTAAGGATTATTCCCAAAAGAGGGAACATAGCTCCAAAGACATCTCCAACCATTTCGGCATCACCTACATCTCTCCTTCCCCTCGATGAGGTCTGACCCTCAATGATCACTAAGTCTTGTGCATGATATATTTTGGGGAAGACAATTGCCAAGTAACATGATCCATACCAGTTGTCAGGTAGTCTCACGTAAGCATTTCTTCCACATACAAAATACACATTTGGAATCACTTGCATTCCCTTCAGGAAATCCTTAGTGTAGTACTCTAAATTAAAAGCATGTTCACAGTCAACTTCACCTACGTATACATTTTCATAATACGTTTTGGCTCGGTGAAGACATAACTTTCCTCTCTGCGCTTTATCTAAAGCTATTGGACCACTACTACCCTTTCTCTGGTGTGACTTCTCTTCCTCGGTCCAATCTGTTTTCCCTTGTCCTGATTTTTTCAAAATCTTTTGTCTCCTGTAACGATCATCCACCTGCCCTATGAACTTCTTCTCGACTTCTGACACCTTGCATGTCAGGTTATTTCTACGGGCATGTGAAGTATCTAAAGTAATCCAAGGAATGAAGAACTTGGCCAATCTGTCTTCACTCTTCCAGTAATCCCATTTATTCATCTGCTTATAATTTGGGACTTCCGGCAACACTGAATCATAATTTGAGAAATAGTATTCAAAACTATCTCTCTCATAAAATATACTAAGCAATAAGCTACATGTAATGCCATATGTCAGAGGGAGGTGATGATAGCGAATTCCTTCATCTACAGACGCCGGCAACTGCATGCAGACGTAGCAATCCTTAACCTCCATGGCATCCACGTATTCATATAAAAGTTTAGCATAAGCATTTGACCTAAAGTCTCCTTGGGACTCGTCTACATGTAACCTGCGGGCTTCTGCAGCCAATAACGCTTTCTCTTGAGTGTTTTCCCTTTTCTCACCAGCAACAATAGGTGTAAGCGTTACTACAGAACTCACATCAGTTACCTTTACCTCTTCTTCATTTCCCTTTACATAAGAAATTGTTACCACTAAAGCTATTAATATTATCACTCCTACTATTAGTGTACCTATAATACATTTAGCTCTGCGGTTCGGGGTGCCGGCCTCCATTTCGTCAGACGATATAGCTCTCTCTTTATCTTTGCAAAAAGTTCTTTTCCTCTCGTTCCTTTACAGTCTCTTTTCAATCCTTTTTGTCTTTAGAATCCACACAGCTGGAGGCTGACAACCTTCTTCGCAAAAGTCCTTTAACAGTTCAAAAAGACAACCCTAGCCCTTCTCCATCCGCTCAAGGGAAGTTCCCTAACATTCTCTGCTTCCTGGGCGCTAGGTAATCTTCTTTTTTTCTGCTTGCTTTATTTACAAAGTCCTTTAACAGTCTACTATCAGATTTGTGGTTGCAGCTTCAATAGCATAGTTCAGTATTTCCAAACGAAGATTGTGCTCTTCATGTGCTGTTATCGTTGTACCAAAGTCGGGGAATTGCAATTCTGTAAGAAACATGTGTTTTAACTTGCTGAGGCGGGGAGGTCTGGGGAGCATGAATGTTAGTGACCCTTCTTGTTCGACACCGGGTACCAACAGTCGTAGTTCCACGGTGATAATGGGCTCAGAACTGGACACCACCACCGCTCGGATCCTCCCTGTCTCCGGTTTCACAGACATTTGACGCCAGATATGTCCACTCAGGTGTGGAGTATCTTCTGTTAGGCACACGCACTCTTCTTGACCTTCTTCGGTCCGGTGCTTCAGCACCCTGAGCACCTTCTTCTAGGTCTGAGTCTTCTGATATCGGAGGAAGGGTTGCTTCTGGAGTTGACCTCAGGCTAGAGCTCCTTCTTTGCGGCCAATTTGCTTCTCCACGTGCCCTTCTACTCCTTCTTCTTCTTCTCTGTTCTTGCTCTCTCTCAGACCTGTCAGGGTCTGACTCGTACTCCCAGCTACTTTCTCCTTCTGTAGCGTCTTCAGTTTCACTGTTGTACTGACCGTCCTCAGCTTGGTCAGACTCGTTCCCTGCTTCCGCTGGCACCTCTACAGCTTGGCTAGCCCCCTCTATGGCTTCTCGGTCCTCAGCTGGACGTCCATCCGAGAGAGGAGCTGTTTCCAGAGGTGCTGGAACCCTTTTCGTATGTGACGCGTGGATCCAATTGGGCAGGCCTCCCACCTTTACAGCTGTGTTTGTGATCAGGATGACCTGGAAGGGCCCACGCCAACGAATATCCAAGCAGCTTCTTCTCACATGTTTCTTCACCAGGACCCAGTCCCCAGGATACAGGTCATGGCAAGGGCCCTGGCACGCTGGAACCTCGGCAGCCTGCACCTGGAGGGACACAGAACGCATGGCGTCAGACAGCCCCTTACAATAGTCCAGGATCATATCATCTGTGATATTTAACAGTGCAGTAGCTGGAATAGATGGCAGCCTCATTGCTCTCCCCATTAACACCTCATGTGGTGACAACCCTGTCCTTCTGTCTGGGGTACTACGAAGGCTCATGAGAACTAATGGCAGGGCATCAGGCCAACTCAGAGTCGTTGAGGAGCACACTTTCGCTATTCTGGCCTTGATTGTGCCATTGATTTGTTCCACAATTCCTGAGGCTTCTGGTCGGTAACTGCAATGCAGCTTTTGGTCAATATTTAGTGCTACACAGATCATCTTCACAAGCTCGCTGTTAAAATGTGTTCCCCTATCCGATTCCAAAAAGGCCGGCACCCCGAAGCGAGGAATGAGTTCTCTAAGCAGTAACTTGGCCACTGTGAGGGTGTCGCACCTACGTGTAGGGTATGCCTCAACCCATCTGGAGAACACACAAACAACCACCAGGACATAGCGGAGGCGGTTGCACCTTGGCATTTCAATGAAATCTATCTGCATTCGATTGAATGGACCTCCAGACCTTCCTATGTGACTTAGTGCAACTGGTGTTCTTTTCCCTACATTCAGCTGCTGGCAGGTCACACAACGCTGGCACACTGCTTCTGCTGCTATTCTAAACTTAGGATTGTACCAAGTCTGTCTAAACACTCTCAGCATAGCATCTCTCCCTAAGTGTACGGGACCATGTATGAGTCTAGCCATTGGACTCACCATCTCATTGGGCAACACTGCTCTGCCGTCTGCTGAGACCCAAAAATGGGTCTCACCCATTACACATCCTGCCTTTTCCCATGTTTCTTTTTCAGAATCAGGAGCATTTTCTTGCATGGTTGACAGTTCATCCCAAGTATCAACAGTTTCCAGTATCATGGCTAATTCAGTTCTTACATTTATTCCACCCACATCCACCTCTGTGAAAGAGTAACCTTGTTCCGCGCAATACCGCGCAACTTCATCAGCATATCTATTGCCTTTCGAAACAAAGTCCTCATTTCTGGTATGTGCGATGCACTTTACAACTGCGATACTTGCTGGGCATTGCAATGCTTCTAACAACAGGCGCACAAACTCTCCATTGCGAATGGGAGAGCCTGAAGAAGTCATGAACCCTCTTTGAGACCATAACTGCCCGTAATCATGAACTACCCCATACCCATACTGGCTGTCGGTGTAGATGGTGACTCGAATTTGGTTGCCTGCTAAGCAAGCACGTGTCAGGGCAATAATCTCGGCTACCTGAGCGGAGTGTACTCCTTCCAGGCACCCAGCTTCCACAACTCCTTCAATTGTACAAACAGCATAAGCTGCTCTCAACTGCCCAACCTCGTCTCTTACACATGAGCCATCGACAAAGAAAACTTCGTCTGGGTCGGTCAGTGGCTCATCTACAATGTCGGGTCTGGGTTTGGTGCATAGTTCAGTCACATCGAGACAGTCATGGTCTGTACATTCATCATCATCATCGATATCATTTGGAAGTGGCATCAAGGTAGCAGGGTTCAAAACAGAGCATCTCTTGAGGGTCACATTCTCTGCAGCAAGAATAACTTGCTCATAGCGCGTGAGCCTACTGTTGGTCAGATGCTGTGTTTTGGTCCTGGTCATCAACAGTTCAACAGAATGTGGCACGCACACCTCTAACGGGTGCCCCATGACGATATTTTCACATCTCTCAATGCTGACACCCGTTGCAGCAACGGATTTGAGACATCCGGGCAACGCTGCGGCTACTGGGTCTAAAGTAGCCGAGAAATAAGCAACTGGTCTACGGGCATTCCCATGGATTTGGACCAACACAGACAACGCACAACCTTCCCTCTCACAACAGTAAAGAAAAAATTGTTTATTGTAATCAGGCATTCCCAATGCCGGAGCACGACACAGGTCCTCTCTCAGCTGTAGGAACGCCATCAAACAGTCTTTGTCCCATGGTACCGGATCACTCACCTCTTTGTGCGTCAGTTTTTGCAAGGGCTTTGCTTTCAGTGAAAAGTTCACGATCCACTGTCGGCAATAACCCACCATCCCTAGGAACATCCTGACCTCTCTCTGTGTTTTAGGCGCATTCATTTTCATGATCGCCTCTATCCTGTCTGGTGACACTTTTCGTTTGCCTTTCTCAATTCTGTGTCCCAAGTACTGCACTTCTGTCAGGCAGTACTGCAATTTTCCCGGGGACACCTTATGCCCATTGGCAGCTAGGTGATTTAACAAAGCAATGGAGTCTTCCCTGCAAGCTTCTTCTGTTTCTGACGCCACAAGGAGGTCGTCTATGTACTGGACCAGAACTGACTTCTGGGGCAGCACTAGACTTTCAAGATTTTTCTTCAGAAGCTGGTTAAAGATCGATGGACTCTCTGTATACCCTTGAGGGATACGACACCATGTTAGGACGCGATTTTCCAGCTTAAATGCGAAAAGAAAATGGCTATCTTCGTCCAAAGGGATCGAAAAGAAAGCCTGACAAAGATCGATCACAGTGAACCACTCTGCTTGGAATGGAATCTGAAACAGTATCACTGATGGATTCGGTACCACTGGACAACACGAAACGACTATGTTATTAATCTTTCGAAGGTCCTGCACTATCCGAAATTTCCCATTTGGTTTCTGCAGACCCATAATCGGGGAGTTGCATGGACTACCCACGATTTCTTTCAGTATTCCCTGTTTAATCATGGACTCGATCACGGGTTTTATGCCTGCAATCGTTTCTGGAGTCAATTTATATTGGGGTGTTCTTGGGAACTCAGCATGCGGTTTCACTACAATTTTCACTGGGTCTACCCCTTTGACCAATCCAATCTCTTCCCCAGTGAAATCCCATACCTCGGATGCCACTGTCTCTCTCAAGTCCCAGGGAAGCTCGTCTACTGTTAAAGTAGGGTACAGCTCCACACATATTCTTGAGTTTGCAACTTTGAAATCTGCATCATCATCATTAGTCAATACCTCCACTCCCTGGGGGGTACAGTATATAGTACAATTCAATTTGCACAACAGGTCTCTTCCTAGCAGACACACAGGGCTTGAATCGCAAACCACAAATTGGTGCTCATCGCTGTACTTCCCTATTTTCACCTGTACCGGTTCTGTCAATTGGCTGGTTATTCTCCTGTTTGCGACCCCTACCACCTGTATGGTCTCTCCAGACATGGGCAGGTCTGGAACTGCAGCTGATCTGATCGTGGATCTAGTGGCTCCTGTGTCCACCAGAAATGTCGTAGGGCACCCTGCTACTTCTGCTTCCACATAGGGTCCCCTCTGATCTACCTCCAAGGCTGCCCCAAGGGTGCAGTCTTCTCTTTCCACTCTCTGTCCGGTTAATGGGTCCACATAATAGCATTCTTCCCCTTCCACAAACAGGGGCATTTGTCTATAGGTCTTACCCATACTCCCTACTCGAGGAGGTTGCGGGAACTGGGCTCGGGGAGGAGCCCCCCCCCCTTTGAGCACCTTTCCTTGGTATGGCGTTACCCCTCTTGTAGGCGCGCTCTGAACCTCTTCCTCCTCTATCTCTTGCTCTCCTATCTCTACATTGTAAGGGCACTCGCGTTTCCAATGCCCCACCTCGTTGCACTGGTGGCACCTAGTCGTTTTCTTCAAGGTAGCGATGTCTATTCTGGGTCTAAAGGTGGAACTCTCCTCATTACCCTTGTTCTGACTGTACTGCTTCTTTCCTCCTGTACCTGTCCCTTGCTGCTGTTGCTGTTGTCCCCCCTTCCCTGCTGCCTGCATCTGTACCACCATCAACTTTTCTTTTAGTTTCTTTGCCTTGGAGTCTATCTCATCACAGCAGTACCTTGCATATCTCAGTATTTCATCTAGGGGTTTAGTTTGCCAACAAATCGAGTGTTGCTGAATCATTAAACTAATATCCGGTCTCAGTCCCAGAACGAACTTGGACACAAATTGCCCTATGTCTTTTGGATCCATTACATCCAAGCCGCTATACTGTTTAAACGCCTTCAGCAATCTCTCGTAATATTCGTGAACTGTCTCTTTGGGTTCCTGTCTTGTTCGGTCTATTCTGACCCAATCTATGTCTTGCATTGGCACTTTTTCTTTCAGCCAAGTCATCACTCTCTCGAATTTTGCCATCACGATTTCGGACGGCCCATTAGTCTTGGCATCTCTCTCTGGCTCCGTTGTGGGCCACTCAGCGCTAACCTTGCATGCTGTCCACAGATCGCCTGGTACTACAATGTCAAACAGCGTGTTCAGATCTATCCATAGGACCTTCGAGATTTTTACAAACCTCTCGACTTGCTTGTACCACTCCACAGGGTTCTCTCGTAACTTGGGGAAAGAGGTGGTAAAAGCAGCTAAATCTCCCCTACTCCAAGGGACATGTACATAGTTCCCATTTGCGACTTCACGCAAAGGGTAAGCTTCTATTCCCTGCTGTCCTGGTGTCATACCAATCATGCTTCTCCTGCCGGTCCCTTTCTTGGACCACCTCTCTTCCCACTTATCTAGTGCTCTCCATGTCCTTATTCCTGTAATCAGTTCCCTTATGTGCGTTTTCAGCCCAATCGTTCTCCTCTCATCTAGGTCTCGATCTGTGTAATGCAGCCTGTGGTTACCCTGTAATGCTTTGGTTCTTGACAGATCCACCATATATTTGCCTGCTAGTTCGACTAACTTCTCATGGACTGCTCTCGCTTTTCGAGTAATGTCCTTTGCCATATACAGTATTTCATCCTGTTCATACATTTCCATTCTTTCTAAAGGCAGGGTACCATCTACCATGTCATCCAGATCTGACCTTAAGCTGGAGACATCAAGTCTCTTGGCTTTTATCTCAGCTCGCAATATGTCTTTCGAAGGGGGCTCACTGGTCTCCCTACCATCCCAACTTCGAGCTCTGCGTTTGGGCTCGGGAGAGTTAATGGGTGCCCTCCCTTGCTCCCATCTCTCCAGGTCCCATGCTCGGCCATCCGATCTTGGAAGGTGATGGAACACGGGCCTGTTATCCCTACTCTCTCTCTGCCCACTCTCTTCTTCTTCTCTCCTCTCACCGCACACCTCTCTGTTATTTTCCCTCTGGTCGCTACACTCTCTTTGCCTCGTATCGCTCAGTATCCGATACGATCCTTCCTGGTTCCCCATATTCCCTGGGCTGCGCTCATTTCTGTCATCACAGGGACTATGGTGCGACCTCTCACAACTCCCATTCAGTTCTCTGGTGCCGGGTACACAGTGTGGACACTTAAAGCTGTTTCTGTACTCTTGCGCTCTCCTCTCCCCTTCACTGAGTATTGGGCGCGCCACCCCTTCGCTCCCAGGGCCCCCGTTTTCCAGGTCTATTCCACCTCCATTCCGGGCCCAATGGGTGACTCCCCTACTCCCTCTACAGTCCCACTCCGGGCTACTCTCCCCAGCCCCGCAGTGAGTCCGTGCTCTGCTGTCCTGCCTTTCCCTTTCAGCTTCTGCAGCATTGATGCACTTTTGAGCCTTCACTGCCTCATCCCACTGCTTCATGTACTCATTTAGCTCCTGAAAGGATTTTCGTCCCGATCCCCTCAGATCCATTGGCCATCTAGGGCCCCCAGGATCTCCTCCTGGGTCCCCTGCTGTGTGCATCGGTGTACTCCACTCTCTGGGTATCGGCATCTGACTTGGGGAATTAGTGGTATCGTTCCTCCTTGCCTTCTCTGCTCTTTCTCTGTCTTTCCGTACCCGTTCCTCCCCTCTCGCTCTCTCTTGGTCATATATCGATATTATAGGACCTATGGTAACAGGTACCTGTAGTGCATCTGGTAATGGGTAGGATGTGGCGCTTTCCGTTTCCGGCGCTCTTTGTACCACAAACCTCCCGACTACCTGTTGCACCTGACTAGGCTGGGACAGCTCTTTCTTTGGCTCAGGATCCCACTCTGAACTGGGAAGCGGTCTATGCTCTCCTGCATTGCCCCCCTTTGCTCCTTCAGTATTCTCGACCTCTCCCCCTGCTCTATTATACGGGGGTGGCCTGTCTGTCAATAATCTGTTTATCAAGCTATCCTCTGTTTCGCTCTCATCATCTTCTTCCAGGGGGGTTTTATTTACGGGCGCCTCTAACACTGGGTACAGTTTATTTATTTCCAAATTGTGCACTCTCCATCTTTTAGCATCCGCATCCCACCTGGCATCCTGCACTGCCCTTACCGATCGTTTCACCCTTTCTTGTCGTCTGTTCATATTCTTTTCATGCGCTGCCCTAATCCATGCTTCAAGAGCTTCAAACTGGGTTGGTCTAGGCAAGGGTCTCTTTGAGGTCATGACTGATTTCAATCGATGTAACACCTCTAATCTGAACGTCCCGTACTTCGGGAACGTCAGTTCCTCATTTCCTTCAGTAATCTTACTCCACTCTGATATCCAAAGGATCGTATGCAACCCAACATTTACTGCCATATAACGAGCTGGCGTACCCTCCGGCGGGGCTTCTTCCCCTTCATACGATCCCCGCTTCTCTTTTTTAAACAGCGCTTTCAACCATTTAAAACACTTCATAATTATGCGCACAAAATCCAGCCTCGCTACTCTGTTTACTTCCTGATGACAATCCACCAATCCTGTCGCGGCTTTGCTAGCTTGGCCTATCACAGCGCGGTCTTTCTCCGGTCGGCCAATCACTGCGCGACACCACCTGACGTCACTTTTCTCCGCTTCGCAGCAGCACCCCTCCTTTCTCAACTCGTCTCCCGGTTATGCATGCGTCCCATTCATACACTGAAAAATGACTACTTCCGACCAAGCGGTCACTTCTCTCGACTGTACGTCCACAGTCTATCTGTAATTGTCAACACAACTGACGAGATGTCTATCGTCTCTCTGATAGGTTGCTTACACACACAGTAACTTCCGACCAGCGTCCGTTACTCACGCACTCACTCTTACGTTCCCCCTATCTCGGTCTTTCGGGTGATCAATGGTACCTCATGACCCCCTTCACACTAGTTGACAATTACTCTGGGTGTCCGATACACCCGAACCACTTAAGCTCTCCTTGAACTTAAGATTTCCACCGGTTGCGCGCGCTCACAACCTGTTCCACAGTCACTCTACAGACATTCAACTCCGCCAGACATTACAACATAGATACAATACAAAACACCGCAATCTAACACGCATAACCCTTTATACTCACTCTCGACCGATACTGCTGCTTTTTCTGTCTCACGTCATCCGGATCTTCTTCTGCGGGCTGTTCTTCCGATCATCGATTTCTAGGGGCCTTGGGGTAAGCTAACCTGGCCTAGGCTACCGTCCTCAAGAAGGCAACCATCCTCTATAGCTACCAACTGAAAGGGCGAGATTTTGATCGATACCTTATATCTATTGATCCAAACCTCGATCTGGTCGACTGAACCTTTGTTGCCTGTCTAGGAGGAAAACAGTACACCCATCTGCAAGTTAGTTCACCCAATAAAGGACTCTACTCCCAAAGATCACGGACAACTTCTAGCTTTCAAAAGTTTATTGTAAAGAAATGATAAGCTGCAAATACAGACATCTCAGAATGAGATTCACGAGATACACAGGTCCAATTACATACATGTGCTCTCGAAAAGCCCTCAGACGAGCAACAGAAATCACTAACACAAGTTCTAAGAATAATAAAGCTATCAGCATAGACGCATATCTCTCCTTCATTTAGGTTGGAGGAAAACACACACAGGTTAGGCGTCCCTACCCTGTTCTAGATGGTATCCCTACTTAACCAAATCCCAACCTAACAAAGGTGTCAGCAATGAATGACCCCCAAGGGAAGTCACCCACTCTAAGTCTCTTGGTGAAAACCTAAAGTTCTCCAGTCATGACCCCTCTCTGCCTACCCATCCGCTCTCTAAAGGGTCCTCAGGTCTCTGCTCTAACTCCACCCAGGGGTGCTGTCCCTAATACAAAACAGTCAACAACATTTGAGACGCCCCTTGCGAAACGCCTCTCACGTGGTGCAACTTCAGGCTTTTTCCATGATGCTTTGTATTGGGCCTCAGACGTTAGAGTTGACCTTGCTTCTCAGGCTCTTCTCCGGCCCGCTGATACCCCTTAAACATTCCAAAACCCTCCTCCATGTCTGGGCCGTCTACTGAACAGACCTCTATTCATTCATTTATAATTGGATCCCCCCTTTCCTGTTGCAGACAGATATCTGCCGCCAAGAACCCAACTCTCATAGACTTCTAAAAAGGCTTGCAACATTTCTCAGCCCGGACATGTACGTGTAAATCAACATTAAAACATTTCAGGCCTACAATATTTCTCATTATGATTATAGCATTCAACTTCTTCATTTAATTAAAGCATGTTAATACTCTTATTCTATTATTTAGTAAACATTTCTATAAATCATGGCCCATTAATGCAATGACCAAACGTTAAAACAATCTGTGTCGTGAAAAGAAACACCTTTCCTCTTAGCTCCAGCTCTGGCCCTGAGGCCTACCACGTTCTGCTCTTAACCACATACCATCTTATGTTTTAGCAGCTTCACGACATGGATTCAAAAAATAATCACATCTAATAAAGTCATATAATGTCACACATTTCTGTATTAGTTCCACTTCTACTTAAATCTCTATATTAGCTATACATTCAGAATATAATTGCAGATGCTATTAGCACTCATGGCATTTCTCTTCATGATTTGTGCTTACTACAGGTAAGTGTGATGTACTCATACATTTAAATCATTTTGCGCTCTCTCACGTCCTACCTGCACTGTGGCGGGGGCACACAGTAATGTCCACCGCGTCCGACTCGGCAGGAAAGTTCAGTCTCAATCGTAGATAGGGACGGCCTGTAGGGCCGGTGGGAGAGTCGTGCATCCGCTCAACTCCAGGATCACCTCACTAAGCTGGGGTCTTTACCCACGTGTCTGGCCTTGGCCCTGACGTGTAGCGCATGCCTCGCTCGTGTCGGCGTACAGCTGTATTCTGGCTCTGGGGAGCCGCAACGGCACAGCCGCCTCCTTGTCTGTGGATCGGTCTTCTCCAGCTGCATGGATCGTGGTCATCCCCTACAGCTCCAGTACTCGTAGAGGGGATGTCCAGAGCCTCTTCCCACCTAAGAGACTCTGTGTAGGTGGGTAGGGTGCTGCTGTCAGGCAGGATGTTGGAGGATGTAAATTAGGCGTTGGGAGCTTCCTCAGAGCCTGGCCACCTTGACCACGAAAAGAGCGGCTTTGCTTTTAGGTAAGGTCTTTACTTTAAAAGAGGATGTAAGGGGTTAAAGGTAAATAAAGTATAGTGCGGGTCTGCAACAAGGGTCAAGGGGAAAGGAAGAAACAAGAATAACCCCCTTAAAAGGAAGGGAAAAAACAACCTACCTTGCTTGCAATGCATCTAACAGTAGCTCTTAAACAGTATATCAGCCAGTCCAACAATCTCCTCTCCTCCTAATTACAGTTACCTCGTGTACAACCACAATACTTCTCATTGAATATACACCATTTAGTCCCGTAGCCCCTGGTTCTTGGCTTGGTTTTACTTCCTGCCACAACCTTAGATGAGCACCCCCTTGAGTTATCCTGACCTTAATCTTCCACTTACCTCACGTGTAATCATTCTTATCTCTGTATTGTGCTTCCCACTTTCTCGCCATTTACGCGATCTTTGTTTTAGTCCCTGCACTTCCGCTTCTTCCACTATTATTTCACAAAGAGAAATTTATAGATAAAGGCTTGCTTCCTTCCTATCACCAGTTTCTCCTTCTCCACTCCCACTTTCTTCCGCTTATTGTTTTCCTTCTTAACCTTCCAGCTTCACAGCTACCATTAGAGTAACACATTTTACCGAATCAGTGAAGATTAAGACTTTGCATCAGCAGTCTCATGTTCCCACCACTAATTCAACTTCTTTGACTCCTGGATCATGTAGTGATTGCCAGCTCAAACTAGACCTCATCTGAATCTTTTGAGCTCCTTTCTACCTCCAGCACATCGGCATCTCTATCCTTTCTTCTGCTCTTTACTTTCTCCTTCAGTTCCTTCAGTTGTCGAAACACTTGAGCTGAATGACCAAACATCCCTCATTCCTTCAATCTCTTACCACTTGGCCATATATTGCTTAGTCGTCGAACAAATGGAAGCATCTTGATTCCATTGACTGTTTCATAATCTCATAAAGGAATGACTAAGACTATGCATAGGATCATCCAATGCTTTATGTATGCCTGATCTTAAACACCTTGTCATGATGTACAGCAGATACGTCATAAGCTGAGAAGTAGAGGTACTGGATTTTGCTACAAAATATTGAAAATAGATTTCAAGTCAATTTATTTGATAATACTGCCAACAACTGTCTTGGGGAAACTAGAATTTGCAGAAAGGATATGGGAATATTGATATGAGCTCAATTTTTCTACATTAAGAGGGGCGGATTTTAGACTCATGCACTTTTTCAGTAAATGGTTGTAATAATTAACCCATGAGTTTTTGGATGAAAATGGGGCCAGTGCCAATCCAATTCGTCCTAGCTAAATAAATCCATAAAGCAATATATTGGAGCACTCCAACAATTTGTTTAAATAACACTTGAGGACAAATAACCAGAAAAGTCACTGCATAAGTCCAAGGTCATGTGATATATTTTCGTATCACCAATGGGACTTTTTCAAGCTGTGTGACTACAAACTGTAGTTCAATTTCCTCTAACAATCATCAATATTTTCAAGTTCCCTATGAAGTTGTGTTGCTATTCAGTCATCAGCGACACTGGCGTAGAGAGCTCCAATAAACTCTGTCCCTCGCAAAACGAAATGGGAGCTTGAAAATATTGATGATAAACAGATGAGGATGACTACATTTGTTATTAGGAAGAATCGAACAGTCCAATAGGTCACAGGAGAGATCAACTAGAAGAAACTCGTACTCTTGCATCTATATCGCCTTACTTCATCTATTATCTCTTTCGATGCTGATGACGGAACCGCTCCGTCATCAGCTGCGGTGGCGCTGTGCTGATGACGGAGCGGTTTCATCATGGCCCGCTCGCCGGGTCTGCGCGGTGCGGATTCCGCGCCTGCGCTGAGCGTTCTACTGTGCGGGCGGGGCCATGACGAAACCGCTCCGTCATGAGCACAGCCCAACCGCGGCTGGTGACGCAGCGGTTCCGTCACCAGCATGCGCCCGCCGCACGGCCGCCCCGCCCCCTTGGCGCTGCGGCGGAATAGCCGCTGCAGCGATGTGGTTATTGTTAGAGGAATAAGAAATACTGTTTGTAGTTATACACCTTAAAAGTCCCATTGAGGATGAAACATGTGTCGGCTGATGTTCATGTACTTGGTTGGAAGCGTGTAAACACAATAAAGATGACACAAATATATCACATGACCCTGGACTTAAAGACTGACGTTTCTATTTTTTTTGGCCTCAAACAGTGCAATTCAAACAAATTGGGGAGTGCTCCAGTGTATTGTTTTATGGTTTCGTTGTTTGTTATGCTTTGGAGTAACACCATAAATTTCCTTACAAGTAGCAGGCACGTATACTTTGGTAGCACCAGTCTTTGAACAAGTATTCTTTCTGTAGACTTTCGACCCTGACTAGTTAAGTACTGTGCAACATCTTTTAGTTACTCTCACAGCTACATATCTGTATGTGGCATAGTTGACTAAACCAGCTAAAAGGGCTTGGGGACTTATGTTCCGGTCTTCTCAATATTTCGAAGAGTACTGATGCAACATTTTTAGAACTGCATCATAATCCATGGGAATAGAGGTGATTCCAAATCCTCTGCTATCAATGCTAAACTGTCTCCTTAAATTTGCTGAATTATCATTTGTCCAAAAAAGTCAGATATCTGTCACCATGACTGTGACAAAGTCCCTAATAACAACTAGCTGGAAATCCTTAAAATCCCATTTATTTGAAGGTTGAGTTAATAACATTTCTAGAGAGTAAGTCCTCGAAAGGTTATATGCTGAGTTTATTGGGGCGATGAGAACATTTAGGGAAAACTGGATTTTTTTTTGGAGCCGGACCATATTTGCTAATAGGCTGTTTATTGTTCATTATCTGTGTTATGGGGTGGCATTCAATTGGGTAAGGGTGTTTGCTGACTGTGGTGAATGCCTAAGGTGCAGCAGAGAGGGGTGTAAATCCCCTATTAAAACAAATGTGTCTGACAATGGTATCTGCTTGCCCTCTTCTTCCTGGAAAGGTAATTGATACCGTGCCGATGGAAGAGACCTCCTCCGAGATGTTTCACCACTTTGAACCCCTCTATGAGGTGATACCAGATATGCCTCGACCTCCCGAACACCTTTTTAAGAAAATGAAAGGTAAGCTTTATGCACCTGTACCGGTAATTCCTGCACACTAAAGGTGACATCATTGAGCTCTCTGACTTGTACCATATGTATTAATGATCTACCTTTTGTAAGTTATGGGCCCGCTAATTGGTCCCAAAAGCAAGAAGAGGGAGTCAGGAGCAAAAAAAACAGAGTGTTCTTAGCTGATGCACGTCTTAGAGGAAGTCTACAGGTACGCCAGCGAGTGTGAATCCTTGATGAAAGTTTGACTGCGGGGTCTCCCAACCTCTAAGACCCTATGGAACCTTGCACATATTAAATTAATATACAGTAATAAGGGAAGTTCCCTTGATATCGTTTGTGTTGGCATGTGTTGCACCGAGTATGTGAAATTGTCAAAGCTATTGAG
The DNA here is from genome assembly GCF_964261635.1 of Lissotriton helveticus. Taxonomy (NCBI): domain Eukaryota; kingdom Metazoa; phylum Chordata; class Amphibia; order Caudata; family Salamandridae; genus Lissotriton; species Lissotriton helveticus. Next base: position 1,803,572,469 of record NC_136065.1, on the reverse strand, counting down.
CCTACAAAATGAGTAATGGGCAGATAAACAATATTTTGGGATCTTATCTAACTTGGTCCTGAAGGAAGCCAAGCAACCTTTTCAGGCAACCATAATGGCTGAAACATGACGACCGTAGATGTTGGGGTACATCATACACCTTCAGAACCTCGTATATTTTTAACCTTGCCAAAGGTACCTGGAATAAAAGTCATGTATCAAATCCATTAGGAAACCCTGCAGGTAATTTTAACTTATGATTCCTTAGAATAAGAGCCCTGCTAATCAACCGGGTTGAACCCACCCATACACCTTGGGCGTAGCGGGTGAGGACCCGAGCATGAAGTGGGTGAGGGTCCTTTTATAAAACTAAATAAGTTTCTTAGTCTTTTTCCGACCTCTAGTTGGTTTTGAAAATAGGTATTAGAGAAGTGTAGATATAAGGGTATGCTTATTGGGAGAATAGATTAAAAAAATAGCCCAGGACTTTGCCGGAGCATTCTTTGTGTAAAGTGTTGGATACACTGCTATCACTTACAGTCCAAATAAACTGTAATATGTACGACATTCATTATATCTGTTCAACTAGAATGGCTGCTGGTAAGAGGTTTAAAAATATGTTTGGGATTGTGCCCATGGATTACTGAAGCAATAGGAAATGTTCATGTCCTTTACATCGTTAAAATCTGTGGCAGCTCCTAGAGGGTTTCGTTAACTATAATATATTATATTGTTGTTTGCAGAGCTGTTCTATATGAGTATTTCATTAATTCATTATATATATATATATATATATATATATATAGAAGTTGCTGCTATAGACTCATTACTGTGAAGCACTGTAAGCAACACACAAAACAATGATGCCATACGGAGCGCAGAACGGCCCTTGTGTCAAAATTCATACAACGATCTGCTAACCCTATCCAACATCCAACTAGTCTTCCTTAAATGTTATATCTTTGATCAATAAGAATAAGTATGTGTGACAGTCCCTGTGCATTTATGGCTTTGTTAACAGTTTTCTCCATCACAAGACATTTGCACATTTTCCCCAAATCCCAAAATGAATACCCATTCCAATTTGGGCTTTGCCTTTAAAAAATAAATATTATTCCATAGGGAGTTAACCGGCCTTTGATGTACAGTTACAAACTTAAGTTTACACCTTTCCCACGTCCTCCAAAAGAAACACGCATTGACAAAGCCAGCAGGTCCCGACTTTGAAAGGCATTAACTGATCTTTTGCTTTGCCAGTGCTTGCTGTCAATGCTAAACACCAGCAGTGAAAAAAAGGGTTGGCAAAGCCAGTAGGCCTGACTTCCATTCTGAGTCTTGGCTGAAATAATTTAGAAAAAAGTCTTCTCCAGTGAACAGCAGGAAAAAAAACTGCTGCAGCAAAAATAACAAAGCAAACAAGCATTGCCAATGTCAATTGGTCTGACGTATTATTGAAAATGCCTCTTCAAACACTGGTGAGTTTAGACACTAAACAGCTCATCCTACATGCACCACTCTATCACTCTTCTTGCAATCATACAACCATTCAGTGACACAATCTTGTATTCACCCATCGAAATCCCCCCCAAATTCTCAAATCACATGTATGATAAATGGCAAGAATAAAAGTAGAAAAAAACTAAAAGAAATTGCCATTCCCGGTGGGCACATACTTGCAATAATAAAGAGAGAAAGAAAGTAAGCATAGCCAGCTGTGAATGGCATTGTGTATATTTTATAATTTGTTATTTCTAAGTAGCCACCAGGTTTAGAAGATACCTGTTGGCTATTGCGTAACAGTAAAACTATAATACACTATGGACTTCGATGTTATGGTAGAACACCGCCACTGAGTTATCCAGATGAGGAGACTGGTGAATGGAACTATGAGTTCTTGTTAATAATTTTTTTTTGTTGCCTGCCTGCATCTCTATATGTGAGACCCGGTTAACAGGATTTTACTGGACTGAGCTTTTATCATTGGCCAGGATCACCAATTCTACATTCTGACCTCCAAATTATCTCTGCCGATTTCGCTTTCTACCTGTCAGCTAAATGTGGGTTTAGCTTAAACTCGTATCTATCCATTATTGAGATAACATATCTCGAGTCAAGGGGCTACTCAAGTCTTGAGTCTACTGCAATGTACTCAATGGATTTCGTTGTTATATTGTGAAAAACTCACCATTGTCCAGAAAATTACTTTCTGGAAGGAAAATGACTTTGTTATATGCACAAAATGCGGTTGGAGCAAATGTGCTTTCCAACTATTGAAATATCACAGGGCAAGCTGACTGAGGAACATGTCTACATCAGAGAATTACTCGCCCTTTGCTAAAGTCAGAATAATGCTAGACCTAATAGGTGCAGTAACAGTTTAGGCTTTACAGCCTCTGTTGGTTCATTTTTAAGCACCATCCAGTGGTGAAGTCTGAACAACTTCCAATGCTCTGAGGATCTTTATTGCTGATTTATGAAAGGGAGAGATGTCAACAGATTTATGGAAGCAATTGTGTATCCATGGACTGTGGCAGTGAATGTCTCACCAATATAAATGATGGAATTCTCGGTGTATGTAAATGGAATTAATTAATCGGAATTGTTTTGATTGGAGAAGTGCCACTGCTGCATTAGAGTATCCTGGAGCCGAGCGAGGTATTTATTTTCCCTGGCCTTCCCCTGCCCCTGAAAACCACTTATACCGCTTCCTGACATAAATTGTGATAGAATTGTTTTAGTCATACCTTGGGCTCAGAATGTGGTCCTTGGGCGTTCTAGCTGGCATTATTGCTAATTTCACCATTGTTACATCACTAATGATCTTTATTTCTAGAGTGGTTCTGCTTGGCAGGCCGTCAAATCAAATATCCCTAACTGAATTCAAGACGCCAGTGGAGTTTGTTCAATTTCTTTGCCTCTGTGCCCAAAAAGGATGCAAATTAACAAAGGTGTATTTACCAAAACTCCAGTTACACATCTTGGACCACGCTAGCATTGTGTTAAAAAAGAAAATGGTAGTATATAAGCTTTCATATACAAAAAGTAGACCTTGCCAGGTTGTATATTAAAAGGTAGATTGCACTCAGCAGCCCTGCTGTTTACTACAAGACAACAGCATAGTATATGCCATGCCATTGCATGGTGACCTGAAGTGGCAGAAAATAAAAATCACATTTCACTCAATCGTAAAACAACCATGATTAAAGAAATGAGCACTGAGGTAATTGGATTAGCGGAGTTGTTTGCAGAGGTGCCTTATATGCATATTTCATTCATTCATTACATATAGAAGTTGCTGATATGGACTGATGTCTTTGAAGCACTGTAAAGAGCACATATACCAATGATGCTGTATGGAGTACAGAACAAACATACTGATTCTGCGATTAAATTTCATACAGTCTACTAACCCTATCCCAACCAGTCTTCCACGGGTGTAGCAGTATATCATCCAATGATTCCAGGCCCAACTCTGTTTATAAATGCAAAGTATTATTCCATCTACATCAAGATAGCATATGTTAAAGGCTAGTCCAGGCGGCGCATGGAGCATAGTGCGTGACCAATATTTACAACATACTCAAGGTGTCTACATATTTCATGACACACACACACCGAATCATCTTGAATTCACTATAGCCTTGATTCAATTGTGGTTGATAACCCTGTGGGAGTGTTAATATTTCAACCCAAGTGGAATCAAGCCGCAGGTCTTATCAGGACAGCGCCGTCTGTCTAGTGTCCTGCAAATTAAAATAAAAGGGCCTGACGTCTAGGTAACACACATGCACCCAGTGTTGACAAGCATACATAAGTGTGTCATAGTGTAAGCATACATTTCAGTACATATGCTTATGCGACTAAAAGGCATGCAGATGCAACCTTCACTCATACTGTCTACTACCAGTGACTCAAAAACTCAGTTAAACATCCTGTGTTTACCCCCTGAAGAAGCCATCACCAAACTATTAATAGAGGATAGTGGCACAACATCTATGTTCAAGAAGTTAGAATAATCTGACCGGATTAGTTATGTGTAAAATGCATTGGTTGAGCTCTGCAAGCCATTTAGGAACATGATTGTAGATAGTTATCAAGAAGTATAATGCCTTCATTAACAAAATCTGGCACAGTTTCATGTAGAGCTACAGTGGAGAGGTCAGAGCACATGCAGAACAATACCTTTTTCAAGTGTGTGGTCTGGCATGGAATGGGGTCCTAGGTGCACCAGTCATTCCTTGGCTCTGCCACTGCTCTAGACAGCTGCTGTCCACTCGCCCAGGGCAGACGAGTGTGCAGTAGAGATATCCGACGAGGTTTGAGACAGCACCCGCTATGACAGTGGATAGCTGGCAGTAGGTAAGGTGAAACAAGCATTGGCATAGCTAGCCAGTAGGTCTTGCCTTTGGACCATATAAGTGTTTAGCCATGCAGCTCACTTACAGCAGAAAGCTGCCCTGAAGTGAAACAAACAGCTCCCTGAAGCAAAGAAGGGTACAGGTCGCAGGCACCCAAACCAGGCCCTATATTTGTGGGTTCAAAGGTCAATGAAGCCATGGGAAGATGAAACTGTTTTTCAGAAACTGTACTTAAAGCAAATGATGGCTGGTGAGTTACATTTGTACGTTGTATACAGTTTGACAGCCACATACAGGCTGTCCATTAACCCCACTGTACCAGGTAGAGGCGCAGGGCCCGATCTAGAACGATTTTGCTGTTAGGAAGTGTGGCTTAATTTTGTCCAGGAATAAACCAGAGCACACAAATTAAAGCAACATCCTTGTAAATTGAGCCCATTGTCCTAGGTTTTGCTGACTAAGTTGTTTATAGGCAATCTTTAAATATGGCTTTTGTGAAACAAGCAGGTACCTTTCTACCACAAACTTTAGTTGTTACTGGAACAGGAATGTGTAGTTTATAAACTCACACAGATTGGTAGTAGGACATTCCCTGGTAGTGTTTAAATTATTATAAGTATTAATAAAACAACAAACGTGTGTACACACTATGGTGTTTCCCTGACACAAAAGGTGCGACTGGTTCTCCTCATGATGTTAGCCAACATCGACACCAGAACTTCAGCAGCAGGGCTTTACGTGGGATGAAAAAACTGGGGTGCGGTGTCTCAAATGGGCGTGACAGACATAATTAGGGGCGTGGCTTAAAGACTTTAAGCTAAAAATCTGTGCTTAGCAGTGTGCCACCCGACTAGTATTTTGCTGCTTCGGTCATTGCCTGCAGATATATGATAACAAGCAACATACACCTACAACAAACAGTACTATTGCCTTTGTGAATGATTGTTGATTGCAAAAGATAATTAAGCAACAACTATGGCTTCATTGTATATACCCTTGAAAATTGTTTAGTTCTTGTGGGCAAACTTGTGGCGTAATGCTAAATTTGCCGACCTTGGAGCTGGCGTGAAAAGCACGCTCGAGTCTCAGTACTGGCTAACAATTCTGTGATTCTGGACAATCCCCGTGCCTACTAAAAATAACATGATCGTTGTCTTTGTGTAATTTAACTGGTGCCTAAGTAAAATGCTCCAATATATTAGGATAATGTTTGCGCAGTATAGAATTAAAAAAACAAGTTATATTTAAAACCGTGAACTGGTTCAGTGTTAAAGCAAAACGACTGAGGTAAATTCTTATTACATAAAGGAGGGCTGCCGCTGCTCGTGTCAGCGCGAGAAAAGTGCCAGAGAGATGCTTTTTCATAAGCATTATATCCTCACAGATACTTCAAATGGGAACAAACAGTCCTGGCAGGCAGCGAGCAGACCCAATTGTGGTGAAAGCCACCGATGTAAACAATCCTCAAGCCTTCGTCTCCGATTGCGTCTTGTCAACAGCTTATTAGCATGTAGACATGATCAGCCGGCAAGAAAGTGAAAGCGACTGCGAGCAGGCAAATGTAAACAAGTGCGCTTGGGCACGCTAATTGGAAACAGATGGCCCCTACACGCCGCTGCTCGTTCCCGCAAGGTGGATGCCGCCACAAGCCCGAAGGTTTCAAAACGGCAGACCGATTCCAAAAGGTCATCTCCTAGGGCAGTGATTGCGCTCTGCGCTGGCTCGACCTAAAAAAGCAACCAAAAAAAATAGCCGAGCAGGGGATGGGTCAGGGAAGCAGTGGACTAGCTGGGATGGACGTAACAGAGAGGAGCTGAGTGGGAATACACTCAAGAAGGCAGGCAATGCTGGCCTTCTTCGAGCTGTAAAACCCTCAGCAGAACTGTCGCTCTGTCAAATTCCTGCTGAAGGTGGAGAAAAGGTTGCTCCACAGCACCCCCCCAGGCTTGCCGAGTTATAAGCTCCCCACCAGAGGAATCATCTTTTCTCAATCCTGTTCCTAAGAGGACAACACCGACTGCACTCTTTCGCACTTTCTCACACTTGCACTTTATATGTACATCATCGGTCATAGTCGGGACCAAGTGAAGGCACAGCCAGATCTGGTGGGGAGGCATAAGTACTCCATCAGTGGAATCATCCCTCCTTTCTTATTCCTGATTACAAGAGGATAACATCAGCTGTATGTTTTGCACTTGCACTTTATGCACACATCATCGCCCATAACTTGGGCAAAGTGACGATCAACAAAACCTACCCCTGAGGGCACAGCCGAACTGGCAGGGACAAATGAACTTAAAGCCCTTTTAACCCTGTAAATGTGTGTTTTAACTTGTGATATAACACTTACTTTTATCTGGTTTTATGGAAAAATGTACGATGTATTTTAAAATGTGTCCATTTATTGTAACGGTTTTTAGTAACCATGTAATTAACCATTAAACAAATTTAAACTCTATAGGCTTTTTGCAGCCAGACAACTTGCTCTGTCTAGCAAGCGATACCTAAAAAGAAGACAAAACAGAACAGTTTTTTTTTATTGTTTTATTTTGAGTACTTTAGAAAGGTAACAAAAAGTAATCAAGAGTGACATTACCAAATCCCCCCTCCCATCCCTCTGACTGTCATTGCATCCCTATTAAATCAATTGTGTGACTTCTTCCACTCAGATGAATACACGGCCATTTAGCCAACAACCCAAAAAGTAGGGCAGGCGGCGCTTAGAATACATAACATGGCTAACATAAGCAAGCCAAGCAGTTTTAGCCAACAAAAATAATGATACCCATGGCGCTAGGCCTCTTGATTAAGATATTGCTCAGTGTTCCAATTAGGATGTCCTTAGCACCCGCCAGTCTCAAACTCCCTGTGGCTATGTGTCGGTGGTGATGTCTCCTTTGTCCGCCAGATAAGTCTGGTATAGCCCCCAGAAGTTCTTGGGTCTGCTGGTGGGAGGCAGGAGCTCACTATAGTTCTCCGACTGCGTACAACAATATGTCATCTCATGCGCCCATCTTTTAGGTGTTGGTGCCGGGCCTCTCATCCAGCAGCATGCCACAACTCTGCGCGCTATTAGTAACTCCATGTTTAGTAGTCTTCGCGCAGCTCTAGGAAGCATTTTGGTGTATCCTAGCAAGGCCATCATAGGGTCTAGTGTGAGGTCAATTTCTGCAACAGTGCTAATTTCGGCAAAGATCATATCCCAGAAGTCCCATACTCTATTGCATTGCCACGCTAGGTGTAGGAAGCCCGCATCAGGAGCATGGCATCTCTCACAATCCGCTGTGGTTCTAAGACCATACCTGCAGAGCCTAGCTGGTGTATAATATATTCTATTTAGGAATTTAAAAGTGAACCAGCCTGTGCCGGCCATTTAGTGAAAGCTTCCTAGTGTTGGTGCAGCAGTATCGCCACATGTCATCATCCAAGACAATTTGTAGATCTGACTTCCATGCCAGTCGTGCCTTGGTGTACGTATTTTCTCTGTGTGTTTGCGACAGTGCATATAAGTTAGACAGTAGTTTTTGGAGAGAAGTGGCCTTGATGACGTACGTGAGCTCTCTCACCTCTGGGGGCTCCGCCATGTCCCCTCCCAAAAGTTCAGAAAGCGCATGGCGAACTCTGTAAAACTGGAACCTCGTCAGGAGTGATGGCGACTCAAGGTCACCTGCCGCCTGTTCCCAGGTCTTGACAACTCCATCAGTGAACAGGTCACCCGCAACCTTTATGTTCAGTTTCTGCAATTCAGTAACTACCCCCTTCTCCTGGAGAGGAGGCAGCCACCGGGCCCAATCAATAGGCATAATAGGGGAATACAGCAGTGCGCCATTCTGTACCTGCAAAAGACTATACCATGCATGGTTTGTGGTCGTGATTGAGTCTGTAACTCCAGTACTACGATCTGTCGGTTCGAAAATCGTATGAGGGAGTGATAGAGGCCAGGCAAAAAGGGTTTCCATTCATTCGCACGTGTGGTATGTCCCGGTCCCCGTGAATCCAGGTGTGTGGGTGAGCTGCCTGTGCCACTCTGTAATATAATTCGAGGTCAGGCGCGCCAAACCCTCCCATGGAGTAAGGTAGTGTGAGGAGTGTCCATTTCGCACGTGGCTGACCGCCCGCCCAGGCAAATTTTGTCATCAATTGTTGTAGCCCCTGGAAGAATGACTTGGGAAGGACCATCGGAATGGTCATAAATAGGAATAATAATCTGGGCAGTACAACCATTTTCATTATAGAAATTCGCCCCAGTAGGGAAAGCGGAAGCTTGCACCAGGCCGCCACATCGTCCTCCAACCTGCTGAAGGCCGTGCCATAATTAGCACTAAATAGGGTTTCAGGATCTGTGTGAAGATGCACCCCCAGATACCTGATCGTGTCTGTTGTCCAGTGGAGCGGGTACTCCATTGTGATGGGTTGTGTGTTAGGAGTCAGGGGGAATGCCAGTGACTTCGACCAGTTGACCTTCAGCCCAGAGAGTGCACCGAAGCGGACCACTTCCCTGAGGATCGAGGATAGGTTATTATCAGGGTCCCGGACATATATCAAGGTGTCGTCAGCATACATTGACACAACAAGTTTATATTTTGGGAAGCCTATGCCTTCGTTTCCATGGTACTCCAGAAGGGCGCAGGCCAGGGGTTCGGCCACCAGGGCATACAACAGAGGCGAGAGCGGGCAACCCTGTCTGGTGCCCCTAGTGATTGGAAAAGAGTCTGTAACCAAGTCATTCAATCTAAGTCTAGCACGCGGCCGGCAGTGCAGCGCTCCCACCATTGGGAGGAAAGGTAGTCCCAAGCCCATACGTTGCAAAACCATCCTCATGAACGTCCATTCAACAGAGTCGAAGGCCTTTTCCATGTCAAGGAAAACCGCCAGTGCTTTCCTATCCTGCCGGACATGCTGTATTGTACCTAGGACTGTCCTGGGTTCTGCGAGGGGAGCTGAGGAGTTCCAGCGCCTTCCCTGCTGCCTGAACAAGCCTTCCTGCCTGCTTGTCATCTGGCCTCTCTGCCGACCAACATCGCGGCGGACCGGGGACTACATCCCCCAGCGGCCTTTGCGAGAGGAACTCGCGCACGCCCTGTCCCGCCCCCGGAGGTGCTCTTATACCAGCGAGAGCCCCGGGGGAGCGGGGGGCACACAATCACTGACCTGGGTTCTGCGAGGGGAGCTGAGGAGTTCCAGCGCCTTCCCTGCTGCCTGAACAAGCCTTCCTGCCTGCTTGTCATCTGGCCCCTCTGCCGACCAACATCGCGACGGACTGGGGACTACATCCCCCAGCGGCCTTTGCGAGAGGAACTCGTGCACGCCCTGTCCCGCCCCCGGAGGTGCTCTTATACCAGCGAGAGCCCCGGGGGAGCGGGGGGCACACAATCACTGACCTGGGTTCTGCGAGGGGAGCTGAGGAGTTCCAGCGCCTTCCCTGCTGCCTGAACAAGCCTTCCTGCCTGCTTGTCATCTGCCCCCTCTGCCAACCAACATCGCGGCGGACCGGGGACTACATCCCCCAGCGGCCTTTGCGAGAGGAACTCGCGCACGCCCTGTCCCGCCCCCGGAGGTGCTCTTATATCAGCGAGAGCCCCCGCGTCGCGGGACGCGCGCGGGGCGGAGCCCGGGCAGAGGGCGGGCCGTCTGTGGCCTTCAGGGGCCAAAGGAGGCTGGGCCCACCCCATAACATCTTCTGCTGACAATGGGTAAGCGCAAGAAAGAGACAAATATGGAGGAGGGTGGGAAGAATGCCAAGGTCCCAAGACACTCTAAATCTATCATGACTTATCTTTCCTCGGCGGTGGGAGCATTGACGAAGGAGATTGCCAATGTTGAGTATGAACTGGGTCTGTCAGCCACTCCCTCACCAGTCACTCTTCCATCTACCCCCACGGACCTGGGTAATATCACACCTAATGTCAATCCCCCGTTACCACTAGACCCCGTTGTGACAATTGTTAATCCTCCTCCCATATGCCTTACAGCTAAGGCATCCACCCCCACCTCGCCAGCTAGACAGCCCAAGTTGAGTCAGCAGCCAATTACTCAACCAATCAGGAGATCGATGGATAACAACGCCATCAGTGTGTGCTCATCAAATTTGCCATTTGATCTCCTGGGGGACCAATTAGAGGCACTTTTTGTTGCCAGGATTGAACCACTACTCGTTGGGATCGCGAAAGACATTGTGGATACACTAAACACCTGTCTAGAAGGCTTACTAAAGAAATGTGCAATAATCGATAGACTTGTCAATACCCCCCCACCTCGTATGGTATCACATGATAGAGCGATGTGTTCCAAGGGTGAGGGAGGCAGGAAGGTGACTGATAAGGGGGATATGGTACAGGCACCATGTGCGGTACTGCAACCTGAGAGTAGCGTAAGGGCCACCAATACATCATTTCCGGTCAAGGATGTACCCCTCTAATTTTGGAGGGGCAGCCACGCCCGCCGCACCAGCCTTGCACACCTGATCTTAGGAGGATATCCTAGAGTAAATATAAACTTAATTTACCACCTGAAGCGTCCCCATTAGTAGCTGTCTTCATCGGGGTTCCCCCACTAAGGGATGGGGAGGTGGAATCTACCACGGACCTTATGGCTAAGACTAACAAGTGGTGTTCGGACAAATGTTGCGGGGAGAACATTGCAGACCAGATTATCTACGCAAGGAGGGTGTGTTGGATTGGTAAACAACAGAAATCTACCCAAGGAGATTGCGTGGTCATTAATTTTAGCAGGGCTAACCTAGCGGATAGACTCTTCTGGGATGGCTCTGATATATCGTTAAAGGACCAACTGAGACCTGTCCCGCTGGGTTTCTTTTGCCCTCCCCCCGTTCGCACTATGCAAACCAGACGCCCTGGGAGCAGCAGGTTGGGAGGGTGTCTACTTCTAGGAGAGGGCAGGACTAATGTACACACATCTTCACAATCCCTAAGGTGCCCAACTACCTCATCAACTCGCCATCCCCGTGACCACCAGAATGCCCGGGAGGTTTTGGGGTTGGCCACGGAAAATCGTTTTGCCCCCCTGTCGGGTCTGGAGGATATAGACTGACTATCAGTCAACTACACACGTGTGACAGAGGAGGTAGGGAATTTAATTAATGATGAAGTAGGGGTATGCAAGCTACTTAGCTGGAATGTGGCAGGAATTAACTCAAAACGCAATGACAAGGAATGGATTAGATTTGTCTCTGGGCATAAAGTTATTGCCCTACAGGAAACATGGGACACTACCGCTAATTTTTGGATGGACGGGTTTACCAGCTTTGCTAAAGCTGCTACCCCTAGCTGTGTTCGTAGAGCTAAGGGAGGTCTCCTAATTTTATTTTTCCTAGAACTTAAAGGATCTTTAAGACAGATTAATAACGTCTCCCCCAATATCCTTATTGTTGAAAGGGAAATCAGCCCCTCCAGGAGGACATTATACATTAATTTTTATAATTCCTGGAACAGGGACAACAGTGATAATAATGTTGCTAGACTAGATGCTGTTTTAATGTCGGTCAGTCAGAATACACATCTCGATTCGGAGTACATACTATTGGGAGATTTTAATATTCACCCCTGCAAGCTAATGCGTGGCTCAAGTAACAAGGAAGGGGGAGAAGGTCTCGAAGGCCCCCACTTCGAGCATACGACATCAGGTGAAGAGCTAGAAGATCTTCTGGCTAACTTTAACCTCTTTGAACCGGAGGGGGGCTCAAGAATAGCTACCTTTACGGGTACTGACCCTGGAACAATTATAGATTACATTTTTGTAACACCAGGTATCTTAAACAGGGTCATCACCTATCGCACAGTTCCCTCCCATTACAGCGACCACAATCCTGTTATACTTGATGTAGCTTGGGGAGATTTTATGGGGCCAATCCCGGGGCCAGTAAAACCAGGGCATACCTTACGCACATCCGACTAGGGTAGAAGACTTAAATGGGCCAAGGTGGTTCCGGAGAACTTTTATGCGGAAGTTTTCCCGAAATTCGAGGCCCAGGTGGCAGTGTGCCAAAACCCAAATGCTCGGGACTGTGAAATTATAGGGGCCTTTGAGACCATGTGTGGGCAGGTCTCACAGGATCTTTTGGTAAAACCCAGGAAGGGAGTGTGTAACAAGCATCGCTGGTTCGACGCTACTTGCTCAAAAGCACACAAATCCCTAATGGCAGCCTTGAAGAGAACACCTAGGATAAGGGCTGACATTGTCTCCTTGAGGAAGAATTACAAGCTAGCAGTCAAGACCAGACAAGACAGCATCAAACGTGATGCCTGGGAGAATCTCCTCTCCGCGGCCGTTCTGAAGGATAGCAGGCAATTCTGGGAAATAATCAAACAGCCATTTTTCTCTGATTCAACTAATAATGTCATGGACTGTGTTATCTCGGATGATAAATGGCTGGCCCACTTTAGAAAGGTGTATGGAGACAACGAGACGGCTAGTCAAGTATGCCCCCTGGTGGCCCCGGATGCCGCTCCCATTTATTTTAAAAGATCTGAGGTGGAGAAAGCTATTTTGGCCACTACCAAGAACAAGGCTCCTGGACCTGACGGGGTGCCGGCTGACTTTTATATACACGCACCCAAATTATGGGCGGGGGTCTTCGCTAATGTCTTTACCGCCGCTAATGGCAACTCCATACCATCCACCTGGGTTATCTCTACCATCGTCCCCATTTTTAAGAAGGGACAGCGGGACGATCCCGGGTGTTATAGGCCCATATCCCTCCTGGACTCTGCAGTTAAGATCTTAGGCAGAGTCCTTTTGGTCAAACTGAGGGATAGTGTAGAGGGTTGGGGGGGCTGGCCGACATTCAGTACGGGTTCAGAGAGAAGAAAGGAACGGTTGAGCAATGCTCCAACTTACACCTGTTGATCTCGAAATATACGGTGGCCAAGGAGCGGTCCCTATTCCTAGCGTTTATGGACCTCTCCTCGGCCTTCGACTTGGTGAACAGGTCTAAGTTATGGACCACCCTCCTGAAGATGGGGATAGATGAGGCGCTGGTCAAGTTCATGGCCTCTCTTCACCAAGAGCTTTTTGCTGCAGTGCGGGTCACTAATGAGGGAAGGTGTACGTCCCGTTTTAAGTCAATGCGGGGGGTCAGACAGGGCTGTATATTGGCCCGTTGCTTTTTACCATCTACATTAATGGCTTGGGCGCCTATCTAAAGGATGTTGAGGGTGACGTTCCGCGTGCTGGAGCAGCTAAGATCCCCGCGCTCCTGTACGCGGACGACGCGGTGCTGATAGCTCGCACTGGTGTCTGTCTGCAACGTCTTCTGGATGCCTTTGGCACATTTATGGACCATCTGGATTTAAAAATAAACACGAAAAAAATCCCATACCATGGTCGTGGGGCGCCAAAGTAGCAAGGGGAAATCTAAAATCTTTGAATGTAAGGGCGAGGTCGTCACCAGAGTCTCTACGTTCCCCTACCTGGGGGTTCTCTTTGACCAGAGGGGATCTTGGGGACCCCGGGTTAGAGTGAAGAGGTTGGCGGTGACTAGATCATCAGCAGCCCTCATGGGATTTGCAGGCAGATTGGGTGCTAGGCCGATGGAAGCCCTTTTGAAGATTTATAAAAGTAAATCAGTTGCTCTGGCCTCATATGGTTCACCCCTTTGGGGTTACGTAAACCTGGAACCAATTCAGAAGGCGGAAAACAGATTCATACGGACCCTCCTGTCTGTCCCACAGTCCACACCGACTTTTTCCATACATATGGAGGTGGGTCTAAATTTCGTCACTGATGGGCTGAACATGGCACCCTTGATCTTCTGGCTAAAGACCTGGCTCAATGAAGAACTGCCCCTTAACCATAAGATTATGGCTGATGTCATGTCTTTGGACCACTTTAAAAGGGTGCCATGGTTGGCCTACTTGATGAAGTCGTTCTCAGACCTGGGACGACCAGAACTCTTTACATCCCCCCGGGACATCAAGAAACAGGACATTGATTTGATCAAGAAGCAATTCATGGGAAGGGCGCAAGAGCGTGTCGCGAGGAAAAGGAACTAGTGAGCCCGGCAGTGAGGAGACACTATCTGCTTGCAAATTCATTTGCACTAGCACCTTACCTTGGTTTAGTTACGATCCCATTCCATAGGTTTCTCCTGACTAAGTTTAGGTTTAATTTGTTACATTTTTATTTGGGCAATTTTAAAACGTGGGAAAAACCTGAATTAGCTCCCCCCCCCCTGACCACTTTCTGTCCAAGATACCATGCACTTTGTTATGTTTTGTGGGTTTTTCTTAGAGCCTAGGAAAAAATATCTGTTACCTGTTTTAAAGGAGGCTGGCTTCACACCAGTGAGACCAGCCCTGCTCTACCTGCAATCATTGAACAACATACGCACTACATTCTGTATGGCCAATTTCTTGGTGGCAGCAGCTAGAATTAAAAAAACACATCAGAACAATGGGCCCCTCTAAATTGCGTTTAATAATTGTATTTGAACTTTGTACAACACTAAATGAACTTAGTCTGCCTTTTTATGAACCTCATGTATGCACTGACTTGTATGATACTGTAAATAGTTTTTATTTGTATGAAATGTTTTTATCTCTTTGTATAATTTTTAACTAAATCGAATAAAGATATTTTGACTGACTGACTGACTGACTGACTGTCCGAATATTATATGTCAGGTTTCTGCTTGGGATAAATCCTGCTTGTTCTGGAGCCACCAGTTTAGGTGCCAGGAGTGCCAGCCGAGTGGCTGACACTTTGGCAAATAGCTTTGCGTCTACATTTAGCAAGGAAAGAGGCCTGGATGAGCTGCATTCCTCTCGGGGCTTACCCGGCTTTAGTATTGTCACCAGGAGAGCCTATCTCATCGACTCAGGCATGCTGCCCTCCACACATATATCATCGAAGAGAGCAGACAGGTGTGGGATCAGTTGGTCCTTGAAAGCTTTGTAGAAGCCCGCAGTGAGGCCGTCTTCACCAGGAGCACTACCTGCCTTCATGCCCGACAGAGCCTCCGATATTTCATCTTTTTCAATGGGGAGCATGAGGAATTCCCTGTGAGTGTTTGTTAATGTGGGAATGTCAATATGGCTAAGATAGTCATCAATGTCATCTTCAAGGTCCCCGCTCTGTGAGGTGTACAGTTCTGTGTAGTAGGCCTTAAATGCATTAGCTATATCAGAAGGATCAGTAAGGGCCTCCCCGTCAGGAGACTTTATCTCTGTGATGTGCTGTCGTTTTCTTGTCCCTCCAATGATCCTGGCCAACACCGCACTAGGTCTGTCGCGCTCTCCGTATACCCTAGCCGTACTTCCCCATGTGTCTAATTTCCCTGTCAGCCTCCTTGTGGTATTCAGCCAGTAATGTCTTGATTTCTCCTCCCACCTCACTGTCCGCCAGTCTCCTTTGTCTCTCCTCCAGGCCTTCTAGCTGTCTCTCAAGGTCAGCTAGTTTCTTCCTAATGGATTTGAGTATTCCGGAGTGCTTCGACATTGCCACCCCCCGTATGTACACTTTGAAAGCTTCTCAGACGGCTTGAAAGCTTCAGCCAATTCACTTCTGAATACCGGGTCTAGTAGAGTATGGCGGGAATCGCCACGTAAATGGTGGGATAGTCATGCCCGGAACTAGCAGCTCCAGGAGCACAGGAGAGTGGTCCGAAAGTGTTCTCGGGAGCACTCTGCAGCCACTGATAAGTCCTAACCTGGAGGAGGGGACTAGCCAGTAGTCTATTCTGGTATGTATGTCATGGTACGCAGAGTAGTGTGTGTAGCCCCCCTGCTGTGGGTTGTGGGACCGCCAGGCGTCCTCCAGGCCCAGGCATGTCATAGCACTCTGTAATTCCACCGCTGCCGCCGATGGCTTACGGTGTGGGCCGGCTGACCTGTCCAGGGTGGGGTCATGGGTGAGGTTCATATGGCCCCCCCACCAAAGGTTGTTCGGGTCGTATTGTCTGGTCTTGCCCGCCAAGGTCCGATAGAAGCCTGGAGAGTCAAAGTTAGGACCATAAGTGTTAACAATTACCAAACTCAGGCCAAGTCCAGTGCAACTAGAAATGGCGTATCTACCCTCCGAGTCAGCCTCTAGGGTCTGCAGTGTTAGTTTGGATTTTGGGTTCACCCAGGTGATGACACCCCTGGCGTGTGTAGTGAAGCCCGCAGCAGCTATGTTCCCTTCCAGACCCCTACATTGCAGCATCTTACTGTTAATAGGAAGGTGTATCTCCTGGATTAATGCTAAGTCTATATGTTGGCGCTGTAGGTAGCTAATTACTTTCCTAACCTTTCTGTGGTCATTAAGACCGTGAACATTCCACGTGAGTGCCCTGAGCCTGGGTGCACGCGTATTGTCTACTTCATCCGCGGTTTGTGGGCACAGCAATTATGAACGCAACCTGTGTACTCAGTGTAGGCCTGGTGTAAGAAGTAACATGGTATGTCTCCCCTTGAATGACTAAACTACCCCACCCCGAAATCCCTCCACCCCCCCTCCACAGCAGACCAACCCCAACTCGGCCTTGCATGTCAGCATCCCACCCCTTTCCCATTCCCGTGAATACTCTAGTAAGCCCCCAAAGGAGCTGCGGGTGCACACAGCACGAGGGCCGAGGTTGCCAGGAAGTCAGTTAGTTAACTTGGGAAAGTTCTGGCTTGTAACCCAGCCCAAGCGCCACCGCCATATATTCATATCTCGGCATAAACCATCAAAGCACAGTTAAATAACTAAAATGTCTCTCAGCCTCGGGGCGCAACCTTCATGATGTATACCAGGACAGTTCCTTTCCCCCACCAAAAAGAATTTTTCATAAACTTAGTGCCTATTAGACTCGCATGCTTGTTGCTTAAAAATATACGGATCGGAATAATCTCACCCACAAGCTAGACAATCTGTCCTCTTGTTAGAGCACTGGGTTTCTGTGCAAGTTCCTCACCCAGGAGCAAGGTCAATGTTCATAGTAGTTCCGGACTCAGAGTCCGGGCAGAGCCATCATTCCAAGTGTGGAGTCGCATCGTGGAGCGTGACTACCATGCTGCTTGGCGCCTTTAGTCCTGTTCCTCTAGTTGGAAGCAGTTCCCCTCTCCGTCCGTCTGGCTGCTGGGATCTTTCCGATGTTCTTTTGTCCATCCCTTCAAGGCCTTTTGTAGAGCCTTTGGGCCTGTAAAGATATGGGAATGGCCCTGCTGATTGATTCTTAGCTTTGCAGGGTATAGCTTGGCATAATCAAGCCCGAGGTCGCGAAGCTGCTTCTTGTATGGGGCGAAATGCCTGCGTTCTTCTTGCACCTCAGCAGCAAAGTCTGGATATAAGGAGATTTTGGAGCCTTCAAATTGTAGTCTCTTCTTTTCTCGCGCGATCCGCAGGGCCGTGTCCCTATCCCTGTAATTAAATAGCTTGGCGATGATAGGCCTTGGGGGGGGGGGGGGGGCCCCGGGCGAGGGCCCAGCGTGCGGTGTGCCCTCTCCACGATGAACATTGGGGAAAAGGCGTCTTCACCCAGCAACGTAGTTAGGAGTTTTTCGACAAAAGTTTCCATTATGCCGGTTTGCGTTGTCTCGGAAACTCCGGTAATTCGTATGTTAGAGCGTCTCGAGCAGGACTCCAAATCCTCCGACTTATCTTGCATTACTTGCAGAAGCTTGCCGATTTGCTTACGGTCCTTGTCTAGTTACGTTTGGGCTTCCTCTACTTCTGTTAGGCGCCGCTCAGACATGTCCTGGTGCTCCGCGTGTTTGTCCACTCGTTCTGCCATGCGATCCATTCGGTAAGTTAGGGCATCAATCTTAGTGCCTATAGATGCCATACTGTCTTGAAGGCCTTTCTCCATCAATGCAAGTAGGGCTTTAATATCCGTGTAGATCGTACCTTCTGCGCCTCTAGGCGGGTGTGTAGGTTCCACCTCCTGGGCCTCGGGGGTCTTAGTGCGGCGGTTCTCAAAGGGGAGTTTACTTTGGGTCTTGTCCCCTTTACCCATATTGAAGCCTGGCCCAGCAAGGCTGTCAGAGCAAGCGCCTCGAAGCTACAGAGGCAACACGCACCGGGCAATTGGAAGACCACTACGTACGCAGCGCGTCACCAGCAGTATCCAGCTATGTCACACTGCTGTTGGCCCGTTGGGGGCTGCCATGGATCAGAGAGCGGGCCAATCTCTCCTGCGCGTTGGGCTCTTGAGCCATTGGCCCCTCCGTTCCCTCAGAGCAATGTGGAGATCAGTGCTTCCCCCGGGCCTCCGTTGGCAGGGATCGTCCCCGAGATGGAAGGCGCCCCACCGTTTCTGCAGACTGAACCGTAGTGGGGCTTTACTCCCTGTAGGCCACACATTGCATGCAGGTGTGAAAGTCTGCCCTGCCCCCACAGGTGTATATATATCTCCGTTCGTGCGCGTAGGGCCTCCCCAGATTCCGAGGCGCTAATAGTCATCAATGTAGGAGGGCGCAGAGTGACCAGCAGTGTGAGAGTAGGCCCAAAGATTGCCCCCAGTCCGTTTCCTAGCACTCGGGGGGGGGGGGCCCGTGGCCAGGATGGTGCGCCGCTAGGACAAAGGGGGAGGGAGACGAGGAAGGGGGGGGCAGCCGATTGCGAGTGCCAAAGGGGCCCCCCCACTCACCTCCGTGTAGACCCCCGTAGAGCGCTGGTGTCGAGCCGCCCGATGAGGGTGAGCTGCAAGGGTGTCACAGATGTTGCTCAGCTTCCCTCGTTGTAGATATTCGGGCCCGCCTCCCGGGTTTCGAGGGGGGTCAAGCGTCAGCCGGGCCGGTGCCTCTCCTCACGGCCGCACGTCCCAGCACGCCAGCCCGCGCGCGCCCAAATCGAGGCCGCGGATCTGCGGCCTAGTGCGCCGTTAGACTCGTCCCTGGTGCTGACGGCTCTGAGCAGTCCCGATGGCTCCAATTCCGCCCGCAATCACCACCGGAGTTGTGCGGGCGCTTATCAGTGCTGTTCTGGCCTTGAAGGCACTGCCGAGGGAGGATTATTGCAGGATATTTCGGCGATGGCGCGGAGCATAGGGATTATGTGTCTGCCATCGGCGCGGGCAAGCTCCGCCCTCCCGACAAAACAGAACTGTTATGTAGCATATTTTTGTATGTGGTTATCGAGTAGGAACCTAGCTAGGAATCAACAGAATGTTGTACAAGACTTGGTTATTCTGTTTCATAAAAGGAAAAGAGGGATTGGTGGTGCTAGAGGGGAAAGTTGAGGCCATAATTGTGAGGTGGGCAAAGAGGAAGAGAGGAGGCACTACAGTGGGGAGGAAGGAAATTAGTGGAGTTTACATAGCAAGGCTGTAGGCGTTGAGGCTTTATTGTGAAGCGGCCTGCAACGAGTAGCTACTCTACAATCGAGTTGGAAGAGGAGGGATGTAACCTGGGTGATCTGAACAAGTTGAAGTTCCATACACATGATCAAAATATGAGAAAGCCTGGCATCTAATCCCCTTCTTGCTTTTCTGGATGCCAGTCTGGTGATGCTACTGCTTAATGCACCCAAGATGTTTTTTGTTTTTGTAATAATATTTTATTCTGATCTTACTCATCACACCACAGACTCAATGACATCTAATAGCTGTAGAAATCATTGGTATCAAATATATAAGACAATCAATATGGAAGTTAGAAAAATTAGAAACCACATGAAATAATATAGTTGAGGCTCTGAATGGAGACACTTGCTGTTTGCTGGCCGGAGGTGGGAGAGCCCTCTGCGTGCTGTTTGCTTTAAAGACTGCTCCCTCTTTCTTTCTTGGAGACCTCGCGGTACCCGCTGCGCGGGTCCCGCTTCGCCCGTGTGCCTGGGCGGCTGCTTTGCTTTCCGGTCTATCACCCCCTGGATTGAAGGCGGACAACAGGGCTGCGAGCGCCAGGTGAGGTACAGGGACTCCATTGCCCAGGAGTCCCTGCGCTGTCATCACCTGCACCTGGTCGCTCTCCCTGTTTGTCCCGCCCCTGAGCGCCGAGTCAAAGGCGCCTGCGGATCATCGTCCTGTGGGAGACACTTGCTGTTTGCTGGCCGGAGGTGGGAGAGCCCTCTGCGTGCTGTTTGCTTTAAAGACTGCTCCCTCTTTCTTTCTTGGAGACCTCGCGGTACCCGCTGCGCGGGTCCCGCTTCGCCCGTGTGCCTGGGCGGCTGCTTTGCTTTCCGGTCTATCACCCCCTGGATTGAAGGCGGACAACAGGGCTGCGAGCGCCAGGTGAGGTACAGGGACTCCATTGCCCAGGAGTCCCTGCGCTGTCATCACCTGCACCTGGTCGCTCTCCCTGTTTGTCCCGCCCCTGAGCGCCGAGTCAAAGGCGCCTGCGGATCATCGTCCTGTGGGAGACACTTGCTGTTTGCTGGCCGGAGGTGGGAGAGCCCTCTGCGTGCTGTTTGCTTTAAAGACTGCTCCCTCTTTCTTTCTTGGAGACCTCGCGGTACCCGCTGCGCGGGTCCCGCTTCGCCCGTGTGCCTGGGCGGCTGCTTTGCTTTCCGGTCTATCACCCCCTGGATTGAAGGCGGACAACAGGGCTGCGAGCGCCAGGTGAGGTACAGGGACTCCATTGCCCAGGAGTCCCTGCGCTGTCATCACCTGCACCTGGTCGCTCTCCCTGTTTGTTCCGCCCCTGAGCACCTCTTCCCCATAATAGGAGTGGGAAGAGCCGCTGCGCGGGAGCGCGCGGGAGCGCGCCCGGGAGAAGCCCGGGACAAGGGTGGGACCGTCTGTGGCCGTCCGGGGCCGAAGGAGGCCGGGCTGGGCCCACTCTCTTGGATTGTGACCATTACCTTTTTAGCTCAATTATTGACTAAGAGCCCCCGGTTGAGCGGAACTTACTACGACCATCATGCCGTCCCCGGTAAGAGAGAGTACCCCATCGAAACCGGGTGTAGCTAAAAACAGGACTCTTGAAAACTATTTTACCCGGCAAGTAGGGGAGGGGGATAAAGAGTGTAATCTGTCCAGGTTAAGGGCCGAACGGAGACGCTCAATTGACAACATGAAAAACACCCTCCTTGGAGATCAAGTTCTCACACCCAGGGAAGAGTTGTCCAGAATTGATGATGTCCCATTATTACTGAGGGATTGCACCAATATCTCACCAGGGGCAGCTATGAGTTTAGCCCCAGCCAATAGCCCGAGTCCAACTAGGACGAGAATTGACTTAGTGTCTCAACCTCCCCCAGCGCCCAAACCTAGGAAAGCCACATCTAAGTCGTCTAACACTCAAGTAGTTTTTGGACCCCCCCCCAATAAACGTAGGAGGAAATCTAAAGGTAATCAAGGAAAGAGTCAACCCAAGGTTCTACATTCGGACTTTGGCAAGTCCCTAAAAATCCCAACGCTAGTAGGAAAACCACCGGTGGTTTCACACCCAAAACCCATTGTTTATAAGGATCCAGCTCCTGGTACGATAAAGGATACAGGAGCAGTCATTGCTAATATCCCCTTGTCTGTTGTCCCGCTTGGAAATGTAGAATTCCTGCTAAGGTCCCTGTTAGTGCCGATCAGCGAGAGTATTAAAAAGATAGAGATCAGACTAACTATTCTGGAGGCGACATTAGGTAGTCTGAAAACTCAAGCTGGCCGACAGGGAGTGCAATCAGATCCCACTCTCCCTATTGTAGTGCCCCAACTGACGGCAAATAGTGTTGTCAATCCAGTCCCTTTACAAGCCGCGAATGTGGCACCTTCACAACAACAACTCTTAAGGCCAAAGCCTGTTGCATCTAAACCCCCCCCTGCCAATATGCCCATCCAATCGCCAGGACCTGTACCCCTGGCACACTCGGTAGGTAACACCATCCCAACCCCTTTAATGAAGCTCAACCTGAGACCACGCAGACCTAACCTACCCCCAGAGACTAACGCTCTTACGGTAGTCATGGCGGGTGTCCCCCCACTTGAGGTAGGGGAAAGGGAGGACTTTTGTGCCCTGAAAAGTAGGGTAATTAAGTGGTTAAACATAAACAGACCCCTTCCGACACATTTCAATAGTGAAATCATAATGGTAAGAAGGGTTCCATGGGTGGGGAGAACACAAAAATCCATAAAAGGGGATTGTATACTAGTGAGTTTCAGGGATACAGGTACGGTGGAGTTTATATGTCAGGGCAAAAATAGCTCTAGGGAATCCACCATCCAAACCCTCCATGTGTCGTTCTTTTTCCCAATTAGCCCGGTCCCATTTCAGCAACCTCAAACTCATGATACTTGGGAGAGGGTTGGGAGGAGGGGGAGACATCATGCCTTACACCCTAGACCGATAGCTGGTCGACCGGAACAACCCTTTTATACTCACAACCAGTTCAATTGTCTGTATGGACTAGAGGGGGTCGATTGACATACAGATAACACCCCCCAGGGCTGTACTGAAAAGGGCGAGCTGGCAGAAATATTGGAGGAGCCAAGTTTAAAGGCTGCACAAACCTTGGCGATTGGGGTGGGGGATTCAATGTGTGTTGAACCTGAGGCAATAGTTAAAAACAATATAGGAGGGGTACATGAACAGGCAATGCAAAGGCCATTGTTGGAAATAAGATCAAGGGATCAGGAGGGAGTCGAATGGAGGGGTGAGGGGGTGAGATTTATCTCATGGAACATAGCCGGTCTAGCGGGCAAATTTTATAACAAGGAGTGGGTTGAGTACATTAGGAAATTCAATATTATATGTGTACAGGAGACATGGGCTGTGGAGAATAACTATCATTTGCAGGGTTACAAGTGTTTTTTTGTTCCCGCCCGGAAGTCTAGCTCTGGGAGAGCTATGGGTGGCCTGTCCCTTTATGTAGATTTAGCTCTTCCAGGCACTTGGTCCTTCCCAGACTGGTCCTCAAATGGGATCCAGGCAGTTCGGTTCCATGGAAAGGGGCTACGGTTTTCGGTGTTTAATTTGTATAATACGGAGTCAGCTAATAACCTCACCCCGGTATTGACTGAACTCGACCAAAGGCTGGGACAAGAAATCGGATCTCAGAATAAGGGCCCATTCCATGGGTTGGTGGTGGTGGGGGATTTTAATTGTCATCTCTGTCCGGCATTAATTAAAGCAAATACAGATTGGGAGCAATGCCCAATCCAGAAGGGGCCTCATTTTTCTCACTCATTGACTGGGGGCGCTCTCAGGTTGCTTCGGTTGAAGTATGACCTAGAGCATACCATCAATATGATAGGCCCACAGCCGGACGGCACACTCCCACCAACTTTTAAAGGCAGGGGCTGTTCATCTATTATAGATTACATTTTGGTCTCGAGATCCCTGGTTAACAAAGTAATTAGTGTAGGGATAGACTGGAACAGCTTCAGTGACCATAACCCGCTTGTTTTAACGCTTACATATAGGGCGGGACCAGGACCCAATGTACACCACTTAATAGGGGAAAGGGTCACTGACCAAGGCAGGAGACTGAAGTGGTCCAGAATAGATGGGGCAAAATTTTATAAAAACCTGAGCAATAAGGGCTTGCGGGCCATAAACGACTGCTTGGACCTGGAAGTACAGGGCGCAAGATTATTAGAAACGTTTGACCATATTGTAAATCTGATAGATGGGCTATTGAGGACCAATGTGCCCACACGTAACTTGGTCAATCCCCGGTGGTTTGATCAGAATTGCTCTAAAGCACTGAGGGAACTGAAATGCTCTCTTAAGTCAAAACCACGGGACCCACAAAAAATCAGGGCAAGCAGAGAGAAATACAGAATAGAGACTAAAAGGAGGAAACTCGCCTTGCAGGCAGAAGCCTGGGCAGATCTGAGAGAGGCTGGGGAAAGAAGGGACCTAGCGGGGTTCTGGAGAATCATTAATAATCCAACCTTTTTAGAAAATGATTCCCCGGAAATAGGGGCCAATATCCTTCCGGAGCAGTGGGTTACCCACTTTAGGAGTTTGTACAATCACGATCCTGGTACCCTTG
Organism: Lissotriton helveticus; assembly: GCF_964261635.1. Lineage (NCBI taxonomy): Eukaryota > Metazoa > Chordata > Amphibia > Caudata > Salamandridae > Lissotriton > Lissotriton helveticus. The sequence continues at coordinate 1,803,548,287 of NC_136065.1, read as the reverse complement.
TAGAGTTACCAGTAACTCAAAGCCATGCTCCCCCGGTAGCGTTTACTCTTAAAGAGATTATTGTAGGGATGGAAAGCCTAACCAAGAATAAAGCCCCGGGTCCGGATGGAATTCCCCCTGACCTCTTTCTTAGTAACATAGACCTATGGGCCCCCTTGATGACTAGGGTCTTAAATGCCGCTATTTCCTGTGGTCTCCCCCCATCATGGTCTAAAGCGATTATTGTGCCAATTTTTAAAAAGGGCAATAAGGACGAGCCTAGATGTTATCGGCCTATCTCCCTGATTGACGTTTCAGCTAAACTTTTGGGAAGGGCAATTTTGAACAGATTGTCAGAGTGGACCGAAGAGAATAACATCTTCTCGGATACCCAATATGGGTTCAGGGCAGGGAGGTCCACTAGCGATCAATGCCTGAACCTATATATGCTGACTGCCAAATACACTCTGGCCAGTGATGAACCCATCTATATGGGATTCATGGACCTGGCAGCAGCATTCGACCACGTCAATAGAGGGAAATTGTGGGACATGATGGCAGGTTTAGGGATCGAGAGTGGTCTAATTACTATTTTAAGAGAGTTGCACAGTGACACCACGGCAACAGTAAGATTTAACAGGGAGGGGGGATTGTCTGAGTCCTTTCCATGTAAAAGTGGAGTCAGACAGGGTTGTATCCTTGCCCCTTTTTTGTTCTCCCTTTATATTAATAATTTAGAACAGTCTCTCTTGGGTTTAAAAGCAGATTCTCCAAGGGTTGGGTCGCGGCATATCCCCGTCCTGCTCTACGCAGATGACGCGGTTTTGCTTGCGCGTACACCCCGAAGTTTGCAAATCTTGATAGATGGGTTCGTTCAGTTTATGAGCGATCTGGACCTATCTGTCAACTTAAGCAAGTCTTATGTGCTCCTGGCAGGGAAAAAACCCTCCTCTAAATCCGTCTACACAATAGGTACCCATCGCTTAGAGGAGGTTAAAACGTTCTCCTATCTCGGAGTAACCTTCGATGGTGCTCTACAATTCAAGCCCTTGGTGGAAGAACGCTGCAATAAAATGATCGCCTCCAATGGGGCTATAGCCGGTTACGGCAGGAGGCTGGGCAGGTGGAGCCCGGAACAGATGATGATCCTGTACGGCTCCATAACATGTTCCAAAGTAAGCTATGGGGCAGAAGTCTGGGGCTTCGTGAACACCGCTAGAATTGAACAGGAAGAAAACAGACACATGAAATCTATTCTGAGGGTACCACCCAGTACTGCTGGATATATAGCTCATAGGGAGCTAGGGAGGCCACATCTGGTGGACTCGCTAAAACTAAGGCCAATTGTAGCATGGCTAAAAATTTGGGCAAATCCAGACGCACATTTAAGCAGAGAAATTTTATTGGACTGCTTAGGTAGGACTCACTGTATGCGCATCCCCTGGCTCAAATATGTGAGAAACACTCTTGAAGAGTTAGGGTTCGGAAATTTTTTCAGGAACCCCACAACAATCTTAGCACAGCACAAGAAACAAGTAGGGGAAATTTTCCTAGAGCGGAAAACCCAACATCGTGCGGAGGTTGAAGGAGAGAAAAAGTCCGTGAGGGCTTATAACTTGGTCAAGAGTGTGGAGGGTATGGAGCCCTATCTGTATCTTGTACATAACGCACAGGATAGATTTCATATGTGTCGTTTCAGACTGAATTTACTTCCTTTTATTCTGGCTTCTCCATCAGGTTTCACCATGTCAATTGAGCAGAAGGGACCCTGCGGCTGCGACAATCGGTCTCCGCAGGACTCCCTTCATCTCATTTTGCTTTGCCCCTATTTTTCTATGCCTAGGCGTAGATTTCTAGTAGACATATTAAAAAAAGCCCAATTGGAACATGCCAGGGATGCTTTAATCTATTTGCAACAAGCTTCCGATCCGCTAACCTTATGTTGTGTCATGAATTTTATCAAGGTGGCGGTTCGTTTAAGGATGACGAAGGGAGAGGAATGAACGACCTGGGATTTTATGTTTTAAATTTACGGCCCTGTATGTTGGGATTTTTACTGTATTATTCATGTACAAGGATCTTGACTAAGATTTAATGCTTTTCTTAGCTATGTATATATTTGTGTGTTTTTATGGTGTTATGATCTTGATTAAGATTTAATGTTCTTCTTATTTATGTATATATATGTGTGCTTTTATGGTGTTTTTTTTTCACCGAATAAAGATTCTTGAAATGAAATGAAATAGTAGAACAGAAGTAAACAAAAAACAAGCAATTGCAATGCAATAACTCTCACATTTGCAAAAGTTAGAACTATTGGTTTTGTAAATGACAGTCTTTTACCCATGTGTTTTGTTTTGGAGTGGAGTGTATATATGTGGTGTTGAGCAGAACTATGTGGGTCGGATTGGAATTGTGTATGGTGGATTTGAGTGGTGTGTAGTTTATTTGTGTAGTGGAATTATGTGATATGGTGAATAGATAGGCGTGGGAGCTGCACAGGACAGAAAGGAAGATAGAGAGGGATAGGTAGTTTGTGCACAAAGAGGGGGAACAAACTCCATACCAAGGAGTAGAAGGAGTGTGAGAGAAAGAAAGGGAGAGCAGACCACACACGCATAAACAGAGAGTGCCTGTGTATGCAGAAGGCACCCCAAGAAGAGGAGAAGAGTGATAGTTTGAGGGACGGAAACCTTAAAAAGGCACGGGAAATAAATTGTGCTAGAACACCTGAAGTTAACCACATGAGAGAGACAGGAAGAGTGTGTGAGTGAGCTTGAGAGAGGGGTGAGAGAGCGTGAGATAGAGAAAAAGAGAGAGCGATGAGTGGGAGAGGCACCCAGAGGTAGGGGGAGGCCAGAGATGGACCAGTGCACAGTGCGAGGAGGTACAAGAAGGTAGCATGTGTGAGCAGGCAGTATGGAGAGAAGAGAGGGAGTGTGAGGGAGGGATGAGAGGAGGCAATGGGATTATAAAATGACTGGGGTAGTGGCAGTGAGAGGGGCAGTGGTTGTGTAGTAGATAGATGACAGGGTTTGTGGAAGTGAGTGGGAAAGATGGGTTGCATTGGAATTTATGTTGTGGAATTGTTTGGCGTGGAATTGTGTGGTATAGTGTGGCATTGTGTAGTTGAAATATGTGGCATGGTGTGGAATTATGTGGATAATTAAATGGTTTTAAGTGTACTGGACTTATAAAGAGTCAATTTGTGTGTTGTGGAATGGTATAGTGTGTTGTGGAGTGGCATCTTGTATAGTTGAATATTGTGGTGTGCTTTTAAATTTCGTAAGCGATGCCAAAGGGGATGATGGACGGAGCGTTTGAGCAAATCAAACACTCACCCCCAGTCAACTGATCTGGGTTTAATCCATCACCATTCTTTAGCTCACTCCACCACCCCAGTTCAGACATGGCCGTATGCAAATCAATCTGACCCTGTGCCTCATGGGAACAGTCCAGCCCAAACTGCCAAGCCATGTCTTCCCTGGACCGGAAACAAGCATCCTGGGACCGGTTTCCAATTCATAATCCTTAACAGCCAGGCTATCTTGAATCCAGTGGTAGAGTGAGCAAGGGGCCCACGTCCGGGCATACCCTGCCAACTTAGGGCGAACAAAGCGATACCAAAGGGGATGATGGACGGAGCGTTTGAGCAAATTAAACACTCACCCCAGTCAACTGACCTGGGTTTAATCCATCACCATTCTTTTGCTCACTCCACCACCCCAGTTCAGACATGGCCATATGCAAATCAGTCTGACCCTGTGATCCTTGATGAATTTAGCCAGGAACGTGGCCATCCTAGGGTCTAACTCTCGGGTCTGGGCCACTTTGCTATCGAGGGAAGGACGAGGGCACACTGTTCGGAGTCTGCTAAGGGCCTCTTTGCCCATTGGGGTGCGAATCTTACTGGCCACATAGTTGGCCACCTTAGCTCAGGGGTCCACTCGGAAGACCGCAGGTGTAGGATTAGTTTTGAGCCCAACATGTCTAATGTGTCCTCCGACCCCTGTAGGCCAGTAGGCACAGCTGGGGTCGTAGGGCGCCATAGCAGGGAGGGGCCAGCATTCTCATCAGTGTCTCCCTGTGCATCATCCTCCACTCCTTGCGTTGGGTTCGCTGGCCGCGTTGTAATAGGATTAGGGAGGGGGTCTGAGGCAATGGGCAATGACTGGTTCTGGGTCTAGTAAAGCCTCCAGCAGACGCGCGAAGGCATCGTGGTCCACACCGTCAGTTTTGGAGCTCTTAGGTGGGGTAGGTTGTGAATCTCTCTGCTCTGGCTGTGCATTTTTAGGGTTTGTACCCTCAGTAGGGGCCCACTTTGTACATTCCCACGCAATCTGCTGAGCTAGACGCTCCTCCATGGGGTCATAAACTCCTCTACTTCCCTGTAGATGGATGCCTCAAAGGCATCATAACATTCGTCATCCTAAGGGAGCTGGGTTACGCTGTCTTCATCCCACTGCATGTCTTCCTGCTCTTCCATGCTTGCAAGCCACTAAGGCTAACTAGATCTCTTACAGGGTTCTCAAATAGAATATGTCTACAGCGTAAGTAGCAGAATGGCGCAGGACCTCTCTGCAGCCTCCAAGTGCTGCCCAGTGGACGCTGGGGACCAGCGAAAGCTTTCAGAAAGGGCACAGCCCTACAATCAAGGGGGTCTGAGCCCCAGGAAACACCGCCATGCCGCGTTTCAATTTTTGTAGGCGCAATATCCCCCTGGGAGCGTGTCCCCCGCAAGTTTCCTGGGTCAACATGCCAACTACTGACCCAGTGGGCGTCAATCAATCAATCAATCATAACATTTGTAGAGCGCACTACTTATCCATGAGGGTCTCAAGGCGCTGGGGGGTGGGGCATGAAGCTGAGTCAGCTGTTAAGGTATGCTGGTCCGGTGTTGTGGAGTCCCTTGTGTGTGTGGGTGAGGAGCTTGAAGGTTATCCTCTTGTTGACGGGGAGCCAGAGCAGGTCTCTCAGGTGAGGTGTGATGTGGCTGCCGTGAGGGATGTCGAGGATCAGGCATGCAGAGGCGTTCTGGATGCGTTGAAGCCGTTTCAGGAGTTTGGCCGAGGCTCCTGCGTAGAGGGCGTTTCCGTAGTCCAACCTGCTGCTGACGAGGGCCTGGTTGACCGTTCTTCTTGTTTCGGTGGGGATCCACCTGTAGAGCTTGCGGAGCACGTGTAGGGTGTTGAAGCAGGAGGAAGAGACAGCGTTGACCTGCTTGGTAATGGAGAGGGTGGAGTCGAGGATGACCCCTAGGTTGCGTGCGTGGTCGGTGGGTGTTGGAGCTGTTCCCAGTGCGGTCGGCCACCAGGAGTCGTTCCAGGCCAAAGGGGTGGATCCGAGTATGAGGACCTCCCTCTTGTCCGAGTTCAGCTTCAGTTGGCTCTTCCTCATCCATTCGGCGACGGCCTTCATTCCTTCCTGGAGGTTGGTTTTGGCGGTGTGGGGGTCCTAGGTGAGGGAGAGAATCAGCTGGGTGTCGTCGGTGTAGGTGATGTTGAGGTTGTGCAGTCGGGCGACGTCGGCGAGCGGTGCCATGTAGATGTTGAACAGCGTTGGGCTGAGGGATGAGCTCTGGGGTACACCGCAGATGATCTTGGTGGCTTCGGAGCAGAAGGGGGGGGGGAGGTGGACGCTCTGTGTTATGCCAGTGAGGAAGGAGGTGGTCCAGTCCAGGGGCTTCTCTTGGATCCCCGCATCGTGGAGGCGTGCTCATAGTGTGTGGTGGCAGACCGTGCCGAAGGCTGCTGAACGGTCCAGAAGGATGAGGGCCGCTGTTTCTCCGTTGCCCAGCAAGGTCCTGATGTCATCGGTGGCGGCGATGAGAGCAGTTTCGGTGCTGTGGTTGCTGCTGTTGCAAGCAATATATGGTTCCTAGGATACAAGTTGAAGGGGTGGCAACTGGAAAGGGACTCTCAAACCTATGTTTTGGTCTTGCCCCCAGATTAACGCATTTTTAAAAACCATTATAGACACTACTAGCCATATATGGGATAACTTTCATATTAGCCCCATGTATTGATATTTGGTCATAGTAGAGATGAAGCACATTATTCTTTGATGTCCATTTTGAGTCACCTGGCAAACCATGGCCAAATGGTCAGGCTCCGTATTGCTCAGGTCTGGACACCCTACAGTTCCCCTCATTACATGTGTTGTGGACGAAGATGAGGTGCTTATGTGCGATGGAGAAATTATCAGCTATTTGTACATACATCTCCAGTGAATATAGCCTGATGGGGTGGTCTGCTGCAAAATGTGCGACGGTCTGGCTCGATTCCCAGCTCTCAGACTTGAGCGTCGGTCTGTTGAATGCCTTGCTCACTCCTGTTTTTTTGTGCCTTGAGACCTAGAGCCATCCCCACTCCTTCAAGGCTATTTAGTATGCTCTGACGTAGACAGCTTATTTTTCTTAATAGATCATTTTTCCTCTCGATATTGTACAATAAAAGTGGATAGCCTTTTGCCCTATCTTCCTTTTATAAAAACCTACAAATAACTTTTTAAAGAAGATGCAAAATACACGTTATTTGTCTTTCTTTCAAATTGCAGTCATTAAAGCGTTAAAGTGTATAATACCACTATGTACTATTCAGTCACCTCTGATCGATTTGTTTGTAACTTTAACATAATTAATGGACGCTCCTTGTGAACCATTACATGAAAGCACTTTGGGGAGAGGAGTTCGCCTAATGGCTAGGGCGGTCTACCTCAAATCTGGGGAACCGGGTTTGAGTCTCGGACGAGCAACAGCCTGTGATTCTGGGCAAATCACTTAATCTCCCCGTGCCTAACAAAAATGAATGTGTCCTCATGTAACGCAACTGGTGCTCATGTAAAGCGCTCTGATACCCGATTCCTTCGGGTCAAGTTTGCGCAATATAAAACTCAGTAAAAACAACAAAAAAACTTTGCAGGCTTTACCATGGATGTTTTCTTGGTAATAAGCACTTCTTTGTGCAGGGTAAGTGAGCTACAAAAGTGCCACCTTGGTGTAGCTACTCTTAACATGGCAACCATGTTGGAAGGACACAAAGTGATATACCAGGGCTAGACCCACCCCTTGAAATGTATTGGTGACTCTAGTCTTGGCTGTGTGAGGGAGCATGCTTAGTAGGACATGTTCTGGTGTGCGTGGTATGTCCCGCTCTATAATCCGCCCTACTTCTCCTATAACTTCCTGCCAGTAGTTCTCTAACGACGGACAACTCCACAGCATGTGTATCAGCTTTGCTCCCTTTTCTCTGCATCTTGGGCATTCCACATCTTCCCTATGGAAGAGCTGGTTAATTCGGTCTGGGGTAAGGTATGCCCTATGTAGTATATAAAAACCAATCAAGCCAAACATCGCGTTGCGAGAGACCCAGTCTTTGTCCTCTAATGGTCTGCCCAGGTCATCCACCCACTTAGTTTGCAGGCCCTCGAGCAGATACGTAAATTCACGCCTAATGGCCCTTTAGAAGCATGTGACCGCCAGTCCCACGTATTCGCAGGGTGCATGTATCGGTGGCTCTGGCGTCCCTGCGTTCCAATGTCTTTGCATTGCCTCTGTTTCTCTTTAATACCCAAGAACCTACAATACTGGTGGCTGCAGATGGTTAACCAATACTCCAATTGTTTACTTACATCTCCAGTGGTTGGTGCGGGGGTGTTAAGCCAACGCTACGAGATGCTAGGAGGTTTACGCCGAGATACAGTCTCCACACACAATAAGGATCAGTGTCTAGAAAGTGGTCTTAGTTCTAAAGGTCTAAAACTTTTCTTTGTAAATAATAGGACAGTTAAAATTGGAGACAACAAAATAAACGTGCAAAATCCTTTTTTTGGGATTTGTAGTAGACACCACAATCCTGCAATTGTCCCCTGATAAATGTCGGCAAATAAAACCTGTTGAAACTTATTGAGTGGAGATCATGCAATAAAGTGAGAGAAATTCAGAATAGTGTGCAGAAAAGTACAGAATATTGGATGTCCATCGCAGCTGATGACTATTGCACCCTATGCTATTGGTATTCACCTACGTAATAAATATCTCAGCTTTTGCCGGTACTCTTATAATTGGCCTCCTAAATGAATTAGCCACAGCAGCATATTAACCAAGAAATAAAGCCTAGCCACACATTACTAGATACAGAGAAAGGGGTAAAACAAATTACGATATCTTTACACTCTTTAAACATGATGCTACAGAATGAGAAAATAGTATGGTCTGAGCTCAATTACTATCAGACATAAGAAAAAGAGAGAGACTTCTTCTCTCAGGTGAACAGTGAAGCACGAGAAGTGGAAAGATTGTCTTGGAGATTCAAGGGCAATTGTGTACTGTGATTGCTTAAGACCGTTCTTTCACTTTTCCGTGGAACTGCTTGAAATGTAGTTTCCTTACATTTTAAATTGTGGTAGCTTTGATAAACTGCTGAGTCAATAAAGAAAAAGATTTTGCATAATTCTTGCCTCCAGTCCTGAAATCCATTGATGAACAGGTTTTAGGAAGCGAAGTAATAGACCCCTCTAGCAAGGGCGCCAGTAAAGACTTGTAGGCTTGACTAGTGCCAACGCCCCCCCAACAGCCCTTCTCCGCCTATTGTGGCATGGGGATCCCTTATGTATGTGCCACCGAGAAGGTAAAGTGTTCAAGGCACTGTAAGCACGGTCGTAGAAAACAAATAAAACGGCAGTACTGTGCACAGGTGGTAGGCTAGCAAATAATGCCACGGAAATAGGCTGTTTGTTAATTATATGGTGGGTTGTCGAACTCTCAGAGGACTACAGACGATATGTTTGTGAAACAAGGTTGCGTTGATTTATGCCTTCATTTACATTTGAGACAGACGCACAAGCGTAGTAAGAAATAAACTAGATTTCAACATCTTTGTTTTCAGTCAAACGCGTTTATCAATCGTTCTAACGAGAGTGATCTTTTAGACAGTCCAAATAAAACAAAATCAGTATTTGTGCACATGTACATGGAAGAGAAAATATGAAGACAAAAGTAAACGAAAATGAAAAAGAAAGAAGGCCCCTTATAATTTACTTCGATGCCAGAAATGAGGCACTCGAATCTTTGTTTCTCTGCTTCACTGACACAGGTCCTATAACGAGGGCAGCAATCCATGCCACCATAATTGTAACCTAAAAAGAAGGGAAAGCTCATCTGAACGCTGTGAACTATAGACACGTCTCATTGATAAATGGTGTTTTTAAAATCTATCCAAAAGGTCCTAGCCTTCAGGCTGCAAAAGGGTATGTCACATTTGATCCATCCAGCCCAGAGAGGCCTTGTTTAGATCATTCTGACATATATGGAAACGTCTAAAAATGTTGACTCTACAGCAGTAGTCTTTGATAGGGTCTCCTGGACCTTCTTAAGGGAAGTCCTCCAGAAATTCAAACCTAGGTGAGAACTATACCTGCATGGTAGTGGCTCTCTACTCAAGCCCAGATGCATGAATAAGAATAAACAGATACCTCTCTTCCCTGTTTTTTAAACAATCTTTATTGGGTTTTTAAACAAAACATAAAGAAAAGGTGTAGTCGACAGTATAGTACAATGGGAGCTTAGCATACATGCAAATAAGAGCAACGCTTGTAGATCCAGCAGGTAGGTGCAGCGTGAGTTAAACAGTTTACAACATGCATTTGTGTATATGTAGAAGAGATTGTCGAGTGCACTCTCCTTCCTGTTTATGCTGAAACAAGGCACCAAACAAGTATGGTCTCTATTCCTACTGTTTCTTTTAGTTATTATAGAACACCCTGTTCATTTCACAAAGAAAGAATAATAAGATCAGAGGCAGTCCATTTCAATCAGGCAATCAGTAGTGGCAGAGTCAGATGACCTATTAATGTTCACAATTGATCCCAACGATTATGGAAGAAATTAATCCATGTTGAGCAGTAGCTGGATACTCTCTAACCTAACAAAAAAACTGAAGTTGTTCCCTTTGAATATTTGGGTTTTTGGCTCTTCAGGACTAAAATGACAAAAAGACTACCTTAAGTACTTAGGCCTATGGTTTGGCATAGATCTAAAGGACTCTACCTTCCAATGAAAACAAAATCCTCACCAAAATCAAAAACACTCCATGCATGGTCTTCAAAATTTATCACATGGTCGGGTAGAACAGAATCTATAAAGATGGTGATCATGATTCCCCCGTGCCCCAGTCCTCCACCCCCATCGGTCAGCTTTATGGACATGCTTCTGGCCTCACTTTCCAACCACTTTTCAAAATGGTAGACAAATACATTTCAGAATTTCTCTAGAAAGGCAAAAAACAGCAAGAATTGCTCTAAACTAAGTTAAAATGAATAAACTTAAAGGATGTATACATTTTCCAGTTTTTTGAAGTCATCAAACTTTCATCGTAGTCAGTGGTTCATTTGTGAAAAAATAAAATAAGTGCCCTCGTCAGGAGTTCACTGCAGCCACACCACCCATTGCCCCTTCCAGCGTTACCAAATGATAGTTTCAACACAACTACTAACCATCGCACTCTTACAAGTGCGACAAGTCAGACTATTCCTGGCTCAAAGCTATAAGAAGGGATTTGGCAGCAGGTATTAGCCATTTCAACTGTAAATTGAATTGATAAACAACTGTTGTAGTGTTAGACAAACAACTGTTGTAGTGTTAGACAAACAATGCAACCATGTGACAAGCTGTCATATGTGCTGGTGGTGACAATTAAGTGCAGGTGCCAAACACCAGAAACCACCAGCTCAAATTAAGCACTAACTAGGCATCCAGGGATCATGGTGGTTTCTACCTATCGTACAAATCCAACCCCTATAGCTATACGCTATACTATTTTGTTCGACACTCGCGATCAATCAACTCAAACAGATTAGACTACATCACTCACATAACATCATTAGGAGCACTATAAAAGTCCTGGAAACATTATACAAGGAGCTTTCACTTACAGATGCAGTACTTGGCAGGGCAAGTGCATTAAGATAGAGATCAATACAATATAGTGGGAAAATAAGATCACTAAGTGTATCAGTTTGGTGGAAAATCTAGGCTCTTACCCAAACCCTAACCCCTTCTCAGTACTTCAAGAAGAACATGATCTTCCTCACAGAGAATTTTACAACTTTCTCAAACTTAAGGTAGCCCTGAGCAGACTGGGGTTTGACCACAATCCCAAGTTCCCATCACTGTTAGGCAAATTAAGGAAGTTAGAACATATTGCCTCTGAAGCCTATAAAACCCTACGACAAAAGAAACCATTTTTTACATATTTACTAGGGACAAAATGGATATAGATATGTTACCTCCTGTTTGTGACTAAAATAACTCACGCTCTTCCACATACAAGACTCTTTATCAATACATAAGGCTCTGTGGACACCAAACAAGCTTCAAATATTAGGCATACTGGAAATGTGGGGAAGCAGATGGAAATTTAGATCATATGCTATGCAATTGTAAGGTCGCCATGGGTGAAGATACAGAAACTTATACAAAAAGTGTTCAACATTCAGTTCCCCCAAGACCACAACACAGTTGCCTTGGATATCTTTGGACATCCCCAACACCCCTCACTAAATATGTATGACCTGCTCCTCCTACTAGGAATCAAACTGATAAAATCGCAGTGGAAAAAAAGCTGGAACAAAATCTCATACCAAACATGTTGGTCCTGGTTATATTCTCAGAGGAGTGCCAACAATGTATTGAATTCAGAAATGCACCCTGTACACAAATCATGGAATCTATGGGACAGCATTGATACGTACCTACAACAAAGCATACTCCTGTGACGACCTGGTAAACTACCTTTCACAATCATATCCACCAACACAACATTAGCTGAGTGTGTAACAAGGATGTCTGGGTTTAGCGCTAAGAGGCTGTTACCACACACAATGGATACAGTCACATATACCATTTCCCTCTCCCTCTCCGTAACATCTGTCATGCTCTGTTCCTAGGGGACAAGTATACTTCTGACTCTGCATGGTGTATTTCTTGTTACACTGTCATACTACAACAACTATTTCAAAAACCTTACTAGAATGCACAGTTCAACATCATTTGGTCAATCCAAATATCTCACACTATAGATACTTAAATTATCACATTATACAACTGTAGTAGTGCAAGGAGTTGAGACACACACTGGTTGGCCTTGTAATGTGTATACATTTATTTCGTTCAGGATAACCTTTAAAGTAAAAGCTCGGTAGGAAATTCAGGATATTCTCTGAGGGCTTCATGGGATGGTGGCGGGTCCCTTTTACCAGGCCTTCAGGAAGTGACACGTCTCTCAGAGTACCCAAAAAGGAAAAACAAAACCCAAAAACAGAGGATTAGCCTACAGTCACTGTTTTACTGCCCACCAACTGTACTGCCAGCTTCACCAGTCAGGTAGCACTACATAGTCGCACCTCACAAAAAGGACTGCGTGACTCCTGGCACTTGCCTCTGATCACAACCCATGTCCTGGGCCGTGGCTTTGGGACTTGAGACGATCTTATCACCCTTCTGGCCCCCGGGATTGCGGTTGGTGCACAGTTATAGTGGCTCGTCGGGTGTTCCTGCTCCTTTGTCTCCCAGGCTGCCAGCTGTCCTCTGCCTCTGTGCTGTGTCTGAGACTCGGGCTCTTTCGGCAGGGAAATCACCCATCTCTACGCCTCTCAACGCAGCTGACGCTACTCTCAAGACTCAAGTCTCAACTTCTCCTACATCTGCTTCTTTCAGCTCCCTTTCATCATCTCTCTTGATCCCTCTGGAGTCCAAGTCATTCTCCTGTGATTCCCGCAACGTCTACCTGTTCTCCAGAGGGGTGTGGCCACTCGTGCACCTCCTTTCCAGAGAAAGCTGGAGCGCTTCTGGTCTCGAGGACCTGGTCGAGTGTGTCAGCCATGATGGATTCTCGTTCCTCCTTAAATCAACGCTTTGAATCCTTATTAATTCCTAGCTTTAACAAGTAAATCAAAGGAGTGACTGAGAGCTTGTTTAGGTAGGTCCAGCACCCGTGCTCCCAATTCAATATAAATGGACAGTGGAGGTGCCATTCCTCCTAGAGAGGGAAGGGGGGCGGTTGGGTTGTTTATTATAGGAAGATCAATAGAGTTGACCAGGCGGTTGTTGCGGAGATCCAAGTGATCAGATCTGAATGCCTTCACACACACCTCAAGGGGTGTCATGCTCCATCATTGGGTGCTCGTCGCCGAGTCAGCACTGCAATACTCGACGGGCTTTTCAGTGGGGGCTTCTTAGTTGAGATCGTTGACCTTTTTGCCATATGATGAGTGCAAGTGAGGGGAAATACTGAGTATAGGGTGGTTCATGAATCAGTTAAAAGAGCTTGCAGAGGTTCCAGAGCAAATTTAATAGAGGACCCCTTGGCACAATAAAAACAGGAGAGCTATCGTTGGTAATCATGTACTACAAATAGCTATGGCCGCTGTTGAATAGGGTCAACATGTTTCATGCCTCGGTGCCTGGAGGGTCAGTGGTATTTCTTCAAGACTGGGTACATTGCTACCCTACACTGGTAAGGAACCTGTATAGTAAACTGTTGTTTCCTATCCTAAATAATTGTATATACTGCATCTGCTGTGGTGTAGAAGGGGGGATCCAACCCTAAAGTCGAATGACTGGACACCTTAGAAGAGGCAGAGGATCTCGCTTTGCTGCAGAGAGAGCAAGCCTTGCGGTACTGTGCCCGGGACCTACCCACCTCTGCCGACCTGTAGGTGCAGTATATACATCCACTATAGCTACTTGTTGTACATTATTACTAACTATAGCTCTCCTGTTTTTAATGTGCCAAGGGGACCTCTAATAAACCTGCTCTGGTACCCCCCAGGCTCTTTTAACTCACTCACACACCACCCTACACTCTGTATTACCCCTCATTTGCACTCATAGTACAGCAAAAAGATCAAAAGATCTCCGCCAAAGAGCCCCCACTCTAGGGCCCATTGAGTATTGTAGCGCAGACTCGACGAGGAGCGCCCAATGATGAAGCATGACATACGTGTGATACCCATTCAGATCTGATCACTTGGATCCCCGCGGCATCCGTATGGTCACCTCTACTGATCCTCCTGTAATAAACAACACTACCCAATCCAACACCCCCCTTTTCCCCATCTAGGGGGAACTGCACCCCCACTGTCTGTTTAATTCCTAGCTTCGTCAAATGTGGTATCCATGCAGCATTCTTCACAGTTTTGCATTACCTCCATATAGATGTCCTATTGTTTCACAATGTATGTTGGATATGCATTTAATTATATACTTGTTCCCTTATTTCTATTAGAAATTAAATAAACATCTTAAGAATAAAAATACAAAGATTGGGAGAAATGCTGTCAGTAGATTGCATTCACAGTACTTTAGATTCTTCTTAGAGACACTTCTATTCAGTCAGTACAGCAAAAAGGTTCAGCACAGGCCTGGGGCTTTTTCAGAGCTGTAAATGCACTTGTATATATGATAAACATTAGACAATATTTGTAAGAAATATTGGCAGTAATGTAAATACCTAAAGCATGCTTACTTACATTTCTGTATGGAAGCGTGATGTGAACCACACAAGGAGAAGAACTGCATGCATGTTTGACACACTATTTTGAGTTAAAAGAAGGAAGGTGAAAGTGGAAATACTTGAGTGAATAAGCTTGAGCTTATAAAAATACAGAGCGTTACTGTTACTGGTGGGAGGCTGGATAGAACTTAGGAGAAACACATGGAAAGGGTAATTACCATGGAATGTAAGATCAAATCATTGACAGTTCAAATTGCAAGGTAGTTTTCTTGAGAGTCATTGGCTAGGTAAAAACAAGATTAGTGTAGAATATAACTGAGGCGAAATCAAGGATGCAACTGGCACTTCTCTAGCATTGGATCTTTCATATATTCATATGCTTGAATCATTCCCGGTCATCAGGCTGGGAGTTCCCGGTAATCTTAAATAGCAGTAAGCAGTGTTAAAATGCAAACAGGCTTAAACATTGTTTGTTTAGGTGCACATCCACCTCAATTGAAGGAACCCAAAAGGCAATGAGGTTGTAGTGCCAGGTCTCCTGCTCTGAGACTCCCATAGCTCATACCTCTACTGCACATTGTGCGTGAGAGAGTCCCCAGGCAGAGGGCTGCTGTAACCTTTCCATGACCTTAACCTGACACTTTTTCTGATCTACCCTGGGACTTTCCCAGCCCTACCTTCATTTTCAAAAGTTGTTTTTACGAATCCCAACATAGGACTTCCATGCCACCCTCTGTCAAAGTTGTACTCACAAAAGATGCATCCATGGACGGCTGGGGAGCACACATGCAGGAACTTACGACTAAAGGTCTTTGGTCGGATGTGAAAACGAAGCTCTACATAAACACCCTGGAGCTCTGAGCCATAAGACTGGGTCTCCAAGTATTCCTCCCAAGGCTGGCAGGTCAAGCAGTCCTCATAAGAACAGACAACATAACATCAATATTTTAAATCCCCAAACAAGGAGGTACAAGGTCCTGGCTTCTATCAGTAGAAGCGAAGTCACTGAGGGGCTGGGCCTTCTCCCATCAAGTGGACATTGCCGTGGAGCATCTCACTGAACAGCAAAATGATCAGTCCTCAGTTGAACATAAAGACTATCAGGAATGAAATCTCTACCAGGAAAAAATTGGATTATTACATCTCCCACAAATGAGGTCGCACCACGCTGGATTTGTTTGCCACCCAAAACCACAAGAAAGTACGGTATTACACCAGCAGGCTTTGTCAGCCAGGGTCCAGGGGCAATGCTCTTTTAACCAAGTGGTTCAAGTTCTTTATGTACGCCTTTCTGCCATTTCACCTCGTCGCCTGCGTTCCTGAGTAAAGCAAAGACAGACCATTGTACCTGATTCTCATTGCCCTTCCCTGGCAAGACGACGGGTTGAAGAGAAGTGTTTTCACGAGCAGATAGCGAGAAAGTGTACCAGGTTCCAACTACATTACACGAGAGGACACAAAGCGATACAGGAATATCACCTATCTGAGAGAAAAGGTCGATCAGTGCGCAGATTCAGTATTCCCCTGATGAAGGTATAATCATACCGAAATGCATTGGGATTAACTGAAAAAGAGGATGGGATGTACATGAAGTAATGTATCATCTGACAAGAGGATAAAGAAAAAGAAAGAAGAAAAATTTCAATTAAATATACAATGTTCTTCATTTGATTTGTCTGTACTTTTTTGCTGCAGAAAAATGCATAGCATTTTTGTTGAATGAATTCCAACAAGGGATGTTTTTGAGATATATCTTTTAACTTTTGAGTAGAGTGTATTACTTTGGTATATAGAGCACCCCACGGGGGCATGTGAATAGTGCGTCGCCTTCAAACAGTATCTGTTTGTGTTCACATTTTGTTACTGACGAGAGCCAGTCAGGTTGGGCGATAGCACCCACACAAATACAGTATTTACAATTGATGGTTAAGTGAAATAGATTCCTGAAAGGAGTGCAGAGTGTCAATTTCATATACATATTTTCCTTCCCTGGTTTTGCCAGCACTGGTTCACACAGCTCCTGAATCTCTCGGCACACTCTTCAGTATAATTGAAGATGCATCATAAACTACTCTCCAGACACAACGGAGACATTCTACACCACGACCTTTGAGCCTGACAGCATGGCAACTGACGACCTAGTGTAAAATCATCTTGATCTCTCAGCACTACGTAGTAACATCCAGGAGCAAGTTTATATTGACAAGACAAAAGACTCTTCTGACCAATTGTTTGTGTCCTTAGGGCATCCAAGAATAGGCAAACTCCTATCCTTGCCCGGAAAAGCATATTGGTTATCAGCCTGCATCGCTTTCTGCCTCAACAAGTATCCAATCTAGGGAGGGGTGAGCGCACATTCTATCATGAGCATGGCTGCGATTGTAGCACTGAACGCTGGTGTGCCTTTAAGAAGCATCTGCGGTACAGTTACCTATAGAGCAGGCACTCATTCAGAACTAATTGGTCAAAGTCAGACTCCCAGGCAGGAACATCCAAATCTTATCTTGTGTGCAGGATTTCAACTGCACATCTCTTAAATACAAAGCTTAGCTCTGGTCAAAGATTCCATGCTCAAAGCTGTATTAGTTAATAAGTGCATGGAGCAAAGTACTCTGCACGGAAAAAAGGGAATGGAAGGAACTGATAAACCAAAGAGTCACTATAATGTTAATAAAGAAATAGAATATGTTGCTATATGCATGAGCAGTTATTGTTAGTTGGAGAAAAAAATGGAAATAAGGTAGATGGGTTCGTAATGAAAAGGAAGAGCACAGTCTGGTATACAGCAATAAGCAGACACAAAGGGCCTGTTTCAAATGTAAAAATAAACTATATTTGTAAGAGTTGTTTTCCTTCAAGTCTGCTGAGCAGACGATTTCCCTTAAGCTCTGATTGAGCTGAGTTCAAGTATTTCGTATGTGAACCACTATGACGTTTTTTTATGTGTTAATTGTGATAAGGATTTCTTGCTTTCGGTTTAAACTGATAAGCTCTGGAAAATCCACACCTAAAGGGAAATATGCTTTATCAATGTAATCTGATAAACATTCCTAATCAATAACTGCCCTCTAAATCAGCAAGCATCCTGAGGGAATGAGAGTGTGAGAAGCGAGTATATTTACAGGACAACGAGAGGCTGTGAAAAGTACAGAAAGACTGAGCCAGAGTTACACTGAGTGATATAGGTAGACCCAAGGAAAGCAGTGGTAAACTGGGATTATGTGGTGTTCAGAATGTCCCCTGCAGACACCGAATTGGGGAGAACTGTAGACATTGCGCAATATTAACGATTTAAATGAAATGCGTGCGTTGTATATGTGCATCCATGAAAGCAATATGTTTTGTTAGCAATGGAAACACTATCATTGAATTTATGCATGTTAAGGAAAGTGTGCTCTTGAAACAGGTCAACACTGATGTCTCATATTTAGGAAAACATTTGAAAAACATTGTGAGAATTCATAATAACGAAATACTGAAAAACAGAAACCCTAATCACATTTCTTTCGCTGGCATAATTGTGTGTGCATCAGTATAACCACATTAAATATGGTGTCAGCAGTGTGCTTTTCCCAGTTGAAACTGGTTGTAGCTGCTCCTGATACTGGAAAAGAGCAAAAGCAAAGGGCTGTGTATGAAAACTATTTAATAGAATCCAGTCTATCCTCTCTTGTAATATCCTAATTGTGAACTAAATCTGTATTACATTATTGCTGCAGGTGAAGAACAGCACCATCCGAAAGAGGAAAGATGCCAGAGTAAACCTGTTGAAAACGGCTATATTTTAACACAGTTAAAAGAGGAAGAAACCGAGCCAGACGCCGAAATGCCTGTTTCCCAACAAAGACATTTGGAACTGGAGAAGAGGGTAGAAAATAATACACATGCAGAGAAGCACTGGTTACAGACCCCTTCGCTACAGCTGGAAGAGAATTTAGGTAGTTTATTTTTTGTGTTATTATTTTTTGTCGCGTATCATTCACATACATTTTAGGGTCAATAGCTGAAGGGGGAAGCACACAGAAAATTGAACCCCACTAGAAAGGGTTCCATTGTGCATGATGCGTTGCCCACTGTTCTCTCTGGATTTCAATTCTTCACTTCCCAGCAGCAAGAGCCCCTCATTGAATTCTCTAAGTGATTTCTATTTTTCCCCTGTTATCCTGCCTGCCTTGTCCAATTTTACCTGTGGTACAGCTCCTTTACATACGGTATTACTCCTGTCTCCTCTGGTGCCCTGGAAGCGCCTCTCTTCACCCTTTCTAGTAGCGTCCAGTTATCTGTGTGCTTCCCCTTTGGGCTCGATATTCTCAGAGTCCTAATAATGATCCCACATTGCGTTAACTTATGATCCAGCATTTCAGGAACTAACAAATGTTAACATCTGGACCCAATTCAATACCCTACAGTCCCTTTCACGGTGGGTGAGTTTAAACCAAAACTTACCAATTGGTTCTTCTTATTATCCACTTTCTTGGCGATTACATCTTTATTTATTTAATCAGGGTTTGGCAAAATAATATCAGATCTCTAAAATATCAGCATAAAATAGACTCTTCATATACTAAATCAATGACACTAATAATGGCAAACTCGTTTGAGAGTTAAAAATGCTTTATCTAACATATTGTGATTGCTCATCAAGTACAATACAGCTTGAATGATCATAGATCACCACACAAAAGAAACAATAGCAAATAAACAACAATTGTACATCTCAAATGCCAGCGCAATGAGTGGATAGGCATAGAGACAAAAGGATAAAAACATTTGTAAATAAAGTTATGCAAATTCAGAATATCATACTAACCGATCTTATAAGATTCAAGCTATCTGAAAAGCTACCCTCTGGCCATGAGAGTAAGCTAGGCAGTCAAGAATAGTTGAGGAGCAAAGTCAAAGAGTCTGGATCAGCAAACCAGCAGCCATCCCACAGAATTTAGGAAACAGCAACACATCTCTCTCCTCTCGCAAAGTAAGGAAAACGCTCGCACCAAAACCCACCCCTTTTCTACAACTAATTATGCTCTAAATTCACTGACGGTCCAACCCTTGTTGTGTCATCTCACATGGTTTTGTACATTGAGATTGGTCCAAAACAAGGGGTGTTCAATCACACCACTCTCGATGTGCCTAACTTAATAGTATCCCATTGTTCCAACTTCACACACTCTAATCACTTCCAACAGAGGAAACTCTTGTATCGGGCTTCCATGTTTTGTACGTCTCTCCATCTCATTTTTGAAATACAAATATACAATGTCCTCATTCTCTGCTTGGCAAGGAAGTTCCATTTCTTTTTATCTGCAACCTTGGCCATCATCAGGAACTTGTGATGGACAGATCGCAGTGTTCATTTCTACACATCTAATAGTCCATAATAACTCTAAAATGTCTCTCAGGCCTTTTCTGCTGAACAACAGACTATACTTCTAGGAAAAACAAATAAATATGCTATTTATCATATTATAAATCTCCCATATTAAAAGCTCTTTGAATGCTTTCACTTGATTTCTTCTCTTACGCGCTGCATAGTTTTAAAAAAAATTGTTAGTGAAACATAAACTCTCGACTTTTAACTTATTTTCTACATTAGTCATGTGCATTTGGGGCCTATTCTAACACACGCTTTCACAGTTTTTATCTTTCCCCTTTAGTCTTGCTCAGTTACTTTTCTTGTCTTTTGGTTAGAATTTAACACACTGCGGAGTTCAATCCGAGCAGGTTTTAGTTCGTGAAAACCCTGATTCATCAATCCCCCCTTTGATAGCTACTTGAACCAGCATAACAACACAACCCAAAAATCTGATTCTCATCATTTATACTACTTCAGAAAGCAGTAGTTCTCTTTTGTTTCAAATTAACCCATCTATATCTTTTACTATTCCATTGTAATTTCCTCTTCTATCTCTTTTCCCCTTCCTTTCTCTCCGTTTAGTATCCAGTGTTTGTTTCTTGCATTTGCAACACTTATATATTAACATCAGCATTAGTATCCCTGTAGCTACAGCAACTATAGTGTGTTAATATTTTCACTAGCTAGCTATTACCAAAAGTAGAACACCAATTACCCACTGAGGAGAAAACCTTACTAGGTCTCTCCTAAGCACCATAAATCTTCAGTTCAGTTAAATCTTGCTGCAAATGTGTAATATTCATAATATATCCCTTCAGTGCTCTTACTTATGTCAGGGATATAAGTACAAACACAACAGGTGATGGACAGAATGCAGAACAATGTCATACATTCACCCCAGTACAGAGATCTGGGCCTAAATCCATCGTTTTTTTGCTCCCCATGCCTTTTCAGTTTGAACCCAGCCATATGCAAATCAGTCTTGACCCTGTGCCCCATGGGAACTGTCCAGTCCGAACTGCCAACCCAGGTCCTCCCTGGACTGGAAACAAGCATCCAAGGACCGGTTTCGGGCTTCCAGCCCTCATCAGCCTGGATAGCCTGATTCCAGTGGCATGGAGAGCACGGGACTCACATCTGAGCATACCCGTCCCACTCGGGGTGACAAAAGCAAAAACAACAGGCGATGGACAGAATGCAGAACAATGTCGTACAATCACCCCAGTACAGATATCTGGGCCTAAATCCATCGTTTTTTTGCTAACCATGCCTTTCCAGTTTGAACCCAGCCATATGCAAATCAGTCTTGACCCTGTGCCCCATGGGAACTGTCCAGCCTGAACTGCCAAGCCAGGTCCTCCCTGGACTGGAAACAAGCATCCAAGGACCGGTTTCGGGCTTCCAGCCCTCATCAGCCTGGATAGCTTGATTCCAGTGGCATGGAGAGCACGGGACTCATGTCTGAGCATACCCGTCCCACTCGGGGTGACAAAAGCAAAAACAACAGGTGATGGACAGAATGCCGAACAATGTCATACATTCACCCCAGTACAGAGATCTGGGCCTAAATCCATCGTTTTTTTGCTCACCATGCCTTTCCAGTTTGAACCCAGCCATATGCAAATCAGTCTTGATACTGTGCCCCATGGGAACAGTCCAGCCCGAACTGCCAAGCCAGGTCCTCCCTGGACTGGAAACAAGCATCCAAGGACCGGTTTCGGACTTTCAGCCCTCATCTGCCTGGATAGCTTGATTCCAGTGGCATGGAGAGCACGGGACTCACGTCTGAGCATACCTGTCCCACTCGGGGTGACAAAAGCAAAAACAACAGGTGATGGACAGAATGCAGAACAATGTCATACATTCACCCCAGTACGGAGATCTGGGCCTAAATCCATAGTTTTTTTGCTCACCATGCCTTTCCAGTTTGAACCCAGCCATATGCAAATCAGTCTTGACCGTGTGCCCATTGGGAACAGTCCAGACCGAACTGCCAAGCCAGGTCCTCCCTGGATTGGAAACAAGCATCCAAGGACCGGTTTCGGGCTTTCCGCCCTCTTCAGCCTGGATAGCTTGATTCCAGTGGCATGGAGAGCATGGGACACACGTCTGAGCATACCTGTCCCACTCGGGGTGACAAAAGCAAAAACAACAGGTGATGGACAGAATGCAGAACAATGTCATACATTCACCCCAGTACAGAGATCTGGGCCTAAATCCATTGTTTTGTTGCTCACCATGCCTTTCCAGTTTGAACCCAGCCATATGCAAATCAGTCTTGACCGTGTGCCCATTGGGAACAGTCCAGCCTGAACTGCCAAGCCAGGTCTTCCCTGGACTGGAAACAAGCATCCAAGGACCGGTTTCGGGCTTTCAGCCCTCATCAGCCTGGATAGCTTGATTCCAGTGGCATGAAGAGCACGGGACTCACGTCTGAGCATACCCGTCCCACTCGGGGTGACAAAAGCAAAAATAACAGGTGATGGACAGGGATATAAGTACAGCACTGTTGAATTTTCAACATACTACAGACTCCACCCTCTTTTGCCAATAATACATCAAGGGCAAGTCTATTCTGTAAGACCATAGACCTTATAGCAAACATTTCTGTATCAATCATTAAGAACCCAGCAGCAGTATCTGTTGATAAGCGATCAACCACTGTGGACAATTTTCTAATTTTATGTCCATTTAGAATTACCTCACCTGAAGGTATCAGTGCTCCAAAAATATCACCCACAATCTCTGCAGCACTAATTCCCCTTTTATTTCATGTTAATTCACTCTTCTTTTCATTGATCCCATGATTTTTATCTAAATGGTATACTTTTGGAAAAACTATCTCCATATAACAACACCCATACCAATGTGCAGGCAACCTATAGTAGGCATTTTTACCACACACACAATATATTCCAGGGAAAACAGGACCCATACCACCTCTTATTCCCTAACCTCCCGTAATTAGGAAAACATGATCACATTGACTGTAACCAATGAAATAATTGTTAAAATCTGTTTTTAGTCTTAGCAAGCAAATCTTCCCCCTATGATGCCAATCCATAGTCAATGCAGCATATGTCTCACCCTTCTTGTAATCACCTTCTCTAAAAGCCCATGGACGTACACAGGACGTTTGCTCAGCAGCCTTTTCCTTAAAACTCTGTCTTCTATATTCTACCAAATTTATAACCTTAGTCTCCTCCTGACGTAAACTACAAGTTAAATTATTACGATGTGCATATACAGTATCTATTGTTTTACTCGTGTGAAAGAATTCCCCTAGGTATTCCGCATTTTTCGCACTAATTACCCAATTCATAATTTTTGGCACTTCAGAAAATACTAAATCATAATGCGAATAAAAGTACTGTAAACTTCCCTTTTCATCGAACAAACTTGTTAGTACACAACATGAAACTCCATATGTTAAGGGACGGTGATGATAGGTCACTCCCTCAGACACAGATGAAGGTAATTGAATGCAAACATAACAATTTCTCGCATTCATAGTATCGACCTGCTCATACAACAGTTTTGTAAAAACATTTAACAAAAAAACATTAATTGAGTTGTGTTGGTGATGTGTTATCACCAGTTATTTTTGCAGTATTAGTTTGTGGTTCTTCTTTAAGATGTCTCACATCTACTTTTTCACTCAACATACAATTTGGAACATTGTTATTAGTAGGGTATATAAAATAAGGCACAACGACAATTAGTGTTAACTAAACTAACATTAGTAGTAAAACAATAATAAGGAAAGCATTAATACATTAAGTTTAAAACTTTTGTTTTAATATCCAGTCTTTATAACATTTGCCTTTGTCATTTTCTTTTAAAATCAAAAATTAAAAGACTAAACTAGAACTAAAACAAACAAAAAAAAACTAAAAACCGATGTATAGTGTTTCCAAGCACCTCTTTAAGCCTTCTTGCTTCGCTCCCTTTTTTTTAATATCTTCACAGCCTTTTTACTCAATTTCAGTTTCTATTTTCTGCGTTGTTCAGAGTGATCCTTTTCCATTTTCTGCACCCCAATTTTTAACACCGTTCATTTAGGGTGGCTCATAACAATTTCTGTGTCTCGATTCTGCAACAGTCTTTTACTCACACTGATCTGTGTGTTCAGCTTCTCCAGTCACCACATATGCCTATTCAGCTGCTGTATACTTCTTGTTCGGAACTCTTGCTCTTTTTGTTCTCCGAACTGTTTCCTCTTAAGAGTCACTTTGTTCAGTTTGGCTCGATACTTCTATTAATGTGTTTGGAACTTTTTCTTTCAGAGTGTATTTCAGTCTTTTCACACCCTTTCGCCATATATCTCCTTTTCTTGCCTTTTTCACTTGCACAGTCTCACCAGATTCAAGACTTAATACCCAACTTCTTTGGTTTGCTTCTTTTCTTATTTGTACTAGTTCTTAAATCACATTTTCTCCATCATTAGTATTGACAACAATCTCTTGAGACCCAGTAGCCGGTGCCCACTTAATTCAACTTGGCTAAGGCTCATGCCCTCCTTGACTCTCAGCCTGTTCTTGCTCTTCTTCTTCTGGCCTTTCAAGGACTCTTCTTGTATGACTTGCATGAATCCAGTTCAGCGAGCCTCCACACTTTACTGATGTCGTTGTCACCAGTATCACTTGATATGGCCCATGCCAACGTGGTTCAAAACATGACTTTCCCACATGTTTCTTCACCAGAGTCCCTTCTCCTGGACTTAGGTCAGGTGCTTGTTCGTACTGTGTTGTGGTTGTAACTTCTCCAACCTGATGAGACACAGAACGCACCACATTAGCCAATGTTTGCAATAATCGAGCACTAGATCATCAGTTATATTGATCAGTTGGTTAGCTGGGACTATTGGCTGCCTTGTTGCTCTCCCCATAATCACTTCATGGGGCAATAATCCAGTCTTTGTATCAGGAAGACTCATCAAAACCAAAGGTAAAGCATCTGGCCATTTCAGTGCTGTGGATGCACATACTTCCAAGAGTATTGACTTACACAATGTAGTTTTTGCTCAATGCTCTATGCTGCATAAATCATCCGAATTATGTCATTATTAAAATGAGTTCCTCTATCTATTTCTAAAGAGACTGGAAATCCAAACCTAGGTATTATCTCTCTTAATAGCAATTTAGCAACTGTTAGACTATAATTTCGTCTTGTTGGGTATGCTTCTACCCAACGAGAGAAGAAACAAACCACAACCAACACATATTTCAGACCATTACATGGTGGCAACTCAATAAAATCTGCTTGCAGTCGGGTAAATGGTCCTGCGGACAACTGACAACTGTCTTACTTCCTGCATTTTGCTGCTGGCAAGTTATACACCTCTGGCAAAGACTATCTGCAATGACCCTGAACTTTGAGTTAAACCAAGACTGCTTAAAAATACTGATAATAGCATCTCTCCCTACATGTGTTAAGCCATGATACATCTTTGCAGTTTGTGGCATTATTAGTCTCCCATTTGTATATACTCACACTTCATCTTCTGCCCTTTGTGTACAACCTGCTTTAAACCAGGTTTCCTTTTCTTCCTCACTAGCTTCTTCTTGCAATTGTCTAACCTTTTCTTTGTTCATTGGGATTGAATTTTGAGCACAAAATCGTGCAACCTGGTCAGCATATCTATTGCCATTTGTCACAGTCATTTCCAGATTTATGTGCCGAACATTTGACCACTGCAATTTCTTTGGGCAATTGTAATGCAACTAACAAAACCGTTACATTGTTACTGTTTCGAATTGGTGAACCTGTAGAGGTCAAAAATTCACTTTGCATCCACAATTGTCCAAAATCATGCACAACCCCAAAACCATATTGACTATTAGTGAATAAGGTTACTCTCAGATTTTTGCCAATTATACACGCTCTGGTCAAAGCAACTAGTTCAAAAATTTGTGCGGAATTCATCCCTTTTAGACATGAAGCTTAAAGAACCATTGCCACTGTACAAATTGCATATGAAGCATATGAAGCACATAGAGCGCCTTTTCATCTCTTAAGCAAGATCTACCAACAAACATCACACAATTAGATTCTGGCAATGGTGTGTCTTATATATCTGGTCTTGGTTTTGTACACAATTCAGTCACTTCCAGACAATCATGATCTGCTTCGTCCACCACTTCCTCACAACTTGGACTTGGTAGCAATGTATTCAAATTTGTACATCTTATCACGGTCACATTCTCTGCTCCCAGTATCACTCTTACATACCGTGTCAATCGACTGCTTGTAAGGTGCTGTGTTCAAGTTTGTGTCAACAAAATCTCAACAGAAGGTGGCACGTACACTTTCAATCCCATCGCAATCAATTCACTCTGCGCCAACCTCACACAAGTAGCAGCTACTGCTTTAAAACAACCTGGTAAAGCTGCAGTCATTGAGTTCAAAGTGGTAGAGAAGTACACCATTGGACTGCGTGCCATTCCATGCGTTTGCATTAGGACTGAATGTGCACAACCATCTATTTCACAACAAAATAGTGCAAAGTCCTTACTATAATCTGGCATTCCTAATGCAGCTGCTCGACAAAGACTGTCTTGCAACTCTACAAATGCCTTCATTCATTCTTCATGCCAATTGAGTTGGATCGATCACATCATTATGCGTCAGTCTCTGTAATGACTTGGTTATCAGTGAAAAACCACTGATCCACTGTCTGCAGTATCCAACCATACCCATACTGGATGCAACGGTATCGAGAAAAATGCTTGGCATAAATCAATTACAGTGAACCACTCTGCATCACAAGGAATTTGGTAAAGAATCCCTGCTGGGGTTGGCACTATTGGACAGCAAGGTATCACAATCTTATTAACTTACCTCAGGTCTTGAGCTATACTTCCCACGTGGTTTCTTGATCCCCATAATAGGTGAATTACAAGGACTCCCTAGTATCTCTCTCAAAATGCCTTGTTTAATCATTTGTTCAAATACAGGCATTACTCCTGCAATGCTCTCGGGACTCATTCTATACTGTGGTGTTTTTGGGAATTCTGCACCTTGTTTAACTGAAATCTGAATAGGATCAACTCCTTTCATCAATCCAATGTCTTTCCCTATAAAATCCCACACATCGTTCATCACTGTATCTCTCAGTTCAACAGGCAAATCCTTCACTGTAAATAAAGGATACAAATCATTCACCTCTGTCTCTTGCCTTGTCAATGTTATGTTATGTTATGTTAACGATATTTATATAGCGCACAGCTGCCCCAGCAAAGGGGCGTCCTGGCGCTTAGACAGATACTATAACATAACACGCATGAAGAAAGATAAAAGGTGGAGCAACTACTCAGAAATAGAAAACAAAAAAGTTTTAATAGCACGCCTGATGGAGGACAGGTTATTCAAAGCTCGAATGTGCACCGGGAGCGAGTTCCACAACCCGGATGCAAGCACCCGGTAAGAGCGGCCACCCATTCTGCTAAGTTTAAAACGGGGGCAGACCGCAAGATGAAGAGCCTCCGATCTCAAAGATCTCGAAGGGATGTAGGGGATGAGCAAGTTAGCAAGTGCCGGCGGCGAGGAAAGCTTCATGATTTTGAAGGCCAGGCAGAGTGCTTTAAACGTAATCCTCTGTCTGACTGGCAACCAATGAAGGGCCGAGATGGTACTGGAAACAGAACAATGCCTGGGAAGACCAACAATGGCCCGTGCCGAAGCATTCTGTACCCTTTGAAGCCTAGATGCCTCAGCCTGGTTTACCCCTAACATCAGCGCACTGCCGTAGTCCAGCCGAGATAAAACCGAGGCTTGGACCACGAGCTGCCGGGTGGGAGGGTCGAAGAACTTGAGGACCGGTCTTAAGCCTCGCAAGATACCGTAGCAGGTGGCTGCAACCTTCTTCATGTGACCTATGAAGGTGAGCGCTGGGTCCAGCCAAACCCCAAGGTTTTTCACTTCGGAAGCTGGGATGGGAGTGATGCCCAACTCTAGAGGCCACCACTGATCTCCCCATAACTCAGCATGTTTCCCCAAGACCAACACTTCAGTTTTTGTGGCATTCAGTTGTAAGCAATTGGTTCTCAACCAACTTGCTACTGCCACAAGTCCAGCTCGGAATCTGGGGGCCTCCACTTCAGGGTCTCCACTCAGTGTCACCG
The DNA here is from genome assembly GCF_964261635.1 of Lissotriton helveticus. NCBI lineage: Eukaryota > Metazoa > Chordata > Amphibia > Caudata > Salamandridae > Lissotriton > Lissotriton helveticus. The sequence goes on along the minus strand of NC_136065.1, from coordinate 1,803,520,319 downwards.
CCAGCTGCGTATCGTCAGCATATGAGGTCATCGTCAAACCCCACTGTTTGACGACTGCAGCTAGCGGTTTCACATAAAGGTTGAACAGGGTAGGGCTCAACGTGGAGCCCTGTGGGACCCCCAGGACCAAAGGATGAAGAGTGGACTGGCAGGGTGGTATAGCTACCTTAAGTATATTAATATTACCTTGAATGCAACATCTTCATCTGGCGTTTGAAATGCAATGCCATCTGGTGTACAATAGATGGTGCAAATCATCTTACACAACAATTCCTACCTAACAGGTTCACTGGACTTCTATCGCACACCACTAAATAATGTCCTAAAATCTCCAATGTGTACCTTCATCGGGTTTGTCACTGGAGTTTTAATCAACTGATTCGAAACACCTACAACTTGGATAGTATCTCCAGAGAGGGGAAAGTTTGGGGTTTCCACAGTTCTCACCATGGAATCGGTAGCACCAGTGTCTACAAGGAATGTAACATTTCATTAAAATTCTCCATTCACATAAGGACCACACTGATCTACCTCTAAGGATGCGCCAAGCACGCACTACCCCTCCCTGCTCAGGCACCGTCACTGAGATGTATCTGAATCACTATCCTGGCACTGCAACCAGTGTTGTGAAGCCATTTGTACATTTTGATTATTACCAACCTGTTCTCGCACATGGAAATCTACATTCGCAATGTATCTTTGTACTTGAGCATTCACATCATTTGGCATAGGAGCTTGTGGTATTTGTACCTTTGTAATTACCTGTTGCTGCTGTAGATTCCTGTTCACCTTATTCTGCATTTGCTGGTTAAAATTCTGATTCATTCCATTTTTTTTCTAAGAAAACCCTACACTCGCGTTTCCAGTGTCCAAACTTCACTTACGCATGACAAGGATATTTCTTTTTCATTTCATCCTTATTACCTTTACCTTTTCAGTGAGTAAGAACACCTCCATTCATAATAGCCCCTCCCATGATAGAAATCTGACAATTTTGAATATTCTGATTCTGACCTTTCCCCTGAAAACCTGTTTGATAGTAATCCACAAATTTAAATTTCCACCTTTCTGTGCTACTTTCATTTGTGCCCTCAATCTCTCTTTCAGCTTTTTGTGTCTTGATTCAATATCATCACTACACTATTTTGCATATCATAGTATTTCATCTACACTTTTATTTTGCCAACAAATCAAATACTTTTGAATTACTAATTTCTGGTTTCAAACCAAACACAAATTGTATACAAAATGTCCCATACCTTTGTCAGTTCTGCTCTCAAAACCACTATACTGTTTAAACACCTGTAAAAGCCTTTCAAAAAAAGCATGTACTGATTCTTTAGTCTCCTGAGTTGTTCTACCAATTTTTGCCCAGTCCGTCTCTTTTGGTGAAATCTTTCCCTACCAATAGGTAATTACTTGATTATACTTTTTCATCGCTTTATCTGAGGCTGCTCCAGTCTTTGTATCTCTGGGATATTCCTCTTTTGGACAATCTATTGCAATCTTACATTGAGTCCACAAATCAGCTGGAACGACAATATCAAACAACCTGTTCAAATTTTTCAACAAAACGTTTGACACCTTTACAAACCTCTCTACTTGTTTGTACCATTCAACTGGTTTTTCTCTCGATCTAGGAAACTCCTTTGTGAAAGACAATATATCTTGTCTGGACCAAGGAACATGAACATATCCATCTCCTGGTACATCTCTCATTTGATACATCATTTGTCGTCGTTGTGCCTGAACCTGTCTAACTCACAGGATACATAGGTGATGCTCCTTTATTTGTAAGCATTTCTTCTTTCTTTTTTTGCCCATCTGCCTTTCCAGCGTTCCAATTCAACCTATCGTTTCAATGTATTAATCAGCTCCTTAATCTGAAACCGTTTACCAGAAGCATTCAGGCTCTTCAAATCTTTATCACTAAAATCCAATCTATATGTCTTTTGGAAAGCCTTTGATTTCTCAATATCAACTCCATAAGTTTGCGCAACTTCAGCAAACCTCTCATAGAGATTTTTTGCTCTCATTGTAATATTTTTACTCAAAAACAACAATTCTTCTTCCTAATATTTACTCAACCTCACTGGGCTAATCATACCTAGAATTATTTCTTCAAAATCTGCTTTTAATCTGCCTACATCCATGCTCGCATTCACTTTATTAGATACCATCCCTCAATTCCATTCATCTAACTCTTCGGGTGATGGTCCTACTGAACCCCCTGACTTAGGTGTTACTTCTCTCCGCTACTGTACTAATCATCTAGGTTCTATCTGTACATTTCGATATGGGGTTTCCACTGATCTCTCTGTAATATCAATCAATGTTCCTATCTCATTCACTTCAACACCGTTATTAACCCTATCATTATTAACAGGTACTGCCAAAATATGCACTTGTGAAATATTTTGACCCTCACTATACAATGGAACTATGGGACCAATTGTCACTGGAACTGATAAACCTTCTGCATTTAAATTCAACTGAGTGTTCCTTTGTGTCAAATCATCTTTCCCTTTATTCATTTCATTTGTACTTTTCACTTGCGAAGGCTGAGGAACCTCAATTTGAATCAAGGTAGTATTTGGAGTATTTGTTTCTTGCTCTTCCTGATATGGTGGAGGTCTGTTTAACCGCTTCCGTGCGGCGCCGATTCCCCCCGGTGCTGAGCCCTAATGAAAACGGGCGTGGTCATGACGGAACGGTTCCGTCATAAGCACAGCTCGACCGATGCTCATGACGGAACCGTTCCGTCATGAGCATCGAAGGGGTTAATAATAACTCATCTAATAACTCATCCTCAATTTCATTTGGATCTGGAGCTGTGCATTCTATATTTTTCTTTTTCTCTTTACATTTCCCTCCAGTCTGATTCTTAACAACTGGATATAAACCTTCACCTCCTGCAATCACATCTTTTCTCCATCTTTTCATCTGAGCATCCCATTTAGCCCCTGAATATCTACTCACAGTATTTCTGTATTTGTTTGCAGATCTGTCTCTTTCTCTTATACGCTTCATGTCCCCATCCCGCAAGCGTTTCTTACTGCATAGGTCTAGGATTTAGTAATAATTGGTCTAAGATTTAGTCTTAATTGATTCATCTGCCCTATCCCCATCTCCTTCCGTATACTTCACCCAATTTTCCAACCATGTACACGTATGATATCCTCGTTTTAATTACATAAATGAAGCAGGCATATCAGCAGGTGGTATAGGAATTCCCTCTCTAAAAGCTATGGGCTCATCTTTTCAAAATAAAGTCCTCATCATTATTAATAACTTGATTCTAATGTTTTCGATATGTAAAAAACTCAAACAAGCCAAGGGAAAATGATTACATATTTCTACACACGCTATTCATTCACGGTAATCAATACCAGCGCAACTCATACCAACCAACTAATAGTAACACAACACTCTTCTGTGACGATTTACACCAGCTGACCAATGCCAGCACGGCTCTTGGTTATGTCAGTATAACTCCTACTACTGACCCTCCCTTTACAAAATATTTCGGCAGAAGATTACAAACCTTTTTCAAAAAGGAAACAAAATTAGAAACAACATAAAACAAACCTGCTTAGTCTGTCCCACTAAAAAAAGCGATAAATTCAATCCGACAAAGAATTATTTTGCTACTAGCAGAATATTGACCAGCGTTACTCCACTCTCAATCAAGTGAAAAATTCTCGGGACTTCTTCAGCTGCACTTTCTAAAGGTACCCAAATACATTTCCACTATACTAACTACAGAGTTCCCTATGCAATATTAACAACCTCTTTCGTTGCTTAATATCACACCAGCAGACAACGCAATACTTAGTATATGCCACACTATTCGTTGCCCATTAGGCTAATACCATCCCAGGATCTTAGGCCACTCCATGCCTGTCTTTTCCTAAGGTCAACGACGGACCACTACGTATAACAATAGTGTGATATGTTAATAACCAAAATTAATAATTTTGACCTAATATTTTGCCAAATTAAAGTAATAAAACCATGAGGTCTGCTACCAAAAACTGATCCAGCGTTTCAGGCATTAACAAATGTTATCATCTGGACCCAATTCAATACCCTACAGTCCCTTTCACATTGGGTGAGTTTAAACAATACTTACTAATTGGTTCATCTTATTATTCACTTTCTTGGCCATGAAATCTTTATTTAGGTAATCAGGATTTGGCAAAATAATATCAGAATCTCTAAAATATCACCATAAAATAGACTCTTCTTATACTAAATCAGTAACACTTATAATGACAAACTCATTTGAGAGTTAAAAATGCTTCATCTATAATAATGTGATTGCTCATCAAGTACAATACAGCTTGAATCATAGATCACCACACAAAAGAAACATCAGCAAATAAATAACATTTGTATAACTCAAATGCCAGAGCAATGAGTGAGTGGATAGGCGTAGAGACAAAAGAATAAAAACATTTGCAAATAAAGTTAGGCACTTCAAGAAGAGTTGAGAAGCAAATTCAGAGAGTCAAGATCAGCAGAACAGCAGCCAGCCCATAGAATTTAGGAAACAGCAACACAGCTCTCTCCTCTTGCTAAGTAAGGAAAACGCTCGCACCAAAACCCACTCCCTTTCTACAACTAATTATACCCTAAATTCACTGAAGGTCTAACCCTTATTGTGTCATCTCACATGGTTTTGTACATTGTGATTGGTCCGAAACGAGGGGTTGTTCAATCACACCACTCTCGATGTGCTTAACTTCATGGTATCCCATTGTTTTAACTTCACACACTGTAATCACTTCCAACAGAGGAAACTCTTGTATCGGGCTTCCGTGTTTTGTACGTCTCTCCATCTCACTCATGTATCATTTTTGAAATACAAATATAAAAATGTCCTCATGCTCCGCTCGGCAAGGAAGTTTCATTTCTTTTTATCTGCAACCTTTGCAATCATCAGGAACTTGCAAAGGACAGATCACAGTGGTCATTGTCTCCTTTCTACACTTCTAATATTCCATGTTCACTCTAAAATGTCTCTCAGGCCTTTTCTGCAGGGCAACAGACTATACTTCTATGAAAAACAAATACATGTGTTTATCATTTTATAAAACTCCACTATTAAACGCTCTTAGAATGTTTTCTCTTTCTTTCATTTCTTACGCGCTGCACATCTTTTAAAAATTGTTAGTGAAAAATAAACTCTGACTTTTAACTTATTTTGTACGTTAGTCCTGTGAATTTGCGGCCTTCTCTAACACTCCCAGCACGCGCTTGCACAGTTTGCATCTTTCCCCTTTAGTCTTGCTCAGTTAGTTTTCATGTCTTTTGGTTAGTATTTAACACACTGAGGAGTTCAATCCGAGCAGGTTATATTTCGCGAAAACCCTGATCCATCCCTTATAACACGGGCCTCATTTACATTGTTGCATTTGAATCAAAGGCCGTTTTCTTCTTTACATGATGCACCTGTTGATCACTTTATTCACTAGTGTGTATAACAGTAAAGAGAGTGGCAAGCACATTTTTGTCACTGGCACCCGACATATATCTATGTTCATATATTTTTCATTAAATGAAGAATGCTGTTTATTATTTTTATTGTCTCATTTAGTGTGGACCATTGTGTTTATCAATACTTTAATATCCCAGTTCCTTAGTGAATCTTGGGTTCCCTTGTTTTCATTACTTTACAGATCTCAGGCAGTAAATAACCAATAAATGATTTACTTAGCTTTCAGTAATCCTGGTGAGAGGAACCATAAAACTGAATATACCATTTTATGTTTGCCCAACCAAATTTTCTATTTTATTTGAAACACAACACCATAAGGCCCCTCTAATGTCGTTGGTGGCGTGGATTTCAAGTGTCAGTGACCAAACATTAAAATGCTATTATGAGTAACTTAGAAAGCAACAACCCCTTACCTTATTGAAAAGTGCAGACCATTGGAAGACCCCTTGTGTTCCTAAGACTGGATACACCTAATTAAATAATTGTCTTGGCAGTCAGAATGCCCTATGAAAACTCAACATCATTATCATTTGACACAGTCTCACATGAAATCCTGCTTCTCCGGTTGGAGGAGATAGGAATTGGAAATACGGCATAGGCTTGGCTCTCCTTCTTGTCTGATCGGACTTTTCAAGTGACATCCCTCCCTTTTTCCTCTCACGTCCATACGCTTTGTTGTGGGGTCCCCCATGGCTCCGCACTGAGCTCTACACTCTTTAATATTTATATGAGCCCCCTGGCCAAGATGGCCAGGGCAAGAGGAATTTCTTTGGTGTCATACGCCGAAGACACCCAGCTGGTGATCGCCTTATCCAAAAATCCCACTCAGGGCAAACAAAAATTTAGAGATGATATCTCTGCCATTGCAGATTGGATGACAACCAGTTGTCTGCAATTAAACTCCACGAAATCTGAAATCCTTCTGGTGGGCAGAGACTCTCATCTATGGACCAATGAATGGTGGCCTTCGGCACTGGTAGGCCCCCTGACCCTAAACCCATGGCAAAAAACTTGGGCGTCATACTGGATAAAGATCTGAATTTTGAAATACATGCTAAATCAGTGGCTGGGAAATACTTTGGGACATTACGTGGCTTGAAACCAATTCTGGGATTTTTCGATGCCCAAACACGCCAGTTGATTATCCAAGCTTCTATCATGGTCCTCCTGGACTACTGCAATGTTCTCTTCCTCGGCTCCAATAAGTCTGTGATTAAGCGATTGCAGCAGGTTCAGAATGCGGCAGCACGTGCCATCTTTGCCCTCCCGAAATTCAGCCATGCCTCTAACCTTCTTCAACGGCTTCATTGGCTGCCTATCGTACAGCGTGTTAGTTTTAAGGCGCTCTGTACCACGCAAAAGATACTGACAGGAATAGCCCCAGACATTCTTAATGATCTGTGCACTTTGTACACTCCTTCGCGCGCGCTGCGATCAGCAAACCAATGCCTTGCTCGCACTCCTTGTATACGTAAAGCGAGATCTGGCGGCTGATCTTTTAGACGACTGGCACCAGCTCTCTGGAACTCTCTTCCTCTTCACATTCGCGCCGAACCGGACCACATGACCTTTAGACGTTATGTGAAAACCTGGCTCTTTTCTCAGATCTAACTCCTGACCTAACACCTGTTCTTGCACACCACCTTGTCTTGCTCCAGCGCTGGGACGCCTTGTTGCCGAAGCAGCCATGCGCTCTATAAATATTTTAATCTAATCTAATCTAACTCGGGTGGAAAACCCATTTTGGTGAACTCACACTGATATCATTGAATCAAGGGACTTGTTTGTCCAGCACTAAAGGACAATTCGATGCTTCTACAAATAAACAACTAAACAATTGTCTACAGCTTGAACAACCAGAGGTAGCCAGCATTGATGACCTTGAAGAAAATACGAGGCATCTGGCGCTATCACAAGGAGTCTTTCTGCCTCTGCATTACATCTGGTGGGAATACACAAAGCAGATAAGCTCAGCAGTATCATCACTGAAAGTCATAAACTGGTTGTTTGCGACAAAGTTCTTGGAAAATGTTCCATCACTAGATAAGGGTACAGATAGGTCTTTTTGCAATACCTGGAAATTCAAATTGGAAACCTACAAAGCAGCTACCAGGAGCTAAGACCACACATACATATGGGACATTAGAACTCTAACTGTAGAACAGATTCTAAATGTCTTTGCAAAATGTTTTGATTAGTTGGCATTTATCTTCTGGTGGTCCACGTGTTTGGTTCCTTATTCTACTCCTTTGATGTTTCCTTCTAGAGGAGATAGGGGTAAGTTTGCTATAGTCTTTATGCATGATAAGCTACCACGAGGGCAATAGCATTGCAATCGCACCCCATTCCAAAGTATGCTAGGCATTTGCTGAGAACATGTTAGCACTCCTTCATACACCGATGTGCTGTGGGTCTAATCATAATCTCATGCACCTAAGGATTCACTTTGTCTTTCATCCCCACCCCCATCCAAATCACTCTTGAGCTATGGACCCACAGATAAATGTATTTATTTGAGAGAACCTTGCATCATGAAGTATCCAACGTGGAAGTCTGCCAATTTGAATGATGGACAGGGCAGGCTCTGTGCAGATCATTTGAGCATGCTTTACGACTTCCTGAGACCGACTTGTGACTCCACGAGTAGCGTGGACTCCTATGTTGCTCTAGGGAACATCCTTAAAAAATACCTTATGAAGCTGATTGCAACATTCAAGACCATTGCTCATTCCTGGTTTGATGAGGCTTGCAGTGAGGCTAATCATCGCCTGCATAGTGCACTTAGGGCAACCCTTCGGACCTGGTGGTGGCAGTCTCTTGTTGAAGATTTTACAGATTAGCCATTAGTAAATGGAAGGGGAAACTCATGGAGAATGTTTGGTCCACACTAAACATTTCCTGCAGGACTAGAAATGCTGGTTTGTTTTGCCACACCATTAATAATAACAAACTATTTAATATTGATTCTAATCTTATTTGTGCCAATATCTGTGCAGATATTTGGGTGGACCAATTTAAACATGTATATCATACATTCAACTTAGTTAGTGGGAAGTTAGATACCTATATCTCCACTTTGGATGAAGTAGCAGAAGTCATTTGTGAAAGGCCATGGGGCCTGATGGGGTAACCATGGATTAAAAAAAAATAGAGGTGCATCTGTGGGTGCCAATTTTAACAAATGTTGCCAATTTAGCCAGCAAGACCGTCCTGCCTAAAATTGTGGCTTTCAGCCATTATTGTCCCCATTTCCAATAAGGGGAACAGGACACCCACCTGCTGCTAAAGGCCCATATCCCTTGTGCACTCTTCAGTGCAAGTTATTGGTAGGGTTATCCTCAATAGAATCATGACATGGTCACTGACAATCATATTATTTCCGATGTTCAATATAGCATCAGACATGGCATGGGTACTCAAAAGCGATGTCTTAATCTGTATCTACTAATCAGTATATACACTTCGGCTAAAGGGGGCCCCTCCTCTATCTTGCCTTTATGGATCTGGCCTGCGCCTTCGACCGAGTGATCAGATCCAAATTATGAGAAATGTTGGAGCCAATGGGGAATTTTTTGCGAGCCCTGCATTTTGATCTTAATGCCCCAATCAGATTTGGCCCAGATGGTGAATGCACTGAAAGCTTTGGCCTGGGGCGAGGTGTCTGGCAGCGCTGCGTTGTAGGCCCAATACTATTTCTTTTGTATATTAACATCCTGGACTCAGCCCTGGGCGGCAAGGGCAGGGACATACCAACCGTCCTTTTATATGCAGATGACGCGATCTTAATGTCCAGAACACCCAATGGCCATCCGACTTTTGTTGGACTCTTTTGTTGGTTATATGGATGACCTGGACTTTAATACGAATCTAGCCAAGATTTGTGTCATGTCTTGCATACCACAGAACCTGAAACTGTTTCGTTTTGCCATCCGGGAAACCACTATTGGAAGAACTCACCAGTTCTCATACCTAGGGGTTACTTTTGACTTATGAGGGACAAGGGCTCCCTGCATGAAACTGAGACATCTAAAGTTCTATAAATCAGTAGGTTAACTCTTTAGTTTCGCCTCTAAAACAGAAAATAAACCTTTTGCTTCCCTTGTTGAGATTTATAACAGGAAGTGTCTGTCCACCCTTACTCCGGTCTACGGGGGCTCAAAACCATTAAATACTTGCAAGATGAGGAAAACAGAGTATGTGGACGTATCCTTGGTGTATCACCAAGGTCACCAAAGTACGCTGTTCGTGAGAAACTTGGATTATCGTATAAAGCTGACAACATTAATCTGGCCCGCTGATGTTATGGTGCTCCATCTGGTGAAATCTGGAGGCTTCCCTGAATAAGGAGATCATTAGGGATTGCCTTTCATTTGAAAGGATCTTCTCATTCCCTGGCTCAAGTATTTTAAAGTTACTTGCACTAAGCTTGGCAAGGGACAAAATCTGGCTTAAATCCAGCTTCAGAGAACTCAGAAGAAGAGAAAGAGAATGTTCTGAGACTGCTGATAGAGAGTACCTGTTGGTACAAACCCCTTTAGGATTAGAGCTGTACTTGGCTATGGTCCTGAAAGCCTGGGAGAAGGCGCTTTTACCCAGATTTAGGTTGGACCAGATTAGATGCCAGCTTTTCTTTCCCTTGGGACAGTTTGATCCGATGTCTATCATGGTCTGTCCCTGTGATGAGCGCTCTTTGCAAACATCTGCGCACTTTGTATTTTTTTGCAAGTTTAACCGCAGTTATACTAGGAGGTTTTTAATCCCGCTCCTTAAGGGCATCACATTTTCTTGACATATCCTGGCACTTCTATTTCTACAGCTTCTCCCCACATCTGATGTTTGTGCATGTGTGGTCACCTTTCTCAAACATGCTCTAGTGCACAGACTATCACTACTGTTGTAGTTGTTTGAATAGTATTGACAATTTACCGCTGAAAGCGGATGTGCTAATTGATTTTTAACTACCATACGTACTTCTCGCTTGTTTGTTGCACTGAGTTCCCATCAATTTATTGTACTTTTTCTGGTTCGCTGATGAGTAATTGTATGCTGCTAACACATGGCTATACGGTACGAATCATGGTTTTGCCCACATGTGGTGTATCTATCACCACCAACATTTCACCTTTTACCCTTGTGAATGGTTCTATTTTTTATGTATTGCCCATTTGTTAATGATTTTGATACCATTTTCAACTGTCTGTTATCATTTTCTAATTAATTTTCTGTGTTTGTGTTTTTATGGCCTGCTTATATGAGTCGAATAAAGCTATTGATTGATGGCTTGAGATATGTAACTGTGATATTTTGTGAGGGTTTGAGAACGTGATAGTCTGCCTAGGCATAGGGAAGGTGAGGAAGAGTCTGCCTTCTGGGTTCCATTGCCTCACTCTGGCCTGCCATGGTGTTTCTAAAATAGAGTATTGTGATTTCAAACCATTCTCCGAATTATTGTGCTTTCATTCCCTCTTTCTTTCTTCTTTCCCTCTCTTTTAACACATCTCCCCTTTTGTACTGCTTTGGGAGGCGCTAGTCTGTGATATTTAGACATCCAGGCCAGTGCTTTTATGTACATATTAGAAGTTTGCCAGCTGCGGATATCAGATTGTTAAATATACTTTAGAGTTTTCAGTCTGATTCTTGTAAATCTTTGATATATACTGCTTTGTGTTTGTCATTGAGTAGACTGCAATGATCAACACAAGCAGTAATCAACCGAATCAATGTGTAACAATGGGAAAGTTCATAATAAGAGTTAAGACTGCTAGACAGCTTGCAGTCTGAAAATTATTCAGGTACCAAGATTGCACCATGAATATGAAACTGAACTGTTGTCACCTAGTAGAAGAGAGGAGTACAGAGTGTTTTTGGCACATAGAATGGGCCCTGGTGTTAATGCAGTATATTTTATAAGTCACTAAGTAGTACATTCAGCATTGATTTGAGGGGAAGAGGATGCGGCCTAATGGGTAGGGTGGTCGACCTCAGATCTGGGGAACCAGGTTCGAGTCTCAGCACGGACGCTCAACATCCTGTGATTCTGGGCAAATCACTTAATCTCCCCTTGCCTAACGAAAATAATTGTGTCCTCATGTAACGCAACTGGTGCTCCTGTAAAGCCTCCGATACCTTCGCTATATAAAACTGCGGGGGAAAAACATTGATAAGTAAGATTAAGTTGGAAAAGGCCTAAGATCCCGCTTGTGGTCCCTGCTTGACCCCTGCTCTTCTCATTCCAGCTGGTGGCACACGTCAGTCAGATGACTCTGTGGACTACAGCCAAGTGACCAGTGACTCCGAAACAGAGGTCTTTTGTGACTCACTAGACCAGCTGGAGCGTGACCAAGTGAGTGCATTTATGTGGTGCCTGCTTCGTTAACTGCAAGGCTTGAAGACATTGGATCCCAGTGTTCATTGGTGGGTTGTATAAACTATTGTTTAGTGCCTGTGATGACAGGAAGGTCTTTGTCAAACTGTGTCGGCCCTAACGACAATCTGTTCTGCTGTGGATATTTCAATCATCCAGTAAAGTCTTCTATTTGTGCAAGGTCGTGGCTGCCATAGTAAAACAAAATAAAAGGTTTATTCCGATGTAAAGTATATATGCTAGGCCTGACCTCTCCACATATACCTAGATATTTCTCCAGTTAGACATCCTTTTCTCATACAGTTTGTCATTCTGATGTTGGGTGAGGTGATATTTAGGTTGAATACTACCTCCGACTTCTAGAAGCTTAATCAACACAGTTTATAAGAGGAAGTGGAATTTTGTTTTTTTCTATCAGTGGGTCCACATTAATCCTCATGAACACTGAATATTTTGATAGTCCTAGACAGAATTTCGAAGTTTACATAAAAAAAGAGTTGATCAAAGTTCAGATATATTATTATTTTTAATAATTAGGAGTTTCGTGACCTCCTAAATCATTTGTGTCTTCATCAGGGAAAGTATATTGGTTTTTCAAAACATGTAACAAAGTTCACAGGATGCAGTCAACTAATTAGCGAAATCCCATCTCCCAGTTACGAGAGTGGGTGGCGGTCTTCAGTATTCTCAAGAAGTTGTTGTGCTTCAACCTCCTCGGTGTGTCCAGATCTTGACACGGTCGGTCGTCACGCCCCTTTTCAAATTGGGTACATTTCCTTAAAATTGAAGTGCAACAACTTTTAATAATATTCAAGATCTCCACCTGCTCCCATAAATAGGAGACCGGATTTCTTTAATCAGTTGACTGCATCTTGTAAACCTTGTTATACATTTTGAGATACCTCTAAATTTGCCCTGATGAAGCTACACATGATTTAAGGGGAGGTGAAACACATGCTGACTTGAATTCTGTCTATGCCTTTATTATATTACGCAAGACATGGAAGTGGACTTTAATTTTTCCTCAGTAGCTTGAGCTCCACAACAAGTTCCCTTCCGCCAGTTTTGTGCTAATTGAAACTAAATATTTTGACTAATGTCCATGAAGAATAGAAATTGCAATTGAAGAATGCAGGCCACTTGCTCGTTCCCACATGAAAACTGGAACCTCCTCTCCAGTCTTGTCTCACTGGACGTTAGTTATTTACATTCCAGTGTTCTGAAGTAACCCAAAGGCATTGTGCAGTATATTATAAAAACATCTAAATAAATAATATGTCGGCCTATGCGCAGCACCTTGGAGGACTTTAAAGAGAAAAGTACTCATTCTGACTCACATGCCCATGTTCCCCTCTGATAAAGGAAAAAATTAAACAGAATAGTTTCAGTAGTAAAATAGCCTCATGTAAACTATTAAGGTAGCCAAGGAAATACACAGCCCCAACACAGGCAGCAACATGCAGTTGGTCGATCGGTTTGTTTTGAAGGGCTTTTTTCTAAGCTAGAAATCTGCTTTCATTCAGTTGAACGCATTTGGGAGGCGTGGCAGTTGTTTATGAATTTAAAGAAGCTATCCATGACAGGGATCTGGTATTTCAGATAAGTAACTCAGGCTTCTCCTTTTGAGGTTCTTCATTAATATTCATAAACACTGAACAGAATAGCATGATCACCCCCCAGCCACCCCCCAGAAGTAGGTGATGTAACACATAAATGCCAGAACGAAGATAAGTGCAACAAAATATGCAATTAATTAGTCCAAATAGTTTGCAGAGGTGATTGATCTACATGTAGATCAGTCCAAAAGTCATAATTGCGAGAGTGCCTGGCTAGAATGTGGGATTAATTCCAGTCTTCTTGTTTGCATATGATACAATTGGTACATTTCTAAAAGGAAATTCAGATATTTAGGTTTTCTGTATGTGCAAAAAGTTACGTTATCTAGCCCCCAAAATAGTTTATTGACCCTTCACTAAGGTATGAGAACAAGAAGAAATGTGTAATGTCCTCAACTGTTGGGCTGCTGACCAGCCAGAGTCCTCCTTTTTCTGGAACCAAATCAACATGCCAGTACATTTGTTGTTCAGCTAATGACATGTGAATACCTCTCCAGGAGGATCTCTGATCATAACCCTCTGCTTTTGGTACTGAATTGGGTAAGACCCCATCCATGTATCCCTACATGGAGGATAAAACCGGAGTCCCTTGAAGACCCTGTCTTCCAAGTAGTGATAAAAAATACAATTACTCATTATTTTGAGGAGAGTGGCGGGAGGGGTACAGGTCCCCAGATAGTATGGTATGCCTTTAAGGCATTCATCAGGGGCAGATGTATATCTGGAGTGATGGGGATCAGAGCAACCCTTCTACAAGAGACGCTAGAGCTGCGGAACACTGACTAAGGGGAATAGAGCAACTTGGACCCGAGCACGAGGAGGTACAGGATCACCTGCTTGAAGCTAAGGAGAGGGTAGCGGAACAGGTCGAAAGGTAACAATGCTTTGAATGTAGAAATTAGATGATAAGAGCACATGAAAAGAGGGATCGTACCGGGACACTCCTGGTATGGCTAGCTAATCCAGCAAAAAGAGGCTCAACCAGTTTAGAACTTAAAGAGGAAGGTGCACCTGCTATCTGTACCCAATTAGGCGTAAACCGTAAGTTTCAGGATTATTATAATGATTTATACCAGAGTTAGGCAGCCTGCGCAGAGGATGACATTGACGAATTTTTAAACCTGATAAGACTCCCGATGGTAACGGCAGAAGAAGCAAAAACACTGGAGAGGACATTGAGCTGTCAGAGCAGAAGTTAAGGCAATGGCCGGAAATAAGACCCCTGGCTTAGACGGCCTACTGGTAGAGTTCTATTCTACAAATATTGAGGAATTGGGTCCTAACCTGGTGAGTCTCTACAACTGGGCATGAGAGGATAGTAGGCTCCCCACAACGGCAAGAGAGGCCCTCGTAGTGCCCCTCCTAAAACCAGGCAAGTCACCCGTTTATAAAGAAGCTTCTCGGCCACTGTCTCTGCTCAATGTCGACTATAAGTTCCCAAGCAAGATCCTCACCATGTGCTTCCTCCCACATATGAGTACCCTCATACACCGAGACCAGGCGGGATTCATCCCTGGGCGTAACACAGCCACTAATATAGTAGAGTGCTGGGGTGAACACCTATGATAAAGAGGAAGCTGCTATTTTCGCAGTGGATATTCAAAGGGCCTTTGATAGCCGGGAACTGCCTTATCTTTACTGCATAATGGAAAAGTTTGGCCTAGGACAGGGATTTGTCACATTACTCTACACTGGATCTTTGGCTTGGATAAAGACCGGGAGAATGATCTCAGACAGCTATCAAGTGGCCAGGGGCACTACACAAGGTTGCCCCCTGTTGCCACTCCTGTTAGCTTTGGCTGTAAAGCCTCTAGCCTGTCACGCCAGGTCTGGGAACCCAAACAGAGGGCTAGAGATATTTGGCAGACAACATTATTTAGCATTATATGCTAATGATTTTTTGCGTTACCTCCAGAATACGAGGGAAGACCTGGCAGGTGCATGGGAGCTTTTCATGCATTTAGAAAGGGTCTCGGGTCTCCGGGTTACCTGGAGAAAATCATGCCTGTTTTCGAACTCTGCGGGTCGAGGCAGGCCAGATAGAGAGCAGGGCGTGATATGGGAGCCTAGGTGCCTACCTTACTTAGGGTCTAAAATATATCATGACGCCTCAGATAACCTGGAGGGTAATGTAGGAAAGACAATTCTGGGCCTCCTTGCCCCTATTGGTGATGGGCAGGATGCCCTCCTAAAATGGTGGCACTCCTACAGCTGTTGTATTTCTGTCTAGTCTAGCCTATATGGATTCCGGCGAGTGTCTTCAGAGACCTCAGGTCATTAATCATAGGGATCTGAAAGAAACAGGTTAGTATGAGATTCCTTACCTTAGAATATCCCCAGGCGTCAGACTGGATCCGGAAATGTTTGCGTAGCAGTACCCTTGCGCGTCGGTAGGGTTTGTCTGCGGGTCCGTCGTCGGCGTCGTGGGCGCTGTGATGATGTCGTCGGAGTACTTAGACGCCGCCTCCTCGTGCTGACGTCAGTTCTTCTTTTTTCCGCGCCAGCAGCGCAGATCCGGAAAAAGTGGTACCTTAGTCTTTTTTGACTAAACTTTTTTGATCCCTTTTGCTGTCTGTTGTACGCCTTTCCGCCTATACCACTTCTGCCCAGAGTGCTGAAGAAGATCAAACGCGACCGGGCCCAAGTCATCCTTGTGGCTCCGGACTGGGCACGAAGGTACTGGTATCCAGAGCTACTCAGTATGTCAGTCAATCTCCCGGGTTCGTCTGCCTCTTCAGGAGGACCTTCTGTCGCAGCAGCAGGGGACGGTCCTCCACCCGAACCTGTCCAGTCTCCACCTCCATGCTTGGAGCTTGAGCGGTGACAGTTGAGGCCATTTGACTTGCCTCCTGAAGTCTGTGAAATCATTCTGGCAGCCAGGCGTCCCTCCACAAAGTCGGTATACGCCTGTAGGTGGAACAAATTTGTGGCATGGTGCACAGCTAAGGCTGTGGATCCTCTTTCTGCTCCTCTTTCTGAGGTTCTTCTCTTCCTTCTTTCTCTTGCCCAGCAGGGCTCTGCTCTGGGCACTATCAAGGGCTACCTTTCGGCCCTTTCAGCCTTTCTAAGGCTGCCTGATCAAACTTCTTTGTTCAAGTCCCCTATTGTAACTCGCTTTCTGAAGGTCTGAAGGGCATCACACACATGTTCCCTCCTGTTCCGTTTGTGATGCCTCAGTGGGACTTGAACCTTGTTCTTACGTTTCTGATGTGTGCTCCCTTTGAGCCACTTCAAAACTGTCCTCTTCGCCTTCTTACCCTGAAGACTGCTTTCCTGGTTGCCATCACCTCTGCTAGGAGAGTGAGTGAGCTCCAGGCTCTTTCATGTACACCCCCTTTCCTTTCTGTCCATCCGGACAAGGTTGTGTTGCGGACTAAGCCATCTTTCCTGCCCAAGATTGTCACGGCCTTCCATATCGGGCAGTCTATCACCTTGCCCATCTTCTTTCCGCCACCGCATCCCTCTAAGAGGAAGAGCAGCTCCACCGTCTGGATCCAAAACATGCTATTTCATTCTACTTAGATCGCACACACCAGTTCCGGGTGGATGACCAACTCTTTGTTGGTTACGTGGGCGCTAAGAAGGGACGGGCGGTGCACAAGAGGACCATCTCTCGGTGGGTCGTCTTGTGTATCAAGACATGTTACTCCTTGGCGAGGAAGGAACCTCCTGTTGAGCTGAGGGCCCATTCCACTCGGGCCACGGCGGCTAGCACTGCCCTGGGCCGGGGAGTCCCCTTACAGGACATCTGCAAGGCAGCTATGTGGGCATCGCTGCACACGTTTGCAAGACACTACTGCCTGGACAGCCAAGTCCGGAGGGATGGCTTCTTTGGCTGTTCTGTATTCCAGGACTTTCTGGTGTGATTATTGGTTCGCAGACCCACCACCTGGGTTGGTATTGCTGGGGTATCTATTCTAAGGTAAGGAATCTAATACTAACCTGTTTCTTTCTGATGAACAAGTTACTTACCTTTGGTAACAATATATCTGTAAGAAACCGTAGTTAGTATTAGATTCCTGACCGCCCCACCCATCCTCCCCGTTCTGCGAACTGATATCTAGGGTTAAGGTCATCCCCTTTCAGGGCCCTAGTTTCAATGGCACCAGTGTTGGTTTTTAGCATGGCTCTGCGTTTCTGGCGCGGAAAAGCTGTGTCTTAGAACTGACGTCAGCACGCGGAGGCGGCGTCTATGTACTCCGACGACGTCATCACGGCGCCCACGATGCCGAAGACGGACGCGGAGCCGCAGACGACGCCTACTGACGTGCAAGGGTACTGCTACGCAAAAATTTCCGGATCCAGTCTGACGCCTGGGCATATTCTAAGGTAAGGAATCTAATACTAACTACTGTTTCTTACAGATATATCGTTACCGAAGGTAAGTAACTTGTTCTTTATATGGGAGTTGGCAGACATAGGGTGGCGCTAAACATATTGCAAAGACCCCCAGCAGCGGGGGCCTATTCCTCCCAGACTTTGAAAGCTACTATCTAGCAGCCCAGCTTCAATGGCTCACACAGTGGGTGACTGGTAGGAACAACGGGGCGGAGCACATGGGCTACCATGAGCGGTACTGAGGCTAGCTATTTCATAAACAAATACTAGCCCTGAGTTCCAGGTGCTACATAAGTTCTCAGGTCGCTGCATACAGAAATCGAAAACTAAGAGGCCTTATGCCCCAGACAACCCGTTGGAATGGATTACGGAACTCCCACATGGAGGTGAATGGCACGACTGAGGGAATGGGTGGCAGCTGAAGCAAACACAATAGGGACCCTGTATGAGGACGGAACACTACTGCCATTTGAAGACTTTAGAGAAAGTTATGAGCTCCTGAGGGGAAATTTCCCTTGCATAGAGCGTTAACAGCCGCAATTCAGAAACATTGGTATATGGGGATGGCGGAACCCCTGCTATCAGCCGCTTGCCAATACATTGTGTTATCCTCTTGAACATATTAAGCAGTCACATGCCTGTCCCACTGGATAACCTGCGGACAAGCGGGGAGGAAGATCTGAAGACCCCTCATAGAGTAGAATGTATGGGAAGGACTATTGGGCCGCATTCCTAAGGTTTCTAGAAATGCGCGGTTCAAACTTATTAACTTTTATGTGCTCCATAGAGCATACCTTACTCTGGAACGTATAAACCGTTATTTTGGGACGACCGATGCTAAATGAATGAATGAATGAATGAGTACGGATTTGTATAGCGCTGGCTACCCGGAGGCATCCCAGCGCTTCGACCCATAACAAAACAACGTCACTCAGCAGAACAGGAAAGTCTTCAGCCGCTTTCTAAGCAATAGATCAGTGGTTCCCAAACTTTTGACTTCTGAGGACCCCCACTGAATCACTACTGGAAGCCGGGGACCCCCAAGCAATTTTCAATAAAAATAAATTAAAAAAGTAATTCGCAAAAAATACACAAACAAGTACGCACCAAACAAATACTTGCATTACTAAAGCTTTTATTATTTTATATTGAAAAATATGCAAAAATCAAAACATTTTAATGGGAAGGATGGTGCTGCATCTCGGCTACTAACTTTTTAAAGTCCCAAACCTTCCGAAGATCCATGCATCCCCTGCCCCCCTGCTCAATGCCAGGAACAGCAGCCAAGCATCACGCATCAGACGTATCTCGCAAGTGAGAGATGCAGCCAGCCAAGTGTGTACAGTGTGTGTTAATTTGGTAATGCGAAGATCTGACCATCGCCACATTGGTTTTGCACTCTCTTCAGTGCTCTTTGGGCAAGATAATCCCCAACTTCATGCATATAAACTGACTGCCAATGTATTTGTTTTAAAAAAATGGGTGGCAGTGATTTCATATTCGGCACCCGAATGCGAGTGTGAATGCCAGTAGTTCTGAAGCGCCTTTGCGTCTTTTAAATGATTGTTATGCGGTGTTTGTCAGACTGGCCTGTAGGGAAACCCGCAGATAGAGAGACAGAACTGTGCTCATAGTTGTTGAATGTCACTCCTAATTACAGCTAAATTATGAAAATGTCACACATAAGCAATTTGAAACCTTGGCAGCTATGGCAAGTTCATATCTGGGCATCACACGGGAGACTCCTCTGCTCCTATCACATTCCGCTCAGTGCAGTACAGGGGCATTGTTTTGCATTACGACGCTGCTGTGCTGTTTACCATTTTCTGAACAGCACCAACGTTTTGCAGATTGTTAATATGGGGTGCTCTGCTGTTATGACTTGGATTCATCTGGCCAGTTTGGGTTCGGTGAGTAAGAGGTATTACTCCTCCCGCCATCATGGGTCGCATACACGCTCCCGGGTAAGTGGGGTGTGAGGGCTGTGAATATACCGTGAAGGGGCCACGGAACAGCGGCTGGAGAAACGCCTCATGAGTGCGGTATCGGACAGCGAGCAGCGTGGAAAGGGGTTTTGGTTTGCGGGTGGGGGGGGTGTGGGACTGAGGCAGCTGGCAGAGCAGAAAATAAAAAAGTAATAAAGCCACTTTATTAACATTTTATATTTCACTTTTGCTGTGCCCGCACCAGGGAGGTGGCGACGCTCCTCTGCCCAGGTGGAGTAGCCACCTTTGCTTCCTGCACAACACAATCCTTAGAAGCATTTGAGAAATAACGAGGAGAAATATAGATATCCCTCCTTGTTGCAGCATTTTGGCCCATCCCCAGGTTTACAAACCTTTGTAAATCTGGAAACACTCAAATCTCTTGGTGGATGCACAGAAAATGCCATGTATGGAAATGTAACATAACGCAGAGCAAGCAGCTGTCTTGCATCACATTTCTTTACAAAGCCACGCATTTTCACCCAAATCAGACCTTGTGTGGCTTTGCAAATTTTAATGAAACCTTTGCATTGCCCTTGCGTGACCCAAGGACCACTCAGATACTTCATAAATATAGGCCTTATTGTGCAGGCTAAGCATTAAGGGGCAGATTTACAATAAGTGTCTGCTGGCTTTAGAGCGCTTGCTATAATGAGCTCTCAATGTAGACTTGATGCTTCTCACCGCGCTCGTGTATTTTCTTCATGATAAACCCACGTGTAAATGTTCAATAATGATCATTAACACCGGGGACACTTGGGAGATGTCACGTTTTCCCACGTGTGGTGTGAGCATCTTGTTCCACAGGCTTGCTCTCAGTCCTATTACTGACTGTTGCACTTTTTAAAGGGAGAGAAAAGGTATGTAAAGGGCTCTGATACCTAGGGGTAAAGCTAGCGCTATATAACACTTTTAAAATTAAAATAAAATTAGGGCACAGGGAAGTCACCACCACAACGTTTACAAAAGTGCTATTCTTAACCTCTGACTCTCAGCTGGATCAAACTGAGGAAGGCCTGAATGTGAAGAAAGTGGTTGTCTGTGGAAACTGCTACAGTGCATCAATCCTGAAGCCATGAAATCCTAGGCCTTCGTTATATTAATTTATAGTCAAGTGTGCAGCAGATGAAGAGACAAGAAGTAAAGGGGAAGGGTCATCAGTAAATAAGATTGTACCTGGAAATATACAGTCACTACTGGGTATGGTTTAAGAAGCTTTTGCAGTCAGCGAAAGAAAAAGATTAAAATCAGTGAATCATTTTAACTTCAGTGCAGTTGTGACAAGCGCACTTATTTACACATATAATTACTCATCTGGTATGCTGTAGTCCTGAGTGGATGCCTCACAGATTTTGGACTGCTCTCAAATATACACATGCAAACACGCACACACAAATCAAACACTTACATGCAGTTCCAGCCTTCAATGCTCTTCAATCTCGCCATGCAGCAGTTAGCAAAATGCCCTGAGCCTGATAACAAACAGAACAGGAAACGCACGCACTGCTGTGCGAGCTCGACCTTGGGTGATGGGCAGAGGTAAAGAACACAATTTAAGGGCAATCACCCTTCAGCTTGCACCTATAGCTGAAGGGTGATTGTCCAGATTTCACTGCAGTCTTGCCGCCCAGGCCCCAGGCGCCAGCAACATTAACACCTCTCCTGTACTGTGCGCCTGGGGGCCAGATTGTATTGCAGTCTTGCCGCCCAGGCGCCAAGTACATTCACACCTCATGAGCGTTTCGTTTTTATATGACCTTAGGCACTCAAGTCCTGCGGACCCCCTGGGAATGTGTCACGGACCCCTGGGGGTCCGCGGACCACACTTTGGGAAACGCTGCAATAGATGATTAGGTTCAAGCCGTAGGTTGTCGGGTAGTTGATTCCAACTTTTTGCTGCCTGTACTGCAAACCGTCGACCGCCTGTGCGAGAGCGCTTGAACCTCGGAACAGAGATCAGATTGCGATAATTGGATCTTAAAGCTCTAGGCGCTTGATGCTGACTGAAAAAGGGGCGCAGAATGGCCGGACCGTTGTTGGTTATTGATTTGTGAGCCATACACAAGGCTTTGAACCGGATCCTTTCCTGCACCGGTAACCAATGCAGAGCCCGGACGGCAGCCTTCGCCCTTGCTGCGCAGAGTCAGGCACAGAGTTCCTCCACGTGGTTTGTTTTAGCCCGAACCTGGGGGGGTGGGGTGGGGGTTGTTCTGGAAAACGGCTACAAACATGCTGAATGAGGTTCTAGACAGAGAGGTTCACTGTTCACCACAACATTCCCTCCTCCACTGGTTCCCACATACTCCCAAGACTAGCGTCACTAGTGGATTCCAGAACTTGGCACTTCTCCTCACTAAAAGAGAGATAGCCCGGAACTGGAAAGGGCAGAGAGGGCCTAGTCTGGAAAGCTGGAAACGGGAGGTACTACGCTGGTTGGATTATGAGGGAGGTGTCAGGTTTAGGAATGCCAAGCGAGGTCTGGATTCACTAGAGGCAGCCAGAGCTTGGGCGACGGTGGTGGGGGAACTAAAGAACGGGAATGGCCCTCAACCTGAAGACCTTGGGAAAAATATTTGATTAGGTACAACACAGATGGGAGACTAGAGAAGATTTAATTAGTGGGTTGAGAAGGAACAACTCTCCCTCATAGATAAGAATGAGGCACTTAGCGCACCTAGTGTATTGACTGTATAAGTGTGAAACTGTTGGTATCTGTTGAACTGAGAGGAGAGTAACTAGACCGCCACATTCTAATTAACGATGGGCCCAACCATGGCACGCCTGGTGGTGGGGAGGGAGGGTAGAGGAGGGGGAGGGGAGTTGTTTTTGTACATAGCAGTGGCACAAGACGATTTTTTAGACATAATGTCATTATCACTTTACCTGTTTCTTACCGTGTATTGGAGAATGCCAGCTCCTGAAGCTCACAGCAATAGAAGACCTTAATCAAGAATAATATGCTGGGTACTGAAGACACTGAGAATATAGAAATATCGAATGTACTTACTGTATGAATGCTTGAAACAACCAATAACATTTTGTTTAAAAAAATCTATGGCCAGAGGTAAGCTCCTTGC
Source organism: Lissotriton helveticus (assembly GCF_964261635.1). Classification (NCBI taxonomy): domain Eukaryota; kingdom Metazoa; phylum Chordata; class Amphibia; order Caudata; family Salamandridae; genus Lissotriton; species Lissotriton helveticus. The sequence continues at coordinate 1,803,497,439 of NC_136065.1, read as the reverse complement.
AAATGGTACCATGGGTACCAAGGGCACTCTGACCAGGAAAGGCCTCTAAGGGCTCCAGCACCTATTGTGCCACCATTAGAGGCCCTGTACCGTAACACCCACACACTGCCAGTGCAGGCTGGGTGTTTTTTGTGCAGAGAAAAGTGAAGAGTCGACATGACACACATCTCTGTGTGCCATGCCTGCAACCCACTGTCTTAGGCCTAGTTAAGTCATATCTTTAGCAGGGTGCACTAGCCCTAAGGTGAGGGTACTTTGGCATGAGCCCTGTACCCCTACAGCGTCTAAGCCCATTCTTAGATCTTGTAAGTGTAGTAATGCCATAAAAAGTATATGGTCTGGGAGTTGGTCACTACAAACTGCATAGTTCCATAATGGCTTTACTAAAAACTGGGATGTTTGGTAGCAAACGTCTTAGCACATTAAACCCACACTGATGCCAGTGTTGGATTTAATGTACAATGCACTCAGAAGGGAATCTAAGAGATGCCCCCTCAAAATCGACCAGCCCTGGTGTGGTTCCTGAATGGCTATCCGCTATTTGTCACCACCAGACATGTTTCTAGACCTCTGGGTAGAGAGCCTCCGCTCTCTGGGTCCAGAAACAAAGACCATCCTGAGCAGAGGTTTCATGCCTCCTCCGCCAGGATGGGCTGGGTCCACGAAATGAAAGCTTGAAAGGCCTGCTGCCTTTTGAAGCTGTCCCTGTCTTTTGCCCCCGTCAACTGGCTCCCACTGGTTCAGGCCCCCACTTTGGGCAGGAGGATCGACGAAAAAACCAAGCTTGGTAGAGAGGCAGGGGGAGGCAAGGCGAAGCACGCATCTAGGTCCCCTCCATCTTGAAGATGGGGGTACTCAGCCATTTAGGGAGAGGATCATGCCCCCTCCCACTGGAGGGTGGCATTATAGTGGGTGTACCAACCCCAAGGAAGGGACCCATTGGTCCTGACCTGCACACCCCTTTAACACCCCTAAATTTAGTATTTAGGGGCAACCCTGAACTTTGCCTCATCTGATTCAAGGAAGAAAGAAGAAGAACCGAAGAGCCGTGCTGACCCAGGAAGAGCAAGAGGACACCAACTGCCTTGGCCCCAGCCCTACTGGCCTGTCCTGTCTCTCCCTCAACCTGAAGGGTCCCCCCAACCGCGAGAGGAGCTGCTTAGAAAACCTGATGCCAGAAGGCACCCCTACACCCGACGCCCCATGGCCTTGGGTGGCTCTACCGACGGTGTCCAGGCATTCCCGGAGATCCCAACTTACCTCTCCAGCTGGTGGTCGCCTTCAGGAAGTCTCCCTGCCCAAGCCTGCAGCAACTTTGCAAAACTGAAGGTCTCCATTGAAAAGCACAGGGTCCCTGACGCCTGTTTTGCATCCTGCACCCAGCCGCCCAAATGCCGCTGGTGGTGCAGCTCTTGTGCTGGTCGTTGGCCCCTGCAGTGCTGACCTTAACCCTAGGAGCTTTGCTCCGAAACCCAAGTGGCCTGCTCTGCAGCAGTCCCTAACCGAAGGTCCCCTAGATCCATTGACTAACATTGGACCCCTGCACTCTGCACTCGGCTTCCCAATTACCGCTGGTGGTGCAACTCGTGTGCTCATCTAGACCTTGGGGATCCTTGGTCCTAACCCCCAAAACTCCCGCTTGTAAGTCATGTACTTACCTGGAAAACCGCGAACACTTTTTGCCCATAGAAACCCATGTTAGAAGATTTTGGTCCTAAAAATGTTCTGTGTTGAACTGTTGGAGAAAATATAACTCAATTGCAAAGTATAGAAGGTCGTACTTACGTTGTATTGTGAGATCCGATGGTATGGTATCTTGGCATACCACCCCCAGCACTCAAAGTAATCCAAAAGTAACTAAATAGTAATCGGAAAGTAACTACTGTATAATTCAAACTGCATTTTAAAATGATACAAACCTGTAACACTTGCAGATTCAATCACAACTGCATTTCCTTGAACAGTCTTGCATTTGAGAGTATATTTTACTTACCTGTGCCAAGTCCTACTTGGTTGTAAAATAAAACATACATATACCTTTTTATGCATACCAATTGGTCTTGATTCTGTCTCTGAGTGTATCAGTCTTTAATTGAGTGAATACAGTAAATGCCCTCTGGATAAGCCTAACTGCTCGCCCACACTACCACAAAGAGAGCTGTTAGTACTTACCTAATTTAGCCTCTGCTATACCTCTGGGGACTCCCTGGAGTCTGTGCACACTATGGTACAAAAGGGGGTGGTGATGGACGGAGCATCCGAACCAATCAAATACTCACACCCAGTCAACAGATCTGGGGGTGAATGTTTTGCCATTGTGCAACATTCCGTCCATCATCTTGTGTGTTTCTCTGTGCACACTATACCTTACTTTGGCATAGTATATAGAGAGCCAGCTTCCTAGACATGGCATGTCTCATAATTGACTCCATTGCTTAAAAGTGAATAAATACTATTTCAGTGCAATATTTGAGCCTTTGGGCATCTTGAATGATCCAACTACAGACAAAAGATGAATAATGGGTTGTGTCTATTTCAACATTTTACCTTTTAGTGAATTGGACAACTACAGCCATACAAACTGCTGTTTGTGGTTGTGTGCATGTAATGGCTGATCTCTCTCTGATAGGGCCGCCTGTCCAACCTTTTAAAGAGAGAATTATACAATTAGCATCAACTACATATTAGTAGATCTTCGGGTCCTGTACGTTATACTTGATATGGAAATGTACTCTTGAATTAAAAACTGAAAATGATCATGATGCGCTCATATTGTCCATAAAAGATGACTTCCTTGATGTTTTAGCTAGGGCACTAGGTCCGAGAGCTGATCCTTTAGTTGTATCTAAAACAGAAGAAGACGGATGTGGGTTAATATCACATCCTCTGCAGAAGTATTTACTAATGTATATGAGGTCGTCCTCACTGCTTTGAACCCTCTTAATTCACAAATCCATCAGTAACTAGCAATAATCAAAGTTAAAAAAACCTCTATTTGCATTTTTAAAACGTGTATTTTACCAAAAAATTAAACCAAGGGTACCTGCACCTAAAATGCACTTATTTCTGCAATAAAAAGCAAAGAAAAGGTTGTCATAGTGAAGGCCAGACTAGGCTACGAAAATATTTTAAAAAAAGAAGTAAGCTAAACTCGGAAGAAGCAATTTGGCAGGACCTCTTGGAATCTGTTCACTTGAAAGATACAAAATCCTTCTGAAATAATATATCTCATAGCAGTGCCAATGCTGTTGGTAAACCAGAGGTTCATATTCAGCCTGCTGTCTGGGTCCACCATTGTACTACTTACTACGCTAACTTTTATATTGATGCTGATACTTCTGGTATAATAGTATATGCGCCGTAAAAACTCCCTCTATCACACCAATAATGCTATGGAGCACACAAGCTCGGATCGATCTTGAGCGATTTATGCTGCTGAGAACTATCAGTTTGCGGGCCAAATATCTATAAGCTTACTAATGCAGTTGTAGCTGTAACACAGACACCAAATCTTGACAAGGAGCTGAAATAATGCCAATCTCTAACGAGCATTTGCAATGCAATAGGTCTCGCATTAGTAAGGTTTGAGCTATTGGTATTGTAAAGGACAATTTTTTTATTTATGTGTTGGTTTTGAAAATAGCGAAATTAGTAGATTTGTCATTTACAATGCAAATAGTTATAACTTTCGCAAATGTGACACCTATAGCATTTGTACTGCAATATGTGTTGTATTTACGTGACTTAGATGCATTGATATTACAAATAACAATGGCCTTTATATTTTTTTAAATAATTAATACTTAAATAAAAGTTATTGTAATTTATAATGGCAATAGCTTAAACTTTTGTAAATAACTTTTGTGAAGATTATGTTCAGTGTATTTTATTGTGTGCAGCACGCAGGCAGAGTCGGAAAAGGAAGTAGAAATTAAAGCATTTCTCCTTCCTTGCGCCTACATTAAAAGGGCACATTTTTCTGACGCTAAACCCAGTCTGCTGTGTTTAGTATATTGTGTTTAGCGTGAGAAACCTTGTGTGGTTGCATGGAAACGCCCATGTACTACCCTTGGTACGTGCCCATTGCGCAAAGTAATGCAAATCAGCACTATGTTCTGCTTTGCATTACTTTTATGTTATTTCCAGCACTAAACAAGTTTAGTGCTGGGAAGTAAATTGTGAAAAAAAGATTTTGCGCCAATTTGCGACACTTTTATGACGCAAACACGGCGTAAAATCTTAGTAAATCTCCCCCTGAGTTTCTTATGCTTTATTTTGCAATGTATGATGCTTGAGTAGGTGTGTGGATGAGTTCCGGTTGTGGGTGGATGTTTATGACAGAACATGATTGAGTTGGCGTAGTGTCTTGTCAGTCGTAGTTTCTCACAGGACCTGTCAGTGGGTCATAGAGATCTGACTACATGCACATCCATCCTTGGCCCCTCTGCAGAGTGCAGAGTGCGATGGCCGCATATGTACCAGCTGTAACTGTGATTCGCTGAGAAAGTGTCAAAAGATTGAAAGTCCCAAAGAAAAAGAAAATGTAGTGCTTAAAACGTGTGTGTAGCAGTGAGAAACTGCGGAGGAAAGTGGTGTGAAGAGAAAAACTGGATTGATGTAGGCACTTTAGAAGACCACTTAACCTGAGGAAGCGTTGTAATAATTTAAATATCACTATTTTTTCTTTTAAAGCCCTATGGCTAGAGGAAGCTTTACGTTGACAAAAGGCAACATTGTTTTATGTGTAGCTTACAAAAGTGTGAATCTTCTGCCTAAATCAGGAGGGTTTCCCTATTTACTCGAAATAAGCTCAAATGTACTCATGATATACCTATTAAAGATATATGTGAGGACTTAACATCTGATGTCATTTCTTGTGATGCCACTTCCTGTGATGTCACGCGATGTGATGTCATACGCCTCACGCGCAGCGATGTCATGCGCCGTGATGTCACGTGCTGTGATGCTACTTGCATACTGATTAACTGTGTTAGTCCCCCCATTTCTTTTTTTAGGACTTGTGCTCTGTCTGGATGCAATTATATAAAACTCAGGGGGGCAGCAAAATGCTGGTCATGTGCCCCGCTGTGTGAAGTATAAATTGCAGTTTGCAGTTTATAAGTTTCAAGCCGCATTTTAATTACATAGGCCTTAACTTTTGGAGGAAAAAAAGTGATTGGAGGAAAAAAAGTGATTAGTTATCCTTCTTTGGCCATACCCCATTTAGAGTCCTACTTAAAGCACTGGTGGGTAGAAAAGTCTATCAATGTGATGTCATCTGCAAAACTGTGCCCATAAAATGGTGGCTACATACCGCCATCGAGACAAAAACTCTATTTTTAACAATAGCATGTTGTCCTTGTTTTATCAGGCCATGGCAGCACCAGCCGCGTGCATGGAGGACCCAACCTAGCCACCTGCAGCGCACCTGTGGCAGTACTGTACATATCCGTTCACCTCGAAGCGCTACCAGTGCCGGTTGTTGTTGCAGAAATTAAGAGGTCTTGGCATCAACTCAAGGTGGACCGATGCCAGACAAAGCTGCGCAGCCCTTACATGGCTTTTCTGAAACAGACCCACGGGGTAGGGCAGTACCAGCCGCAGGGACGCCATGTTCACCCCCTCTCCTCCCGTTACTAAGCGCTTAATAATCTTTTTAATTAAAAAGTGATTGGACCCAAACAGGTCTGACGTGTCCCCTCTGCAACCAGAGCGTGCTGTGGAACAAAGCCCCTTTGACTCTGGTTAGGAGTTCAGTCCTAGATTTAGAGAGGGGACGCGCTGAGAGACGGTCTCCGCGAACAAGCGTGACATTCCTTGCCAGAGATCTGTGAGCTGCCGGCGGGGCTTGAGAGGTCTCACTTTTTAATGCCTTGGTGCACAAGTATTCGTGAAAATAATGGTGCACAGCATTAGGAGGCCTGGCGAGTGGTGTTATAGAAGGGATGTGGTTAGTGCAAGCTTCCTACCCCTGGCCCTCTCCCCCATGAGCGTTTTCATGTTAGGCAAGCTATTAGCCTCTCTGCTGAGACTAGCAACTGACATTGGTTACGTCAGTTTTACACTAGTGCAAATTAAGTACATTCCTTAATATTGAGCAGTCCCTTCCAGGGGCTATAGCGTCCCTCTCTGCGGGGTGACCCCATGCCAGGTTTTCCGGATATCCACATGGAATACATGTACTTGCAAAAATATCAATCGGGAGCCATTTACATAGTGCAATCGTGAAAAAGTGGCATGGATGTGATCCTCCTGGACCAAGGTTGGGCACCTGTGTGGGCTGAGAGTTCACCTTAGTGAAGGAGGGGTATGCCGGAGTACAGACTGGCAAACATATTGTGTCCTAAATATCGTTTGGAAAAATAGCGGGCCACCGAAATCAATAATAGACAAGAGCCAAGAGAAAAAGCCTAGCAGATCCATTTCTGCATTCAAGGTGGCCATAATGTATTTCTTCCATTGTCGAGTGAGTGGCGATCTTTAGAAATACTCACTGAGTAAACTTTACGTTCTCGCTGAACCACCGCCGCAGCCTGGCCTGGGCAGGAAGCCAGGCAACCTGTGTTGGGACGGGGTCGGGGCCACAACAAGACAGGAAGCAGACGGGAGCCTACCCCGCGCTCCTCTGCCCGGAAGTTAGCGCGTGAGCTAGTGGGGCTCCCGTGATCGTGAAGAGCCCTGCCTGCTGCCGAGATTGACCCGCTGCGGAGGGAGAGAGGGACACGCGGAAAGAGCCCGGTGAGTGGGGGGGAGGGAATGTGTGTGTGTGCGCGCGTGTGTGTGTATGCGCTTGTGTGTGTGTGTGTGTGTGCGCGCGCACGTGTGTGTGTGTCTGTGTGTGCCAGTCTGTGTGTGTGTTTGTGCGCGCGTCTGTGTGTGTGTGTGTGTGTCTGTGTGTGTGAACAGCATGCCGGAATTGGAGCGCGCTATCACGCGCGTGACCTGATCCGATTCCGGCATACTACGTGTGCCTATCTCTTGTCTCCCTCTTGGCTCCTTGTAAGCAGAGCCGCCAACAATAGGTCTCTCGCTGCGACAGGGCTTCGCCCTGCATCGCAGGTGCGAGATCCAAAAAGGTTGCTGTAACACTGAGAAATTATCGCTCTTCATGCTTAATAGATAAAACATGTGCTGAGGGTTGTTAGCGAGCAGGGTCTTGAGAACTTTGTGTCCTGGTTTAGCGAAACCAAAACATTTTCAAGCATGGCTCAGGTCCAAGGTGAGCACTGGTGATCGTGTTTTCCACCCTTTACTACTTCTGTGGAATACGGTTCATATTATGCAGGAACATCTGTATGTAGCTTTGATTGACCTCCCGGCAACTGTTGACCTGGTCCCAAGAACCGTACTCCGTATTATCTATAATAATATGGGTTTATAAAAAGGAGTTTGTCAGGGTTTATTATATATATATATATATATATATATATATATATATATATTATATGAATACATACATGTATATATATATATATATATATATATATATATATATATATATATATATATATATATATATATATATATATATATATATATATATATATATATATATATATATATATATATATATATATATATATATATATATATATATATATATATATATATATATATATTCAGTACTCCACCCACCAATAATCCAATGCCACACAACGGATCAGGATAGACAAGCGGACCCAAATTTTCATTTGTGCTTATTTATTTTCAAGTTTCTGCCCTGCATGACGCGTTTCGGTCCGACCTGGACCTTGATCACATGATGCGTTACTCACGGATAGGCGCCAAATTTAAAGTGCAAGATACCGAATTTACAACAGCTGTGTATTGACAACGATAAAGCTGGAAAACAGACTATGGAGTACAATTGCTGCATAAAATGCTACATGTTTGACGAAAATGCGGCAACCCAAATTTGTATACATATAAATTCCTCATGTTAATAGTCCATTAGTATATAAGAACCAAATGCATAATAATTAACATATGCTTTGAAAAGTTTTTTTCTTTGAATAACACATTGTTTATCTAAAAGGTTCTGGCTATACAATACAAAATTCATATTGGCCACACAACCTACGTACTCCATATGTAGTCCGTACATTATTGGTAAAAAATCAAGCCCAAGTGGGCAAGCACTTCAAATAGGCGACCTGCACCCAATGATTTAGTGGTCGATTGCATCAACTGCTTAAGTGCCAATGGCACAAATAGCGCGATGCAAAATTATAAAGATAAAGAATATAATCTAAACAGTGAACCCCATTTCGAATCTAGAAAGATCCAAAGCCAAACAATACCGGTGTATTGAAGAAAAAGTTCTTTGATATGTGAAATGTGATGTTAAAAACAAGTACATGATTTCATTTTAAAAGAGGCGCTTCATATTAATTCATTATAAGATATGGCATGGAAATAGGAATTAATTGATGGGTCAATTAAGTTGGTGAGTGCTGCAAATATATGTGAACACATATGGATAACTAGATGTCATAGGTTACCTCAGGATCTCAATCGAAACACAATATATACACAGGAAATCGATTCATATGCATGTGTATAAATCCTCCGTGGCGTTTAAACCCATTGGGGACTTAGTATTGAGTTCCAGGATGTATTTGGTCTCTAACAAACGTAAAGCACTTTCTCTGTCCCCACCCTTTCGTGTCGGCAGTATACAGTCAATGGCATTATAACAAAGAAGAGTGTTGTCACTGCCATGTTTGGTTTCAAAGTGCCGGGCAACTGGGTACGATTGGTCTTTATTTGTAATTGCCCGGAGGTGTTGTAAAATCCTCATATGCACAGGTAATTTGGTACTGCCAATGTATCTGAGTGCACAGGGGCACTCCAAAACATAAACAACGTATTCTGTTTTGCACGTTATACGTCGTTTGATCTTAACTGGTTGGGGCAAAAACGGGGTGGTGTAGTCCTTAACGTTTTTTGCATGTTTACATGCTTTACAAGTAAAGCATTTGAAGAAACCTTTTTGTTTCGAAAGCAAATTAGAAGGTGGCCTGATTTCTGGATTACTTTTGACCAAACAGTTACCCATGGATCTTGCTTTACGAAAGGTCATTTGGGGAGTGCGGTTGTTCTTAATTAATTCACCACCAATGACCGGATCCTTTAACAGTAAATCCCAGTGTCTCCTTAGTATCTTCCTGATAGCCCCATGCTGTTTACTGTAAGTGACGATGACTCTCACTTTATTGGGAACGTCATTTGATACAACAACAGGGATTTTGGGGGTCAACATAGTGTCACGAGTCAAAGACTCAGTCTTGTGAATGGCTTTCTCTATGATGGAGTTACTGTAGCCCCTTAAGAGAAACCTTTCCTTGCAGTTTTTTTGTGCCAATTTACATTCCTATCATTGCTACATATGCGTTTGATCCTCAACATCTCCCCGTAGGGGATACTGTTGATCAAATGCTGGGGATGGTGGCTGGATGCATGCAATAGTGAGTTCCCAGCGGTCGGTTTGCGAAAAAGCCTAGTACAGATCTTATTCTCGCAAATGTAAATTTCCACATCTAGGAAAATTACCGATACCTTACTCATTTGAGCTGTAAACTCCAAATTCAGTTGGTTGATATTCAATTTGTTGATAAACTCCCTGGCCAGATCCTCTGGCCCCTTCCACAAAAGGAAGAGGTCATCTATATACCTAAGCCACAGGGGGACATGCGTTCTCAAAGTTTCCTCATGTTGTTGTTTTAGGACCTGCTCCTCCCACAAGCCCATATGCAGGCAAGCATAGCTTGGGGAGAAGCAGGCCCCCATGGCAACCCCCCTGATTTGCTGGAAGACAGTATTATCAAAAGTGAAATAGTTATGTTCCAGACACATTTTGATCATATCAATCAACATTTTGTTGTGTAACCAAAAACATGCAGGTCTGCGATTAAGGTAATGCTCAACCGCTTTAACCCCATCCCGATGGCAAATAGATGTGTAAAGGGACGTGACATCCATGGTGATCAAAATCAAGTCTTCAGATCAATTGCTTTCCTGGATTTTTCTTAAGAAATCTGAGGTGTCCCTGATGTAAGATGGTAATGTGACAACCCATTCTTGTAGAAAAGAATCTACATACTTAGAACTGTTAGGCTACCAATAGCTGAAATTATGGGCCGGCCCGGGGGTTTATGGATATTCTTATGTACCTTGGGAAGAAAATGTATGGAAGGTACGGCAGGATAATCATTATGCAAAAATCGGTGTTCATCATTGCTAATGAGCCCACTACTCTTCCATGCCACCAGTTTACCATAATAATCCAACCAAGAAGATTTCACAATTTGCAAATTACTGCGTTTATAGCAGGTTACATCATTTAATTGAGCATATGCCTCTTCCAAATACATGAGTCTAGGCCACAGGACAATGTTTCCCCCCTTGTCAGACTGCTTTATCACACGTTCTTCATTTGTCTGCAATTTTTTCATTAATTCAATGTAACACCGCTGTTTACAGTTCATTTTGGTGTCGAAATGCTGAGTTACCCTGTATAAATCTTTTAGGTCCGAGGCAACCAGTTTGTGAAATCGATCTAAGTTGTCATGCATCATTATCGGTTGAAAAACTGATTTTGGTTTAAATGGCGTTCTGATAGTGCTACCAAAGTTCATTCCTTCCAATCCCGGTGGACCAATTGTCTAATTTTGCTCACCCTGAAGTTGTCGAAGGTCAAAGAAAAGGCCCACATCTCCTGCCGAAATCAGAGGTGGACCATTTGCATAAGGAGGAATCTTAGTCACTTCTTTTTCCGCCTTTAGTTTGTGATGTTTCTGTAATTTTAGTTTTCGAATAAAACGGAAGACGTCCATGCGTGTTTCAGAGTAATTGAAATTACTTTCAGGACTGAAAGAGAGTCCTAGAGACAGTATTTGGCATTCAGCTTTATTGAGGACGACATCAGAGAGATTGATCACGTTGTTGGCGGTGTATTCTTGGTTTACTTCCGATTCCACCTGCCTCTCTTGGCTTTCTTGGGCGATTTGTTCGCGTTTTCGCCTCCTGTTGCACCTCCTCCTTGCCCCCCGCTTGGCATTTGCAAGCCTTTTTGATGCGGCTGTTTCTTCCGGGGTCTTAGCGTGTCTCGCCTGTCTTGGCACAGGACATTCATTTCCTCCGCACGAGACATGATTAAAACCTTTACTTTTACCGCATTTGACGGTCCGCCACCTTCCTCTTCATTTTCACTACCGGTGACACTTTGTTCGGAGGTTGAGGTTAAGGAGGGTGTACTGTCCACCGAGGTGCCTTGTGTTTTGCGTGTATTAGCCACTCCACCCTTGTTTTTTGCCGCTCCATATCTTCGAGCAATGGTGAAAACATTGCCATTTTGATAATCCAATTTGTCTCTATTGAATTTAAAGGCTTTACGTTTTTTTATGGCATCCTCATCTTTCTGTAATTTAGTCATCTCATTTCTCATCTTTTTGATGCTTTCGGTTTCCTCAATCAAGGCAATTTCTCCATTCAATTCCTCCACTCCACTATATATATACACAAAAAAGAAGGAGAGAACTCTGGGTAGTTCCCAAGTTTAGTTGGAAGGCAGCTCCTGTTTAGAGCACCCTCAACACCAGCGACACTCTAAATTTGCTCACCTCAAATGTCTGCTTTTTAAGCATAGGATTAGCACAGTGCTATCGACGCCGAGATAGAAATGGACAAAGTCTTTTGCCATTTGTACAGCAAAGTCTTTAAGCATAGGATTAGCACAGTGCTATCCACGCCGAGCTGTAAAATGACAAAAGCAATTTACCACTCCAGGCACAATATTACAGCTTTGGATTGGTAAAATACCATCCAAGCCAACCTGAAATGAATAAAAGCAACCCTTGACATGTGTTTCGCTGTCATTACAGCTCTTCAGAGAGGTTTAGCTTTGTCCAGACACAAGGGAGCACCCAGTATAAGTCAAAACAATTCCCTTGCAGGCATAGAGTGACGCATAAATTATGCAAAAATGAAGGAGAGAACTCTGGGTAGTTCCCAAGTTTAGGTGAAAGGCAACTCCTGTTTATTTCTATCTCGGCATGGATAGCACTGTGCTAATCCCATGCTTAAAAACTTTGATAGAAAAGCATATTTAGAGTGTCGCTGGTGTTGAGGGTGCTCTAAACAGGAGCTGGACCTATCCAATTATTCTATTGACTGTTGGCGCTAATACTATAAAAATAAAATACTGGGTGTTTGTGATTAGAAAATGGCCGTCAAATACACCTGTGGGGGGCCTAATTGACTCCTCTTCAAACCATAAAATGTGTTTTGAAATTTGCAGAAATTCTGAACATTATAAAGGTGCCACAAGCTTGGGCGTTATACATGAAATTTAGACTTGGGAGTCTCCCTCTAGCTGATCTCAGCCATAAAGAATCCAACAGAAAATTGAGTTAAAAATCGTGTCCCTTGTGTACTGATGGTGATGAGACTGACGCTAATGTATTATTTTTTGTGCCATTATGTCAGAACGTGAATTAGGCCATACTCAGTTGCTCTAAGAATATGCACATTTGATACAAGTAGGTCTGTGGTGTTTGCTATTGCTACATTTTTACTATCCATTTGAGGTATAAGATCAAAGTATGTTGCCTTAGTATAATAATAGTTTTTAGATCTCGTGCCTATCGTTGCACTGCGCAGCAGTGCCCGCGCAGCGAGAGTCCTTTTGTCCGGGGTTCAAAAATGGACCCTAAAATGAACAAGCTTGTGCGTGTGTTTTTACTTGTGCGGCCTGCTATTGGCCTTTGCCTGCATGTTCGTTTTAAAGAGAGCACACAGTAGGTCAGAGGCAGGCGCATAGCTCCGCCCCATGCCTATTGGTGTCTATTACGCACATTTCTGGCATATGGTTTCAATTATCGTGCCCAGACACGGGCGCGATAATTGAAAGCATATGCCGCGTGCACGCACCACTCGCGGCTTTGGTTTCAAAAGCGATCGGTTTCGGTTTTGCGATCGCTTTCGGTTTCGCTATCGCTTTTTTTTTGGTAGGTAAAAAAGATATGTGCTTTAGAAAATGCATTATAACTAACTACACTTAAGTAGCTTGGCTTTCAGCAGAGCTCTCTGAGTGAGGCGCACGTACATTTTGTTCACATAAACCGGTTGTAATTTTTTTGTGCGGTGCAGTGCCCACAGCGCAACGACGGCAGTGGCAGGCCTCAGCAGGACTGTGCAGCGGCGGAGGGGGCGGGGGCTGCTCACCATACTCACAATTCCGGCTTCACTCTGTGAGACGCCTGCGGCTCTTCACGGCTCACGGCGGTGGCAGAGGAAGGCCCCCAGCGGGGTTCTCCCAGCAGCAGAGGCAGAGGCACCATTGGCGAGGCTCAACAACTGACAAAACAGTGCAAGCGGCAGGGGAGGCTCGCGGCGACTGCGGCTCTCTACGGCAGCTCGCGGTGTAGTGGTGACCCGGGCAGTAAACACCGAATATAGAGCAGCCGTTTTATGAGCCCCAATCGTGGGCGTTGTTTTTAAAAAAAAAAAAAGCTTTCAGTGCCGCTTGTTTTAATAGAGCCGCAGACTTCCGATGCATTGCTTTATTTAAAATGGGGCAGGGCTCCGGGTGGTGAAAAGTAAGCTAAAAGCGAATGGAGTCGAGAAAAATATATTATCCCTGTACTGGGAGGTTTTATAGAGAAGCGTGTGCTCTCCTTAGTCTTAAGCGGGCGCACCTTTCCAGGGGCATCTATTTTGTCCGTGTACAGACGGCAGAAAGTTTCCAAAACACAACACTTTATCGTCGTGTAGAGCAGTGTTTATCAAATCCTTTGCTCTGTGACGGACGTAGTTTGTTTGCTGTGCTTGTAGTGGGTGTGCCCCTCCCCCCCCCCCCCCCGTCCATTGTGTTTTTGATTCTCACGCTTTTTACTTATTGATCAAGTACCATTGCATTTGGACAAAAGCTTCAATGATCAGTTGTGTCCATGGCCTTTCAGTTTCCCCGTGGGCTTCTGGTCTTGTACCATTGGACGGTGACATGCACGGTGGCACGCCATTTGCTGTATCCATTGACCATAGTCACGTTTTATCCACTCTGTTCCCTTAGCCGCCTGCTACTCCCCCAGAGAAAAGTTAATCGGAGCAAGTCAAGGAGCTACCGGAGCAAGTACCACAATTGAGAGCAGAACTGGTATTTTAGTGCACGTTTAGGGCAGAGGGGCGGTGAGAGCAAAACGGGTGCAATGAAAAACAACTGACGTCTCATCAGCTGGGCACTCAGTATGGACAAATTAGACTAACAAACTAGAAGAAGGCAGCTGGAGAACCACAGACCGAACACAAAGTAAAGAAGCCAGTACCCTAAGACACGAGGTGCCATACCAGGGAGGACAACATTTGCAGAACTGAACAAGCTCTTGTCGAGCACTAACTTCCAAAAGGCACTTTGGCCCGGTCGAGGCAGTGTCCCGTAGGGCCGTGTTAGCCAGGGGACGGATGCAGGTGGTTGAGAGGCAGGGGGAGTGACACCTACTCAGCAGTAGCGGAGGACATCTGAGCATGCGTACTACGGAACGCATGGCAGAGTAGCTTATGCTTACTTTGCAACTCTGAACACCGTGGCCTAAAGGAGGTACGCCAGCGGCGACATCTTCCAGAAATCACCCCAACAGCTGCAGTGTTCACAGCCTTACAGGTTTCTTGTGAGCCCGGTGGCTTCCTAGGAATGCAGTAATTCCAGAGCCCAGCCCAGTGTGTGTGAGTTCTCCCGGCTCCTCAGGCCATGGTGCTGCTTGCCTTTAGATCCTGGTACTGCGGTCATACAGGGACCGTGGAATGTACCCAGATGTGGTCTTTCCCATATTGTGCTGTAGTTTCACGAGAACCACTGGTATCGGACTCTGCAGTGGACACGTTTGGAAGGTAAGACCCTAGACTACCAAAAGGGTTCTACAATGCTACAGTCGGGGCTTTAAGTGGGATAAAAAAACTGGGGGCCTCTCAAAGAGGTGTTGCCAGTGTAATTGGGGGGCGTGGCTTTAAACCACTTGCGCTAAAAATCTGTGTTCAGCATAGTTTGCCGCCCGACTTGTATTTTGCTGTTTCTGTCAAGGCATCCAGATATGTGATACAACAAGTAACATCATACCTACAACAAGTAAGGACTATTGGCTTTGTCAATGGTTATTAGGTGCATAAGATAAATAAGCTGCAACTTTGGCTTCTTAAGCATGTTGGGGCTTCAGGGCCTTGGGGCGGCTATGTGCCTTTCTTATTTTCTACATGAGCCCAATTTTATCATGCTCCCCCACCCGCCCCCATCGCTGCCATGTGTCATCACTGCTTGTAAAACTGTTAACAAGCCATTACACGCACATTCCAGAGCCCCGCGCTACTGTGGTGGTCAGCAAAAGCCTCTACACATTACATTTCCCTACCATCGCTGCGCTCTCCAGCCTCTTCCCATTTTTCAGCAGCAGGCAGAAGAAATTTCAAAACGATGCAGTCTGTGGGCTACTACTGGTCATTTAATCATGCAGATGCCGTTTGGAAGGTTGTATGATAAAGTGCAGGAGCCCTACGAGAGAAAATAGAACAAGCATTTGCAATGCAATAGGTCTCGCATTTATTAGAGTTTGAGCTATTGGCATTTTAGATTACAATGCCTTTTATTAATGTGTTGGTTTTTGAAACAAATAAATAAAAGGCATTGTCATTTACAATACCAATAGCATAAACTCTCGCAAATGCGAGACCTATTGCATTGTAAATGCTTGTTTAGGCTTGTCTTGTGTTCGTTGGATTTTGTTTGTTTTGTGCATTTTTGTTGATTAGTTTTTAATCCAATTGAACTATAATATTGAATTGAATTGAACAAGTGATGGTTTTCGTTCAAGAAAAATAGGCCCATCTCCAAGATTCATGGAAAAATGACTGCACATGGCCAATTTCAAATAAACATTATTCAGGTGTTGTAGAAAATTAACCTCTAGCCCTCGACTAAGTATATTGTCTTTATTTTATTAAAGAATTCTGTGAGCCAACCTACAAACTAAGAAATTAAAACAACTATCCATGTTAATGTAATAAAACTAAGGTTTGCAGCATTAGAAAACAAATATGTTTACAATACTAGGAATCCCCAGCAAACAACTCCTTTTCTGCACATTGGGCTTCATCACAGCGAAACAAGACAGCCAGAAGATGAGGGAGCCCGATAACCCTGACCAAGAATCAGTGGTCTTTTTGTGATTTGTAGATTTCACATCTGCATTTGAATGTGTGGTGCGCAATCTTCTCTGATGAATGTGGGCCCATTGGGGTATCCCGGTTAACCTACTGTAAGCAATCCAGATGCTGTATTCAGGAATCTGTCATCACAAAACAATGGGGTAACTCAAAATTAACCCGAAGGACCTGTGTAACTTATGTAACTAAACTTTAAGAAATGCAATTATGTGTATGTGTCTTAATCGTCTGGTTTTGATATCTTGTCTGCTGCCCTAACCTCATAACTGTGGATTGAATCTACTGACTGTTTTTTTTACTTCTTCTTCTCCATATAGTGGTAGATATTTTGATATATTCAGTTCTCCTATGCCTCTTGTTGCTTTTTACGGTCAGGCCGTTGGTTGCCTGTATTCAGGAATCTGGGCCAGGGTAAAAATAGGGGACGGGTCCGCCTTGTCCAAGAAAATAAATACCACTGAGGGATTGAAACATGGATGCATTGTTTAATCTTTTCCTGTCCGACCTTTCATTTGACCCAGTATTGGAACTTTCATAGTTTCCATGCTTTTGTATCATTCCCCGTCGTCGGAATGGGAGTCTCGGTAACAAAATAACATAGCAGTAGGTACAAAAGAGAAAGAAAAAGGCCTAGGCATCATTCCCTTTTGTAGCATATCCGCCTCTTTTTGTAAAAGAGACCAAACTAGGCATCAGCCAATCAGAAGAGCCTCACCCCATAGAACCCTCCCGAAGGAACCTCAGAGCCTCAGATTTTCTACCGCACGTTGTGCTTAGGGAGTCTCCTTTGAGCTCTGCTCATTCTCATCTCTTTTCAGAAGTTTTCTTCGGGATTTTTCTTCAGAATTGTTGGCTGTCCCTTCCAGGATGTCTGATAAGGAGAAGAAGAAGGCCCTTTTCAAGCCATGTTCCACCTGTGGTAAGAAAAGATTGTTTGTTGAGGATAATCATAAAGATTGTATTTATTGCCTCTATCCAGATCATAAGGCTGCGGACTGCAAGATCTGCCGCACCTTTTCTACCAAGACTCTCCGGGATCGTGAGGGTAGGCTTCTTACCTGGCTCCAGAAGTTGAAGGCCAGAAAAGACACAGTATCCAGTGACAGTGAAGACTCTTCTTCAGCCTCATCCTCAAGAAGGTCAGTCAAAGGGGGTAGGGTTCCTCTTCTCTTTCTATGGAGCGTCCTTCTAAGGTCTCAAAAAAGACCCCCAGAGAGTCTGAGAGCCGAGGTGCAGTTGAATCTCCTCACCATGGTGAAAAGGAGAGGGGAGGACCATCTACACCTTCTTCTGGTGTGAAGACTGATACAGCCTTCAAAACACCTTCTTCTCAGTCTTCTGGGAAGTCTGACAAGAGTTCCAAGTCGTCAACGACGCAGATGAAGGTTTTGTCGATAAAGCCTTCGTCGACGAAACCTTCATCTCGACGAAGGCATTGAAGCCTAAGCTTAAAATGGTACTGTCGATGGGCTCGTTCACGGTACAATCGACGTCGACGGGATCGTCGGCGACGACGGAGTCGTAGATGACATTGTCAGTGGCGTCGACGAAGATGTCGGCGACGACGGCTGCGACGACGAAGAGCTCGTTGACGGTGGTGACGACGACAATGTCGGCGTCGAGGGCTTCGACGACGACGACAGCAGGAGCGTTGACGGTCGACACCCATCTCGTCTTGTTCGAAAGAATTACTATTTCTATGAGACGAATCAAACCTGACATGACGTCTCCCAGAAGAGTTACCCCCTTGCCTCCAGCTTTACTGTTAGAGGAGGATGATGACGAATCCGAGGACAACGATCAGGACTCATATGTTTATGCCAACAGTCCATCTCAGCTTCTAGTTAAATGCCAGGAGACAGATTCTGAAGGGGACTACCAACAGGAATGTGGGTACCATCATTCTGTCCAATCACAGCAATATTCGAGACAAGACTTGGTGTCGGTACCATCTTCTCTCTTGCAGGATCTCCACAACATGCTGCAGGATTACAAATCTAGATGTTCACAGCCTGCAGCGGGTCCGACTACGCAAGCCTTGCCTTTCCCTGCGGCTCCTGCAGTTGTTTCTCCAGAATTGCCGGCTCAAGTGACATCTCAGCCGCAGACACCGGTTCCATATGTGTCTTCGATACCACTGGACACTCACGATGATTCCTCGGATGAGGATCAAAACTTTGATGGCAGACCTAATCAAGGGTTTAGAATGGGATGAGTATGTCATCCCAGACCCAGCTTCACCATGTCCGGATCCGGTGGACTCCCCACCAGCAGATATAGGGGGTTTCCATAAGCTGATGCAGAGAGCGGCTGGCAGATTCAAGCTAGAAATGCCTTCTGCTACCACCGAATGTTTTTATATGACTTTGAAGAGCCTTATAAAAAGACTACAAGATCAATCCCTATTGTCCAACATGTTTGGGATGAAGGCCTTAAGGCGATGAAGAATCCAGCGATGGTGGTCCCTGTTCTACCTAGACAAAAAATATAAAGCACCTGAGGATGGTCCGGCGTCTTTGACGGGACACCTAAAACCGGACTCTGTAATTTCTCAAGCGGCACAAAGGAATTCACGCAACCCTTCAGCTCCTTTGACAAGTCCTCTAGATAAAGAAGGCAGGAGGTTAGACAACGCCGGAAAGAGGTTCCCATTCAATGGCTAGTCTTCTGGTACGGGCAGCAAATGCCTTGGCAATATTGGGCAGGTACGATCGCCAATTATGGTGTGATGTTTCGCCACACCTGGATCAACTTCCTCCAGAATCAAAGACAGAGGCGAAGAAGATTTAGCAAGAAGGGGAAGCAACGTCAATGGAAATTATAGATTGTGCCATGGACATCGCCACAACAGCTTTTCATTCATTGGCGGGTGCTGCAGTCCTTCGTCGCCAGGGATGGCTCAAGGCAACTTGGTTCAGACCCGTAATCCAGAATAAGATCCTGGATCTACCTTTCGATGGAGAGGCTTTGTTTGGAAAGTTAATAGATGACACTCTCCAGGATATTAAAAAGGACACTGAGACAGCTAAGTCTCTGGCTATGCTTCAGTACCGTAAAGCTCCATTCAGAGGTTCCAGAGGCAAGAGTACCACGTACAGAGGCTCTTACCAGCAGCAACGTTACTCGTCCTATGGCTCAGGTTCGCAACAGTACCGCCAGCCTTATCAGCAAAGACAAGGCCAATCCTCGAATTTCTCAAGATCTAATACTAGAGGAAAACAAGCTCGCCAAGGACATGACATGTCCAAGAGGCAATAGCGGCCTCCTGGCTCTTCCTACATTGCCGACCTCCGCAAGATCATCAGTAGGAGGCAGGGTGTCTCAATACCTTCAGAATTGGTCCAAGATAACATCAGACTGTTGGGTGCTAAACATCATTCGAAAGGGCCATACCTTGGAATTTGCACAAATCCCACCATCCAAGCCCCCGGCCGCCATCCCATCGAAACATCTGCGTCTTTTGCGGCTCGAGGTTCATCAGATGCTCCTGAAAGGTGCTATAGAGCCGACTCCCTCTGCCCAAAGAGGAGATGGATTCTATTCCAGGTTCTTCCTCATAAGGAAGACGCTAGAGAAATGGCGCCCCGTTTTAGATCTCAGGGAGCTCAACACCTATCTCATCTCCCTATCTTTCCGGATTGTCTCACTTTAGGACATTCTACGTCTTAACAATCCAGGGGATTTCATGGCCACGCTCGATCTCGAAGATGCGTATTTTCACATACCGATTCACCCGGCACACAGAAGGTTTCTACGATTTACAGTAGTCAAGAGCCCCTTTCACTTCAGGGTGTTACCCTTTGGACTTCGCTCAGCCCCAAGGATCTTCACAAAGGTGCTGGCACCCGTGGCAGCGTTTCTACGGAAGAATTACTTTCAAGTCTTCCCTTACCTGGATGACTGGTTGCTGAAGGCTCCGTCCAGGGAGGCCGCAAGGGAAGCGATCAATGCATGTACAAACCTGTTTCAAAATGTAGGACTCACTCTAAACAAGGCGAAGTCATCTCTGGTTCCGTCCAGGATGGCACGCTTCCTGGGGCCATCTTGGACTCGAATCTCAAGAAAGCTTTCCCAACCTCGGAGAGGCCGGAAAAACTGCAACCCATGGCGCTAGCCTTAAGGAGAAGACGGTGTCTTTCAGTACGCCGTTACAAGTCTCTTCTAGGAGTGATTCCTTCATGCATTCCTCTAATTCCACACTGCAGATTGAGGATGCGTCCTCTTCAGGAACAGCTGGACATCCAGTGGAGACAGATTCACAGTTCGTTCGACGACAAGGTGACCATCCCCTCGGCAATGAGAAAAGCTGCCTTGTGGTGGACAAAGCATGAGAACTTGTCCCAAGGTCTATCCTTCGTAAGCGATCCGTCTCCTCAGGTTGTGACAACGGATGCGTCATTGGACGGCTGGGGGGCAGTGCTGCAGGATCTGCATGTCAGTGGACATTGGTCACCTCAGAACCGTCTGCTTCACATCAATCTCTTGGAGCTCAGGGCAATTAAGCTGGCTCTTCAAGACTTTCTCCCTCGACTAGGAGGTTCGAAAGTTCTCATCCGGACGGACAACACCACGGCCATGTATTACATAAACAAGGAAGGAGGAACCAGGTCTCTCCCATTATCTCAGGAAGCTCAAGAAATCTGGGAATGGGCGATCCTTCACGGGATTTCTCTGCAGGCAGAACATCTGCCAGGGATCTTAAACGAGAATGCCGACAGGCTAAGCAGGCTATCCTCAGTCAGTCACGAGTGGGAAATAAACCAGCGAGTTCTGGACGAGGTTTTCCATCAGTGGGGCAAGCCTGCGATAGATCTATTTGCCACACCGACCCACAAGAAATGCCAGTCTTATGCAAGCAGGCTTCACCACCAAGGATCATTGGGGAATGCACTTTCAATAGCCTGGTCAGGGACATTTGTTTACGCCTTTCCCCCCATTCCAAGGATCCCGAGACTGATCAGGAAAATCAAGGTGGAGCCATGCTTGGCCGAGACAGTTCTGGTTCACGGAACTCCATCTGTTGTCCCTTGTTCCTCCTCTTCCCTTGCGAACCATTCCGGACCTTCTCACAATGTCCGAGAGGCAAATTTGGCATCCGGACCCAACTTCATTACACCTGACAGCATGGCTCCTGAGCAGCGAGAATTCATGAACCTTTCCATCTCAATGAAATAAGAGAAGTTCTCTCCCAGGCTAGAGCTCCTTTCACGAATAAGACTTACCATTTCAAATGGAAAAGATTTTGCATTTGGTGCAAGAAAGAAGGTGTTGACCCTTTCTCTTCCCAACCTCATCAACTTCTGCCTTTTCTTTTGTCCTTAGCAAAGACGGGGCTGGCCCATTTGTCTCTAAAAGTTCACTTGGCAGCGATTTCTCGGTACAGACGTTCTGCGTCTGGACCTTCTCTTTGGTTTTCTAGGATTAATTAAACAGTTTCTTAAAGGACTGTTCCGTGTCTATCCCCCGGTGAGGCCTCCGCCTCCTACTTGGCAACTGAATTTGGTCCTCACACAGCTCATGAAAGACCCATTTGAACCAGTCAGTCAGTCAGTCAGTCAGTCCAATACATCGAACGGACATGAAATTCCTTTCATGGAAATTGGCTCTCCTTCTTGCCCTCACATCTGCAAGACGCATTGGGGAGTTGCAGGCTCTCACAATTCAGGAACCGTTTCTCCAATTCAAAAGGAATACAGTAATCTTAAGAACTAACCCAAAGTTCATACCCAAGGTGCCCTCGGACTTTCACTTGAATGAGCCAGTTATCCTTAAATCTTTCTTTCCTCACCCTTCCACACGATCAGAGAGGTCACTGCATTCTCTGGACGTACAAAGATGCTTAAAATTGTATTTGGATCACACCAAAGGATTCCGTAAATCTTACCAATTGTTTGTTGCTTTTGGTGGTCCTCGCAAGGGCCTCCCTCTTTCAAAGCAAAGTATTGCAAGGTGGATTTCCAGTGCCATTCTACATTGCCATTCGACAGCGGGTAAGCTGCTGACCAGCAGAATTAGAGCACATTCCACAAGATCGATGGCTTCGTTGACAGCTCTCTTCGTGGGAGTGCAGATCAGAGACATTTGCAGGGCTGCAACTTGGGGCAGCGTGCACACCTTTACAAAGCATTACTGCCGGGAATCCTTGACATAGGAGGACACAGCTGTGGGCCAAGCAGTCCTGAGGAACCTCCTCAACTAATTGGTGAGCTTTCCTTTCTATCCCACCTTCCTTTATTTTGCACAATTTGCATCTTCATGTATTGATGGCTATTGCAATGTATATTTATGCCACAAAATGTGTTTTTTATTGCTAACTGCTTGCAACTCTGATACAAAAGCATGGGAATCTATGAAAGTTCCAATACTGGGGCAGGAAAACAAGTTACTTACCTGTAACTTTGGTTCCCTAGTATTGGTAACTTTCATAGATTCCCATGCGCCTCCCCGAGGAAAGCTCAGCCTTCAGCAGATATGGTGATTGTTACACAATGGCTACGAAAATCTGAGGCTCTGAGGTTCCTTCAGGAGGGTTCTATGGGGTGAGGCTCTTCTGATTGGCTGATGCCTAGTTTGGTCTCTTTTACAAAAAGAGGCGGCTATGCTACAAAAGGGAATGAGGCCTAGGCCTTTTTCTTTCTCTTTTGTACCTACTGCTATGTTATTTTGTTACCGAGACTCCCATTCCGACGACGGGTAATGATACAAAAGCATGGGAATCTATGAAAGTTACCAATACTGAGGAACTAAAGTTACAGGTAAGTAACTTGTTTTCTAGCCTTGAATAAAGTAAATGCTCATCCCCCAAGAATAGGTGACATTCACCTCTCACATCTTTTATATGCAGGCGATGTAATACCATTTAGTCAAACAAAAATTGGTCTGCAGCGACTTATCGATTCATTATCTCATTTTTGAACTGCCTATGGGATGACTATAAATGAGAGCAAGCACTGGCATAGCCGATAGGTCTCACCTTTAGGACCTTATAAGTGTATAGCCATGCAGCACACTTCCCCACTGCCTTGGATAATGCTCACTGATTCATGGCCTGGCTGGATGTCGTTGAACAGCATGTCTCCTAGATTATCATCTTGAAGAACCTTCAAACCCTGATTGCAACCCTCCAGGCTTCCTTTGGGCCACCATGCCTTCTAACCTCAAGTTGTGTTGCGCAAGCTTACCACAGGATTTCATGGGAGGATGAGATTGTGGTAAATACACTGGCAAACCAATCAGTTTCCTGATCTTTCTGACATATTGCAGTGACTATGAAAGTTCGACAGAGATGCTCATTAACAAAAGGAAATTGTCATCTATTATAAATGTATTTGTATTTTCAATATGTAAATGACAAAAACTGTCCTAGCATGAATCTGAATGATATTTTGCACAGTGTGCCTTTATTTTAAATACCAGAGGAAAAAGGCATGGCTTTACTGCTTTGTCTCCAAATTGTAACACTTTAGAAATTAAAGTTTAATTTCTGATCCCCCCACACTGTAATGTGCCATTTTCCTTGAGTCCTGATTAGGGCATTTTTTCATCGTTAGCTCAGCCAAGTAAAATTTTGCATTGTTGAAATGCACAGCCTCCAGCGGCCAGTGAGAGCAGCAGTTGGTGGGACTATGAATAACGCCTTTTCGGGCAGAATGTGTACTCGAGACATTTCCAACATTCAAATGTCTGAATAAGTTAAAAAAAGACTTATATGAGAGAGATGGAAAGATGCGATTTTTACTGGCTCCTTTCATAAAGTACTCACGACAGAAAGGAGGGCAACACAATACAATACCAAATAAAATGTGCAAGCCGGTGAGACAGTAACCCGTCTCTGTCAGTACTCATATTCTTTCTGTTCTCAAGCCATCGTGTTTTAGTTTTTTTAGTTAGTTCACCCGGTTAGTGGCTTTTCTAGTGTTCACTTGAAACACACTTTTAAGTTGTTCGCAGCCAGGCATTCTCTTCACCAGCAGACTGCCAGGCTGGAAGAGATTTTCAAATAAAACTGAATACTGTCTGTTGCTTCAGTAGTACACAATCACATATTGTAGAAACACTGGCAAATAAACAGGGCCAACTAAGCATTTGCAATGCAATAGGTGTCGCATTTACGTGAGTTTAAGCGATTGGCATTGTAAATGGCAATGCCCCTTTTATTTATGTTTTAAAAACCAAAACATAAGTAAAAGGCATTGTCATTTAAAATGCCAATAGTTCAAACTTGCATAAATGCGACACTTATTCCATGGCAGAAGCTTGTTTTGAGTTGGGTGAGCCGCGTTAGGTGAGCCGTGTGTTTCGTTGCCATTATTTAGCACGTAACTAAAATAAAAACAAATGGGAGGGAGGGCTTGGAGGAAGAAAGAAGGCACAGACAACAGGAGGGAGGGCGGACAAAGCAAGTTGGGCCTGCAGTAAGAAACTCGATAAAGGAAATAGTGCATACTGACTAGATAACAGGTATTGTGTAACAGCCAAAGTAAAAGGGCCAGTTGCCATGGGAGGTTACAAAGAAGATGAGGCGGTACTGAGGAGGGACTAACAAGACTATTTACGAATCAGAAGCCAGCATTTAGGAAGGACAGTGACACAAGCCAATGGCAAATATGGGCGGCGAGTGGGCAGGGCTTCTATTCCCTACTCCTCCACAACAAGGCTCGCAGAGCATCGCATGCGCGCTAACTCTAGGCTCGACCTAAAAAAACAAAGGTGATGGAAGTAAGCAATAGAAAACAGAATCCTGACAGCTGGTTTTTACAAGGTCGCAAATTGGAAAAGCTTAAAACCTACAGATATCTGTGGGTCCTCTTCGATGTTAACGCCTCCTTCCTCCGACACAAGCAGGACCAGGTGAGGAAGGGTAACAATTTGCTTCTAGCTTTTCACACGTTGCAGAGATCTCTTGGAGGCCCTAATTATATGCCTCCTCCATAAGTAATAGCAGCAAAGCAACTGCCGACTTTTTCCTACGGAGGCAAGGTTTTACGACGCAGAGATGCACCCACTTTAAATACCAACATTGCAAAAATATTCAGGTCTCTCTTTCAACTTCCCTGTAATGCCTCATCGGCCCAGATAAGACTGGAATTTGGTTTATTAAACTAAACAGTAACAAGAAAAGAGGCCTATGTCAAGGTCTGGAAGAGAATCAAATCATTTTCTAATAACCAACTATGTCAAGCCTTGTGGAGGGGAGTATAGACAAACAAACGTTCGCTTACCTGGCAGTACCTAAACCAGGCAATTGACAACCTGGCTCTTCATTTGTTGTGGGAATGCACATTGCATGCAGAATCATTTCAAAAGTCTGTCAACAGCTTTTTGACAAAAAAACTTCTATGGTAAGAGATAAAGAGGCCCTCTCAGTTAGATCTCACGCATGAACAACCTAAGGCGAATACAAGGTACTTAAACCTCAGCCCTACTTGGAAGATAGGTGGTCAATGCATCTAAAAGGGCTCTTTTTGATACATCGGTTTGGCATCCTCCCTGGCCGTATTCATGCACTGCGTTGGCTCAGAACCTCCATTGACGCACTCTGCAGAATGTGTAAGGTTGGCAAGGAGGATATCATTCACATAATATGCCTGTTCCCTGGTTAATTGTTGGAAAGAAAGAGTGTATTAAGGCCTTTGTTTAACCATTGTGGTATACAAACATGCAGGTATGTGGTAAATGCTTGCTTCACGGTTTCAGACCTTAATTTGATCGCTAATTTTAGAAAAAATTAAAAACTTGCTACAGTAAAGCTTGATCTGAGAAGTAGCTAATTTTCTTGTCTATCAAAAACCTACCTACAATGTGGCACTTGATGCATGCTGGTAGTTGACGTCTCCTTGCATTGAATTTACAGGATAGCCTGCTTTGGGAAACAAACATGTATCTGTATTAAACTAGAACTCATGATCTGTTGGATGTGGCAGTGACCACAGAGTTTTTGTGTTGCCACTTCATAAATGGTTACCATACTCATCCTAAAATTCATTGCATGTAATGTTGGTGGCATTATTTGTTTGAAGAATACCGCGTTCTCTTGCGCAGGCGGGGCCGCGTCGGCCATTGGACGTGCGCAGTACTACGAAGGTAGTGCGCGTGACGGCCAACGGCCGACGGCAGCAGGGAAGGGGTTAAACTCTCCCAAATGTGAGACCTATTGCATTGCAAATGCTTGTTTTTCATCCAGTTCATTAGAGTGGGCCCTATGAACACTGTGGATGATATTTTTACCCCATTTCTGCAGCTTTTTCTCTGTCAGAAGCTCGAACTGTTGTATCCCTATTCAACTTTCTTCAGAACTGAAAAGCATTTTCAAGCTTTCTTTCGATTTTTCAGTGACATGCCCTTCATGTGGCAGGACAAAAAGCAGCTATAGATCGCCATCCAGTCTATCTGGTCTGCCTTCCAAGCTTGCATTCAACTCCTGAATGTGAATTTTGTTAAAACATTTCCAAGAGGATACTGAAAAATCATGGTGGCGTTAGACAGTGAGGCAAGCTTGAAAACCTGAAGACTAAGGAGGAAGAGAAAGTGGGACGAGTCTACAGAGAGTATTCTATCCCTATGCTAAGCCATCGGCCCCAAAGGATTCCCAAAGGTGATACATCTATGGAGAAATGATCCAGAAGGGAAAAACAAAGGAGACATCATCATTCTCGTCGCCCCTTCACAATGTTAGTAGAGGTATGGTACTGACTCTTTCGCTTTGTGGAAACAGATCTTTGTTGATGCCAAAGCACCACCACTATTCGATGCTAAGACATGCTTTGCTTCTGTGATTGGTATAAACGTCAAAGCACATGATCTCTGGGCACTATATTCGAGCACTCAGGTTGAAGATATAATTATGTTCTGCATCTGCAATTACAGAAGTGTCATCACCAAAGAAGAGGCTCAAGTTATTTCCTACTCCAGGTGTGCCAGTGGCCTCTCTTTCTGGACTCCAGTGGAACATCCAATATTAACACCAGTGATAGTCAGAAAGAAGCCTTCACCAACTAGAAGTATCATTGTCTTCCCATCCTCCACGTTCACGTTTTCCTCCACAGGATATTCTGCCACAAAATTACCACTCCTATGGAAATACAGACAGAGAGGTCGCCTTCGAAGACCCCTTCGGGATAACTGGATCAGACACAAATACCTAATCATCCTATACCCCAACATCCTTCGCTGAATCGCCAAGTAGAATTTCACCCGTGGATGACATCACCACTTTTAGTTATGCCCTTGCCAGAGGTACTGCAAAAATAAACATTCCTTTTGACGTTCGTCACGCGGCCATCTCAGGAATTATGGAGACTCTCCAACCTCGCTCAGTGCGGTCTTTTGGAGCTAGCAGAAGAGAAATGTTTGACTCCGGCTACAACTAAGGTGGCAAAACGTCATCTATTGAAAATATACACAGTTCCAGAACAACATCTAGGTTTTCTGTGCCTTGAGCCTAAACCAGGAGACTCTAAAAAAGTGTTGACAGTGAAAAAAGCACCAAGCATCAGCTCCAGAACCATTTGCTCTCCACCGACAGGAAATGCAAAAGAATAGACACAGCAGGAAGAAAGATCTGTTACTGCTGCCACTGCCCTTAAGGCTAGACTTTGCCTAGAGAGATGTGGCAGGATGTCAGTGAAATTGTACAAGAGGGTCTTCTGATTTAAAATTAGATTATCAGTTCATTGATAGACCCTGCTGATTTGGTGAGATCAGAATACTGCCTGAGAATTACATTGATAGATAATCTTGATTACAGCTGACATCTTAGAAACCAGATGCTAATCAAAAGATCCTACATCTTCCTTTCTCTGGATTCTCACATTTTGGGCAACATACTCAAAAGCAAATGGTTTGCATCAATAATTAAGCCTAGACCTTAGAAGCAGTGGGACTTGAAGAGAGGAAAAAAAGATTAAATTCCTCAGTATTGCCACAAACACTGCAAGTACTGTCAATGGCAAAGGGTTCAATCCCCTCTATGGGCCAGTCCACCCCATCAGCAGCAACACCAACCACAGCAGAGGTACTCTTACCACACAAGCAAGGGGCCAAGACAAGAACATTCAATCAGTCTGGACGGGTTTCGTACAATGAAAGACAATAACTTGTTCATCTTCCCCCATGGACCTCTGCACGCTATTCCAGTAGGTGGTTGTGTGAGATTGGCAAAGAAATCCACTGCTCATATCACCAGTGTCTATGCCACCCCCCTGCTGACAGACCTGCACTAAGAAACAGCAATAAAACCAGTCCCCCTTCTCGGAAAGAGAGTAAACCATCTATTCAGGATACTGTTTAGTATGAGGGCTTTAATAGCAGTCCTGCCGTCACTTTCTGGAAGAAACAGTTTCTCTTTCTTTTGACAGAGAGAGCTGATACAGGCAGTCTTTGTTCAAAGAGCCCCTCCAAATCCAACAGCCTGTCAAATCTCATCCATCCTGGGTTTAATGGTTTCATGCATCCCAAGTCTACTAAATGCGAGAACTCAAATGAGGCTGCTACAACAATGTTTGCGGGATCTATAGACTCAGAATAAAAAACGGATTTGCAACCTCCATATTTCATGATCAGCAAGGCAGTCTCTAGCCTGGTGGTGCAGAGTCCAGTTTCAGGAAGATCCTCCCACCCTACCCAGACAATGACTGTTGCCTCTGTACTACTATTGGGTGCTGACCTATGGCATCTGTTTGTTCAGGGCCTATGGACTCCAAAAGAAACGTTATACCAAATTAGCTTCTTAGAACTGAGGCAGTCCAACTAGCTCTCAAGCCATTCCTTTCGTCCGATAGTGGTAAGTTTAGTACTGTCTAAATTAATGGTCGCTCCGTTCAAATCCATTCACAAGGCTTCATCTCAGTATCTTTCTTGGAAGAAGGCTTCCTATTGTCATTGCTTCTGCTTGCAGGGTCAGTGAATTACAGGCTCTTTTAATAGTCAAGCCCTATACTGGTTTCCATTTCAGCAGGGTAGTCATGAGAATGCACCGTTAGTTTCTTCATAACATAATCTAAACTAGATCATCAATCATACTATCACTCTTCCTGTATTCTGTAGCAATCCAGCTACTCTAGCTGAGTGTTCCTTACACGTGTTAGATGTCAGGAGCATCTATGTTTCTATTTATGTCACTCATTGCACCCTTCAAGGAATGTAATTTACTATACTCATATTAGGGAACACAGATGGCCAGCCTTTGCTTATTTTATGTTTGGTTACAGGATTCTGCATTGGATTATCAGAATGACTATCGGATTCATTCAGAAACTTCCCAATCTACCTGGGAAGGTGAGGACAGTAATTCAGTAAAGCATCATGCTGATCTTGGGAGAATAGAGTCTACAGAGCAGAGGAGTGAAGCATTACAGCAGCCTCAGACTGCCAGAGGTATGACTGGTACTCCACTTTCCCTTTCATTGTTTTGACTACAATATGCCTGGCAACCAATATGCGAACCTTTTCCAAAATAAGTATTGTCCCAAGATTCTGTGCTTTACACGCATTGAAATGGCTGTTTTGTAGTACATTGTTTATAGTTTGCTAGCATGTCTTTCTGTCTACCAGTCGACATTATGCTTTTCACATACAATAACAGAAATCAGAGACAAGTACAACTTGAAAAGGTCTTTCTAAGGCTAGTTGAGTTATTTAAGACAATGAGACATACAAAGAAGACAAGCCAAAAAATACAATTGCTACTAAATAGACCTTGGAGCTGATTGAGTACAGATACCAGCGCAGAGCTGTGCTTCACCAAATCGCTGTACTGTGGAAATCACATATTATCTTTTTCTTAGTAGCACATTCGGTCAGATATGATTGTAGTACTCCAGAACTTAAGATGGCTAGCTATCCAAGAGCAGACACAAGTTATGGTTGATTAAATGATTTAAAAAAACATGTGGCAACCATTTGCTGAACAAAGCCCACAGGTCCTTACAACTAAAGATTCATAGAGACTGATCTCTTATAATAATTTGCCTATATCATGAGTTTATGATGAGACATTTGCATCTGAATTTACAGGATAGCCTGCTTTCGGAAATAAACCTGTATCTATATTAAACTAGTACTCAAGATCTGTTGGACGTGGCAGTGACCACATAGTTTTTGTGTTGCCACTTCATAAATGGTTACCATACTCATCCTAAAATTCATTGCATGTAATGTTGGTGGGATAATTTGTTTGAAGAATACAAATACCAACATTTTTATTTCTCTGATATTGAGTGAGTTTTAAAAAAAAACATTCCTTTTACCTAAAGAAGCAGACAGAGTAGAACTTGGTCTAGATATGTGGTGAGAGTAGTCTGCGATAGGGCTGAATCACCTCTGTAGCTATCTTTATCCATGGGTCACTATAATGCTCTGAGAAAGGAATCGACAAAGGCATCAATACTGGTTTCACTTTCACCACTTCAGGTTTAAGGTAGATGATAAAAGTGAGATCAGTATGCACTACAACACTATTGAATTATACTACTTATCAGATTCCTTTACAGGATTGGAATCAGGCTTCTGTTGGCCTGCTCAGGATTCCTTAAATAACTCTCTTATACACATTTTGAACCCAACATCGATGTCGAATTTGGGCGCTCCTCAACTTTTTAGCTGTTATTGAGTCACCAGTGTGGAAACTGTTGTTGGCATGTGTGACATAGAGACTGGTCCTAGTGTATTTGTTGGTGGAAGACCTTGAAACCGGAGATGATCAGTCGGAAAGGTGGAAAGCAGAGAGGATGGCCTGGAAAAAGAATATGAGAGGGTAAGTACATTTAATGCCAGAATTTTGGGATTAGAGTATGAAAGCCTTTATTGTTTGGTTGGACATGCTTCTTGCTTGCGGGAAATTTTCATCCCATCTCCATTTCCCTATCTTCTGAAGTGCTCCTTTTGATTTTCACATACATTGCCTTAATACAAATAGTTAAGTCACCCTACATGTGACTGATCATCTGAGCATAATGATCACATTGCACCAAAATGTCTGAAAATAGATCATCTCTTCACCATTTGAGGATAAAACATGAAACAAAATATCACTGCTTCATGTACATGGCATATGGGTGGCTCTATGCACCCTTAACTCCCTGTATAATTGAAAACAAATTGTCTCAAAGTTGAGAACTGAAAGCATACACTGAGGGACTAAAGTCTCTCAACAAAAGAAAGTGCACTGAAGAGGACTCCTTGCACTAATGTACTGCAGAATCTTGCCTTAAATTAGTCTTATTGGATCAATTGGTGTGATCATAGTATAAAGAAGTACCTAAGAATGTGGGAGAAATAAAGCTTTGCTTCCTGTAGAAATGCACATTCCATTTGCACCTGATAACCAAGAATGATGTGTTTGTTTGCAAAGGATTCTAGGTCTGAAATCTGTGAATATTCAACTAACCATGTGGATGTGTGAAATCTACCAATACTAACGCCCTACGCTTACAGAGCAGTAATTTGTAGTTCTTTTTTTAGGCTGGGATTTAACCCCCAGTTAGGAAATTTTGAGTATTCCCCTGCCCTGACTGCTGAAAGGAGAAACGTCCTCTTTGATGGTAGATAATATTATAAGCTTGTAAATTTAAGGCTACACACTGTCATAGTCCACTTTTTAATATAGGTGTATGACTAGTTGCTCCATAGGTTCCCTGAGCTCCATATGCACCTTGGATTATGAAAAAGATGACGTTGGACCATGGGTGAACAGGGAAAGGGTAGAAAAATAGGATACTGATACCTTGATTGCAAAGTATACCCTGTGGTTGGTTTGGTTTTTGGTATTCAAATCAAAAGAGGAATGAGGAAACGTATTTTTGATCACTTTAGGTTATGAAATTATTCCAAAAAAGGGAAGGTAACCCTAATTTAGAAAATCAAGAGTCTGATTCTTTAACCTGTCCCAGGCAACCTTATTAAGTTTTAAAAGGGTCCTCACCTATAAACACCTTGTGCCATGCTTCATTGTTGGACCCCCTTTGGCAGAATGGTAATACGCCTGGGTGGGCTTAACCAGTAATCTGGGAGCCTTGATATCGTAGGGATAGAAAATATAAAATTATCTAGAGTGGTTTCATCTTTGTCCATCTGATAGATAGAAATGATAGAAGTCCTTGCTGTAGCAGCTTTCTTCACCTGGAAATCGATTCCCTGCAGGCACTCTCCTAGGCAGGGAATCACAGTGTCACAGTGGATGAGTTCCCTGGACACTGCGATCGAGCTCCGGGGATCTCACCCACACTCCCTTCCCCAAAACAATGCACTGGCCCTGTGGGACTAGGTTCCCCCAAGCCTCATGAGGTTTGGATAGGGAGGGGCTGCATGCCCACTCTCCAAAATTGAGCTATCGGCCCCAGGGGACGGTCCCCGGGGCCTCCTGGAGTTTTGCTGAGGGAGAAGACAAGCCCCTTCCCCAAAAAATAATAATGTGCGGCCTTCTCATGCCCTGTCCCACTCCGGGAAGGGAAGGTGGTTTATAAAAGGCAGGAAACTGGCATTTTCTTATTTTTTTTCATTTGTAACGTCAGATCCTCCACCAGGACTATGGGGTGTGGGTCTCTCTTTCTTGATGTTGTGGTAGTCAATAAGATCTTACCTAGAGATCTATTGACTCTGCGGATTTTCGCAGTGTTATATAAACATACATTTTAAAAATTATTTTCTCAAAAAACTACTGAGTGCATTTACACCAAATCACAAAAAGGACCACTTTCTGAACCAAGATCAATCAATCAATCAATCAGGGAATTGTGAAGCGCGCTACTCACCCATGAAGGGGGAGTTGCAGCTCTGAGTCAGCCTAAGAGCCAGGTCTTGAGGCTCTTCCTGAAGGTGTGCAGAGTGGGAGAGCGTCTGATGTTGATCAGGAGCTCGTTCCAGGTCTTTGCCACGTTGTAGGGGAAGGCTCTTCCACCCGCTCTGGCTCTGTGGATGCGCAGGGTTTCAGCGAGGGCGAGGTCAGCGGATCAGAGGTTTCTCTTGGGTATGTGGAAGGAGTCTCTTTCTTTGAGGTATTTGGGTCCGGTGTTGTGGAGGGATTTGTAGGCGTGGGTGAGCAGCTTTAAGGTTACTCTCTTCTCGATGTGGAGCCAGTGGAGGTCCTGCAGGTGTTGGGTGATGTGTTCATGCCGTGGAATGCCGAGGACGAGTCTGTAATGGTTTCCAGGCTTGTTCCGCAGGAGCGTCAGGAATCCGGAGAATAGTCCTCAGCCTTCCCCTACGGCCCTTCGACTCTATCAGACTCTAGAGTATCGAATGGCTCGCCAGGGGAAAACAGGGAAACAAAACAAGGAAAGGCGGGGAAAACAACAGGTCTTTTTTTTTTTTTTATTTATTTTTTTTTTTTTGAAAACCTTTATTCGAAAAAAACAAGAAGATACAGGCGCAGGCCCACAACCAACATGGCCGGCCGCAAAACAGTAAGCCAAAAAATCAGGAGAGATGCATATCAATCGGTAAACAGGATATGTGAGAGTACACCCAACAAGGGCGCGGGCATCGTAACAAAGGATAAGAGGTTTTCATTTTTAAATGTTCAAAGGAGAGTAGGGGCTGTCACAACAAGGAAATAGCACCACACACAAAATTCCAAAAGACACGGGGGACATACCCCAATGGCGAACTGAGGCGGGCAAAGACTATAGCGACTTAATAGGCAAGACAACCGAATCAATAATATCGAGGAACAGGTCATGACAGACTCAACAACTCGTCCAGGTACCATCCCAAAAGTCCCACCCCAGAAAAGAAAAAGACAGGGGCATAAGAAGACGCCCGAGAAAAAGAAGGTGCAAAGCCAAGGGACAGCCAACCCTACAAAGAGGAAAGAACCCTCCCAAAGTTAGAAAAGAGCGAAAGAGACCATAGAACAAAATAAACTAAAATAACAAACCCCCCCCACACCCGCCACCCTGCACCCCTGTAATGGCTACGGCCTAACCCATAAACAGCGTGCCTGTCGCCCCGGAACTGCCCCAAAGAAGGGAAAGATATAACAAGTACAAGAAGTGGAGGAGGAGAGGATGAAACAAGAAGGAGATAAGGATCAACGGAAAAAGAAGACAACAACAAATATGTACCCGGCCGCCCGCTCCCGGCCCCACCACAACAGGATAACAACGGTCGATGCAATCAATGTCCCGCTCACTTAGCACAATCCCAGCAGTGGAAGGAATAGCGTCCCAAAAAAGTTGTTTCAACCTTGCCCCCTGCGATCATATAAGTCGACGGAGTCCAACCGTCCGGCCAGTGCCGCGGATGAAAGGGGCACATGAAACGGCCAACACAGGATAGGAGGTCGCCCACGAAAGTCCACGCAAAGCACAGTCACAGTTCCAGGAGTGATACAAACATAGACAGGGCAGTGCGGTTGCATGTCGGAAGCAGCAGGCAGGAGCGACAACAGCAGTCTCCGGAAAGGATGAAAAGTCACACCACCAGCACATAAAGGAGATGACGAACATGGCGCCCCGAGATGATACATCAGCCAGTTTATGAAACCACGAACTCCAGCGAACTCCCCGACCGTCGTGGTCGACATTTCAGCCAAATCAGAGCCATCCGCCAACCGCACTATAGGCACCTCGGCATGGAAGGCAACAGGAGCAGGCTCAGGGTGTGGCGCAGTGTACAGCACTGGGGAACAAGCACCGCCCGTAGTAGAAATAGCATCGAGCTGGCGCCCCAGATCTCGGGCATGAACACAAAGAGCAATTCTCACAGCCTCCAAAGCACACAGGACAGCACGGGTCCCAAGCGGCATCCCAGAAAGGGAGGGCAGCGCAATGTCTTCCACACCAGGCTCACAGAATAACAGCCGCCCGGGGAGCCAATCGCCATCATCACTCACAGCACACAGACCCCTATGCCGACCCTCCACTTGTGACCCTCGGGTCAGAGACGGGGGGGAGACTGTGGACATCGCAGTGCAGGCTTCCACGTTATCAGCCAACATCCGGATCCCAATCGAGTGCCAAGGATTCACCGTCGGTCGCCGAGGCGCAGTGTAAAAATGGCGTCCGTCACCGGCCGGGAGAACAAAGAAACCGCGCCGACCACTTCCAAGCCGGGCGATAGTGCAGGGTGGTTACAGCAGATACAATGTATCCGGGCGCTCACAATGTCAGAGCGGGATGCGGTGCTGCATCGACCAACACAACTCAGGCAGCCTCTCACCAATTGAGCGGCTCCTCCTCCTCCGTGATGACCGCCGCTGCCGTGGTCGCATCCAGCCAGCTCCGCAAACAAAGCCCCGGTCTCACTGCCATGTAGGGCCGGGAGAGGAGCAGAGGTGCTTCACCGCCAATACAGCACAGAAATCGCCGGGAGACACACCGGCGGAATCAGGATAGGTTCCGCATGTCAGTCGCTGGGTAAAGGAGCAGGATCAGGGACAGGATGATAGTGAAGAGCGCTGGGATCGGCGGAGCCGAGAAACTAGGCGGCCATCTCGATCCCAGGCTAGGCTCCTCAAAAACAACAGGTCTTGACAGTGGACTTCAGAGTGGACACTTGGTGAGAAGGCAGGCTGTAAGGGAAGGAATAGATCACTATCTGTACTTGGTTACAACACAATGTATATGCACAATGCCTATTAGATATATATACAAACATCACCTACCACAACTAATCGTCTGGACCTTGGGACATAGCTGGAGGGTAGAATATGGTGTTCGCTTTCTGTACACAACAAGACAAAAAAGATAATAAGTACTCTATCCCGCTCTATGCTAGCATGTGAAGGTAAGTGATATGTAAATCTCACTCTGCTATTCTCTGGAGAAAACTGGAAGAACATCCAATTCTTCTTCAAGGCTGGATACTTGTGTGCGAGCCTCAAAACACACCACACACTGGTCCACGCAAGTGCCCCAAATGAAAGTATACCACAATGCCAAAGGGAAGGCTGGTAGGGTGGTTCACCCAACGGGAGTCAGCTCCGGCCAGGGAACCAAAATACTGATGCAACAAGCAGCACCCGGCCGGGCGGCGGGGAAAGACCCGGCCGCCGGACGGAGTACCAGGAGAAGGGGAGAACCTGGAATAGCAGTACACGGCCGGATGGCGGGGAAAGACCTGGCCACCGGGCGGAGTACAAGGAGAAGGGGAGATTGGAATGGCTGTGCCCGGCCGGATGGCGAGGAAAGACCCGGCCGCCGGGCGGAGCACAAGGAACCGGGGAGTAGAATTGAAAACAAACACGGATTGATTAGTGTGTTTGTGAGGATTTCAAGAAAGCCACAGATTACGCTGACACCAAGGTAAAGAGCGTTAGTACGAAAGCGTAACCGAAATAGTACGGCCCCAGAATAACAGCCGAGCAAAAACACCCTCACGGAGGAGGTAGGGAATCAAACAGTAAACAACCATCCACGGAACCGGAAGTCAGGCAAAACGAACAGGGACAGAAAACACGGAAGTACGGGCTAGACGCTAGAATGCAAAGCGGCGTTCCGTTGGTGTAATGCGTCTTTTATAG
This sequence comes from Lissotriton helveticus, assembly GCF_964261635.1. Lineage (NCBI taxonomy): Eukaryota > Metazoa > Chordata > Amphibia > Caudata > Salamandridae > Lissotriton > Lissotriton helveticus. Next base: position 1,803,460,769 of record NC_136065.1, on the reverse strand, counting down.
TGCCCAGGCAATTAGAGCTACAGATCGAGTGGGACCTCGGGGCATGACAGAGTCTGGCAGCGGTGTTCTGGATGGTCTGGAGTTTGCGTAGCAGAGATTTGTTGTCCGGCGTAGAGGGCGTTTCCGTAGTCCAGTCTGCTTGTTATGAGTGCGTGGGTGACGGTCTTCCTGGATTTGGGGGGATCCATTTGAAGGTCTTGTTAAGGATGCGCAGGGTGTTGAAGCAGGTGGAGGCGATGGCGTTGATCAGTCGGGTTAGGTGTTGTCCCATGCTGAGGGGGTGGGCCAGAGGACGAGGACTTCTGGCTTCTCCGAGTTGAGCTTCAGACAGCTGCTGCTCATCCAGGATGCAACGTCTTTCATTCCTTCCTGGAAGCTGAGTCTGGTGATGTCAGGTTTCTTCATAAGGGAGAGGATGAGCTGGGTGTCGTCGTCATAGTATACTATGCTGAATCCATGCTGTCTAACGATGGTGGTGAGGGGGGCCATGTAGTTCTCTTCCAGGGGATCCTCATCAATAGTCATAAGCATTAGAATATTCCCGCCCATGCGCGGGACCCCGGAAACACTATATTATATGTGCCCCACATATATATAACTATATATATATATATATATATATATATATATATATATATATATATATATATATATATATATATATATATATATATAGTTATATATATGCAATAGAGGCCTACTAAACATCAGAGCTGAATCATGCTGTAAAGAATTTCCACCATACATGAAAAAACATGCATTAGAAAACATGAGAAACAACAATAAAGATTGTTTTAGAACTGTTTTAATGCTCAGAAAGCAGTAGAAATTCTTATAAAACACTGAAAGCATAGGAAGCTCCCAGGCTGCATTGCAAATTCCCAGTCTAAAAAGACTGAACAGCTAACTTGCAGCTGAATGTAATAAACTGACACCGTGCCTTTAAGGCACCCATGACCCCCAGCTTCCCATCATGCCTCAGGCGTGACAGTTAGGTCAGTTGTTCTTTCCGGCTCCTTCAGGAAGGATCCTAGCAACATAGCTCCACTCATTTCTGTATTTTCTGACAGAAATTTTCTTCACTTTTCACAGTTTTTGACTTACTTTGACTTTTTACATCTTGTCAAGTAAGAATCTGTCCTTTATTGACAGTTTGGTGGGTATTTTCTGCTTTGAAATGCCTTCCCTTTTTGACAACTGCCCTTCTTGTGGCAACAAGAAGGCCAAGACAGACAGACATGAAGTCTGTATTCTTTGTCTACCTGAAAATCATGACCCAAAAGCCTGTCCTCACTGCAAAACCCTGTCAGGAAGAACTCTAAAGGACAGGGAGAGGATTCGCATCTATGGTCTAGCCCAAAGGTCATCCAGAGGAAGGTCTCCGGTAAGGAAGGGCTCCAGGAGGGCTAGAACACCTTCAAGGGATAAATCTTCACACCCTTCAGCTTCAGCGTCGGGCTCGGCGCTGAGGAGAGAACTACCGGTGGGTCAGTCATCTAAAAAACGACCTTCGACGGCGGGCTCGCCGTCGAGAAGAGGGGATTGAGGTACGTCGTCGTTGAGAATTCCAGACCCTCGGCCATCGTCAACTTGGCGACGATCGGCGTCGAGGACAAAGACCCCTCCACCGTCGTCAACCCAGCGACGATCGGCGTCGAGGATCAATACCCCTCCACCGTCGTCAACCCGGTGACGATCGGCGTCGAGGACCATCACACCTCCGCCATCGCCAATCAGGCGACGGTCGGCATCGAAAAGTGTAACCCCTCTGCCGTCGTCAACCGGGCGACGATCGGCATCGAGGACCAGACCTCCGCCGTCGTTGTCGTCACGACGTTCGGCGTCGAGGAGAGGCTCACCTCTGTCGTCGCAGAGAGCCCGAGATCCTCTGCCGTCGACAACCAGGCGTCGATCGGCGTCGAGGAGGAGATCTCCGTCGACGTCTCGTGGGCGTTCGGCATCGAGGGTGACCAATACCCCTCCGCCGTCGTCGCGTAGACACTCGGCGTTGAGTTTGACTGCTCCGCCGTCGCCCCAGCGGCGTTCGGCGTCGAGGGCTCCGTCGTCGGCTTCACGTCGCCGCTCAACATCGAGACATCGCCGATCCTCACATCGCTCACCGCCCAGGCACTCGACGACGTCGAGGCATCAAGAGCGGGCTGGGTCGACGTCGAGGAACTCCGCTTCAGGGAGAGAATCGGTGATTCTATTGACGGAATCAGCCTCCCGCCACTCATCCTCGCATTCGTCTGGGCGAGCCGCTTCAAAGTCTAGAAGCCCTGCCTGCAAGTCACCTTTGATGGACCCTTCTTCTGCAAATGTGAGGTTGTACCCTAGATGGAATCTGCCATTGGATCATTGGCGGGATTCAGGGGCTGCGAGACGGATGCAGGTATACGCCAGTCCTACACACAGGTCTCCGCTTCAGAGACTAGTGGATGATGTGGACAGACGCAGTCCTCCCAGGCAAGCTGAAAGATCACCTGTAAGGAGGCCTACTAGATCTCGTTCCCCCAGAAGGGAGGACCGTTCAAGAAGATCACACGATAGGAGGCACAGTGTTCATCGCAGGAGTAGGAGGACACCATCTACTTCTTCTACATCCTCTACCCGATCTTCCAAGAGGGATTACTCTCCCACACTTTCGGATAGCCCTATCTCTAGGGTCTCACCGGTTGATGACATCAACACTTTTCATGATGTTCTGCAAAGAGGAGCTCAAAAGCTCAACATTGAACTGTCTGTTCCACAAGTCACTACGACAATGATTTTTGAGACTCTTCACCAGAAGTCTGCTTCACGTCCTTTGCTGGCGACCATCTGAGCGGTGCCGGCTCGCATCCAAAAAAAGTACAAGCCAGCTGCCTCTGACCCGGTCTTTGTCAAGTCTGATCCTCCTGCAGACTCAGTGATCGTAGCAGTAGCACGAAAAACACACTCGGTCACTGCTACCTCCTCAGTCCCGCCAGATAAGGACAGCAGATCACAGGACTTGTGGGGTCGTAAGGTCTGTAACTCTGCCTCTTCTACTCTGAAGGTCTCCAGTGCGGCTGCACTGTTGGGTAGATATGATAGAGCCTTATGGGACTCCATGGAGCGTTTCAAGTCCAAACTGACAAAAGAAGACCAGAAGGACTTTGAAGAGACAATGACAGAAGGCTGTTTGGTAGCGAACCAGGTGATTAGCACGGCTGCGGACGACACAGCCCTTGCGGAGCATTCATATGCCCATGGAATTTGCGCCAGAAGGTCGTCTTGGTTGCGCCTGACAGGCCTCAAGCCCGATGCACAACAACGCATCTTAAACCTTCCTTTTTCTGGTTCCTCTCTCTTCGGTGAACACACTGACGAAGAGATGAGGAGAATGAAAGCCGAACAAGAAACAGTCAAAGCAGTCGGTTTGGAAAAGAAAAAGGAGTTCAAGCGCCATTTTAAAACCAACAGGGGCAGAGGGGCTCAACAGAGGGTTCAAACCCCTCAGTGGTCCCAAAACAAGAATCAGGGCAAGACCCAGTTTCGAGGGGGAAAATCCAACTGAGGTAGAGGAGGTCATCAACAACAATCCTCTACATCAACGAGAGGAGGGAAGTCATGAGCAGTGGCTTCCTCTGGTGCCGTTGCCCACTCCAGTGGGAGGAAGTGCTTCACAACATCTGGCAGAGTGGTGCAGCATCACAAAAGATCGTTGGGTGCTGAATATACTGCGCAATGGATACATGCTTCGTTTCCGTGCGCCCCCAAAGAACATTCCTCCAAAGAAATCTCGTCCTCACCAGTTAGATCTGCTACGGAAGGAGGTAAAGGTTCTTCTTCAAAAACAAGCTATAGAAGAAGTATCTCCCTCGCAAAGAGGAAAGGGAGTCTACTCCAGATATTTTCTTGTCCCCAAAAAGGATCAAGAGAACAAGTTCCGTCCCATTCTAGACCTTCGTCTGCTAAACAAGGTCATAGTCAAAGAGAAGTTCCGCATGTTGGCCCTTCACCAAATATGTCCACATCTGCAGGAAGGCGATTGGATGTGTTCGGTGGATCTGCAAGATGCATACTTTCATATTCCAATTGCACTGCATCATCAGAAGTTCCTGAGGTTTGTGGTCGGCAACAAACACTACCGGTACAAGGTGCTACCCTTCGGGCTCAAATCGGCACCTCGAGTCATGGCGGTGGTGGCAGCTTTTCTTCACAAAAAGGGGCTCTTCGTCTATCCGTACCTAGACGACTGGCTCCTAAAAGGTCCATCTCCTCTACAAGTAGAGATAGACTTTCACCTTTGCCTGCAACAATTGCACAAGCTCGGCCTCCATGTCAACGTGGAAAAGTCAGTCCTACAGCCAACCCAGTCCATCCACTACCTAGGCTCCGTTCTGGACACAAGCTTGGGAAGAGCGTATTCTTTCGGAGGAGAGACTTTTTTCGATGCAACAGAAGTGCAGGATTCTGCTCGAGAACCGAAGTCCAACAGTCCGTCAGGTAGCCTCCCTGCTGGGTTCCATGGCGTCCTGCATCTTCCTCATACCACATGCCAGGCTGAGGATGCGTCCTTTGCAACAGTCTCTGCAGGACCAGTGGGACCAATCGACAAGGTGCTGGGAAGACCGGATCAGTCTTTTCCAGGCAGCAAGGATTTCCATCAAGTGGTGGACTCGACGTAAAAATCTGTTGGTGGGAGTTCCTTTTCACCAACCTCTCCCGACTCAGTCAATAGGGACGGACGCGTCTCTTCAAGGCTGCGGGGCACACAAGGGGTGCCTTCAGATACAAGGTCGGTGGTCGGCTCAAGAACAGACCTACCACATCAACATGCTAGAGCTCCGAGCGGTGCATCTCGCTCTCAAAGCCTTTCTCCCTGCAATCAAAGCCGACTCGGTCTTAGTGCAGACAGACAATACGACCACCATGTTCTACCTGAACAAACAAGGCGGCACACGATCACGACCTTTCTCACTGGAGTCCCAGGCGATCTGGCACTGGCTTCTCGTTCGGAACCTCTCGCTGGTAGCAGTGCACCTTCAGGCGAGTTAAACATCAAGGCAGACGCACTCAACAGGCACTTCGAAGATCGGCCAGACTAGGTGCTAAACAACGAGGTAGTGGCAGAACTTTTTCATTGTTGGGGTCATCCAACTATAGACTTGTTTGCAGATGACGAAAACAGAAAATGCCACGCCTTCGCGTCCATATTCCACCGCCCAGGGACGCAGGGGAATGCACTCTTGATGGATTGGTCAGGGACATCTGCCTACGCATTTCCTCCCCTGTCTCTGATTCCGAAGGTGGTTTCCAAGCTCCTCAGATCGGACATGGAGATGATCCTAATAGCTCCAGACTGGCCTCGGCAGTGGTGGTACCCGGACCTTCTTCATCTGTCTGTGTGTCCACACAGACGTCTTCCTTGCAGGCCGGACCTGTTGAGCAAGATGAGCGGGAGGATTCTTCATCCCAACATTCCCTCTCTGAACTTAACGGCATGGCTCCTGAAGTCCTGCAGCATGGACATCTGAAGTTGCCTCCTGATTGTATGCGCATTTTAAAGGAAGCTAAGAGGCCTTCCACAATAGTGTCATATGCATTCAATTGGAAGAGATTTTATATTTGGTGTATGGAGCATCATCTTGACCCTACTAAAGGGCAGGAGGATGTTATTCTTCCATACCTTCTTTCCTTAGCAACAACTGGTTTAAAGTATGCTTCCATTAGAGTGCACTTGTCAGCCATTGTGGCATACAGGAAATCGCCGAGCCAAATGTCTTTCTTCCAGATGCAAGTGGTTAAGGACTTCCTCCAGGGGTTAAAGAAGGTCTACCCCCCTGTTCGAAATCCTTCTCTTCCCTGGGAGTTGAATCTGGTTTTATCCAAGTTGATGGGAGCTCCTTTTGAGCCCATCCACAAAGCAACGTTACAGCATTTATCTTAGAAAGCCGCTTTCTTAGTTGCTATCACATCAGCGCGCAGAGTAAGCGAAATACAAGCGTTGTGTACAAAAGAGCCTTACACTGTTTTCCACCACAACTGAGTAGTTTTGAGGACACATCCATCTTTTTTACCAAAGGTGGTGTCTGATTTTCATATTAATCAATCCATTTCTCTTCCATCCTTTTTTCCAAACCCTACGACCCCGGCTGAGCGGTCGGTGCATTCTTTGGATCTCAAAAGAGTGCTTAAATTTTAATTGGAAAACACTAAGAGTATTAGGAAGACTGATCAGCTTTTTGTCAATTATGGTTCCATGAGAACGGGTTTTCCAGCTGCCAAGCGATCCATCTCCAGATGGATCGTCTCCTGTATCAAATTGGCTTATCAGCTAGCGGACAAACCCTTATTGTTGACACCTAAGGCACACTCTACTAGGGGGAAAGCGGCCACAGTGGCTTTCCTACATGATAACCCTATGTCAGAGATTTGCAAGGCTGCAACCTCGAGATCAGTTCATACCTTTACAATGCATTACTGTTTAGAATCTGATTCCAGGATCGATACTCAAGTAGGGCAGGCCTCTTTGAGGAATCTATTTGGGTAGCGGTTTTGTTTAAGCTTATCAATGATATACTGTTTTCATTGTTCCTTTGCCCGCAGGGAGATGAGGTGAGGCTCGCTATTCTATTCTAATGCTTATGACTATTGATGAGGATCCCCTGGAAGAGAAGGATTAGTTACTTACCTGTAATCCTAGTTCTCTTCCAGGGGTATCCTCATCAAAGACATAAGCAACCCTCCCGCCTCCCCGGTCAAAGGACTACTTTAACTTGGAGATATTGTTAACCTGTTTGTTTCATGTTTTTTTTTACAGTCTCCGCAAAGAACAACTGACCTAACTGTCACCCCTGAGGCATGATGGGAAGCTGGGGGTCATGGGTGCGTTAAAGGCACGGTGTCAGTTTATTACATTCAGCTGCAAGTTAGCTGTTCAGTCTTTTTAGACTGGGAATTTGCAATGCAGCCTGGGAGCTTCCTATGCTTTCAGTGTTTTATAAGAATTTCTACTGCTTTCTGAGCATTAAAACAGTTCTAAAACAATCTTTATTGTTGTTTCTCATGTTTTCTAATGCATGTTTTTTCATGTATGGTGGAAATTCTTTACAGCATGATTCAGCTCTGATGTTTAGTAGGCTGCTATTGCTTATTTAGATATATATATATATATATATATATATATATATATATATATATATATGGTTATATATATATATATATATATATGGTTATATATATGTGGGGCACATATAATATAGTGTTTCCGGGGTCTCGCGCATGGGCGGGAATATTCTAATGCTTATGACTTTGATGAGGATACCCCTGGAAGAGAACTAAGATTACAGGTAAGTAAATAATCCATGTTGAAGAGCGTGGGACTGAGCGAGGATCCTTGGGGGTACTCCGCAGTTGATCTCTGTGGGTTCGGAGAGAAAGTGCGGGACTCTGATTCTTTGGGGTCTGCCGGTGAGGAAGGAGCGGAGCCAGTCGAGGGCAGTTCCCTGTATGCTGTCGTTGTGGAGTCTGGCGGGAAACAGTGTTGAAGGGTCTAGATAGGTCTAGTTGGATGAGGGCCACTGTGCGGCCTTGTTCAAGGAGTGTTTGGATATCATCTGTGACGGCGAGGAGGGCGGTCTCAGAGCTGTGGTTGCTGCGGAATCCGGATTGGGGAGGGTCAATGATGGAGTACTCTTTGATGAAGTTTGTCAGTTGGACGTTGACAATCTTCTCTGTAACGTTGGCCGTGAAGGGGTGGAGGGAGATGGGTTGGTAGTTTTTCAGGTCCATCGGGCCTGCAGAGGGTTTCTTGAGGAGGGGCTTGACTTCTGCGTGTTTCCAGTCGTCGAGGAATGTACTGGATTCGAAGGTGGCGGTGATGGTGCGTTATAGCTTGGGTGCTATTGCGGCTGCGCCTCTGTGGAAGATGCGCGGTGGGCAGGAGTCCGTGGGGGCTTCTGAGTGAATGCTTTTCATGGTCCTAGCTGTGTCTTTGGTGGTTACCGGGGTCCAGGAGGAGATTGTAGTCTGGCTGTCGTTGCTGGAGGAAGGAGTGGTTTCGGTGCCTGGTGTCTGTTCACTAAAGTTGGCATATTGGGCCTTGATTTTCAGATGGAAGTAGTAGCTGAGCTTGTTGCAGAGGTCCTGGGAGGGTGTGACGTCCGTGACTTCACTGGGGGAGGGGGGAAGGTTGCTGAATTCCTGGATGATGCTGAACCAATATCTAGCTTGCTCTTAAACTTAGCGTTATTCCATTTAGCCATTTTGGCTGGATATTTGTCTAATTTTGATATGGAAAAATTAATGGGGAAAAGCATTTTGGGTGCCAGTTATTATCATACCAAGAAATACTTATCCTATGAAAACATAGTTCTAACTATAACTACGGGATATATATTTTAGGGTTGTAGGTAATGGTAAACAGTGGTAATGGTAATTTTAGGGTTGGGTCTGGTGACGTCAGGTTTCTTCGTGAGGGAGAGGATGAGCTGGGTGTCGTCGGCATAGGATACTATGCTGAATCCATGCTGTCTGACGATGGTGGTGAGGGGGGCCATGTAGATGTTAAAGAGCGTAGGACTGAGCGAGGATCCTTGGGGTACTCCGCAGTTGATCTCTATGGGTTTGCAGAGACAGTGCGGGACTCTGATTCTTTGGGGTCTGTCGGTGAGGAAGGAGCGGAGCCAGTCGTGGGCAGTTCCCTGTATGCCGTCGTTGTGGAGTCTGGCGGGAAACAGTGTTGAAGGGTCTAGATAGGTCTAGTAGAATGAGGGCCACTGTGTGGCCTTGGTCAAGGAGCGTTTGGATATCATCTGTGACGGCGAGGAGGGCGGTCTCAGAGCTGTGGTTGCTGCGGAATCTGGATTGGGGAGGGTCGATGATGGAGTTCTCTTTGATGAAGTTTTTCAGTTGGACGTTGACAATCTTCTCTGTGACTTTGGCCGTGAAGGGGAGGAGGGAGATGGGTCGGTAGTTTTTCAGGTCCGTCGGGCCTGCAGAGAGTTTCTTGAGGATGGGCTTGACTTCTGCGTGTTTCCAGTCGTCGAGGAATGTACCGGATTCGAAGGTGGCGGTGATGGTGCGTCGTAGCTTGGGTGCTATTGCGGCTGCACCTCTGTGGAAGATGCGCGGCGGGCAGAGGTCCGTGGGGGCTTCTGATTGAATGCTTTTCATGGTCCTAGCTGTGTCTTTGGTGGTTACCGGGGTCCAGGAGGAGATTGTAGTCTGGCGGAAGGAGTGGTTTCGGTGCCTGGTATCTGTTCACTGAAGTTGGCGTATAGGAAGTAGTAGCTGAGCTTGTTGCAGAGGTCCTGGGATGGTGTGATTTCCGTGACTTCACTGGGGGAGGGAATGATGCTGAACCAAGATCTAGCTTTCTCTTAAACTTGGCATTATTCCTTTTTGCCATATTGACTGGATATGTGTCTAATTTTGATATGGAAAAATGAATGGGGAAAACATTTTTGGTACCAGTTATCATGCCAAGAAATACTTATCCTATGGAAACATAGTCCTAACTATAACTAAGGATATATATTTTGGGGTTGTAGGTAATGGTAAACAGTGGTAATTGTAATTTTAGGGGTGGGTAGTGTAAAGGTTGGTAAGGGTTAATTTAGCAGTTTTGGGGTGGGCAGTGGTGAGGGTAATTTTAGGATTGAGGGGTAGGTAGTGGTATAGGTTAGTAAGAATAATGTTATGATTTAGGAGTGGGTAGTAATAAACGGTTGTAAGGGTAATTTTAGGGTTTAGGGGTGAGTAGTGGTAAAGAGTGTTAAGGATTATTTTAGAGTTTGGGGTAGTGGAATACGGTAATTTTAGGGTTTAGTGGTGGGTAGTAGTAAAGGATAATTTTTAAAAAATGGGGGCATTTGGGAGTACTTCAGCAAAAAAAAATAATGTAAAATTAATAAATAAAAAAAAAATATATATATATACATATATATATTCCCAAAGCACATTTCTCCCCCAATGCATTTTACATTGGCCATTGAGTTTGACGTAGCACAAAAATGGCTGAATGGATTTACATGATATTTGGCAGGATTATACATTATGGTGCATAGAAGATGCTTTTTGGGTACTGCAGTTAAGCAGGGTAAGTGTATTTAAGCTAGAAGACATTTAAACATATGATATCTGTCACCGCTGTACTTTCGCGGTATTTCACAACATTTAAACTTTTTTAAAGATATAAATAAATTCTCCTACCTATTGCCACTTTAATAATGTGGTAATAGGTAAGGACCTACTACTTGCCTATATCTAATGCCCTTACACCGAACAGTGTAGTAAAACAATATGGCTGCCTTTTCCTTCTCTAAAAACAGCCACTACTCAATTGGCTTTTTGGCTTTTCATCGTCATGAATACTGCAAAGTTGTATTGGAATACCATGGCCCAAAATATAACTAAGACCTAGCTGTATTATTGGATTGCAGTACCTTTGCCTCACTCATGGTGTCACATGTGCAATGTTGTACTTAAGACAGATTTACAAAGGAACCCAGGACCACCATTGTGGCCCTACGTTGATTTGTAAATCTAGAGAAATGTAAGGTAGCGCAATTCGCCGTTTTGTGTTACTCTGCACACCATAATCTACATTGTGGCTAAATTTCACATACATCCGTATGCCACACCACTGTAGCCACTCCACTCAACTCTACGCTATTACACTGTACGCATTGCCACTGTATGTCACTCCAGTCTGTCACTCCACTGTACATCATTCCACTGGACGCTACTCCACTTTTCACTATTCCACTCTACGTCGTTCTACTGTACGCCACTCCACTCTATTCTGTTCCACTGTATGCCACTCCACTGTACACTGCGCCACTCCAGTGTATAGCACTCCCCTCTGTCACTTCATCCTACGCTATACAATTGGTACAACTGTAATGCACGCCACTCCACTGTATTCAATTCAATTCAAATGTCTTTATTCAGTTATAATACAAATAACCATAAAAGCACAAAAAATAGATTCATTCATTTCTTTGCTACTTAAATACATAGTAGTTACAAGTAAGAAAAACACAGTATCATCCATAAAATGAGAAAATCTCAGTGGCATCTGAATTCATATACACAATAGTAATGATTTCCGTAAATTAAAAACATTTTTTTTAAATTCAATGACTGATGCAATGACATATTCACTCTCTAGATATTGTATTGCTAAAAATGCAGGGCAACACTGTTTCAGCCCCAATTTCTTTAAGACGGGGATGATCCATCTCCTTCTTGGTGTATCATAATTAACCCTGGGCAAAGCACTACGCTACGCTCGCGTAGTTTGGGAAGTTTGTGCTACTGCGCACTGCACGTAGCACAGTCATTTTTTGCTTGCTCGCGGTCCTCAACGGCAAGTTGGCGACCGCGAGCAAGCAAAATGACATCCCGGCAAGACTTTTTCCTCGTTAGCGATCAGCAACATCAAGTTGCCGATCGCGAGCGTGGAAAATAAACCTTCTGTCGTGATTCTCAATGTGGGGAGGTCAGGTTTCTCATTGCGTATGGTCGCGTATGCTCGCGACCGCTCACGATGAGAAACTACCAGTCGTCGTTGAGAAAGCTGCCGCTCGAGTAAAAATCTACTCGAGCGGCAGAAAACTACAGCTTGCACTGTGCACAATGCCTTTTTCAATGATTGCACAGTGCTGGATGCTTGTCCGCACTGTGCAATCATTGAAAACAGCATCTTGCACAGTGCGAACAGGGTACTACGCAGTTCGCGTAGTGCTACGCGTAGCTTGCATAGTGCGAAGTGCACTTTGCGTAGCACTACTTCGCAAACTACGCCCAGCACTAATCATAATACCTCCTACAGAATAGCAAAATGTGAATGGTAGATTGAACAGAAATGTCATCACATGGGCACTTGCACAAAGCTCTTGCCCAATCATTTACCTTAGGGAAGCTTAGGAATCTGTGTAGAATATTTACCCTAAAATGTGTCAACAGTAGACGATCAAAATCACCAACAATTAATAATAAGTATGGCTGTGTCATTGGGGACAGCAGAGTTAACTGGTGGGCTTGTACCGTAGATTTCCTCATTTCAATAGTCGCTCTACGTTTGGCCAAAAAACTCATACTACTCTCCTTCAAAGATTTTCTTGAAACACTGCACATTAAATGTGGCTTAGTGAAATATTTCAGATGTCCTAACTTTGAGAGGAATGTTTTCACATATTCTAGCCATCTTATTTGTTTGGCACCATCCATCCCCAACGCATTTGTTTTCAAGTCAAAAAGATTTTATTTGTATTGGTACTCTATAGAGGACCACAAATATACAATTTACAAAAAAGAGAAAAGATAAATTTCGCATATAATCAATACAATAGTAAAAAAGATTTTAAAAACTTAAAGAAGTTATGGCAAACAAATTCATTTGACGGATATTTATATAACTGCAATAGTTCACTCACTTTGACAATTCTACAAGTTTGATAGATCGGGGCAAGATATCTAATGCGTGCAATAGTTACATTTATGTTGGGACACACAAACAGCAAGTGCTCCATATCTTGATCTCCCCCTTCACACAGGGGGCATAGGAGTGATCTTCCTGGCGACCACCTTGCTGTGTAAGTTAATACTGGTAGGATACCCAGTCTTAACATAGTGATTGTCCTCCTTACACCATGAGTCAGGGAATACCTGATGTATGGTTGGATTTGCTTATATTCCAGAGAGTCCACGAAGGATTTATATGTTTTCAGTTTTTTGCAGTGGTCATAGTCTAATTTATAGCTTAGTTTCGGGGTGTAACATCTTAGAAACAGTTTCAATTGAGCTGCTGACCAACTGCATAGAATATCCGTGGTGATTTCTGCCATTTGGAATATAATTTTCATATTGTTTAAGAAGGTCTGGTTTCTTGTTTCACTATTGAAGACTTCCTTTTTCAGTAGGTGTCTTAATGTGCCCTCCTTTGCTTTGAGTAGATTGTAGCTCCACCTGATTACATTAGCTACTGCTGTGGCGAAAGAACTTGTAATCGAGAACTCCAAACGTAATGCCTGAACAGGTACAGAATCAGAGACCTTCATTATTTTTCTTAAGATTTTCCCCTCTTTGCGGTCCATATAGGTCCACTGTTTTATCGGGATATACTCTGTTGCATATGATAGTACAGGTGGAATTTTTACTTTATAAATTTTAATTAGAGAAGAGAAGTGCCGACTTCCAGTGGAACGGTAGAGTCTTAAAAGAGCCTCAGTGTGAACATCAGATTTCCTCATTAGATTTTCAATATGTTTTGCATTAGAGATGTTCTTTGATAGTATCCTGCCAAGATACGGATACTCGTTCACTACTTCTACTTTTCTTCCACCTAAATTCCAACTGTATTTGTTTCTGAGTTTCTTCTTAGAAAAAACCACAATTTGTGTTTTGCTTAAATTCGGGGTTAAAAAGTTTGATTTTGAATATGCGTGGAGTATATCCAGAGAGTTTTGTAAACCGAAAGGGGTTAAGTCAAGCATTACTATGTCATCAGCATACATTAGTACTTGTATGCTTTGCTTAGCAATTTTAGGTGATAAACATAGGCCCTGCTGTAACCGTTCAGGCAGGTCGCTGAGATATAAGGAAAATAATAATGGTGCCAGTAAGCACCCCTGCTTTAGACCATTGGCTGTTTGTATCCTTTTTGTTAGGCCCTTTTCTCCCCCCATTTGTACCTGACACCAGGTATTGGTGTGGAGATTCACGATGGTTTGCAGTAGTTGTTCTGAAATTCCAAGTTCCCTGAGTTTATGCCATAAGGTTGGTCGATCGACACAGTCGAACGCAGTCGAGTAATCAATAAATACTGCGTATACTGACTGTGATTTTTCTGTTACATATTTATCTAATATTGTTTGGATAACAGCAATGTTATCTGTAACGGAATGTTTTGGCCTAAAGCCAGCTTGAAACATTGGAATTTTGTCCAGTGAAAAAGCCCAGTCCTTTAGTCTTTGTAGTACTTCTGCTGCAAAGATTTTACCCGCAGCGTCCATTAGCGCAATTTGTCTATAGTTTCCGGCAGTTGTCTTGCTCCCCTTTTTATATATTGGGATAATCGTACTCCCCTGCCAGGATTTAGGTATTTGTCCGATCTTGAGGATAAAATTAAATAGATCAGATAACGATTTACCCCATTCCCTTGGATTTGTTTGATAAATCTTTATGGGGATCTGATCTGGGCCAGAGGCACCTGTTTTTCTTGCTTTTTTGATTGTCCTTTCCACTGAAATAGCCGTAACTCTAAGAGATTGTAAGTCGACTTTAGCTTTACTTTTACTTTTTTCCCAATTTTTCCCGTCTGATATAGTCAGGTTTACTTTGTACAAATCAGTGAGATAAGTTTCCCACTCCTTTGGGGGAACAGGTATTGGTTGAAGTTTCTTTTTCGTCCCTGTTAATTTTGCTATGAGGGACCAATATTTGCGTTGATTAGAGTCTTTTGCTGCTACTTGAATGTCAATCCAATTGCGGTCTTGAATATCTTTTTTATTTTTTAGCTTCTCTCTCCTGAGTTTGTTTTTTAGTTTATTAATTTCTTTCTCAGTAGATATAGAGGCATTCATATAATGGACACGAATGAGTTTGTTCAGATTTTTCTTCGTAATGGAATTTTGGTTGTTTTTATTGAAATTTTGATTTTTCCACCTGTTGACTCCTGAGGGAGCATGATGTAATTTGTCCAATAGAAAATTCCTAAGCTCATTAATCAAGTGTTCAAAATTCTCTATTGGATCCTCCGAAAAAGTTGTTGTTAGGAGATCAGTGTGCTCAATCAATGTCGATATTCTGTCCAGAATTTTAGAGCTCCAGAAAATTCTTCTCTGATCTCCATTTATCAAGACAGAACTTTTATGAAAAATTAACTGCCGATCAAGTGCAGTTTGAGGGTTCCATTCCGTAGTTAAATTCATCAGCGCATGGTCGCTCTCTTGACTTAGCTTTACTTGTAGATGGGTAACAGTCTCCAGTAGATTCATACTACAAATGATGTAGTCTACAATAGATGGACTTCCATGACCCCGTCTAGTGAAAGATGCAGGGATATCGCCTTCCAAATTGCCATTCAAGATTGCACCATTTAAAGTTGGCAATATTGATAATAGTAGTTTTCCTCTTTTATCGGATTTCAAACCTTTAGGGAATTGAGGGGCTGAAAATTCAACAGATTCCTCTTTATATAATTCAGCCCATTTTCTAATTTCAAGATTAGAAATTTTGCCATTCAAGTCACCTGCTATTATGTATGGAACATGTAATTGGTCCTCTACTATCTGCGCAATAGTTTCCATTATCTCCACAAAAGTTAGATCTTCATTCTGACCAGGAGGGGCATATACGTTGAAGAGCAAGATTGCCTTTTCGGTTGCCATATTATGTATTTTTAATGTGACCTTTATACATTGCAGGTGGTATGATTTAGTTTGAATAACTTCTTGGCCCCACAAATATTCCTCTGACAATAGAGTGGCCAAACCACCTTTTGCATGGCCCCGATTTGTGGGTATGGCAGGGGTGACATAGACATAATAGTTTTTCAGAGAAAATGAGTCAGTTGCCCAGGTTTCTTGTAGCAACAAGATGTTTGGATGATTGCTTATGGCCTCCTTTAGTTTGATCGTGTCTTCCCCCGCCATATTCCACGATGTTATTTTTAGGCCGTTGTTAAACAAATTGCCCAAGACTTGTAGAAAATCTCTTACTGTTACAATTCCCTGATACCCGTGACCAGGACTTTATACTTTCACTAAAATCTCTTCCCTTAGAGTCATGGTGCCATACTGCCCTTTCTCCATTTTCCACTTTTATTTTTATTTGTAGAAAGTCTTTCCCAGTGAGATTAGTTCCTGAAATCGACTCTCCAGCCATATCAGTGTGTCTAAACTGATTTTCATATTGGGAATTAGAAATTGATCGTATTTGCTCATCGTACCCTGCTTGGTTTCTATCTTCCTTAAGGTTCATGACTGGGATAACGTCATACCCATGTTTATGCAATGTCTCTTTCTCTTTGAGTATGATCTCAGGGATAACATATGACCAAAACGATACTATAGCTTTTTTTGTATTATCTCTTTGCGGGAAAGTTACTAGATCGATTTCACTGCTAGTTAAACTTTCTAATGGCTTCATATAGTGGAGGAGATTAACGACCCTACTTCTGTTGAGCGGTACCGAGTCCGTTGGAAAAAGTTCTTCAAGTTGTATTGTTTTGAAGTATCGTGTTTCTGCTCCATAATTGTATTTTCCTTCATAGTTTCTTTCACAAGTGTCATGGTGTACTATTTTTTCAAAGAGCTTGTATGGATAAAATTCTTTTGCGACCGGGTCTAGTGGTTGCAATTTCTCTTCCTTTTTTTTATTACTGGTTTCCATATTCTCCATCAATC
The DNA here is from genome assembly GCF_964261635.1 of Lissotriton helveticus. NCBI lineage: Eukaryota > Metazoa > Chordata > Amphibia > Caudata > Salamandridae > Lissotriton > Lissotriton helveticus. The sequence goes on along the minus strand of NC_136065.1, from coordinate 1,803,444,390 downwards.
CTGATTTTTCAGGTTCAGTTTCATGTACTTCTTGTATTTCTTTGACTAATGTGGACTTTTGAAATCTCAACTTGCGATTGTTTCTTTTATGGAAACGTCTTAATGGCTTTCTCCTCTTTTTTTTTCTTTGTACTTGCTCAAATTCTATCTCACTACAGGATTTCCCGCCTTTTTTATTCTCAGACGTACTATTGAGATTAATTTCTTGAGTATTTTCAATCAGAAGATCGTTGTTTAATCTTTTAGATTTGATCGTTTTTTTGAAAATTGGATATTCCTTTTTACTTGGAGGTTTTTCCATGAATAATTTTTTTAAAGAGATTATTGATGTTTCAAGTTGATTTTCCGACTTTCCTTTTTTTCGTTTTGTTACATTTAATGTCTGAGTACCACAATCATGTTTTTGTGTCTCCTTTTCAATGTTACAATTCCTTATATTATTATTCTTTAGCAAATCATTATTGTATTCCGGATGTTTGTTTTTCATTTCAGATGTTTTTCTTCTCTTTTTTTCCTCCACTAAATGCTTAAGGATCCCAATTTGAACGTCCAAGGTTTGGTCCGAGTTTTCTAATATGTTTCCCAAAAAGGAGAGCACTGACTCAAGTATCTCTTGCAGTGTAAAAAGGGCTTTTGACATAGGTGTAACAATGTTGGCTGAATAGTTAGTTTTTATATTAAATGGGTCAACAGATGATTCAAGTGGGAGAGGTTGCGATGGGTTTAGTAACTGAGGGAAACTATTAGATATTTTGGGCTCTGATGGTTTTTCTGATATATTTGATTTATTAGCCCAGAGTTCTTGTAATTGACATTTATTTCCAGTATTATTTTTAGGAGTAGACGATACAAGATGAAACTCTTCTTGATCACGGAGTTCTGATTTATTGAAGGAATTGATAGATTTTTGCTTAATGTCAGGGACCACATTACTGAGATGAAGATTCAAGTTGGGTCCAGGTGTTATTTCAAAATGAGTTTCAGGCCCTACAGGTACTCCGAAGATATCTGCAGCTTCTGGATCTATGATAATTTTGTCAGTGTCTTCCTTAGTTGAGAGTCCAGAAAAATATTCACTGATGGCAGGGGTCCGCAGTATGCGACCTTGTTTGACCGATGTATCTTTTGTTTTCCGTACAGCATCCTCTGTGCCCATACGTTTCATGAAAATGGTCCGTGAGCGTAATTTTTTAAGCCCCATTTTCTTTCACACGAGTGATGTTATTTTCAAGCTTAATTTCTCGTGTAATTAGTAGGCAGGAAGAACTTTGGAGATTTGATCGGGTATAAGTAAACCTTACTTTTCGTGAGCCGTTGTTAGTGGGGTGGCCCGTCCCGTCCTCGGGCGTCCCCGGACGGCCACAGACGGCCCGCCCTTTGCCCGGGCTTCGCCCGGCGTCCCGCACGCGTCCCGCTTAGCGTGGAGGGTGTGTCGTAAATAGGAGGAGCAGGGGGCGGGAAGAGACTCCAGGTGCGCTCAGGTCTCCACGCGCTGAACCCTGGGTCTCGCAGTCCCAGCCCCTGTCAAGCAGCCTCCGACGTGAAGATATGCAACAGCCTGTCTCCTTGGCTTCCCGGAGCAACAGGCAACAGGCAATGAGTAGACGAGGGAAGTCTCAGCAAGACAAAAGCACACAGAAGCAGCTGCGAGCGGCGCCCGCGAAGCGGGGGCCGCGAGCTGTAATAGTGCTAGTAGCCAATCAGAATGGAGCAGGCAACCAACTGAGGCGGAGCAGGGGCGGGAAGAGACTCCAGGTGCGCTCAGGTCTCCACGCGCTGAACCCTGGGTCTCGCAGTCCCAGCCCCTGTCAAGCAGCCTCCGACGTGAAGATATGCAACAGCCTGTCTCCTTGGCTTCCCGGAGCAACAGGCAACAGGCAATGAGTAGACTAGGGAAGTCTCAGCAAGACAAAAGCACACAGAAGCAGCTGTTGTTAATATATCCCAATTAAAACCTGTTTCATCCGATGTCAAATTTTATGCCATAGGAGGACCGGTTGGATTTTATTTTAATGTTGTCCTCCAAATATGGTATTCCCAATTCCTGGTGGCAGATGTAATTTGAGGTACCATCGGGAAGGGAGAGGAGAAATTTAAAGAATGTATTTTCCGCGATGTGCAGTGTATGTACCTCTGCGTAGCCCCATACATTCTATAGGCCTGGAGTCAATAGTAATAGGTTTAATCCTCTAATTTGCCCCTGCCCCACAATTAATAGTGAATGTTTTAGAGCAATTAATCGAGAGCCCAAGTTGCGTCATAAAATTATAAAACGCGTCCACAACCCTTTGGGGTGCAAGAGGAGTACGGGCCATTAAAGCTGTCGTCATCTGCATATAAGAGTGCAGGGATTGGACGCTTCGCTATCATCGGTAAATCCCTGCACTCTTTACCTAAAATAGTTTCCAAATTGTTTACATACAGGGTGAAAAGGCATGGGGCAAGGACCCAGCCTTGCCTCACACCTTTCCTTACATTAAAGTGACTAGTGCAGTCTCCACCCAGCCCATAGCGAATTGTAGCCTTTGCCCCTACATAGAGCTGCTTTAAAAAAGTAATTATTAAAACATCGACCCCCCAGACTTTCTAAAATTGAGCACAGTTTATCATGTATGACGCAGTCAAAAGCTGCCGTAAGGGCAACAAAAATCATAAATAACCTTTCCTTTTTAGCCCTGGTGTTTTTATCCAATATAATATGTAAATTAAGACCCTGTTCCGCTGTGCCCGAGCCCTTCCGGAACCCGTATTGGAGATCACTTATCACGTTCTTTTCCTCTGCCCATGTCAGCATTCTAGCTAGTAAAATCCGCCCAATGATCTTAACTGTTGAATCCAACAGTTAGATCGGGCGGTAGCAGGCCGGGTTTGCCCTAGCTCCCTTTTTAAAAATTGGCACGATAATAGATTTGTACCAAGTAGGTAAAAAGCCACATGCACTACATGCATTTAAAACCTGTGTTAAAATTGGTCCCCATAAAACGACATATGATTTAAAAAGGTCTACAGGTATGCCATCAGGGTCGTAAAATGCTGTATCCACTCAGACTCAGTAATAGCGATGTCTATAGAGGCCCTATCTTGCTCAGCTATAAAAAGCGCGTTCACCGCCGTCCAGAAGGCAGATGAATCCCGTAACTCAGAGGCATCACGCAGAGCGCGCCATTCCTCCTCCTGTAAAGCGGTCTTTCTGAGTTTTAAGGCTTTTCTATAGTTTCTTCTTGCCTCTCTTATATCTTCCCTGTTTTTCACTTTCATGTGGAGGGAGTGTTTTAGTTTAGTATAAGCCTTTGGGCACTCTGTGTCGAACCATCCTTGTTTCTCAGCATGCCTCCTTTTTATTTCGACAGTGAGTGCTTTTTTCACATAATTAGAGATAGCCACGAAGTTTTCAATAATTTCATCTTTGGGGTACTTTTTGTCTAGACATTTTAAAAACATACTTTTACAGTTTGACACAACATTGGTAATAAATTCCTCATGGTCCACCATGGCCCATTTAAGTACAAATCCATTTTGCCTGGTCAAAGCAATATTCTCTACAATGTCAGCAGAATCCATTCTAGCATTAATGTACCGGCTATGCATCTTTACGTCCATACTTAGGGGGAAGTGGTCACTTAAAGCAATTTCATGTGTCTTTATTTATTTATTTATTTTATTTTTATTTTGGAAGTTTTGTATAGCGCTAGCTAGACCGCAAGGTATCGGAGCGCTTCACATAAGTACAAGGCGGTGCAAAAGAAAGCCAACATAGCATAGCAAAGTACAATACAGTGCAAAGAGACATTTGAGGTGCACTCCAGGGTGAACCTATCTGATAGTTAAGGAACGATCAAGGAACAGGGTTTTGAGCTGACTCTTGAATTTAGGGAAAGAAGGAATAGTTCTGATGTCAGGGGGTATAGAGTTCCAAATCGTGGGTGCATTCCCGGCAAAGGACCGATCCTTGGTTTTTTGTTTTCGAGTTTTTAGTGGGATCAGGAGTAGGGTGTTAGAGCTTCTGAGGTTCCTGTTCTGACCCGCTTTTTTAAGTTTGGATGCCAGATATTCAGGTTTGCCAGTGTGAAGGGCTTTGTGGGTGAGTCAGGCTGTTCTAAAGTTCGCCCGCAATTCTATTGGTAACCATTTGAGTTCTTTTAGTGCCGGAGAGATGTGGTCAAATTTCTTTGTTCCAGTGACCATTCCGGCAGCCGCGTTGAGGGTTGTTTTCAGAGGAGCCAGATGTATTTTGGGTATTCCAGAGAGGATTGCAATCCCATAGTCAAGCCTTGATAACACCAGTGCTTGGGTGGCTTGTTTGAGATCACTGGGTGGAATGAAAGGTTTTATTTTGCTTAGTAGCTTCAGATTAAGGAAGGCGCTCTTAGCTGAGATCTTGATGTGTTTGGTTAGATCTAGTTTGGAGTCAAGTGTGATGCCTAGTTATTTGACAGAGTCCGCTAGGGAGAGATTCTTATTTAGCGCGTCAATATCTTTTAGCCATTCGATCATTTGTGGGTTCTCTTCTTTGTTCGAGATGAGGAGTAATTCAGTTTTGTCAGGGTTCAGCTTTAGATGGTTGCTAGACAGCCAGCATTGGACTTCCTTTAGTGTTTCGTTGAGTCTGTGAATGTCTTGAGCCGAGGAGATTTCCAGATAGATTTGGGTATCATCTGCGTAAAGGTGGAAGGGGATGTTAGCTTTTCTAAGTAAGGTGGAGAGGGGTTCCATGTAGATGTTGAAGAGTTGAGGGGAGAGCACTGAACCTTGTGGAACTCCTATTGACTGGATGAAGGTCGGATTCAAAGCTTCTCATTTTGATTCTTTGTGAGCGATTATGCAGGAAAGAGGAGAACCAATTGAGCACCATATCATCTAGTCCAGCCCTTTCTTCGAGGGCTTTGAGGAGAAGAATATGGTCAACTGTGTCGAATGCTGCAGATAGATCGAGGAGAATAGGAGGCAGCATTGGTCTTGGTCCAGTGATTTGTGTATGTCATCAATTATGTTAAGGATTGCAGTTTCCGTGCTACACCCTTTCCTGAATCCTGACTGATGTGAGTCAAGGAGGTTGGTATTGGTCAAGTGCTGTGTTAGTTGTTGGAGAACACACCTTTCTAGTATTTTGGAAAGGAGAGGAAGATTGGAGACGGGTCTGAAGTTATTTAAGTCGTTTGTATCAAGGCCAGGTTTCTTTAGCAATGGAGTGACTTGTCCTACTTTCAGGCAATCTGGGACATTTCCGGTTTCTAAGGAGCTATTAATGATCCTGCACCGCAGTGGGGCTAGGGAGAGTTTCAGTTTTTTGGTTAGCAGAGCAGGAAGGGGGTCAAGGGTGTGAGATGAAGGTTTCGAGGTGGAGATAAGTTTGACTATTTCCTCTTCTAGAATGGGCTGGAAGAGTGACCATGGTTTAGAGTTTGGTGGTGGAGCGCTACCAAGCACCCTCCCCAGGCTGCTATGGGGTCGTGGAGCGCAGTTGATGACCAGAGAGTGCTCGATTTTGGAGACCTTGTCATTAAAGAAGTTGGCGAAGGTGTCGCAACGTTCTTTGGAGGCCTGTCCGAGGGAGGAATCCATCTTAAAACTATCAACACGTAACGAGTATCTACTAGAAAATAATATATAGTCAATAGTTGAAAAAATGCCTCGGCCATTAAAGGTGGGACTCAACGGCACCGTGGGTGAACACTGGTTATTAGCAAAACCGCAGAAAGTGCGGCATGCTGGTAGCCCAGGCAGGGGCTCTCGCTAAAGTGCAGGTTGCGGAGCGGTCTTCTATTACACTCGACCCCACGCCACTCAAGACTATGCCACTTCACTGTACACTACTTCATTATACACTGTTACACTCTACAGCACTCCACTGTGCAACACTCTGCTACTCCACTGTACTGTACTCCACTCTCAATCAATCAGGTGACTTGTAAAGCGCAACTACTCACCAATAAGGGTCTCAAGGTGTATCCCCGTACACTCTACTGTCCAGATTTCCACTCAACTCTAGGCCCATACACGCTATTGTACAACAGTCTACTCCACTCTACGACAGTTTCCAGAACTGTACGACACTGCTCTCCACTCCAATTTATAACTCTTTCCTAGACTCTAGGTTACACCACTTCAATGTATACCACCTTACTCTGTTAATCCACTGTACCCTACTCCACTCTACACCACTCCAGTATATGCTCTTTCACTCTATGCCACTCCACTCTTCTATACTCCACTGTACAGTATTCCACTGTATGCTACTCCACCTTACTGTAATACACTCTACTCCGCTACAGTGTACGCCAATCCACTCTACGCCTCCCTACTGTATTACGCTCTCCTCCACTCTATAAAAGTCTGCCACACTTCATGGCACTCTACGACATTCTACTCCACTCGATCCCTAAACACTGAACCATCCAACTCTACACGCCACTCTATGCCCGTACACTCCAGTGTACAATACTCTATTCCACTGTACGACACGTTTCTATATGACACAGCACTCCACTCTACTAGTCCCCACTCCAATTTATAATAGTTTACAACCTGCGCTACGCCAGTGACTTGCTGAATCAGTCTAAGATACTTGACTCTACTGAACGAGACACCATTCCACTACATTAAATAACACTTTACTACACTGTACGATATGCTACTGGACGCTACTCTACTAAATTTCTTTTCTTTTTTATAAACTGTTTTTATTAACATAACATCAGCCATTACATTGGGATACATATGTTACAGATCTGTTACTCAGCGTTAACAAGTACAGGTGACCAATCTTCAAACTATCATAAGAGATGTGATATTTCAAGTACATCTTTCTTATAGCTATATGCAGTGCATAACAACATTCAGGTTTAGTATTAGTAGTCTTGCTCTTAAGTTTCTAGGTTTTTGAAAACACTGTACGGTGCGACCTTCCCTGAACCCCACCTCTTTACTATCTCTCGGTAAGTGCTTAATGATTGTTCACTTCCTCCCCTGTCTCGAGTCCATATTATGTCAACCACGGGGTCCAGATCTTCTTGACCTTATTTGGGCATCCTCTGCCCTTATAAGTTACCCTTTCTGCCACCATGTACAGGTCCATGCTCCCTCTCCATTCCTTGAGTTTAAGAAGATCTGGGGTCCCCCAATGCCGGACTATATCCCTCTCTGCCACCACCAGTCCTAGATTGCACAGCAGGAGTTTATTACGAGGGAGATCTATTTTTGAGGGGATTCCTAATAGGATGTATTTTGCCTCCATAGTGAGTTGTGCCCCTAGTATTTCATTTAACTCCTGTAGTATCTGGGTCAAATAGCTTATAATGTGTTGGCATTCCCAGAGGCTGTGTATGTTTGTACCTTGCTCTGTATGACCGCGCAGGCAGGTAGGTGTCTCAGCCCTCCCCATCACGTGCATGCGCGTCATAGTATATCGAATGTAAGATCTTGTACTGTATTAGGCTGACTCGTGATCTAATTGCCACTTTCCTTGGGTGCATCAGGGCAGCTTCCCAATCTGTCTTCTAGTATTCCCGTTGTAGTTTCCAACTTGGATCTGAGGAGTCTCCAATTGTCAGGCATATTGTTAATGAGAGTTTTATATGTCCATGATACAGCTTTACTTGCTATTTCTTCCTGCAGCAACCTACCCTCTAGGGATGCGTATTCGGGAATGTCGGTAGTGTCTAGCCCTTCTGCCCTCAATGCATGTTTCGGTTGCATATATTTGTATCTTTGGGTGTTGCTTAATCAATATTCTGACTGGAGCATGGCAAAGGTGATGAGGCTACTGTTTCTTAAGATGTCCCTGAGTTTGGAGATCTCAATTGTGTCCCATTTATGAAACCCTTGGAGTTTATTCAGCTCTGGTAGCCTAATTCCTTCCCAGAGGGGGGTTTCCCTCGTGTGTCTGTTCTCCCACCGCATTTGTCACTCCGCTCCCTTCCAGGCCTCGATTGATCTCTGGTTGGCGGGGAGCAGTCTCCGAATTTACCCACCCCCATACAGATAGTGGAGATATGTACAGCTCTGCAACTGCAGCCTTTCCAGGGTGTAGGTTCGATGCTGTCCCAGCATGTGTACCCGTTTGTTGATTCCGATCAAGTGTGTTTTCCTGTAGTATGCCGGGTATATTTGGTAGAGCAATACCCCTATTAAACTGGTTACGTTGTAGTGTCTGCAGTGCAACTCTGAGGTGGCCCCCATCTCAAAGTAGCGCTTGGAGTTCCTGATCGATTGTTACAAAGACCGTCCTTGGCAGCTTGCAGTATGTGTTTTGCAGTGTATAGAGCAGTTTGGAGAGTGTGATCCTTTTATACATTGTGACTCTACCCATTAGCGTCGGAGGCAGTCACCTCCACCTCCCCATCTGCAGAATTCTGAAAGTACCCTCTTAATGTTATGGGTAAGATTTGTTTCATCATCAGTTGTAGTATATAGACCTAAGTAACAAAACCCTTCTTGAAGTACCCTAAAGTGTCTCGGAGGGTCTCGAAAGTCAAGGGTACCCCCAACTATGTAGAGGCTTGATTTGTCCCAGTTTATATTGTATCCTGCATGTGCCCCATATTCTCTGAATATCTGCAGGATCAGGGGGAGCGTCTGGTGCAGATTGGTGACGTACACGAGTATGTCCTCTGCGTATAGTGCTATTCTTTCATCCCTGAGCTGCCCTAGGTCATCCCTGAACCCACTCAGACCTGGGTGCATCCCAATTAAGCATGCCAGTGGTTCCAGCACCAACAGTAAGGGGGACTGGCGGCAGCCCTGCCTGGTGCCTCTTTTGATTGGAAAGTCTGTAGACAGCGCTCCATTAATGCGTACCCTGGCTCTTGGATTGGTATATAAGAATTCTACCCAGTTGCGGAATACACGGCAGAATCCAAATTTCATCTGGACTTGCCTCATATATGGCCAGTGGACAGCGTCAAAGGCCTTTTCGCATCAAGGAAAAGGAACACGTGTGGGGTAGATCTACCTTTCACTGTGGAGAGACAGTTCGCCAAGCGCTTGAGATTGTAACCCGTGAAACCCGTGGGCATAAAGCCGGACTGGTCGCCATGGCTCAATGCAAGAATCACCTATAGAAGTCGCGTGGCTAATATTGAGGCCAGAATTATTGTCTCTATATTGAGTAGTGACATAGGTCGATACGATCCACAGTCCACGGCTGGTTTTCCGTGTTTATGGATCAGGACCACTGTGGCAGTGCAGAGATCGGGTGGGAAAGTCCAGCTTTCATTTGCTGCTTGATACATGTTTAGGAGGTGAGGGCCAAAGAGGCTGGCATTGTGTTTGAACAGTTCCGCCGGAGACCCTTTGGTCCTAGCGCTTTTCCTGTCTTCAATTTGCTTATAGCATTCATCACTTCTTGGAGGGTGAGGTCCCCTTCAAGGGAGGTGCACTGTTCTTGGGTAAGAACAGCTGTTTTGATGCCTCTGAGGTAATTGCAGATTTGGAGGTGGTTTGCCAGGAGCCTTTCGTCAAATAACTCTGCATAACATTGGGCGAACGGGCCCGCAAATGCTGATGCGGTGGTGTATGTCTCATGTTTTCCCTATCTCATGGCTACCCATCTTGTTTCCCTCTCTTTCTTCCCTAGCGAAGCCAGCAGCTTCCCTGCCCTATTGCCTGTTTGATATATCTGTGCTGCGTGGGCTGATTTAATTTGTTACTTCTCTTTCCACTAGTGCGCGGTAATACCTGCGCGCTATCTCAATTTGACGCAGAGTACACTCCTCCTCTCCGGCTTTCACCTGTCCTTCTATCTGTAAGAGGTTTTTTTCTAGGGCCTCTGTCTTCCGAGTTTCCTCTCTCTTCTTGCGTTCTAGTATGTTTTGCACTCTATCTCGTAGCACTGCCTTGTAGGCCTCCCATAGGGTAACTGCTGAGGACACAGAACCCTCATTTTCACTACAGTACCTCTCGGATTCCATATGGATCTCTTCTGCTACTGCCCTGACTTGCTAATCCCAACCTGCGCGTCTCCATTCCTGTCAGCACTTTTGTGTTCTCCCACCCACCGTCAACCAAGGGATTGAGTGTTCAGATATGCCTCTTGCCAGTTACTCTCTCCACATCTATTACTTCTCCTGCTGGTGCGAAGATGTAGTCCAGACTGGGGAACACTCCATGGGCACCCGAGAAGGAGTGGGCCCTCTCAAGCGGGTGTTGTTGGTGCCAGAGATCAGTTAGACCCAAAATGCTCAGGAATTCAGCTAGGGGGGTGGGTGTACGTATGCCCATTCCAACTTGTGAGGGTCTGCTTGTGGTTCTACCACATCGTTAAAGTCACCTACCCCCCCTATGATATGTTTGAAGGAGCCTGACTTCAGTAATATTCCAGATATTTTGTCCAACGTCTGGTTTTGCAGTTGTGTGGGGGCATAGACACTGTTCAGGGTTAATTCTCTCCTGCCCCACGTCCCCTGCACCGCAACAAAGGTACCATTTGGGTCCGTCCAAGTCCTAGTGATGTGGAAGGGGGGTGTTTTCTTTATTAATATAGCGACTCCCCATGATCCCGATGTGAACTCCTCATGCGCCAGCATGGCATATGCCCCTCGTCCCAGGAAAGCATTATGAGTGCTTGTCAGGTGTGTCTCTTGAAGGAGTGCAATGTCTGCCGTAAGTCTATTAAGACACTTGTTCACCAACCCCTTCTTGACCTTGCTCCCTAGTTCAATTACATTCCACGTCAGGTCAGCATATTCTCTGTCCCCCATTTTGCTTTCTGTGAACTTCTCCCCTCCTTCACTGACACTAGCAAATCCTGTACCAGGATTGGTCGCTGCTGTGCAGGAGCGGGTGATCACTATCCACGCCTGCCATGTATTACTTGTCTGACTGATCTGTGAGTGTTTGTTCCCGTTTTCTGAGAGGTTTCTTATTTGTTTTGGTACGTATTAAATCTTCCTCTAATTCTGAGAGCGGAACTGTGTCTCGTGGGTGCCGGTCTGCGTGGAATGGGGCCCGTCTTCCTGCTTCGCTCGTCCCCGTAAGCGTTCTCCTCCTCTTCCCTCTCTGCCGCTTAGGATCTGATGTCCTGGGGATATCTTTTACTGAAGTCTCTGTTGCATCCAGGCCCTGTCTCTAGGGGTGAGGGGGTGTTCTTCGATCCAGGACCACATGTCTTCCGGTGCCTGGAAGAAGTGGGAGGTACCTTGAAAGATCACCTTTAGTTTGGCTAGGAAGAGCAGCATGTACTGGATCTGGAGGGCTCTCAGTTTCGCTTTGACTGAATCAAATGTGCGTCTGTTTCTGTACCTCTCTGGAGTAATCTGGAAATACCATTATCTTCGCATTGGCGTGTCTGATTTCCCCATTTCTCCTTAAATCTCGAAGTATGAGGTGGTGGTCTTGATAATTGAGGAATCGCGCAATCGAGGGCCACGGGGGCCCCCAGGCGGCGGGCGTATGTTACGCATTCTGTGGGCTTGTTCTGTTATGAAACAGGGTGAAAACTGCGGCACCGGAAGGGAGCCTCTGAGCCATGTAATTAAGAAAGACCCCAGCTCTGTACGTTCCGAGCCCACCGGGAACCCACAAAGCGCAGGTTATTCCTGCAGGCCATATTTTTTACATTGTCCACCTTCCAAGTCTCTTCTGTGTAGGCGGCTATCTTTGCGTTACTCTACTCAATTTCAATCTGCAATCCTCCAGTCTATGACAATTGACAACACTCTTCTCCACTTTACTGTACAATACTCCTCATTACAACTATCCACTCCACTCTGCCGGCCACACACTTGATCCCATCTTCTCTGCAAGCACCCACATCTCCTTCAGCCACACCAACGAACTCAACTGGACCGACCATCGCTGCATCCACTTCACCTTCCGGAAACCCACCATGCACCACCGTACCCAACAGACCCACCGCCACAGCTGGGGCAAAATCACCGAAGACCAGCTAAACACCCCCCTTGCCCGAAGCCCACCCACAGACCCTCCCCCACGCCGCCGCAGCAACCTCAGGCATTGGATCGAGGATTGTGCCAACACCCTCGCCCGATCAAGAAACCCTCCAACAGACGCACCAACAAGAATGCCAGTTGGTTCTCCACAGACTTACAGTCCTCCTAACAAATCTGCCGTAAACTAGAGAAGAAATGGCACCACGAACACACACCGGAGAACCACGCAGCCCACAAGAACTCCATGCGCCAACACCATCACCTCATCAGATCCGCCAAAAAGATCTCCTTCGAGGACTGCTTTGACAACAACGCACACAAGAGCAAAGAGCTCTTCAACATCGTGAAGGAAGTCTCCAACCCCAGCTTCAACACCAACGACATCCCACCATCACAAGACCTGTACAACTCCCTCGCCTCCTTCTTCCATCGCAAGATCGCCGACATCCACTACAGCTTCAACAACCAAACCACCATGACAGCCAACGACAACTCGAGCCCCATGGCCACCACCCACAGTGACCCCCTGCTCACCTGGACTAACATCAACGATGACGACACCATCAAAATCATGAACACCATCCACTCCGGCTCCCCGTCAGACCCGTGCCCACACCACATCTTCAACAAAGCCAGCACCGCCATCACACACCAACTCTGCAATGCCATAAACATCTCCTTCGAGACCGCAACCTTCCCGGAGAGCAGGAGGCACCGCAAGATCAACTCCTTGATCAAGATACCCAAGGCAGTCCCGAAGGACCAAAAGAACTTCCGGCCCATCTCCCTGCTCCCTTTCCCAGCGAAGGTCATCGAGAAAACTGTCAACAAACAGCTGACCTGCTACCTCGAAGAGAACAAGATCCTGGACCCGTCCTAGTCTGTGTTCCGATGGGTTCCGATGACGACATCCGAACCCTGATGGACAACGGAGAAACAGCGGCCCTCATCCTCCTTGACCTCTCCGCGGCGTTCGACACTGTCTGCCACCGCACCCTAGTACAGCGCCTCGGCAACATCGGAATCCAGGAGAAGGCACTGGAATGGATCACCTCCTTCCTCGACGGAAGAACACAGAGAGTCCGCCTACCACCGTACAAGTCAGAGGCCACCGAAGTCATCTGCGGCGTCCCCCAAGGATCCTCGCTGAGTCCCACCCTCTTCAACGTCTACATGAGCCCCCTCGCGGCCATCGCACGCAAACACAACCTCAGCATAATCTCCTACGCCGACGACACCCAGCTGATCCTCTCCCTGACCAACAACCCCGCCGCCGCCAGAACCAACCTGCACGAAGGGATGAGAGACGTAGCCGAGTGGATGACGACCAGCCGCCTGAAACTGAACTCGGACAAGACGGAGGTCCTCATCCTGGGCTCCTCGCCCTCCACCTGGGACGACTCCTGGTGGCCCCCTGCCCTGGGCACCGCACCCAAACCGACTGACCACGCACGTAACCTGGGCTTCATCCTGGACTCCTCCCTCTCCATGACCAGACAAGTCAACGCCGTCTCCTCATCATGCTTCAACATCCTACGCATGCTACGGAAGATCTTCTGGTGGATCCCCACCGAGACCAGGAAGACCGTCACCCAGGCCCTCGTCACCAGCCGACTGGACTACGGCAACGCTCTCTACGCCGGAACCACCGCCAAGCTCCAGAAGAGACTCCAGCGGGTCCAGAACGCCTCAGCCAGACTCATCCTTGACCTCCCACGAAACAGCCACATCTCCGGACATCTGAGAGACCTGCACTGGCTCCCCGTCAAGAAAAGAATCACATTCCGTCTCCTCACCCACGCACACAAAGCCCTACACGACCAAGGCCCGAGCTACCTCAACAACCGAATCAACTTCTACGCTCCCAAGCGCCACCTCAGATCAACCAGCCTCGCCCTCGCCGCCGTCCCCCGCATCCGAAGAGCGACAACAGGAGGAAGGTCCTTCTCCCACCTGGCCGCCAAGACCTGGAACTCCCTCCCGACTGACCTGCGCCTGACCCAAGACCACCTCGCCTTCAGGAAGAAGCTCAAGACCTGGCTGTTCGAGCAGTAACGGCACCCCCCCCCCCCCCCCCAGCGCCTTGAGACCCTACGGGTGAGTAGTGCGCTCTAAAAATGTCGTGATTGATTGATTGATTGATTGTTCCGCAGTAACTACAGTACTGAAACGGACCTCATCGCCGCCACCGATGACATCAGGGCCCTGCTGACAATTGACAATATTTGTTCACAATTGTTGGTTGTATGAGCACGATTTATCGCTCTGGTAATTGCCTTAAAATGTTTATTTATATGTGTTGTGATGTAGCCATGAAATGATGTTTTTTTCTTTATGTATTAATGTATGAAATTCATAAATTAGGGTCATAAGTCAAAAGGTATAAATTAAAATACCGGGATGAACAGAAGAAATGTGTTTGTCTTTAAGCAGAAATAGATTGCGTACTTTTCAAAGGTTTTTTGAGGTGTAGGCTATTCTCCTAGTGATTATAGTTCAAACGGCCCTGCCTAACTCCCTTTGTTTTTCAAATTGTAAAACATAGTGGCATGCCAGAGAGTAGAGCTGTGTTGTACAGTGGAGTCGACTTGAGTGTCATGAAATGGAGTGTGGTGGAGTGGAGTGTCATCGAGTAGAGTGTCGTGGAGTGACATCGAGTGTAGCAGAGTGTTGCAGAGTTTAGTGGGATAGAGTGAAGTTCAGTGGAGTAGAGCTTGTTATAGTTCAGTTTTTTTAATGTAGTGTTGTGCAGTAGAGTGGCAGAGAGTCTTGTACAGTGGAGTATCCTTATTTATGAGAACACAGTACATGGTAGAGTGCCGAATTACAGTTAAGTGTTGTCTGGTTAGCGAGCTCAAAAGAGTGTGTAACGAGGTCCACAACTTATAATAAATTATAAATTAAAGTTATAACAAGAAAAATGTAAAAGTTTGTGTAGCTTAAACTTAGTTTGGTGTCCTAACTACAACAAGGCTTTTACTTTTTTCAATGAATTTTAATGTATGAATTTTAATGTTTTTTAAAACATTTTTAATAAAATGGTGTTTCAAATTATAGAGCTCAGTGTCGAAAGTGGAGAGTTGTTATGCGGAGTGTCGTACAGTACAGTGGAGAAGAGTGATGTAAAGTCTATTGTCAGAGACTGAATTATTGTAGATTGGAATCGAGTGAAGTAGAGTAGAATGTAGTAGGTATTGTACAGTGTTGTAATGTGTTACATAGTGTTGTAGCATGGTGTCTCACATACTGGAGTCAAGTATTGTAGACTGTAGCAGCGAGTTGTACAGTGGCTTGGATAGTCAAACAATAGAGTAGGGTGAAGTAGAGTGTCATATAGTGGAGTTTCGTCAAGTGGAGGAGTGTCGTGGAGTGCCGTGCCATATAGTGGAGTTGACTTTAGTGCATTCCTCATCTAGGAAAGTTGTACAAGTCAAAAACGACGAATGGCTTTTGCAGGAGAGAAAGTACCTCACAGATCTTTGTTGTGTTATAGTTCTGACACCTACCTCTGTTACTGGTAAGTATTTACTTGTGGCCTTCGCATCTTTGTATGGTTTTATACTTTTTGTTTTAATAGCCAATATGGATTGTACATGTAGAGAAAACATAGACATAGGACAGACTTGTCATTGTGCCTTATTTCTCCATGCTTCCTCATTCATGTTGTTTTGTGATGTATCTCATTATTGTGTTCCACTAACTTAAAGATTGATGCTTTTTCCTCATTGCAGAGATACAGTGTGGGAGGGAAAGCGAGAGAGCAAAAGTACACACAGAGATGAATGTTCATGTGACTTCTGCCGTCTGCAGACTGCAGGAAGACATGCAAATCCTTCAACTTAGGCTCAGCCACCTGGAAGCATTGGTTGCAACAAAGGTACAGCACTCCATAATATTGACTGATGTACAATATATATATAGATTCAATGGGCACCTACCACAGCCACGTTTCAGCAGAGAGAGTGTTGTTTCCAGTTTTATGTCCCAGACTATTTTATGTACAGCAATGCCACAGAACATGCCTCCCTGCCCACAAACGGCAGACCTCTAAATAAGCATTTATGACTTACGAGATCGAGCTTTAACTAGATTTCCAACATTTATATTGAAAAGTCCCAGTGAACCAAAACTGTTGTCATAAATGACTTGAATTATCTTTTGTAGCAGATGTATGTGGACAGTCTGACATTGTTACAAGGCCCCTGGATTTGTTTTTGGCTCTGAAACTAAGGATTCCATGTCAGACTTAGGTCCTAATTTAGCGGATGATGGATTGGTACTATCACACATGTAAGTATGGCCCCTAGTGTTGGGTTGGTCTGTAGGTCGTCTCTGGCAGGAAAGAGATTAAAATGTGTTTTTTAACCTCTGAGCTTGTCTTCTTCATTTATGGTATACTTCACAAATCAGCCTTCATTGCAGCATTATTAGCGATTACATCTATTTTCTTCTAAACCTCATCCGCCTTTATTAACAGTTGTTTTACCCCGTGTATACTTTATCCAGAAGTACCTTCATGTCACAGTCAACCTCCTTTTTTCATTGTCTAATGAACTCTAAGATAAAATCTTTTTAAACCTAAGTGTTCAACGGTGCAGGTGTTTTTACTGATAACAATGAAATGCAATACACCATTACGTATTTCTGAGCACAGAGGAGTGCCCTCATTTATCATTCCAAAAGATAGGTCTGTGGCCTCATTGGTTGATTTCAAATTGAAAGCTGGTAGCTTCTTGTATATTGGCTACCCTATATCCTCATCATCTGGCTAAAGAAATACAAATTGCTGCATCACAGAACATTTGTATCTGCCTTTTCCTTGACAGAATGCTGTGAATTTGCAGTCTGGTGTTTTTAGAATGCCATGATATATTTGGGGAATTTAGTGATGCAGTTATGCACAAAGAATGTAGGGAGTGAGAGATTCTGAGGGAGTTCATTTTAGAACTACAAAGTAGCGCTAACGCCATATATTCGTGAATATACTGGAATTGAATATTCTTAAAGCATTGGTGTTCATTTCAACTTATTTTTGGTGGTGAATTTGAACTCAGAAATGACCCTGACCTTCACCATTGGAATGATAAGAAAATAAGTAGGCAAGTGCACTTGAAGAAACACTCAGAACTAAAGAAGCTTTAGAAACAAAGATGATTGCTACCGAAATAAAATATTTTCATCATGATGCTCTTCTTCCAATATAAGGGATTCACTTAAAGCTAGCGGTTAACAATTTATATCATGAATCAAATAATAACAAGCTGCGCGAGATACAAGCACCTGGCAAAGGGCCACCAGTGCTGACATATGCTTAATGAAAACAACACTGCGCGAGGATCCGCAGGACAGCTAGAGGGTGTGTGTGCTGCACAGAATTTTCAATCACTAAACAAGAGGCAGCCCTGAAGGAAACATTCTCTTTTGAGCGACACGTAGGACCACTAGTAGGCGCATGCGCTCCACAGATTGTTCAGTCAGCAGTTGCGAGTCAGCACGCCGAAGGCTGATGCTTCCGTCAACAAAAGCGAGCCAGTATGCTGGATAAACAAGCATTAGAAATGCAATAGGTCTCGGATTTATTTGAGTTAGAGAGGTAATGGCATTGTAAATGGCAATGACGTTTATGCATGTGTTATAGAGTGTATGCATGTGGTGTGTAGTAGAAATATGTGGATTGTATTGGAATTGTATAAATGGTGGTATGCTGCACATTAGATGAATATGTTTAAAAGTAAAGTGCACCATACTGCGATTGCTACAATAGTTAATTGTGGGTGCGTTAACAATTGATGTGTGCACTGATGGCTGGTGGTGTGTGTGCCTGTAGAAATTGTGCACTGATGGCTGGTGGTGTGTGCTTGGTGGAAGCGTGCACCGCCGGCTGGAGATGTGTGTGCTTGGTGGAAGCGTGCACTGATGGCTGGTGGTGTGTGTGCCTGGTAAAAGCGTGCACAGACGGCTGGAGGTGTGTGTGCCTGGTGAAAGCGCGAACTGATGTCTGGTGTTGTGTGCCTGGTGGAAGCCTGCACTGACAGCTGATGGTGTTTGTACCTGGTGAAAGCGTGCACTGACGGCTGGTGGTGTTTGTGCCCGGTGAAAGTGTGCAGTGACGGCTGGTGGTGTGTGTGGGGTTGCATGTGTGGTGGTGAGTGTGTGGTGGTGAGTGTGTGGTGGTGTGTGTGGTGGTGAGAGTGGTGTGTGTGTGTGGTCTTATGTGTGTGGTCTTATGTGTCTGGTTTTATGTATGTGGTTTTATGTGTGTGGTCTTGTGTGTGGTCTTTTCCTGCGCACTCACTCTTACTCTGCAATCATTCTGCACTCAGTCTGCACTCACTCTGCAGTTATTCTGCACTCACTCTCATTCTACACTCATTCTTCACTCATTCACACTCTGCACTTATTCTGCACTCACTCTGCACTCACTCTGCACTCACTCTGCACTCACTCACACTCTGCACTCACTCTGCATTCACTCTGCACTCACTCTGCACTCTCACTCTGCACTCACTCTCTGCACTCATTCTGCACTCACTCTGCACTCACTCACACTCTGCACTCACTCTCACTCTGCACTCACTCTCACAAGTGTGCAGAGGAAACTAGATGCTGTGTTACACGACTGCTGCAAAACAGACACCTATCTGGCGGTGTACCCTGACTGAACTCTAGCAAAGAGTACACATCTCACGCAGTCAGTGCAAAAACAAGCTCACGAAACCCAAAATTTGAACATGCATTACAGGAGCAGCATCATTGTACTGCAATAGATGAAAGTGTAAATAACATTCAATTCTTCTAAAAGACCGAATGGTATGTGCGGACTTACAAATGTGCACTATGCTGTGTAGTTTACATTGCACAGCAGTGCCGTTGTTAGCAGGGCCATCTGTGGGATGAGCCAATTAGGTTAACACATGCCTGTTGATGTACATACAGCTCGTGATCGGAAACAGATACTAGTTCACTTTTGGAGAGACTCCAAAAGGACAGAAAAAGTAGAAAACGGATGAGGAAGAACCCAGAGGAAAGGAGGGCCCCAAAACGAGCTCGAGCTACTCCCACTGTCAAAGAGGTGTGTGTGTGTCGGCTGCAAACATTAAAAGAAACAGACAATTAAAATATTGCTGAGAAGCTAGAGGCTGCCTAGAAGGCCTCAGGGTGAGATTACAGTGCGCCATCGCAGGGAGGGGTCAGGGCTCGACCAATGAAGCGGGTCTTTGCGATAATGCTGCATCTATTGCAGTGTCTGCACGCCGAGGATTTCCTGAGCATTACGCAGCACTGTCTCTTAGAGACCGGGGAAGAACAAAAGCTTCCTGTCAGCCAGCACACACCGTAACGTGAAGCTCGGTGCCCTCTTCACTGCTTGCACGTGGAAATGCAGCTCTACAGAGGGCCCACTTCCGTTACTGCCGCCCCGAAAGAACGGATAACAAACCCCGCGAATGTGCATGGCTTCCACACAATGCCATCGAACAAATTAGAAGCAGGTACTAACATGTGACGTCATGCCACTGTCCCTTCTACACTCCCACTCATGTACCAGAACGGAAGAAAGCAGGGTCGGTGAAAAACCCGGTCCTTTAAAATGTTTACATTGCACGTTCAAGGAAATGTCAGACTGAAGTCAAGCTTTGGCCGGAAGGCGGCACGCGCACACACACAGCAGAGAAAAAAAGAAACTCGAGACTGATGCACGCGCGCCCAGCATCTGTCTTCAATTACCGCGGGCCCTGACAGCTGGTAATTGAAGAATTATGGCATTCTGGTGCGTGTGACCGCACGCAATATGCAATAGGCGGAGCTACTCTACCGCCTATGGCCTATTGCGTGCTCTCTTCTAAAAAGACACGCATGCGAAGCCCAATTGAAATGCAGCTGGCAAAAACAAAGACGAAAAATCACGAGCAGCCAGGAATCTGTTAGGTAGCTTTTCGGAGACCCTCACACAAGGACTCTTAGGCTCCGCCTACACTGCTACGCAGTGTGACGTAGACCCGAGCCCTAAAAAAGGAGCAGTGCACTGGCAAAAGACATCCGACTTCTGAGGCTGAGTGGCATATCAATTAATAAAGAACTAGTGAGAGCCAGTATGCTGAAGGAAAACGTTTAAGCAAACATGTTTCAGAATGTGGCAATGCAATCAGAAATAATAGAAACCATTGCAAGACACAAACCGAAAATTATGCAAGATTAAGTGCTGGTAATAAACAGAAACATGAGACGTGTTTTGAGACTTAGGGCCAGATGTAGGAAAATCGTATTTACCGATTCATAAATACCGAATTTTACCGATTCGGTATTTATGAATTGGTAAATATGAAGGAGGGATATGTAGGAAGATTCGGTAATTGAATTACCGAATCTGTAAAAATCGGTATTTGCCGAATCGGTAAATACCGATTCGGTATTGCCCATTGATTCCTATGGGCCTTGAAGCCCATAGGAATCAATGGGCAATACCGAATCGGTATTTTACCGATTCGGCAAATTTACCGATTCGGTAATTTTACCGAATCGGTAAAATAGGGCCCTTACATGCCAATTCTTAAATACCGGTCGGTAACGGACGAAATCGGCCGTTACCGACCGGTATTTAGGCTCCTACATCTGGCCCTTAGTTTCTTGCTGGGTTACCCTGAAACTACATCCAGAGGAAAACTTTGAAAGAAAAAAAAAAAGAATTTCCAGCAGTCACGAACTCCAAAAGTGTGAAAGTCATTTTTTTTATATTATTGCGGTTGTCAGTTATTGTAGATTATTTTCTTGGAAAATTATTTTAGTATGTTATATTAGTTATTTTGGGTTGTTAATTTAGACATTAAATCATACGTATGGCAGAACAGGAAATAGCACAACCACCTACTTCCCTTGTGACCCCGAAAGAACCATCAGTTTCCTCCAAGCAGTGGAAGGAGCTATTCCTAACATACATGTTAACCATTGGGGGCGATAAAAATGATCCAACAGGGACGCAAGTAATTCTTTCGCATCATTTGGGCATGGAAGACAGAAGAACTTACAAAGACTTTCCAAGCCTTTCACTAGGAATGGGGGTTGGGCTTAGTGCTAGTGAGAAGTACCGCAATCGCTTTTGTTACCAGGGGGCCGACATTGCAAAACGTCCCCTAGTAACAAAACCAGCCCCCATCGTTCCGGCTCACCGGGAAAACACCCGGGGTCCGCTGCGGCCAGTCTGGCCTGATCGTGTGATTATAGAGAATTATGGGTGTCTTTAATTAGAGATTAGATCGTACAATGCATGAGTAACAAGAAGATAAATATGAGAACATAAGAGAATCTTAATTTAGAGGACGGAATTCAAGTCAAATAGCAAGGGGAGTTAGAACATACAGTTGTATGGCTTAAGAGACGGACAGGTGGGAAGCAGCGGCTAGGGCGGCTGACTCTGGAGCGTAGGCTCATGGTTCGATCACCTGCACCAGTCAACTCAGCTCAGCATCATGTGACTCTGGGCAGTCGCCCCCAGATTCATCATGCTCCTCTTTTGCGAGTCCTTAATAGCGATTATTAAGGAATCGCTATTAAAGACTCGCAAAAACGGGATGCATGTAGAAATCGCAAAATTCATAGCGATTTCTACTGCTTCCTTATTTGCGATTCGCTAATTGCTAATCGCAAATAAGGCATGACTCCCCATTCATTCCTATGGGCCAGCCCATAGGAATGAATGGGGAGTCATGCCTTATTTGCGATTAGGAATTAGCGAATCGCAAATAAGGAAGCGATTTCAAGGGTGCCAGGGTGTCCAAAGGACACCCTGTAGCACCCCTGAAATGGTGATTTACACTGGTGTTGCGCACACACGTCCAAAGGACATGTGTGTGTGTAACATCCAACTTAGAAAAATGCACTAAAGTGCTTTTTTTCTAAGTTTTTGCTATTTACCACGAAGTCAGACTTCGCGGTAAATAGCGGCCCCAGATTGCGAATTCGCAATTCTAAAATGGTTCATGAATTGCATTTAAGGAATCTCAAATAGAGATTCCTTAAATGCAATTCTTCGCAATTTAGCGATTTCAAAATTTGCGATTTTTGCATTTGGGATGATAAATCCCAAATGCAAAAAAAGCGCTTGCAAAGGGCCAGATTCACAGAATCTGGCCCTTTGCGAGACGATTTTGGCTTCATGAATCTGGCTGCATGTCATTTAATCTCCCCGAAGGGGTGATATGTTTGTGCTTTACAAAATAGGAATTATAAATTATAATTATAGAAAATTTACTTTTCAAAGGGAGTAGAAATGGCAAGTTTATGGTGGAAAGAGAAGAAAGAATAGTTGTAAAATAGTGCAAAACAGTAGAAGCTCAACACATATAAGAAATTTTTCAAAGAATAATAACATTTTATCATTGTGGGGCACCTGGGTATCTAGGATTACGTGCAGTATGTGCAGCTTGTGATATAATATGAAGAACTTGTAGCAAGAGAGGCCACATGACTAAAGTGTGCAGAAAAAACGATAGAGGTACTTAGATGGAGTTGAAGAAGTAGAAGGTGGATGTGAAAGTATTGCACTTTTAGTATATGAGACGGAAAAATGTGGAATGATCCAGAGGGTAATGGACCCCGAGTATAAAATAAAGGGAGCACCGACAAACTTGAGAAACAACATTGTGTGGTGAAATTAGGAGTTTTGAAGGTAAAAGTACTAGCAGACACTGGAAGTTTATATTCTTTGTTGATGCCAGTGGCGGCTGGCATCTACTGGGAAGGGGGGAGCTTTTGTCATATAAAAAGATTTACCTTACAATGTCCTCGGCTCTGGGGCTCTTCTTTCGCGACGCCCACATGAACTGGATGCTGGAACTCTCTTAACCTATCCTGGCACTGCTCTCATGCTGTGAGAGCAGAGCCTTAATTGGAGGGTCAACCTCACTCGGTGCTCCACTACGCCCTGGAGACCTGTACTTTCTCTAATCCAGCCGTCTTAATACACCTGGGTTAGAGGTTTCAAACTGCGCATGTCTGGCTGGCTGTCACAAGCCAGCCGGCCAAAGGGACATGCACACTTTGAAAAGTGCAAAGCCGGCCCATCCTCCTCCCTACTGCTATCGCTCAACAGCGGCCCCTCCCCCGACCTGCCGCTGTGTACAGGAAGGCAAAAGAAAAAATAAAATGGTAATAAATTTCCATTTTATTTTTCATCTCGGAGGCTTTGGGAGGGGGATTTAAGTGGGGCAACGCCCCTTCGCTCCAACAAAGGAGCCGCGCCTGATAGAAAATGGATTGAAAGGGAGATGAAGACATCAAAAAGACTTGGACATCGTATTAAACCTCAGTGCTGATAAATCAGCAATGACAGTGGAAGAAAAGTGATGGCACTAGCTCAGGAGTAAATGATGTCTCGGAAGAGAAATTGGTTGCCATGTTTCCTGAAGTTTTTTCCGAGAAACTAGGACTGCTGAGTAGAGTTACAGTGCTAGTAGTGCACAAAGTGAGACCAATACTACATCTAATGAGGGAACCACTGCAAAAGAAGTTGGAATAAATCATCAGAATTGTTGGTGCCGATAATTGTGGCACTAAGGAAGGGGCAAAGATTAGGTCTGTATTGACTTGTTTGTATCAGTCAAAATTATAAGGCTGGACAGACAACTGCTGCACAATATATTGGAAATGTTAAGTGTTATGAGGGGTGAAAAGGTGCTCATTGTTCTAAACATGTCCTTGGTGCATCACCAAATTAACTTGTATGAGGAATCCAGGGCTTTTGCATCCTTTGTTAGGACACAAAGGACATTCCAATATTGAAGGATACCTTTTGGGCTAGCATCGACTTAAACCATTTTTCAGAAAATGATGGAAAAGGTATTTGAAGGAATGAAGGAAGTACTGTTTTCAAAACGACCTACTACTTGTAGGGAAACACCAGAAGAACATGGTAAGATGTTAATTGAGGTTGTCTGGAAGAAAAAAGAAACACATAATAATGATAAAGTAAGAAAAATATCAGTTGAGGCAGGAAAAAGTGGAATATTTTGGGATATGAAATCACAGATTAAACCAAAGAAAAGTATTGTGAAGGCAGTGGAAGAGGTGGCAAGTCCCCAGAATAAAGAACAGTTTAAGTCTCTTTTGAGATTAGCAGAGTATTGTTCTAAATTTGTCAGCAGCTTTGCTGAAGTAGCAGAGCCTATTAGTTGAAAAACATTACCTTTGAGCGGAATGCTGTGTGGAGAAGTTTGTCAGTTTGAAGATGTGCATTGTGAAGGCGCCAATGCTGACACATTTTGATGTAAGGGAAAATACCTATTTAACAGCTCTTGCCAGTAGTGTAGGAACAGGTGCAATACTTATGCAGAGAATTGAGGGCCTAGGAAGAATTATTGGAATGGGCGCAGGGAGGCTGCAAAGGATAGAGATCTCATATTCAGTATTTGAAAGGGAAACCCTTGTATGTTGCTGGTGAATTCAACATTTCAGGTATTTCTTGTGGAGTTTACCGTTTACTGTGAGGACAGATCACAAGCATTGCTGCATTTATTTTAGTGTGGTAGGGTATTGGATGGGCGTGTGACTCCAAGTATCTAAAAATAGTTATTAACTGTCTTAGAGTACAACGTTGAATATCCCGGTTACCGGCAGAGAAGGAAGAGGCCGTGTTGGAGTAGACTGAATGTAGTGCATCACTCTAGGAGGCGAAGTGGAGGGAAGTATTGGGAGAGGACATTAAGCATGAGAAAGTGAGAGATGGGTGAAAGAATGTAGACGTTTGGAAAAAGGGATACGATTGTTCTTCCATGTGAGGGACAAATTGAGTCTTGTCTGGGACAAATTGTTTTGGCATAATCAGACCGTACCCTGGATGAGTCTTAGGAGAAAGGTACTTAAAATTGCTCATGAGTGACATCTTGGGAGAAATTTAACCAAAAGGACGAGATAGTCTTGCTGGTGGCAGAGAATGAATGAGGAAGTGGAAAACACTATGAAGGTCAGGGAGCCACCAACGAATACGTAGGGATATTTAATAAACCATTGGAGAAGTTTACCATTGATTTCCTAGGACCAGTGAGAAGATTAGGTGTGAGAGATCGGTTAATTCTTATCCTTTGTAGATTATCATACTAAGTGGTTCGTGGTGAAGACTATGGAACAGGTAACTACTGCCAATTCCAAAAGATTTTTTAAGGAAGCGTCCTTTGAGGATGGAATACCTCTGAAAATGGTATCTGAAAATGATGTTCAGTTTATTTTGAGTGCAAGATGTGATTTCTAAGAGAAGTTGGGGTTGAACATGAAGGGTAGCGCTGTTCAGACCATGGGCTAATTGCCTTGTTGAGAGGGTTAATCGAGTCATAATGGAGCACATCCAGTTGGCACTAGGAAAAGATAATTCAACAGACTTATTTGGTCTGAATCCTCACAGAGTTGGAGTGACTCCTTACTGAGTTACTGGAGTATGGCCATTCATCTTCCTCAAAAGGAAGAGAAAGCTTGTCACAAAAGAGTCCCTCATTTTGCTTTGTCAAAAAAAGCAAGTGGTAGTGGATAGTGAGCAAGCGAAAAGACAAATGGCTGATTTGCAAAAGGCCTGCTCATGAAACCACAATGTAAGGAAGGGAGCGAAACAAGTACATTTAGAAGTGAGAGATCGGATCATGGTGAGGAAGGGCACGAATAAGTATTCTTGGCCACAGAGTTGTGGATGTAAAAAACAGCGTGATAGTCTTGAATGATGGAAAGACATGGAGTATGTGAAGTGTGTATAGTGTTAAGCCCAGGGAAATGTAAGGGCCTGGGATATGGGTATTCTTTATGTATTGGTTTTCATTTAATGTTTTCTTCGTTCTTTTGTGTTTATACGGGAGATGTGTAAAGTTGCAGTCTAGTGTTTGAAGAATGCCTCAATCTAGCTGGGAAATTAAATGATGCAGTTATGCAGGATGAATGTGGGGAATATGAACTTTTAAGGGAGTTCAGTGAGATCTGTAATGTAGAGCTGAAGGTTATATATTTATGAATAAACCTGAATTGAACTAAGAAGATTGTAGAAGCAATGGTGTTCATCTTGACATATTATTTGCTAATAGCCTGATCTCAGACAGTCTTTCCTTAAGTAACCTCTTGCAGTAATTAATTGGCTGCCACCTCACAGATCATCTCACCGCCCATGTTGTTTACCTATGCTTTGTGTTTTTATTCTTCTCAGAGCTTTTTACCTTGAGTCTCACCTCACAGATAATAACATCTCATTTCATCTCACTGGAGTGCTCACTTGTAGTATTTTTACTTGCGTTCTCGTGTCAGAGATTCACTCATTTGCGGTGTCACTGCACTACATTTATACCATGCAAATCATTTATTGTAGACTGTTATCTTATGCTCAACCCAATCACAGCATCTATGACTCGAGTTGTACCTTACTGAGGGAATCTGTCTAATATAAAGTGTCTCTTTATCAGTGTCACTGCATAGACATGGTTCCTATATTTTATTTCGTCTAAAATAGCAGGCAAGCCATCTCATACTTGAGGACTTGGTATATCATCCTGTGAACTGCCACACTTTCACTCCGTACAGACAATATATTAATGTAGATGATTATGTTCTTCTGTTTCAGATCCAGGAAGGTGGAAAATGCCCTTCACATCGGAATACCAAAGCAAAGGTAGGAACAGTTTTACTTTATGAATGAGGGCACTCCTTTGGTGGAACAGAGGCTCACTGCAGGCACATTTGTACCAGTACCAAAATATGATCAAACCACCCATAAAAGCAGACTGTGGAACTAGCATAAAGATTACGGGGCTGATTCCGAGTTTGGCAGTCCATGGACTGGCAAACCCGGGGTAACGCAGCGGTGCGTCCTGGCAGAACGACCAATGTATTCTGGTTTTGCCGGTCGGACCTCCATTATACTGGGGCACCAGTCAGGGGTCCGTGATCCCTCGACGGTGGTGCAATGGCCCGAGGCCATAATATGCTGGTGGTGCAGCTTCTGCACCGCTAAGCAGATTATGAGTTTCCTCCCCGCCACAGTTTTCATGGCGGTGAGCCCGCCATGAAAACTGTGGTGGTGAGGAACCTGGTGCTTCAGGGCCATGGGGATGCATGCAGGGGACACATAGTGTGCTCCTTGTCTGCAAGCATGCCCAGTTCCTGCATGGCATGGACTTCACAGTCCATGCGTGCAGGAGCTTGCTTTGGAGTTCCCATTGTCGTGCCTTTTTAACAGGCGTGGGAACGCCTAAGGACCGCACGCCAGACAATGAGAAAAATCGTAATCTGGCAGGTGGTCGGTGGTGAGCTACTGCATTGTGGAAAGGGTCGGTGGCGTGCTGCCCCGCTCCCACACCGTCAAACATAGGATCAGGCCCTAAGTATTTGAAGGCAGTGACCTGATTCTCAGCTCAATGTCTTTTAAGTAATCGCGATATAAGTAAAGTTGCTATTTCCTCAGCTCATTGGTTATCTAATCATCTCAATGCTCTTTTAACAAGAACAAGTGACCCCCAAGTGAAAGTAGAATTCTTGTGCCTTTTCTTTGCCACAGTCTGCTCTAGCAGTCATTAACAAGACATTTGAACCTGTAGTATCATCCCATTTCCTGCAGTTAGCAGACAGCCAGCGAGACTGTTGTTGTGGGAAGCAGAAAGTGTTAACTAAACAAATATGCACACTCAGTATGCCTGAGCTCCCTGCAAGCACGCACAATGGAAAGTCTTTGCATCTAAACCTGTGGGCCTGCATTCACTGCTGCTGTGGCAGCAAGTACATGGCCTGCCCTCCCTAATCTAGCTCTTGGCACTGCAGAGCAACTAATGGATAGATGTTCTTTAATCTTTGCCCCGGCCCCCAAACACTATTAACATTATTTCACAGCACATTGAACGAGTCAGTCCTTGGTTTGAGCTCCTTCATTATAGAACCATTTTCTAATAGTCGACTTTTAACAAAGCATTTGCTTTTACTTTAACCATCTGTATAGAGACTGCCGTTGTGCTAAAAGCTCAAGTAGATTGGAAGGGTTTTCTTTTGCATCCTGCATTGGCACAAGATTGACTGAAGCACGAGCCCCTGTAGAGCTATTATTTACTACATTGCTGACAAATGAGTCAAACACACTTTGTTTTTATGCTGGAATTTTTTTGCAGATGCATTAGAGGGCTGTGTACCTCCGGGCCCCAAAGAGTATTGCATCTATTAATTGTGTCTAAAATGTGATAGAGAGATCTGCCTCGTCTTTTTCTCTCTTTTCTTTTTCTTTAGTACCCAATATGGGCAGAGCCAAGATACTTTTGCTTTTAATGGTAATGGAAGAGATTCCTCTTAAAAAGGTCTTATATAGGTCCTGCATTCTCTCAGGACAAATCTCTGTAAAGATGACATCAACCTTTTTTTGTTTTTTTTGGCAGACGTCTACCTGGATGTTTATGTATGGGTGATACTTTGCACAGGTCACTCAGCAGAAACATGGCCCCCTTTTTAGGTCTCGGACTGCGAACCGATCGCGAAGCGATCGTCGCTCCGAGACTCTATTGCAATCATTTCTGCTTTCAAGGAGTCAAGGGAGACAGGCGACAAGTGATGTGCACGCGCGCGTAAACGGATCAGGTCACGCGTGCTTCCTGTCTCCCATGGCTCCTTGGAAGCAGACTCACACGCATGCACACACACACACATACAGACCCCCCCCGCCGCGCATACACACACTCACACTCACACATACAGAACCCCCCGCCGCCGCGCATACATGCACGCACACACATAGAGACCCCCCCGCCGCCGCGGCGCATACACACACACGCACACACACACACACACATAGAGAACCTCCCCTCCCCACACACACACACACATACACACAGAACCCCCCGGCGCTTACACACACACATCCACTACCTCGTCTCGGCGTGTCTTCGCGCTCCCTTGTTTAAATATGGTGACGTTCGCCAAATGAGTGTGAGCACTGGGCAGACTGTCCTGCACAAGGACGGGCAGGTGTACAGTCGTCTACAGGCCCCCAACAAGTCACTAAGCGCCTAAGGAGGGGCACCCTCTCTCAACCGAACACACCAGGCTTGCCCCAGTCGCGTGCCGCCCCTGCCTCTCACGCGGCCGTACGTGCGCGCTCTCCTCGCCCTGTCACTGGAGCTTCTCGCCCTCAGCTGATGATGGGAGCGCGTGCCAGTGCTCGCGCGCAGCCGACGTCCACGGCTGCGCACGCGCCCCCGCAGCAGAGGCAGCAGCAGAGCCTGGAGTAATCAAACACTGCCTCCTTCTCCTCCCCAGCCGCTGCCATTCTCTGCTGCCCTCTCTGCACACCGGGAACCGCCGCCCTCCACCCGGGGGGACACCATGGGTGAGTACACAGCCAGTGGCACGGGGAACGGAAGGAGGGGATGGTGACAGGCATTTTACGATACCATTTCTGCGTCCAGCCGCCCCCTTCCCCATCCATCATAAGTTGTGCGGGCTGTGGTGTTAAGGTCGATTGGAGCTCAGCGTTGTAAATATTGCTACGGTGGGGTGGGTGTTTTGCTGCAACCCATAAGTGCTCTTGACAGTCTATGAGAGTGAGTGGACCGCATATGCATATCCTCATGCTCTTCACATTCACTTCCTTATGCACAGCACATCCACTTCCCTCTGTTGTACGTTTCACATCCACTTCCTCAGTGCAGTATCCCTTTTCACTTCCACTGCCCTTCCTTTCAGACCTTTATCTTCCCCTCTCCACTGACCTCGTCTCCTTTCCACTTCCCCGTACCCACTTAATCTGCATGTCCCCACCCTAAGCAGTGCATTATCGCTGTTCCGTGTCTCTCCCAGTGTATTGTTTCTCCTCACTGTGTACTGTGCGCCCCCCTTATAGTCCCATGCCATTATTCTTCCCTGTTTACGTCCCAGTACACCTTCCAAATGCTCTGTCCCTCCCTACAAATTACCACTTACTGTTTAATGCACACGTTCGCTGTGCGCCACTCCTCTCTGTGCAGTGCCACCAAAATGCTCATCACCTTTGCTCTGAACCGTACCTCTCTTTGAATGATCTCTGGTTTACTGCAAGTCTTTGCTTTAATGTGTCCCCCCTCATCCTGAAGCAAGCGTACTGTAAATATGTACATGTTGCTGTTAATGTCTGCCTGTCTGCCCATCCTGTCTTCATTCCCTCAGCTGCTGTCTTAGGCCCTCCTAGGGTGGAGCAGCCCCCTCCCATTCCTTGCTTGGATTTTTTTTTCTCTTTCGTCGTCTTGTCAGTTGGTGATGACCTGAAACTTCCTCCTCCTGTCCTTTCACCCTCCTCCTACCCAACGCGCATCCCAAGAGAGGGACCCGTACTGAGCATGCGATGCTTCTACATCCTTTACCCCTAGGGAGAACCAGCAGCAAATCAGGTCGTGTCAGGATTCGCTGCTGCCTTTTCATGCTGTATTAGTCGCATGTACATGTTGTTGCTGGTTGGTGGGTGAATCAGGGTGACATAACAAGAAGCAGTTCCTTGCACAGGCCCGCTGAACGCGTTTTTGTAACAACGGCGCACACACTTTTGTCATATTTTCATTGAGTTTGATATGGAAACTTAAAACGCCTCTTCATTAACCCCACTATAATCAGCATTCATAACATGTCTCCACACTTACAGCCCCCATACGATTTGGAATACTGCCTTTTGATTTTTTTTTATGTAAGGGAAGGTGCTAATTATCGTATGCTCTTAATTTATATTCTAAAATCCCTTATTGTAAGGGTTGCATTGATGAGTCTTATTTAGTTTGATGGCAGTAAGGACCTTTACGCAGTTTCTGCTTTAGTGTTACACAGGGACATTTAAGATGGGGTCAGCACCTCAATGGCTTTTTAGCATATGGGGCACCGGTTTGAACTCTTACGTGTATGTGATAACACACGTAATATTAATTTCCTCTTACATCGCTTCTTTTGCTGTGTTGTCTGAAACCCCCTGTATAATACACAGCACCTCTAATCCATTGCGGGGGTTTCTTCTCTCCCTATGTGATAGGAAAGTCCCTTGCCGCCCCAGTAGTTGAATTATATTAGCTTGAGGGCCAAGTACAACAGCTGTGGGTTTTCTCTCCAATCTGGCCTTACAGTAAGGAAGCATCAGACATGGAAAAATCAGGAGAGGACGTAGTCTCAACCTAGAGTCGTGACTGAGAACAATATGAAAGCAATTTTTCTTTTGGCGATTTGTGCATTAGTACTTCAAAACAAAGACAACTTATTTGTTCAGTGTAGCTTTTTATGGTGCAATGTAATGCACTACACTGGTATCTGTGGAATGAAATCAGTGGGTTATGGGCAATTACATTTTATTAGCTAGTGATGAGGGAGTGCAGTGTGTACCCTGAGATTTGAAGTCGAGTTGAGGGGTAGTCAAGTTGAAGGCTGATTTGTAGAGGTGATTTTCTGTTTCTTTCCAGTTGCTGGTATGTAAGGAGTGTGGTTTGAGAGTGACTTTAATTTTGACAGGTCTTGGGCAGCCACCATGAAATCAGGGCTCTGGATTCTGCAGACTTTTGCGTGTATATTTTCATTGCACTTCTGGTTAATTTGCGTCACATTGTGAACTGGTTGTGAAAATTTGCTTGTGTGCATCGCTCAGTAACTGATGTGCTAATACAGGGTTGTCGCCATCAACACCAATCCAACAATAATCAGAAACTGCACCCTATTAACCGGCATTCCTGAAAACAGCGCCTCTGCTAAGATCAAAACTCAACGTTGGCTCCGATCTTGTTTACGGCTGACATCAACAAAGTTTTGGGAGCAGATTTGAACAACGTGTAGCTGGTGAACAAGTTCAAGTTCAAGTTCAGCCACATACACACAGCCACATACACACAGCCACATACACACAGCCACACACACACAGCCACACACACACACACACACAGCCACACACACACACACAACCACACACACACACAACCACACACACACACAACCACACACACAACTACACACAAACACAACCACACACACAGACAACAACACTCACATACACCACCACACGCACCACCACACACACACACACACAACCACACACACAACCACACTTTCACCAGGCACAGGCACCATCAGTCGTCAGTGCACGCTTTCACTGGGCACAAACACCACCAGCCATCAGTGCATGCTTTTACCGGGCCCAAACACAACCAGCTGTCAGTGCACTCTTTCATCAGACACACACCACCAGCCGTCAGTGCACACTTTAACCGGGTACACACACCACCAACCGTCAGTACACGCTTCCACCAGGCACACACACCACCTGCCGGCAGTGCACACTTCCACCAGGCACACACACCACCAGCCATCAGTGCACAATTTCTACAGGCACAGACACCACCAGCCATCAGTGCACACATCAATTGTCAACGCATCCACAAATAACTATTGTAGCAATCGCAGTATGGCGCACTTTACTTTCAATGTAAGTGGCCTTACCCCAAATTGGTGGTAGGGACTACAACTTTCAAACATATTCATTTAAAGCGCAGCATGGCACCACTGCTACAAAAATAAATACACATTTTTTGGGCCTACAATTTATAGACTTTTGGTGCAATTGGTGTTGCAATATTAAGCAATGCCAGTAGCTCAAACTTTATTAACCCGAGACCTGTTGCATTGTAAATGCTTGTTTATTATCTTTTGAACTTTTCCCCATTATCCCACTTTTTTCCTGTTCCTTTTCACACGTGGTACCCAGGTTTCGGCATTGTAGGATCCTCATTGATAGTCATAAACATTGATTATTACCATGCATTTGTGGGGACACTGGTACACTTTATCTTTAAATAATCAAAGTCAAACTTTAGATAGAGGTAGGCACCTCAAGGTCCATACAGTTGGTGGTACCTCGATTACATAACAAGACAGGCCTAGGTTTACTGAATTTGCTGACATTTATTAATACAATATGACTACACTGTAGCACTTGACTGAAGGCAATGTTGTACTTTATTCTTAATAACCTATTACCAAAAGAGAGAAAAATTAAGGAAAGATGCCTGTCAAGTCAAGAGTGCAGACGATGCTCAGAGATATACACGGTTGCTCTAAGGAGCCCACGGCTTCCCTTGCCAGCATGCACTGTACTGGCAGTATACTTCAGAGCCTTAGTTCTGTTTTTTCCGGCTCATCCTCAGAGGACCTCAGAACACACTCTGTGTTTCTTTGCCCAATTTATTCTTGATTTTAGCAGTTAGGATTTTTGTGCTTCAATCAACGTCTGTGAACGCCATCTACTTTTTTTTACCCACCTTTATTATCTGAAGGGAATTTATTTTCCAGGAAAATGCCTTCACTATTTGTGAAATTCCCTTCATGTGAGTGTAAAAAGGCCTAATAATTTTGTGTGAGTTGTATGTCTTCCACCCTTACACACACAGTAAGGGAGCGCATAATGTGCCAAAGAATATCAAAAATAGGCAATGAGTGCATTTGCCTCAGAGATAAACTTGAAAACCTGCGCCAGGAAGCGGAGAAGAAGAACCAGAGGAAAAAAGGCAGGAACGGGTGTCCCTCTTCTGAAATCACACTCGGTCTTGATAAAGACTCCCATCACGGAAGATCAGAAACGAAAGAGTAGAAAAAACATTTTCATTATCATTCTGGTCAGTCTTGCATTCCCAGGAACACCACTCAACATCGAGGCAGGCATCAGCACCGACCTGTTCGCCATCCAGGAGTACAACGACTAAACCCCGGAATTCCAGTTTAACACCGCAGGTACCGTTGAACCTGGCATTATACCGTTAAGCCCTGCTTTATTACCATTGAACCCAACGCCAATACCATCGACGTCAATACCAGCTCCAACTCCACTCGACGACAACAAAATATTCAACACCAAAGCACCACCATTTGACGTCTAGGCGATCAACTTCAATGCCCTCAACGTCAAGATTGCAATCAAGATGTATGATGTCATGCAGATTAACATAGAGACACTTGGAAGTCTCTATTTATCAGTTTCTTCCGAGCATTATCATCATTCATAGAAAGAAACAGCTTCTCTACCTAGACCAAGGCTGCTAATCCCACAAGAAAACTCCATACAGGAACCTCTAACACCTCTTGATTTACCCCTTAGGTTTATTTCACCAAGAAGTCCTACTATAAGACTTGCTTCAGGCTATTTCTCCAAGAGGTTCACATCAATAAAACAGAAAAATAGATCTCAATCTCTTTCCCCTGCAACAACTAGCTCTTATTCCTCCAACTCCGATTCTACACATACTCCCACCTCTCCAACTGCATCACCTCTAACATAATTCCTTGTAAATGACATCCTTACTTTTAAGGTGTCTTAGAGGAGCTACTAAATTAAATATACAACCACAGATTGCTCATGCAAAAGTTTCAGTGATAATGGAGACTCTTCAACCAAGAGCCTCTCCAAGATCTACTTTAATTTTGGTGCCTGGGTTTTCAAATATTACAGAGGAGAAATTCCTTACTCCAGCAACAGTAAAATCTGCAACTCCTCCACTTCTTAAAATGTGCAAAGCTTCTGAACAGGATCCCATTTATCTGAGTGGGTCCTAATCCAGATTCCGTAATAGTCTCAGCTGTAAGAAAAAAGGCATGCTTAATCCTCTGAAATGTAAGTTCCTCTTTAAAACGAAAGTAACATAATTGATGCAGTAGGAAGAAAAATCTGTAGTTCTGTAACTGTGACCTTTAAGAACTCTAGTGCATCTGCTCTTTTAGCATGATATGACAGACATTTACTGGAGTCCCTCTCTGTCTTTGCAGATTACCATCCAAAAGATAGAGAACAAGACTTTATGGCAATAGTACAAGAAGGCAAACAGTCAATTCATGCAGCTGTTGACGACACAGTTCTGGGCATAATACAATTCTGCAACGGTATCTCACTTTGATAATTATCCTGACTTGGGATAACTTCTCTTGAACCTGATGCCCAATTGAAAATCGCAACTCTTCTTTCACCATTCCGTTTAATTTGGGCCTCACACTGATGAATAAATGGAGGTGATGAAGAAGGAGGCACTACAAGAAACCAGAATGCTCCCTCATGACCTATAAATGCTTTTAACACGGCTGATACCTCAAAAAAACAGGGCATATACAAAGTGCAATTGTATGTAAATTTTGAGTTATTTTATTTCATTTTTTCATATCAAAACTTTATCTCTTTTTTTGTTTTTTTGTGTATAAAAACAGTGATTGTAAAATTCATCATTATTCACAAAAGGATTTCTTTCAATATAATCAATCCGTAGTTGTTTGTCATTAATTGTACAATTTCACACAATATACAGAAATTCAAAAGACCAGGTAGAGAACCAACCACACAACCACTTACATACACACTCAACATGCATTCCTTTTCACAACAACCATAGACATCCTATAGTACTGTAACTGTTGTCCAAACTCATTAGTTCTAAACAATGAAGGGTATTGATCACAGATTGGTCGACGCGTTTCGGTGGGAAACCGTTGTAGGGACCACCTTCCTCAGGACCACACAGAGACAATTCAATAGAGGATCTCTATACCTGGAGTTCAAATCTGAAAAAATATACATAACAGAAAAAGTTTTTTTACTCAAATTGCCCTGTGACACATTTATTTAAATACATTGCATTTGAAACAACAATTGTGGACCAACACACTCATGTACATTCACACAATTTCACATCCCAAGGTGCTACCTTATATCCCAGAAACAGAGTGTATTGTACCCATTACCACAGAAAGGAGGTAGCATGTGTGCACAGAGTGAAACTCTACTGCACTCTAAAGCTAAATCGCTTTTAAGTACCTTATTAGTGATCTTTGTTTATAAAAATCTTCATGGTATCCCTAAGTTGAGACCTCAGCGTTGTCTACTGTGGAGGAGACATATGCAACTATTTATATCCACTGCATATGGTTTTTACAAAAAAAGAGAGAGAGAGTTTCTTTCCATTTATAATTACCTGAAGGTTTCTACTCAATATGGCATACATCTACTATTTTTCTCTATACTTCTTCAAAGTGCTACGTGGAATTTTTTTCTCCTGAAAGGAACAACAAGAGCAGAAATGGTTCAGCCCTAGTTGCTTTTAGATGCACATATTCTGCGATATAGCAAGGAGAGATTGTTACCTGTCATAATTTATACAGAACGTAGAGCGGGAACACGTGAACGACTCATCTAGAAGCTCTTTGCTTGGTCTGATTTTCCAAAAAACATGTGGAGGGGACACCACATCTAGAAAGAAGAGTTTTTTGGATGTATGAGTATATACTACTTTTGTACTACTAAAGTAATACTAGATAATCATAAAGCTGTACTTACTTTAAAAATGATCTTTTCTTAGTACGTAAGGAATGTACATCACATCATATTATTCTTGGATCACATTAGAAATGTCGGAATCTGGTGAAAGAAGGAAGGTATATTTATGCCCGATGAGGGAGAACTAGTGGTTTCAAATTACCTGACGCCTCTTGAGCAACCCTGTCTGGACCCGTTAAGAGGACTAGTGTATGAATATATCAATTTCAGAGAATATTGTTACCCTACTGAGGCCGGACATATACCGAAAGGATCAGCCTGCACAAGTTTGTAGGGAAAACAAGCTAACATGCCAAAACCCGGCGCAGTCACTATTAAGCCCTCCCGATGACTAGAGACTAACTAAGCCCTTTCCTTTTTGTTCCCCCATCCAAAACCGCAGTCGTGGGTACCCTCCATAGAGGTGTGTCGCCCGTAAGGACAACAGTACGTCACAACATGGATTTCTTTTCCCCACTTACGTGTCTCTTAAAGATGATGTTCCTCGTCCCCTTCTCGAGTCGCCTCCGCCTACGCCCGCAGTCGAATCCACGATGACAAGTGGGCGGAATTATCTCTCCTTAAATACATGTTGCAATTAATCCTAACCAAGCACACCTGTATCCATGAGGTGCCGAGGTTCACACATGACCGGAGCTATCATTACGTCAAGAGAATAAGCATAGACGGCGGACTATTACATCAGCCGCCATCTTGGAATTGTTTTTCCTACATAGCGTACTTTCTACGTAAATTTACGGCAGATAATCGACCACAATACCGAGTCGATGTCAAAAAGCTCTGGCATGGGGACACACTATCAACTACAACAATTAATATGCTGTTGATACTTGTACATTGGAGACAATTAAAACCTGATAAAAAATCGGAGCAGGAAGCATAGAGGGCGGACTAAGCCACCCGTCGCCATCTTAGAGTGGTGTTTTAAGTGAAATACATATTACCCGTTTTTTAGCAGTCAGTTTATACAGACATGATGATGCCCCACAATCGGTTAATATATACCGAAATCAGAGTAACTTAAGGAATATTCACAAAATGTGAAAAATATATAGCAACTTTTTTTCGTATTGTATAGGCTTAAGCTGTGAGGGGAAAATATATACACTCTCCACCAACTCACAGTCTAATGACATTTACAGGCCAGAAAAAGACTTGTATTCTCTTTAATGGTCATAGATCTAAAAGATGGATCATAATAATCCAGCGACCATACTGAGTACCAGGAAACATAAATTATTATGTTTAACCATAAATACAAGTTAAATCATTTCTTAATTGTATACTTGCCTATAACAGAATTGGACCGTTGTCATCAACACCATGCCAATACTGTAACATAGAACCATGTCACAATGTATTACCAAGGAGTAGTGATGAACCATTGTATCTCCTCGTTGAGTCCCTGTCGGACCGAATCAAGGAAGAATATCCAAAAACACTCACGTTGTTTTCGTGAAATGTCCATAGGAGTGCCAACTCCACCCTTCACTTTTTCCAAGATGCACCACCGAGCATCTGTCTCACAGTGATTTTTTTCTTTAAAGTGTCTAACAAGTGGTGCTTCCATGCGACTGTTGCGGATAGCGGATTTGTGCTCACTGAAACGAACACGAAATTCACGTGAGGTTTCGCCAATATAAATCAAATCGCAGGGGCAGAATATGCCATAGATTATATTTTTACTCCGACAGTTGGTAAAGTCCTTGAGTTGGATTTGTTTCTCCTTGTAAACATGAAGAAGGAGGCAGAAACCCTGAAGGCTGTAGGGTTAGAAGAGAGCATACGTTTTACTAATCCCAGCACTATAACAGGGACTACAGATATCTGTCTAGGCAGAGGATTATATCCTCTCAATCTCCGGGAGAGCAACAACAGTGGTTCCATCGCAGGAGCAATTGAAGAAGAAGTCAACATCAGCAGCAGTAGTCACAGCACCAAAACTGAAGAAACATACATTCAGGATTTTAGATTTACACTAGATATATCCGTATTTAATAAAAGGAGACTGTTGTCTACATGTATGAGCTGCCCATGGCTATATGATAACTTGGTCTCTCTATCCTAGAATTTTCCAAGACCAGATCATTTACCAACATTGTCAATGCTGTGTTCCTAAGATGATATCCAGGTTGGACAATATTTAGGTGCCTGTGATTATGCCAAACCTTTTCACCCACACATTTGGCACACATTCATTCCCTGCATAGAATTGAGTCTTCCTACTTGCTTTCCTGTTTATCATTTCCATTCCAGCAAAAATGGCTCCTGTACATCCAAGTCCCCCTTAATTCAGTGAATCAGATCAATAGTTGCAAACGCCTTGTCTGTGAGTGAGATGCCTAAGGGTTTCAGGATTGCTTAACAAGGAATATGCCTTCCTTTAACAGCATTGAACCTCTCGTATATTCGCATCCTTGAATCATTTCCCATCGTAGGGCTGGTAATCCCTGGTTATCGTAAATAGCAGTAAACCGTGTTAAAATGGCTACAGGCCTGACTAGTAGTGTTTGTTTAGTAGCACATCCACCTTATTTGAAGCAATCAGTGCTTCAGCCAATGAGGTGGAAATGCCAATTCTCCTACGCCCCTAGCCACCAAAGCTTAGATTTCTACTACATGTTCTATGTGAGGGAGTTACAGACAGAGCTCTGCTCTAACATTTCCTTAACCTCAACCTGTTACCTTTTCTGGTCTACTGTGGGACCTACCTCAGACTACTTTAAGTTATTTTTAGTGAAATGTTCTCTATTTACTGGGCCAGAGAGACATTTTTAGCTACCAACTATCACCATGGCTGACAGAGATTATAATTTTTTTAAAGTCCTGCACTACTTGTGGTCAGAAGAACGTCTATACAGAAGACCATCATGAGCAATTTATTTATGGCCTTTACTCTTCACACAAGCTTTCTCGCTGTAACGTTTGTAGTACCTTTCCGCCAAATACCTTGAAGGACAGAGAGGGGAGATTGGCCCACTACATGTTAGAGAATAAAAAAATACCCTCCTGCGAGTAGGGATGCCCCCTCTTCAGCGGATGATTCAATGAAAAGCGCTCCTCCGAGCACTTCCACAAAGGCGGCGCAAACAAGGAAGCATGTGAACTTTCCTGAGCTGGACTTACACATAAAGCGCCTGCAGTTGTCTCCTCAGACAACACATCTAATGATCTACTATTTGGTACTAGGGTTATGCTGCTATTATCTATGCTTGCAGGATATCCATTACTAACTTGAGTGCTCCGTAAATCTTAGTTTGTGAGTTTTTCGAGTTATAAAAGGCAGTACTGTTTGCTTGGGTACATCATCACTTTGTACAATAGAGGATGAAGATTTAATGTCTCAGTTACTTGCCATTGGTCCTATTTCTTTTCATGCCACAATATGTATTAGTTTCCCTTTGATCAACTTCATTTGGATTGCTTTAATAGTCATTGTGTGAGTTCAGTGCACAGCAGGCTTGTAAAGCGGGGCTCCGGATTTATTTACTTATAGCAGCTTAGCACCTATCCTTCATAGTCTGAAAACCTCACAGATTAAATATTGTTACCAGAAAACTCAAATTAATAAATTAAATTGCCAATAAGTAATTGTGGCATTGGACTTTCTTCCATGGCAGTTCATCCTTTGCTGCTAAAATCAAATGACATGACTTTGTCTGGTCGGTGGAGCCATGTAGTTCTTTCTAGAGTCACTATTTTTTACACACTCTTTGCAAAATATCAAGAGGGGCGGTGGTTGTATAATTTTTAAACAATTATCTCAAAGAGACTATTAGTTATAAATTCCTTACCTTAGAATTACCCCCAGGCTTCAGAATGGATCTGGAGAATTTTTTTCTCAGCAGTACCCCTGCATGTCGGTAGGTGGCTTCGTCGACGCCGCGTCCGTCGTCGGCATGGGATGACATTGCGGTGTCTACTCTTTTTGACTAACTTTTTTTGACTTTTTGTCGATGTCTTTTGAGTCTTTGGCTCCTGGTGCACGAGGGATGTCCAGCCGTCAGCCCGGTTTCAAGCCCTGTGACTCCTGTCAAAAGTTGATGCCGGTCACCCATCCACACCTCTTGTGCCTTTGGAACTGAAGTCGTGCTCTGACTGCCGGGGCCCTGAACCCGAAGTTGTTGCGGGAGCGGTCCCGAAAGCTTTTGGAGGCCCGGCAGTCTGCTCCATGCCACTCTAGGTACTGGTTGAGGGGAAGGTCGCGGAGCTATCACTACTCGTCATCAAAGTCTTTGCACTCCTCGGGTAAATCGAAGCACAAGACGAAGTTGAAGAAGCATCATCTCTCTTCGCCTTCTCCCCGTCCATTGGCCAATGCGACACAGGATCCGGAGCATCGTCGCTCTCCAGCTCCTTCCTCTGAACCCGATGCGATGGCTCCGCGCTTGCCTCCTTTTCCTGGAGCCGGAGCGTCCCCTGCCCAGCTCTGTCAATTTTACTAAACGCTGCACAGCATCTTTGGGCAGCCAGACTCTGCAGGTGCGCCTTCGGGCCCCACGGACTCGGCTGGGGGCCCTGGGCCTACAATGCCCGCGGCTCCAGCACCGCAGGGTCCCCAAGGATCCAGGCGTGGATCTCGATCGATGCTGATCGTCCTCACGGTACCTTCCCTGGTGCCGATCCCAATGGTGACGCCCCCAATGCCAGTTGTTCCCCCAACCGGCATCAACCACAGCCTCACCCCGACGCGGACATGGGGCCTGAACGACATTGGTACCGGCGCCGGAGGGTACTTTTGAACCGCTGTTTATCCCTGGCGTTCCCTACCGCCGTGATTGCTAGCCAGAGGACGGCTAAGAGGACTATGAGGGGTCTATTGACCCTCTAGCAGACCAACTTGAGGAGCCGGACTGGTGAGAGGAGTCAGGTGATGCCAGTGGTCTGGATACCTCCCCAGACATTGGTATGCTTTCTCCCCGTACCGTGGCTACAGAGGAGGGAGCCTCCTATGCTGTGGTGTTGTGTTGGACAGCTGAGGCCCTGGGCCTCGAGCTTCCTACGGTGGCTGTCAGGACTAACCTCCTGACTGAGTTGCTTCAGCCGGCAGCATCCTCCTTGGAGCCCCTGCTGCATTTTAATGAGGCCCTCACTGACATTCTTCTGGGCACTTGGTCCAAGCCCAGCACAGGGGCTCCTGTAGACAGGATGATTGCCCAACGCCACCGCCCGGCCCTGGGTGAACCAATTTTCCTCTCCCAAGCCTCATCCTCAAAAGGCGCATTCCCCACTGCTCTCCCAGATAGGGAATCCAAGAAGCTGGACCATCTTGGGAAGAAGATGTTTTCTTTTGCCAGCTTAGGACTATGGTCGGTGAACACTGCATGTCTCTTGGGCCGTTAAACACACACAGTGTGGGATATGGTTGCGCAAGTGCTGCCGCAGTGCCCGTAGGAGGCCCGGGCTGTGCTCACCCGCGATGTTGCTGAGGTTCGAGACACAGCAAAGTTAATCATCCAGTGTGGGTTGGATACAGCCAACTCGCTGGGTAGAACGGTTTCCACGTCGTTAGCCCTGAGGCGCTACGCCTGGCAGAGAACGTCTGGCTTCTCTAGGGATGTACAATCAACTCTTTTGG
Source organism: Lissotriton helveticus (assembly GCF_964261635.1). NCBI lineage: Eukaryota > Metazoa > Chordata > Amphibia > Caudata > Salamandridae > Lissotriton > Lissotriton helveticus. Next base: position 1,803,402,617 of record NC_136065.1, on the reverse strand, counting down.
ACATGCCCTTTGATGGCCGTCACCTGTTTAGTGACAAGCCGGACAATGCGCTTGAGCGTTTCAAGGACTCTAGGGCTACGGCCAGATTCTTGGGCCTTACTGCAACTTCTTGCCCAAAGCAGTCTGCCTTTCACCCCTTTCGTGCCTATGAAAGGGGTGCCCCACCATGTTCTACCCAGAGCCACAGGGCCGCGCAAGCTACCCAGTCTCTGCATGGCTGGGGATGTGGGACCCAGCCTCGTGGGTCTAGGGGCCAGTGGGTGGGCCAGTCCATCAATGCCCCCCATGCAGCAGCCTCCAAACCTTCCTAATCTGACCTTACAGGGCTAGCAGTTGCCAGTGGGCAGCAGGATTTGCCATCATCTCCCCCACTGGCACAACATCACGTTGGACAGGTGGACTTTGCAGATAGTCCGAAGGGGCTACTCCCTCCCCTTTGAGACTTCCCCTCTTTCCATGCCACCAACACTGCATTGCATGTAGGAGGATCATTTGGCCCTTCCCCGCCAGGAAGTTACAGCTCTCTTGGCCAGGGGAGCTATCGAACGCGTCCTGTGCCAGAAGTAGGTCGTTGTTGCTACTACCACTACTTCCTGGTACCTAAGAAGGATAAAGGCCTGCGCCCTATCTTAGACCTCAGGGACATCAACTGCTTCCTCCAGAAGGAGAAGTTCAAGATGTTAACCTTGGCTCCGGTCTTGTCTGCCCTCGACCCTGGAGACTGGATGGTAGCGTTGGACTTGCAGGACGCTTACTTTCACATACCCGTCTTGCCTGCCTACGGTTCACGGTAGGTCACGAGCATTTTGAACTTACCGTGCTCCCCTTTGGCCTTACCAGTGCCCCTCAGGTGTTCACGAAAGGGATGGCGGTGGGCGCAGCTCATCTTCGCAGATCAGGGGTGTTAGACCTGGCACCTTGGCATGAGTCTCCCTTCCACTTTTTGCTGATGTGCCTCAGATGTTTTGCTGGTGTTAGCTGCTCAGGGCACTGTGCCACTGCCAATCAGTGCCACAGTGCAAGTGCTCCCTAAGAAAAGTGTACATGTAATTGATTTCCATGATTGGCTTATTTGGTTTGCTATCAGTCCCCAGTAAAGTGCTCCAGGAGTGCCAGGGCTTGTAAATACAAATGCTGCTGGTGGGTTTGCAGCACTGGTTGTGCCACCCACAGAAGCGGCCTGGTAAAATGTGTCTAAGGTCTGCCATTGAAGAACCTGCGTGCAGTCTGGTACTGTCATGCTGACTGCGCAAGTACACCTACTTGCCAGTCCCTAAACCTTCCCTTAACTTCATATTAGTCCCCCCTATGGTAGGCCCAAGGGCAGGGTGCATTGTAAGCATAAGGCAGGACAAGCCCTGATGTGTGTGGCATGTCCTAATAGTCAATTACAGCCATTTTCGTTTTTCACTATTGTAAGGCTACCTATTCTCATAGGCCAGAATGGGCTGCTGGAATTATTACACCCTATAATCCCAGCAGGCTCAGGGAACATGGTAGAAAGTCAAGTTAAGTATGCCTGAACTCAGAATAATAAAATACTTTTTTTTAGTAAAGTTTATTTTAATATCCTGTGTTTGCAAATGCTATGTTTAGAAAGTTAGCATTTGCTTGCCTGACCATTTCAGCCCGCCTCTGCTAGGATGTGTATCTGCTGTCTGGTTTCTGTGAGTGACAGGGCTGGGGGATTCCAGGAGACAGTCTGGGCTGCCAGGTGGTGAATAGAGGGATTACCCCCAGGATAGGTGGGAGGAGTGCCCCTTGACTCTGAATAGGGCTGTGCTCTGCCACTATAATGCTGGCTCTACCTCCTGCGGAGCGTCTGATGTCACTGCCCTGCTCACTGAAAGAAGAAGCCAGAGTCGCCACAACGAAGTGCTCCAAAACTGGGCTGAACCAGGCTCAGGCCCCCTGGCCTGCCAGAACAAAAGAAACTGTGTATAAAAAGAGGAGCCCTGCTCCTAAGAAATGAGATCCTGTTTTAACCACGAAGAACCTCTGCCCGACTAGAAGGACCTGGACAGGCTGAAGGAGGAAGACTGTCCCTGACCTGGGGGACTGGCCTGCAGTGGGTGCCTTGCTGAGGAAAGGAGAGGAAAAGACCAGAAAGGACTGTGCAGAATTTGTGTCTAAAACAATCACCCGCACTGTTGTAAGCAACCCTGACGGAAGGTACGGTTCGTACCTAGGAGGCACCCGCACCGCACCACGAGAGCCGCCGTTACAGTCCGTACCCGCCGCTAAGTGCCGCCGCAGTACGCCTCCACTTCGCACCAAACCAACGCCGTGTATCCTGAAGAGGTACGCATTGCATCCTAAAGAAGTACGCCTTGCAGTAAGCCCCGAACCATCAAAGATTCTCTGAAGGTACTGTACGACTCGAACAGAGTCAAGGGTCCACATCGGACCCGGGTGCGCAACTTTGGGGTGGTCTTGCAATTGCGCCTGTTGTTCTATCCCCGAGGTACAAGTCGCACTAGAGCCTACGACTCGTGCCCCCATTGTGAACCATCCGCGTTGTACGCAGCATACCGCGAGGCGCGTGGGACTTGGTAGGGCCTTCCTGTTCAACGCGCACAGAGCGCGAGAGAGCGCTACGAAGCGCACAGCCTCGAACGAACCCTGCCAAAGAGCGAAACCTTGCTTGGAGTGTCGTGAGACAGTTTTAAGTTAACAGAACTTGGGAATTAAGTCTTTTTGAAACCTTTGAAAGAACTCTTGACATCTAGAAAGTACTGTGGCCTCATTCAAACGTTATATTGGTCTTGTGTTAAGCCTGCATTTATCTATATATATTTTTACATACTTACGCCTGGTGTCCGTTTGTGGTGGGTCATTGTTTTACTGTGTATGATCATAAATACTTAACTAATTAAAGGCCCTGAAGATTAGCCTTGTCTACTCGCGCCACGCTACCTAGAGGGTGAGTAGGGGTTATTCTGAGAAGTGAGTCCCTTACCCTGACTAGAGTAGAGGGTACCTGCTTGTCACAAGTGCATACCTGTGCCAACCAGAGACCCCCAAATCTAACAAGGGGTTCCATTCTGCCCCTATCTCGCCGACTGGCTGTTAAAGGCGGGCTCGCCCCAGGCTGTCGTCTCCCACCTTCAGACTACGGTGTACCTCCTGCATTCCCTGGGGTTCACAGTAAACATGCCGAAGTCGCACCTGATTCTCTCTCAGAAGCTCCTTTTCATCGGAGTGGTTCTGGAACTGCAAGTAAGTTGCCGTTGTGGCTCACAAATCAGGACTGGGTCAATTGCAGATCCTTCTCCCTTCCCTAACCAGAGTTCACAGTAGTGACTGATACGTCACTCTTGGGATGGGGCAGCCATATGGGAGAGGCAGAGACCACAGGTCTCTGATCTCCGGCGGAGTCAAGGTTCCACATAAACCTTCTGGAGCTCCAGGTGATTTGTCTTGAATTCAAGGCATGTCTTCCTTCAGTCAAAGGAAGAGTAGTGCAGGTGTTCACGGACATCATCACGGCCGTGTGGTACTGCAACAAACAGGTCGGGTGGGGTTGTGGATCCTATGCCAAGAGGTTCTTCGCCTTTGGACATGGCTGGAACATCAGAGCATATCTCTGGTGGTTCAACACCTGGCAGGTTCCCTGAATGCCAGGGCAGACAAACTCAGCTGCCGCTGCATGATGCATCATGAATGGCGTCTTCACTCGGAGGTGGTGCAAGGTCTCTTTCAGCAGTGGGGAGAGCCTTGGTTAGATCAATTTGCCACCGAAGAGAACGCCCAATGTCAGCAGTTCTGTACGTCAGAGTTTCCAAGGCAGCACTCGTTCGGCCACGCTTTTTGTCGCAAGTGGAATTGCGGCCTCCTTTATGCCTGTACCACTTCTGCCCAGAATGCTGAAGAAGAACAAGCGCGACCGGGCCCAAGTCATTCTTGTGGCTCCGGACTGGGCATGAAGAGTCTGGTACCCCGAGCTCTTGAGCATGGCCATCGATCAGACTCTTAAGAGGATCTTCTGTCGCAGCAGCAGGGGACGGTCCTCCGCCCGAACCTGTATAGCCTCCACCTCCTTGCGTGGAGATTGAGCAGCAACAGTTGACAGCTTTTGACCTTCCTCCCGAAGTCTGTAATGTCATCTTAGCAGCCAGGCATCCCTCCACTAAAACGGTGTACGCCTGTTCATGGAACACATTTGAGGCATGGTGCACAGCAAAGGCTATGGATCCCCCTTCATTCTTTCTTTGGCCCAGCAGGGCTCTGCTCTGGGCATTCTTAAAGGCTATCTTTTGGCCATTTCGGCCTTTTTTCACCTTCCTGATCAGCCTCTCTTTTCAAGTCCCCTATTGTTAACAGATTTCTGAAGGGCATTACTCATCTCTTTCCTTCTTCTCCTTTCGTAATGCCGCAGTGGGACTTGAATCTTGTCCTCGCGTATCTTATGTGTGCAACCTTTGAGCCACCACATAATTGTTCTCTTCGTCTCCTTACTTTGAAGACTGCTTTCTTGCTTCCCATCACCTCTCCTCGCAGGGTGAGTGAGCTTCAAGCTTTATCTTCCAAACTACCCTTCCTTGCTGTCCATCCGGATAAAGTAGTCCTCCGTTCGAGGCCCTCTTTTCTATCCAAAGTGGTTACCTCTTGCCACATAGGTCAGACCATCACATTGCCCACATTCTTCCCGCATCTACACCCTTCTAAAAAGGAGGAGAGACTCCACTGTCTGGACCCAAAACGTGCGCTGTCATTCTAGCTTGATCGCACTAAAGAGATCCGGGTGAACGATCAACTCTTCGTGGATTATGTGGACGCAAAGAAAGGTCTGGCAGAGCACAAATGTTCCATCTCTTGATGGGTCGTCCTATGCATTAAGATCTTGTGTTGGTATTGCTTGGGTATCTATTCTAAGGTAGGGAATCATTAACTAATAGTCTCTTTCAGATGAACAAGTTACTTACCTTCGGTAACGATGTATCTGTAAGAGACATATATTAGTTATAGATTCCCATTCTGCAAACTGACTTCTAGGGATAGGGACTCCCTTACAGGGCCTTAGTTTTGTTCACCAGTGGTCAGTGTCTTGCATGGCTCTGTGCTTCTGGTGTGGAAGGTTGTGTCAGAACTGATGTCAGTGCGCAGGGGCGGCATCTAAGTAGACACCGAAAGGTCATCCCAGCGTCCACGACGCCGATGACGGAGGCTAAGTCGACCGACGCGCAAGGATACTGCTAAGAAACAATTTCTCTGGATCCAGGCTGACGCCTGGGGGTAATTCTAATGTAAGGAATCTATAGCTAATATTTTTCTCTTACATATACATCGTTACCGAAGGTAAGTAACTAGTTCAATATTTTATATCTGCTTCTGTGGCGAGACTTGAGCAAACAGCTACAAGATGCTCCCATAAAGTGAAAGGTGCATTCTTCTATTTTATTCAGCTACAATTACATCTCTATAATGTTATTGCTACTATTTACTAGGCCACAATAATGGTTTAGTCTGAAAATTATCACTGGTTTGATCAAATCCTTATCTTTACATGACGTTGGAGGGCTTGAAGTATGATTAGGAGATTTGTAAACCCGTCTCCAGGTGAAAGTAAAGTTCGTGAAGGAGGAGACTTTTTTGTCTCCAGCCCAGTGAGATCGCAGGATCTTTGGCATGGGAAAGGAGGCAAAGCCTTGGAAAATGTCAGAAAGACGTTTTCAGGTTGAATATATGCAAAAAGTTTGTAAAACAGAAATGTATAATGTTCAGGGGCCTCATTATTACTGCCTCAATTACCACAAGCATAGGTATTTCCATTAAAGAGAATGTGATGGATTGCACCGTACTTAAAACGGAGCCCAAGATAAAAGAATTGATATTCCCATCAGTTGAAAGAACCTCTTTGATCTCTGGACAGATGGTCACTTTGCTTGACAGACCTCATACTTCTTTCCAGTCTCCCTGTGCTTGTCAGTCTTTAAAGACTAGAACATTTTTCATCACCTCTGCCTTTTCCACCCAGGCCAATAAAGAGTGTAATGGAAATAACATTATTTCTGACAAACCTTATTCGGCTAATGCCAAACAATTACATTTGTGGTCAGTAAAAGCTCACCAACTAAGGAGATGCCTTCTCTCTACTGCTACAATGGCCTTTGATATCCGGTGATGCTTAAGTTCTACCATTCATCACCAGTGGCTTTGTTTTACAACTTCAGTTACCATTTACGACATCCCAAGGTACAGTATTTCCATATCTGGTGAAGGGTCACAGGCTTCACTTTCTTTCAATCAGTACCACTCTCTCTCCATGATAAAGAGAACAACTTTAACAGCTTCTTTGTTGGAAGCCAAAGAAACTGAAGGTATTCAGGAGCCCCGAATCTCTGCTGGTTCTGTATGAGGTTTAAGATGCTGCAATGGTTCCAGCAGGAATCCACGGAGATGTTTGGCTGTGTTCAGTATGCTTTAGGGTTGTCTGGGGGTACAGTTCCCATTTTCTTTGAAAGCAGCCCATGTGTGTTCACCTAACAACTAGCAAGTTCTTGGGGCATTTCTCAACTTGGAGCATTCTCTGATCTTCCCAAACTCATCTCCTAGTTAATTAAGATTACTATTGATATACAGATCCAACTTACTACATATTGTCAGATTGACTTTAAACTATCATACAGCATTTTCTTTTCTTTTTGTTTCATGTAGCATCACTTATCTTTATTATTGTACTATTATTTGTATTATAATTTGCATCCTCTCTGTTTTATTTATCAAACTCATGGCTTTTATGTTATGTATTAAAACCAATAAAGATGTTTGAATATTAAAAAGAGGAGTCAGTTCATATGAGACATAGTAGACACAAGGTAACCAAAGGACCTCAATTTTCTCATGAGGATATCTGCAACTTTCATAACAGGATGTGTCTGTTCTCTCAATTACTAAACTACTGATATTAGCTAGAAGTTTTCAGGGGCCCATATTTACAGACATCTTTCATAGAATTATTTCCTCCTGCCAAGCTGTGAACGGAAAATGCCCAGTTCATCTAGCTGGGCACTGGAACTGAGGAACAACTGGCAAGATAAAGATAGTTAAAGTCCATATCCTTTCTTTTGTCCTTCCAATATTGGGTCCTTGCCTTTTAGCGCCCTGTAGGGCAAACCTGATGTATTCTCCACATGAACATCATAAACTAGCTGTGGTTGATTGTTATATTTTGAACCTTAAAAGCTATTTCCCTTACAGAAAGCAGGATTGGTCATGACACAGATAGCAATGTCTGTATGTAGCATGTTGTTACATACAGAGCAGAGATGACATCAATCACCTCCATCTCTGTCAGGTGCCAGTGGATATCCCGGTGTGGGCCACCACAGGGGAAATTACCTTTTATGTTTGAAAGCTTTATTTTAGCAAAAATATTTAGTACATAAAGAAATCAGCGATACAGAGAAAAAATACAGAAACAATGTTGTTATACTGTAACTAGGCTGATATCAAGAAAAGGCATTTTTAGAGATTTTATAAAGGAGATGGGAGGAAGGGGGGAGGGAAGATAAGAGGAAACAAACTAAAAAAAAAGAAAAAGAAGGAAGGGGAATATGAATACTGTAAGTTCACCAAGTGCAAAATATGGCATACAAATACAACATTGTAAATAAAGCAATAAATATTGTACAGTATGAAAAATAATATAACATTAAAAGCATGTAAAAAGAAGGACAGAGTCAATAACCTTCAAGGGGGTTTAAAGTTTTCTGAATTGATATGTGAGATTTTCTCCACAGCCATATGGTCCAAATATGTGGTAAGTGGGAGCCAAAAAAGTTCTCTGCTATGAGCTGGTTTACATGAAGAAGCAAAGGCAACATTGAGTCTGTGATAATGACAGAGAGTATTCCACCAACATTGTAAGGATACATTAGTGAGAGACTTAAATTAAATGTGTTGGAATGCAAAGGCCAGCATGAGATCAAAAAAACCATGAGAATGTGGGGGAAGGTCTAAAGAATGAGAAGGAATAGCCAAAAAAAGAAGAGGTTTTGAGTAAGGAATAGAAATTCAAAATATACGATAAATGTACAGCCAGATCTTATCCCAGAATTTGAAAACAGAAGGCAGAGAAAGAAAAGATAAAGAAAGTGAGTGTTAGGAGAGCCACAAGTCCAGCAATTAGAGTCAGAAGAAGTGGAAAATCTGGACAAAGAAGATGGAGTAAGATAAAGTCTGTTCTATAAAAAGAATAAAGATTGGGTAAGAGAAGCAATACGAGAAACTTTTGGAGACTTGGACCAGAGTTTATCCCAAAGAGCAACAGACCAAGCACATCCTAAATCCGCCTCCAAAGAGAGTTCAAGTTGAGACTTAAGCCGATCTGGATTGGGAGCTAAAAAGAATTTATAGATAAGAGAAGCTTTGGGAAGAGTAAGAAGCACTTTAAGAAAATGGTTTTGGGCAGTAGAGGAAGACAAGGAAGGAAGGGAATAGTATATTTCAAGGATTAATGCCATAGGAATAGAGAATTTATGATGAAAAGAACGTGTACAATGAAATAGAAGTTGAAATTGAGGGAAGGAACAGGGTGACGTTCCATCAAAGAGTTGATTAATCCACATAACACCTCTTAATCGCCAATTTCTCCCAAAAATTGGCCTATTTTGTATAAGAATAAGCGAATTATACCAAATAGGAACATCTAAGAAAGACTCCCGGGTAATAGTAGGAGGGTGAATCAAGGGTGATAAGAGGGAAGAGGTATGCCGAAATAAGGGAAGTGAAGTAGAAGGGGTTTTAGCGGAGAAACGTATAACTTCATTAAAGGAAAAGGGTAACAACACGATTTGTTCGATGGAAAGCCAGAGAGGAGTAAAGGGAGAGGATTCTGATGCAAGCCATCTTGAGGCCTGACGTAATGAGAAAGATTAGTGGTAAAAACGAAAATCTGGGAAATTGACTCCACCATTAGGCTTAGCTTTTCGAAGAGTGGATAAAGCACATCTAGCTTTTCTGTTTTTCCAGAGAAATTTTGAAAGGCGCGAATCAATACGTTTAAAGTGGATAGCAGGAATATGGACAGGAAGCATAGAGAGAATGTAGATGAGAATAGGAGCTAACATCATTTTAATTGAATCCAACTGCCCCACCAAGAGAGAAAAAGAGGATTCCAAGAGGAGAATGATTTTTCAAGACGAGATAAGACTGCAGACATATTCAATCTAATTGAGGAGGCAATGGTGTTAGAGAACCAAATGCCTAGATATTTAATTTTTGTACTATTCCAAGCAAAGCCAGTGTAGGAGAAAAAGTGAGGGAGACAGAATTTAGTAAGGGAAAGGATTCCAGTCTTATCTGAATCAAGAAGAATATCATCTGCATATGCAGAGAGCTTCAAGTGGTGTTCACCATAAGGAAAGCCAGAAATGGAATCATTATTACGGATAGAGGTCAAAAAGGGTTCAAGGGCAGAACAAAAATAAGAGGAGACAAAGGACAACCTTGACGGACTCCTCGTTGAAGAGAAAAATAAGAGGAAGCATGACCATTAACTAAGACCGAAGCTTTAGGAGCAGAATATAGCAGGGATACAAGAGATATGAAGTGAGGACCAAAACCATGCCAACGTAAGGAAGCAAACAAAAAGGACCAGTCCACCCTATCAAAAGCTTTCTCTGCATCAACAGAGATTGCAGCTAGAGGAATAGAGAGAGATGAGGCTTTATTAAGAACGTTAAGAAAAAGACGAGAATTATCGGAGATAAGCCTACCTTTAACGAAACCACATTGTTCCTTACCATTAAGATGAGGCATAAATGAGTCTAGACGTAAAGCAAGCAGTTTGGCAAATAATTTGTAGTCTACATTGACTAAAGAAATTGGGTGATAATTTTGACAAAATTGGGGATCACGACCTTCTTTAGGAATAAGTCAGATGGTGGCTTCTTGGAAGGAACCATCTGCTTTACCAGATAAATAGAATGATTGGAAAAGAGCTAAAAGTTTGGGGAGCAAAAGATCGAAAAAATGTAAAATTCAACTGAAAAACCATCAAGTCCAGGTGATTTGCCTTTTGTAAGAGTAGTCAGAGATTTTGACAATTCGTTAAGTGAAATAGGTTTTTAAAGATCAGAAAAGCTAAGGTGTAAAGAAGAGGGTCTAGGAAGTTTCTCAAGATATGATTGATGAGAGAAGAAATGGGAGGAGATGCTGGTGTGTAAATATTTTGGTACAAAAGTCGAAATTGTTCAAGTATATCGCGATCTTTGTGTAGAAGAGTGTTATCGAAAGAAAAAATAGAATCTACGAAAGTACGTCCTTTCGCGATTTGAGATAATTAGCTAAAAGCTTCCCTGATTTATTGCGACCACCATAATAACGAGCGCTATTTCAGAGGAGTATTGACGATGCATTATCAGTGGTAGATTTATTAAACTGAAGTTTAGCTCGTATGAGATCTGGTGAGATAGTGTTAGATGAAGAAGTGTAAAATTCATGTTCCAAACGTTTAATATGAGCCAATACATTTTTGCCTTTCTGGAGTAAAGTTTTCTTTTTCTTAGAGACAAAGTCGTTAATAAATCCCCTTGCAGCTGCCTTAAAGGAATCCCAAAGAACATGGGAAGCAATATTAGGGTCACAGTTAAACAAAAAGAATTTGTTAACAAAGACGCGAAAAGAGGAAGAAAAATGAGAATCAGTAAAAAGAGAGTTATTTAAACCGCCAACGAGAAGATTTGGGAGGAGGAGGGAATAAATCCAGGTCTGTTACAATTGGGGCATGGTCAGATATAACTATGGGATCTATGGAGGAGGATGTAAATTGATACTTGTATAGCGCACTACTCACCCGCAAGTTTTGAGATAAAGATTGAGATAGAAAGATATAGTCCAGACAAGAGAAAGAAGTATGCGGGGGAAAAAGGAGTAATCAAGAGTCTGAGGGTGAGAGTGCCTCCAGGAATCAATAAAATGTGATTGAGAAATAGTTTTAAGGAACTGTTTGCGTGTCTTGTGAGGTGTGAAGCTTACAGCAGATTTGAGATCAAGAAACGGATCCACAATCTGATTACAATCACCTCCTAAAATGAACAGGTCATCACGATGTTGAATACATTTCTCAGTGATTGAAGGCCAGAAAAAACAATCAGGTAGTGTAGGACCGTATACATTGAAAACCGTTAAGGGAACAGAATTAATTAATAACTTAGCTAAAATCCATCTACCATCAAGATAATTTTCTTGTGATATAATTTTACATTTTACTTTCTTGTGACATAAGATAGCCACACCATTTTTTTTATTAGTGGAGGGCGAGAATAAGACCTCTTTTTAACTTAAGAGACTCGGCTTCTGTAAGAGGAGTCTCTTGTAAGAGAACAATATCTGGATTATAAGAAGCCAGATGGGAAAGGATCCTCTGCCGTTTAATAGGGTTAATAAAACCTTTTACATTCCAAGTAATAACTTTGAATTAAAAACAACAAAACATTTTTATAGGGATAAAGACAACAATGACAATAAAAGAGAAGAAGATGCCAATAAAAGTAAGAAAGATATGATGAGAAAGATAGAGAAGTGTAAAGAAGAGGCTAAAGTGGAAAAGAAAAAGGAAATCGCAAACCTGCACATAGAGAAAAGAAGAATAAGAGAAAAGACAAAGGAGATAGGGACTTACCGAGTGGAAAAAAGATAAAGAGAAGGAGAGAAAAGGAAGGAAGGGAAAGAGAAAAACAAGAAGAGACAGTACATATCCAAAAAGGACGACTGAAAGGAACATACCTGAGGGGAACATGAGAAAGGACAATGGGGCGATGGTGACGCTCTCCAAGACGAACCTCCCAAGGATGGGAAAGCGAACCGCACCAGGACGACGAAGGAAGGAAGAAGGGGAGTCTTGAATTTGGAGGGATAAACACCGAATATTCTAATTGAATAAACAAGAAAGAAAGAAAGAAACGCTAATAATGATAATTACATAAGAGAAAAAAATGCAACAAGTAACGTAAAAAGATACATGAATTCTTAAGAACCTGTAATGTCTGAGAAAAACGAACATGAATAAGGACGCTACGAAAGGAGCCATACAGAAACTTTTAAAGAAACATCAAACAAGCAATACAACAATATATTAGAGAAAAAGGAGACTGGAACAGTACCGAGAACCTGTAAGGAAAAAAGAAAGATTAGTGCATCAATCAACCATTCGAGGAAGTGGAAGTATCCATGCTGCTACTAGTTTGAATATGGATAAACTTTTTTAATTCTGCAGGGTTGTGAAAAGTCCATGTTTGGTTCTGATGGGTGACTTTAAAATACATGGGTGAAACAAACCATATCTAGCACCCAGAGAACGAAGTGGGGCACGAAGGTTCAGAAATTATTTTCTTCTAGATGCAGTAGCATTGGCGACATCTTGAGAAAGAAATACCTTCCGACCCAACCAGGACATTTGGCGCTTAGCTCTTGCTGCAGAGACGACTGAAAGAAGGTCTGTAAATTTCAAGAAGAGAATGATGACGCCACGTGGTTTAGCTGAAGTAGAGGAAAGAGGACCAAGTCTTTGTGCTCTTTGAATGCTTGGAGAAGTACTGGTTGGCATATCCAGAAGTTTTGGGAGGAAGGAAGTGAAGAATGACAGAGGTTCGTCCCCTTCCAGGGATTGCGGCAAGCCGTATATGCTTATATTGTTCCTCCTCTTCCTATTTTCCAAATCCTCAGTATGCTGTTAAAGAGTGTGAACAGATTTTTCCAGAGAAGATATGCGTTGCGAGTTAGTCTGTATCTCCGAGACTTGCTGTTCCACCACTGCTACTCTGTTATCCATAGACGACCATTTCTCCTCAAGGAATTGCATCTTGTTATTGGTTTCGTCAACAAACGGGCGCAAGGCGCAAATTTTTTCCAGGAGTAGTTCCATAGAAATTGGAGATGTTGCTTTATCAGGAGAGGGAGGATCATGTTTCAGGCGCTTAGAGGAAGTAGTAGGTGGAGAAGATTTGTTTGGTATGGATGTTACCGAGGAAGAGCGATTAGAGGCAACACCTGCCATTTGCGTTGAAGCAGAAGAGGAATCTGATGATGAGGAGAATGCAGAAGGTGTCACAGTACCAACTTTACCAGGAATATAAACAAATTTAGGCTTGCGCAACTTGCCCATAAATGTTGCGCATATGAATCAACCTACCAAATACAGGAGCTTCCAGATGTGTAGCGAACAAAGTACGTGCGCGGTGAAGCCAAGTATGGAAAGCGCCAGGAAAGACAAACCAGCTTATTTATATAGGAAACAAGTGCTAAGCCTGCGTGAGGAAGTACGTCTGACTTTCCAAGAAACGAAGATTGTAGGCAGCTTCACATTTATAAGGGAGCACAATTAATAGCAGATATTGACAAAGATCCCGAAGAAATCCTCTACGTGCAATCTATATGAAGTGACAGGCAGAGTATATTGAAAGAGACTACCAGGTGGTGAAAGGTTTATGCAGCATTTTTAATTTTGAGACTCCTGGGAAGGATAACAAGGCAAATGCGCAGAATTCATGAAGCGTGACAACATTTCTGAAGCTGAGGTGAAGTCACAGCTAAAATGGCGACATTCCTGAGGTGTTTATCTTAGCACTAAACACAGGGCGCAAGCAGGGCATCCTGAAGAGCTGCAAAGTGGACTCCTTTATTAAATATTCTTGAAGTGGAGCCAAACATTAGCAGAGGGGCCAGTATGAATAATACCCATTCCTAGAAGCACTAATCCCGTTGTTCGTCACTCTTGCCCTTCTAAGATGGCGGCCAACAAGGATTAAGAGAGACGCGGTGCAAAAGTCATTAAGCGCGACGCGCTGACTGCTTCAAAAATGTCTCACCCGTGGCTCCAGACTTTCCGGTGTAGTATGCGGGTCGCAGGCTCCAGAATGAAAGGAGAAAAACACATTTACAAGCCCGGAAAACATCCCGGTGCGGCAGAGCAATCCCCTTAGTCGGCCATCCTGAACCTTAGCCACGCCCCCATGGGAAATTACCTTGACTAGCTCAGTATGCGAGACGCAAGCTAAATCCATTTGTGAGGTCAGATCTTTTGAAACCCAATTATGGCTCGAAATGCAAGAGTTTGCATAATGGATTGGTGAAGATCAAAACTGGATGGAATTGACTGATGAGCAAATAGATAAGGGAGTTCCTCTGCGCATTTACTCTGACGTCATTAAGGATCCTTCAGAACTTCATCAACAAAAATTGCACTATTATTCTCCAATCCAACATGGACTATCTAAAACTGTTTCTTGAAATTTCTGCATTTGCACTAGTGCAACATTATTCCACTCTCTTGAGTACCAGAGCTTTCATTGATGGAGGTGTGGAAATACATAATTCCCTCTGTTCAGTGACTTTACTTGAGTGATTGGTTCCTCAGCAGCAGATGGGTTCATCTGCATTTGTCCACCAAGAACTTGGAGATGCTAGTGATTCCTAGTAATTCTCTCACATAATCCCAGTATATAGGCAAGTGGCTGAGGTACTGGCATTGCTCATTATACAAGAAACTCACCCAGTCACTGTGACTACTCTGATGGACGGCAAGTATTTTTCAAGTGTCATGACTTAGTGAAGTTTGCAAATAACCAATTGCGAGACCTATCTGACTGTGATTGCCACCTGTGCAAAATGACCTGTGGAACACTTAAATGAAATCAAGTGCTATCTCATCTATCATTTTTCCTTGATCATACGACCTACATGTTCTTTAGAGTTGATTTTGGTTCTTGCAAACCTTTCATATAAGCTATATGATTCAGTGACCTTCTTCCAATTTGGGATTCTTTCCTGAAAGATGGGTTTCCTGGTTAACTTCATTTTGACATGTCACATTTGACATTTAGGCCTTTTATGCTTTAAAACCATACATAGTCTTCTATTATGATATGTGTGCAAAAGAAACCTGCCTTTATCTTTCTTTTCATACTGCATGATTTCTCTTTTAAGGAGTCCAGGTATAATATTCATGTTGAACTTGCTGTCCTTTTCTACCAGTACCAGACTTTGGAAATGTGTTTATCCTGGTGGTAAGGAGACATTAATAGTGGCCTCGGAGACTATACTCTGGTAGCCTATTAGAATGCTCTATTGACCAGATGTTGTTTATTTCGTAAAAAAAAAAGAAGCCAGTTAATAGCGGAAGAGCCACTACTTTAAGTCTAGTGATAAGGAAAACTCTAAAACAAGCCTATTTTGTAAAGGAAAACAGAGCAGTGCTGGCAGATAGGCTGCATATCCCAAAGCCAGAAAAACAGATGCCGCGTCTTAAGGAAGCACACTTCACCAGTATCCCATTATGCCTTCTCAGTGATATTTGAAATACCATACACCATTGAAGACACCACTGTCAGTTAGGTCCCTACATCTTTCTACAATGAATTCGCGATTTGAAAAGAAGACTGACAAAGACACTGTAGGCACACAAGGAGGAGGTCCTGTACACCTCTACATTCTCTTACTACAATAATGCTCACTCTTCTGCTTACATCCAGAGATATTTGTTAACTTTAACTGAGCCTGCTCCTGTAGTTTCACCTATTGATATTATCTCCTTTTAATGAAGTACCAGACAAAATAGGGGCAAAACTAAAATTTCTGATATCCGAACCCCCATTGTGTAGATCAGTGACATTGCAGACTGGGCATCATCATTCGAACTTAAGACCTCTTCTACCTCTGATGCTACATCCGTTTAAACCTGCAATGCAATAGTTACTTGCTTCTGCCACATCTGCTTCCATTAAACTCCAGAAAAAAATGAAAGTCTCCAGAGCAAGACTCTGTGTTGCGACAGATCTTCAAATAGAATCTATGAATGTTTCAGCACTCAAAAAATATAACACCATAGCTCCTTCGTCCACTCTACCTTTTGATAAAGAAAGCAAAAGTCAAGACTCACAGGGTAGAAAATGTGTGGTATGTCTACAACCACAATGAAGGATGCTAGTGCTGCTTTCTTTCTAGGAAGATATGCCCAATCTCTCTGGGATTCTTTTCAGCATTTCTCCAAAAAGCGGGTAGGGCAGAAAAGACATTTAGGGGTTAAATCCTCAATGAATGTGTGCCTATAATTAAATAATTAGCGCAACTGCTGACACTTCATACTTAACAGCTCTTAAATATTTCCTTGGTTTAGTTATGAGGTGCAGTTCTTTGCTTAGACTAGCTGGCATTAAACTGGAGGCTTAATAAACTTTGAATCTACCCTTGTCAGGACACATTCTTATGTGGGACACATGCTTATGATGATATGCAACACATGCACATAATAGAATAAAGCTATCTGCCATGAAAAGAAGGAGTTGAAATATTAGATTTCCTTTTACCAATTGTACTTCCTCAAGAGGGTCCAGACCCCACAGCAACCCCAACAGCAACATCATTCGCAAACACGGCTAAACCAGTACTGTAAACTTGGTAAAGGGAGTGAAGGTCAGCCATCATCTATCGGCAGCCACAGGACAGTCTCCAGCACTGCAGTAATTCCCTTCTTCCCCCTCCTCCATTGGCCACTTTTTAGTGGGGAAGCATGACTTAGCACATGGAAGGGTGGCAGAAAATAAAACAGATGGGTGAAGAATATGGTTCAGAATTGTTCCTTCTAAATTTCCTCCACCTAATATTTTTTCAAGAAGTTCTTTCCCGCATAATCAAGAGCAACTACAACTGGAATTAGCATTTTAATTCCGAAGAATACAATAGAGAAGGTCCTTCGTCTCCACAAATGAAATGGAATCATTCATATTTTCTGCTTCAAAATAAGGAATCAAAGTATGAGTTAATGATCAATTCTTGATTTCAAAATCAAACAAATATATAAGGAGAGAAAATGCCACAATGCTGGCTTTCCATCAGATTACTCCCCAGTTACATATAGAGGACTTGATGTGTGCCATGAACCTTCAGGACACACATTTCCATATTCCAGTTGCAGAGATACATTGGAAATCCCTGAGGGTCATGGCAGGCAATGATTATTGGCAATACAAGATCCTACTGTTTAATCTAATGTTATTTCCAAAAACCTTTTCGACTTTTATGCTGATGATTAAAGAATTTGAAGATATTAGTATAACCGTATCTAGACAACTGGCTGAGCAGAACCGTAACAGCACAGGCAGTTTTACCCATTATCAGATAACACTATCTGCCTTTCACTGACTGAATTCGCCAGTAAACTGCACCATATCAACTTCAATCCCAGTTCAGTCTGTCCTCTACCTGAGAACGGAGCCAGGCATTCAGGTCAAAAATGTTTATCCTGCAGAGTAGGGACTATCATCTGTTCATCTGAAGTGCCTGACTCTCATCTGTCTGGCATCAGTGTCTTCCTGAATATTTCTAGTACCTCACACCCAAGTGCCCATCGGGCGTCTTCTGCAATGTCTAGATGACCAATAGTGTCAGTACTCCAGTAGCTGTGTAGACAGAAGCACTCTGTCCATAACTGTGTTTCAGTAATTTCCCTGGGTGTGCCAGTCAAAATCTGTGTAAAGGCATACCATCTCGTGAAGATATTTTGACAAGCAGATGTGACAGATGTCTCTCTCTTAGGGGATGGGGTGCCCTCATGAATTACCTAAAAGTACAGTTGACATGCTGCAAGAAAGAAAGAGATGTCTTTTCACATCAACCTTTAGGAAACGAGAGTAGTCCATCTGGCACCAAAGCCATTCTTTATGGCATTTTAGACAAATGCCCTGCTTGTGCAAAAGGACAATACTATATTTCTGTATTATTTGCACAAGCAACGGAGAGACACTATCCAGACCCAGCAAGTGCAGTCAAAATGGAAAAAGTAAATGACCGCAACTTGCAAATCGCAGTATTACACCTCACAGCCATTCAGAATGCAGAGACAGACTCACTCACGAGAACATTCCATGGAAATCAAAAATAGGTGTTTATAAAGGACACCACTGCTTGCAAAAAAGTGTCCCATGCTGGCAACAAGTAAGCTATCCAGTAAAACAAATGAAACAGCCTAAGTGACAAAAATTAAATAAAAATAAAAGTCTCAAGATTCTTCTAGCTTTACGAACCCTGGGAATTTGTAGCAATTAGGAATTATTCTATCTAAGGGTTCTGACTTTGGTTATCAGGTTTAAAGCTATTCCTTAAATAGAGGGGTCCTTTCTGCTTAACTGCTCTATAGGCAAAAGTTATTGTCTTAAATTGAATACGCTTGATTACAGGCATCCAATGCAATTGGCCAAATAAGATGTCACTGAAATATAAAAAGGAATTTTCTTAATCCAGCAGCTGCATTTTGAATCATCTGAAGGTGCTGGTTCAAATAAGCTGGGAGGCCCAAATACAGATTGTCCGCATAGTCAATCTAGAGTTTACCATATTGTGAACAATAACCTTTCGAGTATGCTCTTGGACCAAGTGCAACATTCTCTTTAAAGATTTAAGTGTTGTAAAAGAAAGATAAGTATCAAATTTGACACCTACATTTCTAATTGTTGAGGTGAGCGTGGGAGGGCACCCAAGCTCAGCCGGCGATCACTTGCTGGAATCTGGGGAACACTTTGTTCTGAAGAAAAGAATCTTCTGTTTTATCAGAGTTTAATTTGAGACCATTACTGTCCATCCACTCAACTACTGATTTTAGACACTGTTCAAACTAAATCAACGCCTCCACATTATTCCCCTGAAAATGATAGGAGAAGTTGAGTGTCGTCCGCATATAAAATCATATGCAAGCTCTCAGATTTAATGAGTCTCGCCGACAAATCCAAATATATATTAAACAGAGCGTGGCTCACTGTGGAGCCCTGTGGGACTCGGTATCCAAGAGGTTTTGGAGTTGATGTATAAGGCAGGAGATAAACAGTGTGTGTCCTGTTTTCCAGAAATGATTTGAGCCACGTCAAAGTGCAACCTTGGATTCCAATTGTCCTGAGCCTATTTAATATAATTGAATGCAAGCCTGTATCAAACATTAATGATAGGTAGAGTAGGACCAACATCGCTGAAGAATTCTGGTTGAGATTGCCTTTGCTAAACTCTGTGACTTCAAACAAGGTAGATTCAGTACTAAAACCTAAACGAAATCCGGATTGAGTCTCATGCAAAACAAGATTGGATTCCATGGACTTGATTAGTTGTTTATTTACGAATTTCTCCAGCATTTTTGCCACGTACGGCAAAAGTGAAATTGGTTTGAAATTGCTTGCAATATTTGGATCAGCATTTTGGCCTCTTTAATAATGGAATTAGGAGAGCCTATTTCCAACTCTTGGGAAACGCCACGCACTGCTTGGAATTATTCATGATCTTATTCAGAATAGGATTGACAGAAGTGAAGACTAACTTTAAGATTTCAGGGGGACATTGATCTAAAGGGGGTCCAGATTTGCACTTGGAAAGGTCTTTAGCCGAATCCTCAAGAGATATGGGATTAAAAACTGCTAACAACGAGCCAGAAGACAAACGTGAGGCATCAAGATTAACAATTGGGCTTTGATGTGTGGTGCGACATTTTCTACAATTAGAGGTTCTCTCAATTAGACCTCTTTACAGACGCAATAAGTAAACAAAAATTAAAGATTATGCCTCCTGGTCCTACTAATCAGGAACAAAGACAAATACTCTTTTGAGGTGCAACGTGTTTCAATGAGTACCATGTCCCCTTTAATGGCTGCCTCTATGTGTTGTTTCTTGTTGTGGCCAGCCAGTCAAGGGGTGGGGGGAGGCAGAGGGCTTTTGATGGTCAGTGTGTGCTCACCCTACCCCCTTATATGTTATTTTAATGCATTTTAAGAATGCATGGACCATATCCATCAGTCCTCAATTGGCAGGCACAACATATTGTTCTTGTTGTAGCCAGCCAATAAGGACTGAAAAGTCCACTTTAAATGGGCCAGTCACCACATAGCTGAACAGCAGTGGTCCAAGTATACCTAACTTTAAACACCATCATGCCCAGCCCAACCCCTCTTTAAACGTCTCCACGGATTTATACCAAGCAATAAACATGCTTTCTGAGTAAAGTTCTAACTTTTTGCCAAATTTTGTGTAATTTCGTTTCACCATTTTTTCTATTTCCAAGGCAAAGTTTCCTGTGGGAATTAACATGGGAAATCACACTTTTGGAACTCCCTATTTCTTGACCCAGCTTTACACTTCAGTGCAACATTTTCCATGAAGGAACTGTGGTGGATGAACTTGTTTTTAAGCTTTTGTGTAGATTTGTCAAATGGCTCCAAATGTATTAGTGAAACAAAAAAGGCTCTTCCTCTTGAAACTCTGACCTAACTGTAACTACACAGTGGCGCCAGCTATATGTATGTGTGTGTGTCAAAAATCAAACTGCAGTCATATAACAAATCCATATTTCACCTGGAATCCATATTTCATTGGTTCTTGTGAACAATATTGATCATTAGCATACCAAACCACTCTGCAAAACTTTATTATTGCCTGGACCGATAGCATTATGCAGCAGGGAGGACCACATTTTTTGTCAGGGTTATTTAAATTAGAGTCAAGAAAATGCTACTAATGCAGCACATTCTCTGGCAGTATTATGTTGATTGATTGAGTGCAAATACAATTTTGATGTTGAAATCTGCAAAATGTGCAGCACATTACATGGCAAGTGTGATAGATTTATATTTATACCATAAACATTGTCCATTGTTGCATCAACAATCTGTTCTTGAACGGTAACCAAAACCTAACCATTGTAATTCGGATCGGTTCCTTTTGTTAACTGCACCTTAGAGAGAACAGTCTCCTTTCTACATGCAGATTGTATTTTTAGCAATACAAATGGTGTTTTTGTCTATATTGTTTTATTATTCTATATTTTACTGTATTTTTAATTTGTTAATTACTTATTTTTCTTTCAGAGCCAACCAAACAATTTAGTCCAGTAATTCACTTACTATTTTCAATAAATAATTCCTGCCTGAACAAACATATTTTTGATGCTAATTACCCCAAAATAAAGATATAATATAAAAACAAATAGTTGGTAACCGAGTAATATTGCCCTGTGTTGCCTCGTGGTCTGTGATTTCACCAAAACTCCCTGATGGCAATATTTGTCAATTTGCATGGTTACCTATTATGTATCATATAGCTATATCTTTATTGGTCTTTTTAAACTCTTTTTATGAGGGTTTATTGAAGAAAACAAATACAGCAGTACATGCATCGAAAAATGAGAAGCATGGTGTTTCATATTATCACAATACATTCTATTGACAAGCGAGGAATAGCAGTGGCGTAACAAAACTTGAGGGGGGCCCCCCTGCAAAGCACAATGAGGGGACCCCCCAAAGCAGCCCGGCCCACCACCTACCACTTTGCCCCACCGATAAAAATAGGCAGTCACCTAAAGCTGTATAATCAGCACTTATCTGTGCATACTGAGAACAGCAAATATAAATAGAATGCACTTTAATTGTGTTCTAGGGCTGCCTGAATTATGAGATGCATGACTGATAATTAAAGGGAACCAAGATAGAAAAGTCACATTACAAATCAATACATTCCTTTTTTATTTATAACCATATTTAGTGCCAAGACGAGGTCTTTCCAGGCTCTTTAAACACATGGCTGGCATTTTTCTTTTGGAAACCCTACTTTATATTCCTTTTCATGAAATGCATTCTCACACTGCAGCAGTAAATGTAAATTTCAAATGCAAAGAAAAGGCAGAGTGGGGGCCTAGGGGGTAATGGATCCAGAAAAAAACTAAGCCTGTGTAACAAGTTTACATAGGTATGTAAACACGCAAATGGTCTCTGGCCTCGAGGCAGTTGCCTTCAATAACCCTTGTTTCTGGGCCTCGAAACTCAGGTCACCTGCACCAGCAGCAAGCGGCACGCACCCTTTAATTTATGAAGTAGGACTGTTATGAGGCAACTCACTGGTGCAACCAACGCCGGCGAGAGAGTGTAGTGCTGCCTGTGTGTACTACAGCGCTGATTGGGCCCCTGGAGGTTCGAAAACGGGGGCTGCTGGTTGCATAGCTGCCAAGGTTTCAGATTGCCATGTGTGACATTTTCATAATTTCAGTGTAATTATGAGTGACATTTTAACGACTATGAGTGACACTTTCTTGCAAGCAAAAGTAAGCGATGAAGACGATCAACACATATAAATATCAGAAATAACACCGCAAAGACCATACCGGTAGAAACACGTCCGTCTTTTGAATAAACTACTACAGCAACTATATCTGAGTGCAAGCTTTCCTCTGTGAGTGACCACGACGCAAGGCTGTTTGCATTTTTATAGTGGGTCATGCTCCCACTGCTGTGCTCCAACCATGACGTCCTCTAGCTAAGCAGTTTGGGGAAAGTGGTAGGCCAGGTAGGGTACTTGCATTGTAAATCTGTGAGGGAAAGAAACCACAAACTGTCACACAAATACGGGACGCTGGAGACACACTATTGACACAACCGCTGTTTTGTAGACAACTATGGCGCATTGTATAAATCCAAACAAACACCACCCCCCGAAGAAACATTCGAATATCTGCGCGATGTTGCCATTGCCTGGCTCTCTGATCGGCAACGTGAATATTTGACAATGCCCATAACAGTAGAGGAAGTAACAGATATCATTAAATCACTTCCCAATGGAAAAGTGCCCGGCCCAGATGGGTATACATGTGAATTTTACAAGACATACGTAGACATGTTGGCTCCACATCTAGTCGCTATGTATGGTAATGCCCTCGATCAGGACACGTTGCCCCCATCACTGCGAGAGGCCATGCTGATACGCTCTTGAAGCCTAATAAAGACCCAGATCTCTGTGAGTCCTATCTTTACTGAATGTCGACTCCAAAATACTAGCCAAACTACTAGCGGTCAGATTGCAACCTCTAATGACTAACCTCATATTGCCGGACCAGGCGGGGTTCATACCCACGAGGGCAACATCCCACAACACCAGAACGCTGTTCACTGTCTCCCATTACTTAACACCTAACACTAAGGCGGTGGCTGTCATGCTCGATGCCGCCAAGGCATTTGATTCGATCGAATGGTCCTTCTTGCTCACGATGCTCAGGCGTATGGGTTTTCCCTCTAGATTCATATCATGGGTTACTCTCCTTTACACTAATCCAGTGGCCAGGGTGCGTGTAAATGGATACATTTCCAACTCCTTCCACATTGAACGTGGCACTAGGCAAGGGTGCCCTTTATCACCCCTATTATTTGCCCTAGCGCTAGAACCGCTTGCATGTATCATTACACAGATGCACAATCATTCAGCCTTCCATTTCCCAGGTCGACCATTGCACATATCCATGTACGCTGATGATATGCTTTTATATATTAAAGACCCAGATCAGAATATGAATCCGTTACTCTGTGGTATATAAATAAATAATACCGGATCTAGGTTTGACTAGGCATAGCAATAACAGATAGCTCAATAAATAAGAGTCAAGATTCGAGGTAGTAGGAGTTTGCAGGTTTAATACAGCATAAGGACAGGAACAGGACAACCTGCACAGGAATAGGATGGCAGCGCTTGACAGGGGGGCCCCGACAGCTGCCGGGCAGGATCTGGGATGAGCGCGCTAACATTTAATAACAATACACAAGCATATATAGTAAAACAGTTGCATTACAGTACATATGATAGGCGGAGCAGTGGGTGTGGTCAATAGCAGTCGCGAAAGATAAGGGTGAAAGTGGGTGTAACAAGAGGCGTATACATAGACATGTGATGTAAACGTAACAGAATATGTCATAAATGGGGCGGAAACATGATAGGGGCTACCTAAGGAGCCGGGACCTCTAACCTAATGGTGCGCGCAAACTGACAATGACGTGTTACTAGGAGAAGCCGGGGGCTATGAACTCTGTGCTAGGAGCAGAGACTGAAGTCTGGAGAGTCAGGGCGACATGTACCTAAACAGTATCTAGTATCTGATGTTTAGAGAACATGTTGATATAAACTAAGAGTCAGGAGGGGAGAGGCTAACGGACTCCAAGACTGGAGCATGCATTATTCTACATGTAGTGCGTGATGAAGAATATTAAATGACCATTAAATGCAGTATTTCTCTTACATGGAGACGTAAAGGCTAGACAATGACGGAAACTATTGATGCGATTCAGTAGCTTAGGAATGCAGAGAAGGAGGGCTGGACTGATAACTAGAATCATAACATACTCTTGGCAGACTCAGAGGCAGAGCCAGGCTGAGCCGGGCACTGCGAGGCAGGAAGTAAGTGAAGGGTCGAGGATACAGGTGGGGGCTGTATCGCTCCTCAGCGAGGCTCAGGAGACAGGAGCTGAATCTAGTGTCCGGGCCCTTTTGAGGCCTAGAAACGGGGACTTTACAATGAAATAACGTGCATACTGAGAAATGTGGCAACGTGACTTTACATAGGCCTGATACTCGTAGTATTCACGAGAACTGGAAACTGGCATACTAGAGATGGACACAACTGTAATTGCGTCTTTAATCGAACATGGGGAATACATATGCATATTAATCATGCACAGATAACATATGATGGAGGACGCGTAGGGACACAGAACATGGCAAAATTTACTTTTCCACATTCCCTCCTTGTCACTACGTTTCCATCAGGAAACATCAATATTCATGATACCATCTATCATTTCATACAGTATCATTTGCTCGTCTCGAATTTTCTTGGAACGGGATTTAGAACGGGGCTTGGGACTAGGAATACAAGATGTAGCACAAATGCCGCAAATCGCAGGGCCACATTGTATACAGAGGCAGCAACTGAATATGATTGCTACTGTAATACCCAGAAATGACAATACTTTCCATCCCCAGGCGGAAATTATATTCCAGAACCAACCGGACCATGTCCAGGTGCCTGGATCTTGGTGTAACAGATGGGCAATTTTATGAAGTCTGGTTATAGCTGAATAAACAGACGGCGCGTTATTAGGAATGAAAATGCAGCAACTAGATCCGATGACTCTACATGCCCCGCCCCTATCGGCCAGGATGACGTCAAGGACGAGACGATTTTGGAGCACGACAAATCTCATAGCAGATTGCTCTTCAGTTAAATTACCTAGGGCAGAGGCAGTCTCATTCACTACGGCTTCGAGGGTTCTGGTTAACCTACGAATTAACTTACTATTCTGGATAGGTCCTATAAAGAAGAAGAAACCTCTATTGAAATCTGTATATTGTTCTAGAGCAGTTTCAGTATAATCGACAATCGGGGACTCCCTTCTATGTCTAATGTGTACTAGACGTGTGTTTCTGTGATAATCAGATGGAGCTAGGAAAACAGGTGGCAGTAGGAAGGCAATGTAACAGGTTCCCTCCCAATCGAGGGGCAGACGAACATATGCAGTTTGACCACAAATAAAATAAGAATGACGTGAAGCTTTGAAAATAGATTTCCCACTGTCACTATATTTGACAATAGTAGTACAATCACTATGTCCTACATGTATGGAACCATAATTTCTAACACATAATTCGCCTTTGACTGGTAGTACTGAAATAGCAGGTAAGTCTGGAGTAGTATCAGACTGAACATTCAGGACCATGAAATTCGAAGAATAATTTCCTAAATTGTAAACTTCGTTTTCGAGATCTAACCCTGTTCTGTGGGGAAGACCTTGCTTGTCTGGGAAACATGTACTGTTAAGAAAAGACATATCTGTTGAGGATGATGTTAACGTGGACCATGCTCCACACGAACCATTATGTGAAAAGGGATACGGAAAGAGTGGTAGAACTCCCTTCGGTGTCTGGAAAGGGGGGAGTCGACCACACACCCAACAATTAGTGGCATTGCTGGTCTGGTGTGAATAATGTAACATGCGGATAAAAGAATTGTTACGCATAGCGAGGCGATAAGAGAGTTCATGAGGAGGCAGATCACTAAACGTGTGCTCTACTGTAACATTAGAAGACTTATTTACATGAGAAACTGGAAAATACAGATAAAATGCATAATTGGTGCAGGAAATCATAACACTGAGAAATAATATGAAACTTAGAAAAACAATACATCGGATTGAGTTTTGACTAACTCTCTCGCTATGGGGGTCTATTTTATACATGTCAGAAACCGGTCTAACCGTTTCACCTAGGGGAGGACTTAGACAATCAAACTGGCTGACTTATTTTACTAGACCTTAACTTAAGTTTATACTCCTGTTGCGGAGTTTTCTCTAACAGGGAGGGTGCAGTATCATTGTCTTTTGCGGGACAGTCCTTAAGAATAGTACTTTGGCAGTCTTTTAAATGCTCGGAAATGTTCTTTGAAACTGGTTTCAATCCATAACATTTTTTGATGTGCGAAAGATGCACCCATCCTTTTCGTCCCTCCAACTTCACGGCTGTACGGGTGGCCAAGAGGACCTGTCGGGGCTCCTTCCAGCGAGGCTCCAGCGGACTTGAACGATCAAAGTTTCGCACTAGGACCATGGATCCGGGAACGATTTCATGCGGTGCCACCTCGGTATTGTCTGGAAATGCGGCAGCAACCTGTGAACGACAAGAGTTGAGGGCAGACATCAAGGAAGCTAGGTAATCTGTCAGCATATTACTTGAAACATCGGTAATACTTCGGGGTCTAGGTGTACCCCACATGTTAGGGGGGCGGCCGAATACGACCTCGTACGGGGACAGACCTGATCTGGAATGTGCGACCATGCGCATGTAGAACAGAGCAACTGGCAGAGCTACTAGCCAGTCCACACCTTTCTCTTGACAAACTTTTGCAATTCGGATTTTCAGGGTCTGATTATGTCTCTCTACAAGACCAGCTGCTTCAGGATGGCGTACACAATGGAACTTCCACTGGTACCCTAACAATAGGGAAACGTGCTTCATCAACTCAGATGAGAATGGCTGGCCGTTATCAGAATATACGACTCTAGGGAGTCCATAACGGGGGAAGAACTCACGAACCAACTGCTTGGCAGTGGTCGCGGCTGTGTAATCTGGGACTGGATATGCCTCTGTCCACCTGGACAAAGCGCATACAACTACAAGGACATACTTGAAACCTCGACATCGCTCCATCTGAATATAATCCATCTGGAGGACTTCAAAAGGGTGGTCAGGAGGTTGGAATCCACCTTGTTCCACCGGCACACTTTTACCTGGATTAAACTGGCAACATATCATACAGGTACGGACTTTCTGCTTGGCTGCAGCTCGTAAATGCTTGTTGAACCAAATGTTCTCGAATACCATCTAACATAGCTTTTTCTCCTAAATGTGCTGGACTATGTGCGGTATTGATAATGACTTGAACCATAGAGTCGGGGAGAAACCATGTGGTTTTACCCTTCGTTAACCATCCTTGATCTGTCTGGACCCCTCCTTGTTCGGACCATTTCTTGATTTCATCGGGAGTAGCATGTAACTGGATATCTATGACATCTTGAGTAGGGTCTTTAACTGTCATACAGGTAGTCGGATCTGGAGTATGTGTCTGTGTTGGCTTAACTGAAATGTCTGGAGTCTGTGCTATAAGCTTGGCTGTGCGATCTGCTAGATCATTACCTTGGGAAATAATGTCAGTAACTTTCGTATGTGCTTTGCACTTCATGATAGCAATAGATGTCGGTAAATGTATAGCATCTAACAGAGCCTGAATAAGGAGACCATGCTGAATCTTGGTTCCATGAGAAGTCATGAAACCTCTCTCCTGCCAGAGCACTCCAAAGTCGTGTACGACTCCAAATGCGTAACGTGAGTCTGTGTAAACATTAACTTTCAGATTCTTGGCGTGTATGCAGGCTTGTGTCAGAGCAACTAGCTCTGCTGCTTGAGCAGACAGGGTGTCAATACGGTGTGTTTCAATAACTTCAGTGTCAGTAGTCACTGCATACGCGGCTACTAGTTCTCCTGTATTTGTTCTCATACATGAACCATCCACATAAAGTGTCAGGTCTGGATCTGGTAATGGAATATCTGTCAGATCTTGTCTTGGTTTTGTCTTAATGTTGACTACTTCCACACAGTCGTGTGTGGCAGGATTTGAATTAACTGACGGTAACAGTGTAGCAGGATTTAGAACGTTGCAGCGTCTGATTTCTATGTGTGGCTGGAACAGTGTCAATTCATAACCTGTTAAACGTGCAATTGTCAAGTGCTGAGTCTGTGTTCGGTTTAAAAGAACTTCCACGGAGTGTGGAACTTGTACTGTCAGGGAGTGTCCTAACACTATGGAATCACTTTGTCTGATAGCTAGTGCTGTGGCTGCAACTGACTTGAGGCACGCAGGCAGAGCCTGGGCTACAGGATCTAATGTGCTCGAAAAATAAGCACAGGGCTTGTATTGTCCTGCTTGATCATGTGTAAGAACAGATAATGCTGTACCTTCGCGTTCTGTGACGAAAAGTGTAAAAGGCTTACTGTAGTTCGGTGTTGCTAGAACTGGAGCTTGACATAAAGCTTTCTTTAACTCATTGAAACTAAGTGTATGTTCAGATGTCCAAGGGAGGACAGTCGATACGGCTGCCTCCTGTGTCGTTAACTGTATCAGTGGTTTAGCTAGAAATGCATACTGAGGAATCCATTGTCTGCAATAAGAAGTAAGGCCGATAAAAGCACGTACCTCCTTCTGGGTCTTGGGCTGAGGAAGACTCGCTATTAACTGGATACGGTCTGGTGTCAACTGCCTACCCCTCTTGGACAGTAAGTGGCCTAAATAGATCACTTGCTGGACACAGAATTGAAGCTTAGAAGGGGACACCTTGTGCCCCATCTCGGCTAGGAAATACAAGACTGTAAGGGATGCTCGCTCGCAAGCACGTTCAGAACGGGCTGTGATCAGTAGATCATCGACATACTGGAGTAGGGCAGTGTCAGTTGGCATGTGAATGTTGTCCAGTTGTCTCTTAAGTGCTTGACTGTAAATACTAGGACTTTCTGTGAAACCTTGAGGAGCGCGTGTGAACATATAGCTCCTTCCATTTAAACAAAATCCGAAAAGAAACTGGCTGTCTGGATGAATGGGGACACTGAAAAATGCGTTCTTGAGGTCTATGACTGTGAAAAATGAAGCTTCTGAATCAATGGCTGTCAATAGGGAAGAGATATCTGGGACAACTGGGTACTGGGGAATAATACATTTATTGAGTTCTCGTAGGTCAATCACTAATCGATATACTGGGGGTGCATTCGGATCAGTACGTTTCATGACAGGAATGATCGGAGAATTACATACATTGGAGTCAGTTTCTACAACTACTCCTTGAGCGATGAGCTCGTCAATAATTTTGGATAAGGCTGCTACAGCCTCAGGTGGCAATCTGTACTGTCTGATTCGTGGTAACACTACACCTGGCTTGAGAGTCACACGATGGGGTGTGATTTGCATATAACCAACATCAGTTGGACCTTGCGCCCATAGATGCTGCGGAACATTAGACAATCTCGGATCAAAATCTCGTAATACATAGTGACCCTTGAAGTCACGTAGGAACAATCGTATTCCCTCTGGGGAACAGCAAATAACTGCACCTAATTCTTTCAGTGTTTTAATGCCTAACAGATTTTCTGGACATGACTTCGTAAGTAACAGATCAGTAGTGCGGGACAATGGACCTACTTCTAGAGTAACTGGCTTTGATATTTCATTTACAATAGGTTTTCCTGAAAATCCAAGGGAAACATTTCTAGAGCCTGAGAGTGGAGCCCCTGGAACTTCGGCGTGGCTGATGGTGGTCCTACTTGCCCCTGTATCAATCAAAAACTTTCTATCTTTCCCTAATACTTGACTATGAACATAGGGACCTTCTTGATCTACAGGTATCTCGATGAGAGGCAAACCTACCTCCCTCTCTAGGCTGTTTCATGAATACGGTTGATACTCTGGATACTCGGACTGTGCATACTGGTACATCTGCTGTGTAACATGCTGTGTTGCAGCAATAGGCTGCGGTGCTGTAACTGTCTGTTGTGCATTCTGTGGTTGAGGAGTCTGTGTAACTTGTTCTTGTCTAGGCGGACGTGGTCTTTCTTTAGTCTTACCGGTAGCTATGTTGTGTTTCAGAACTGCACACTCGTTTATAAAATGACCTGGCTGTTTGCAATAATTGCAGTTTCCTTTAACGGGAGCTGCAGGGTGACTGGCTTGATTCGGACCCCTCTTCTGACTGTCTTGAGGAACAGATTGTGCAACTAGTACTTTCATTTTCGTGTCTTTCATACGTTTTCTCTCGTGTTCTTGCTCTTCTCTGATTCTATTCTGGTGATATTGAAGCATCTGCAACATCTGGGACGGGGTATTAGCTTGCCAGGTACTTTCGACTTTCAAAACTCGATTCTTAACTTGTGGACTTGAATTCTCGACTAATTTAGTAACAAAAAGGTGAGGGTATGACTCGCTACTTGTCTTGAGGCCACTGTTTATGGTAAAACATTTTTCAAATCTAGAATAATAATCACTAATATCTTCGTCTTGTTTCTGTTTACAGGCTGAGATTGCATCCCAGTCTTCCTTTTTAGTTGCTAATAATCTTGGCAAAACTTGTATTAACAGTTCTGGTAATTCTTTACATTTCTCTCCTAGACCGGTACCTGGTACTCGTATCTTATCTTCGGCTTCTAGAACTGCCCAATCGATCTTTTTCTCTCCCACCTCCCATTCTTTTTCCTTGAGTTTCTCATATACCCCTGCGGGCAATAGGACTTTTAGCATTTTAATTATATCTGGATACGTATATTCTCCCATACGGAGCATGTCTTTTAATTCTCGGTGGAACCCTGCTGGATCTTTGTCATGACAGGGAATTAACTTTTTCATCTCTAAGAGTTCCATCTTTGTAATCGGAGTGTAAACAAACACTCGTTGCATTTCACCATCTGTTGTCCTGACTGGGTGTACTTCTCGTAACGGATTCTGTCTGTCTATGTAAAAGTGTTTACTTTCTGGAGGTGAGACATGAACAAAATGCGGGTTCAAAAACGTTCCATATTTGTGGCGCTGTTCTAGAATGACACTAATTAAATCGGTACCTAAACCTTTCCATTTATACTGGAGTAACTCGTTCAGGACATCGTGTAACGGACCTGGATCAGAATGTTGACCCTCATACAATGTAATGAGGTGCTGGATCATATACATACCCACCAGTCGTTGCTCGGCTGGGGGCAATTTCAGGAACATTTGTGCCACTATTTCGTCTGGAAAAGTGGTAGAATCAGTAATCCATCGGATTGCTGATCGAGCTAGTTCTTGTTCATGCATAGTACTTAACTCACTGTAACCGATTCGTGATTTCAGAATGTGATCGGTAGCTTGAAATACTTGTTCCAGAGAACCTTGTTCTGGTGCTGGATGGTGGAAAGTTGGCTTGTGTTCTAGGCGTAAATGGCGATCTGGAAATCTAGATTTTCCTACATACGCTATTCTGGCGGAATTCTCGTCCTCTACCTCTTCAGTAGAGTCATTTTCTTTCTCGCTTACTTGTGCTGCTTTACGTTGTTCGTGTAACTTTATTATTTCTTTACGGATTTTCTTGTACATACTCTCTATACTACTGATAGTCTTGTGTTTACCCTCGGCTATATTATCACTCCACCTTGTCAGGATTCTCATTTCGGCCGGATCTTTGGTCGGGTAATCTTGTTCTCTTATTAGACAATTAATCAGGAACTTTAATAACATGAGCTGGATCTCAGCTTTCCTTTGAGACATGGCTTCGCCAATACTTTCTGGATCATCCCCTGTACGGATGAAACGATATATTCTGTCTAGATCTTCTTTCATATCTGGTAGGGTGACTAGATACTCGGTCACCTTTCTTACGCGGAATGAATATAAAACCATATTATCCTCGCCTGGGACTGGGTCATAGCCACATTCGGTAAGGGCTTTTCTTATTTCTGCAACAGACTGATGTCCGGGCGTACGCTGTGACGCTTGTGCATGTAATTCGACTAACGTTAAACGCTTGTGTGGCGGCGGGGTTCCAGGAGGACCTCCCCCTGCGGCCCCTAAACTAGAGTCGTCAACTGATGCTCTTCGTGCTGGCAAAGTGGGAAATTGAAATGCAGGCTGGACTTGTATGGCGGGCTGGACCGGGGGTACCGTAGCAGGTACTCCGGTGTCTGGAGGAGCGGGAAGTGCCTGATTTACAGGGACTGGCGGAGCAGGAACAGGATTTGCATATTCCGGGACTGTGTCGTCCAAATAGGACGAAATGAAAATATCAGCTGCGGTCGGTTTGTGACGTAGCTTGGTCGGAACTAGTGGTGGCGGAAAATTACTGGATGCCTCCGGGGTCGCTTTTGGCAAGCCCTCGGCAAGAAGAGGATACATACCCTTAATAAGGGCATGCCTCTGTCTGTCTGACTGTTCTGTTTTAACTCGTTCACCTATCTCGATTAGTTCCCTTTCTTGGGCTCGTTCTAAGGATTCTCTACTTAGTTCTGACTTTCTGATTTCTTTTTCGGTTCTTTTATGAGATTCTTTGCGCCATAGCTCGATGGCATCTTTCTGTGACTGTCTGGCTTTCTTTTTCCATAATGCTTCTTCTACTCGCATGATGCACTCGGCATCCCATGTACCCGATACGGGCCATCTATACTTTTCTTCTAACTGTTTGGTATACTCTACCCATAAATCTAGATATAATATGGCACTTATGCCATGCTTCTGATACATAAAATGACCTGGACTGTCCCTAGGCGGGACAGGAACTGCTTCTTCTAACAGACCTTTTCTAGTTCTTAACTGGCGTAGTCTGGAAAATAACGGCATGGCTGGACTGTAATCTAGACACAATACAATACACAATGAACACGATAAATACTTCACACTCATACCACGACATTAAAATACATGAAGAACATTGTGAATAATAGTTCGAACAGAATACCACCTGGAATACGGAAAACAGAATACATGAATTTTTCTCGAGAACAGAACTGACTAGAACAGGAACTAGATGCACTGCTGAAACAGTACGAAACTTACCGGTCTCATAAAGAGACACGTCAGGACCCGCATCCACCGAAGTGGACACTTCGTTTGGGGGTCTGTGTACCACCAACCCACGGACCAGAGTCAATTAGATTGACCCTGTCTAGATACTACCCCAGCAATGGTACTCACCGGGCAGCAAGAACGGAAGGCCTCGGACTGGACTGGACTGCTTCGACGCCGGACGGACGAACTTCGGACTCCAGTTACGGGTGGGCCTCCGGATACCTCGGACCTTGGACTCTCGGCTTGGGCTCTGGTCGGGACTCGCCGCGTTCCTCCACCGCCTCGTCTGGATGCTGGACCGCCACCTCCATCTCCTCCGTGGGCCTGAGGGATACTTGAAGCAGAAATATCTGCACGTGGCCGGTATGGTTCCGTCACGGCTGCAGAGGGTCAGGGGGCCGGCGTGGCTTCACCGGCGCGTGGGGAAAGGGCAAGTCCCTGTTCGGGCGCCATTATGTGGTATATAAATAAATAATACCGGATCTAGGTTTGACTAGGCATAGCAATAACAGATAGCTCAATAAATAAGAGTCAAGATTCGAGGTAGTAGGAGTTTGCAGGTTTAATACAGCATAAGGACAGGAACAGGACAACCTGCACAGGAATAGGATGGCAGCGCTTGACAGGGGGGCCCCGACAGCTGCCGGGCAGGATCTGGGATGAGCGCGCTAACATTTAATAACAATACACAAGCATATATAGTAAAACAGTTGCATTACAGTACATATGATAGGCGGAGCAGTGGGTGTGGTCAATAGCAGTCGCGAAAGATAAGGGTGAAAGTGGGTGTAACAAGAGGCGTATACATAGACATGTGATGTAAACGTAACAGAATATGTCATAAATGGGGCGGAAACATGATAGGGGCTACCTAAGGAGCCGGGACCTCTAACCTAATGGTGCGCGCAAACTGACAATGACGTGTTACTAGGAGAAGCTGGGGGCTATGAACTCTGTGCTAGGAGCAGAGACTGAAGTCTGGAGAGTCAGGGCGACATGTACCTAAACAGTATCTAGTATCTGATGTTTAGAGAACATGTTGATATAAACTAAGAGTCAGGAGGGGAGAGGCTAACGGACTCCAAGACTGGAGCATGCATTATTCTACATGTAGTGCGTGATGAAGAATATTAAATGACCATTAAATGCAGTATTTCTCTTACATGGAGACGTAAAGGCTAGACAATGACGGAAACTATTGATGCGATTCAGTAGCTTAGGAATGCAGAGAAGGAGGGCTGGACTGATAACTAGAATCATAACATACTCTTGGCAGACTCAGAGGCAGAGCCAGGCTGAGCCGGGCACTGCGAGGCAGGAAGTAAGTGAAGGGTCGAGGATACAGGTGGGGGCTGTATCGCTCCTCAGCGAGGCTCAGGAGACAGGAGCTGAATCTAGTGTCCGGGCCCTTTTGAGGCCTAGAAACGGGGACTTTACAATGAAATAACGTGCATACTGAGAAACGTGGCAACGTGACTTTACATAGGCCTGATACTCGTAGTATTCACGAGAACTGGAAACTGGCATACTAGAGATGGACACAACTGTAATTGCGTCTTTAATCGAACATGGGGAATACATATGCATATTAATCATGCACAGATAACATATGATGGAGGACGCGTAGGGACACAGAACATGGCAAAATTTACTTTTCCACAACTCTGCGAATACATTAAATTTGGCAAACACTCAGGCTTACAGATTAATTGGGATAAATTATCCATAATCCCACTCACAGACACCACGACACAACACAATACAGACTTCCCACTAGACTGGCAAACCGACCCGATCAGATATTTGGGAGTGTGGTACAGTAGAGACCCTGAGGAGATTATCCGCACTAATTATGGTAAGGTATTAGATAAGATGGCAGAGAAAATTGATAGGTGGATACAATTGCCACTGTCATTGGCAGATCGCATTGCCATAGTAAAAATGAATATCCTGCCCAAACTACTGTTTCTCTTTAACAATATACCGATCACACCTCCGAAGGCAGTATTCAAAAACATAACCACGCTGGTTCTAAAACTCAAAGGCGGGTAAACAAGCACGCATAGACCTGCGAACGCTGACACTACCTTATGAAAAAGGCGGCTTTTGTGTCCCAGACTTCTATTTGTACTATCTTTGTGCCCAGGCGCAGTATGCAGCATACTGGTACCATGCTGTCCCTTATTTAACGCACACAGCGGTTGAGGAGGGGGACGCCTTTCCGATACCACTAACAGCTATAATTACGCATAAACGGCCGCCACTACATGCGGCGGATATTAACACGGTTGACACAACCACTGCCGCATGGAGATCTCTGGCCAGGTTGACACACAAATCGCCGCTTTATGCACCCGCATTGCGCCTACACCATCATCCCCAGAGTTCAGTTACTACTGAACAAGTAGGTGTGGATCTCCTGAAGCAGGTGGGTATAGACACATTTGGAGATCTTTACTGTGATAACACCTTCAGACACATAGATGATTTGTCTTACATCAGCAACCAAACCACACTGTTCCGTTTCACCTACTATAGGTTGCAAAGAGCCATTCGTGATCTCTACCCGAACTACCCAACGGAACCCCCCTGCTTAGAAACACTACAGTGCGTCATTACATCCTCCAAAACATCACACCTAGTTTCGCGCTTGTATAAAAAAGCCCAAAGCGAGATTCCATTCACTTCCATTAAAGCGTGGACACGCTGGAATGAGGCACTACCAGACCCGCTGTCTGAGAAAGAATGGTACACGACTTGCGCACTAATTAGATTACTCACTCCCAATGGGAATTTGCGCATCCTTTATTTAAAATATCTACATCAAACATACCACACCCCATCGCGTCTTCATAGATTTGGGTTGCAAGAGGATGCCAGATGTAAGCGTTGTGGGGAACAGGAAGCAGACTTTGTACATCTGGCATGGCTATGTCCGAAAATACATGAATACTGGGGGAAAGTAACTACGATGCTTCAGAAAATGGTAGGGGTGGAGGTCGAATGTTCTATAAAGGTGTGCATACTGGGTCTTCTCCCTACGATCAAAGCTGGGAAGCGTAGGTTTTGTGTGATTTCTCTGCTTCTGGCCAAAAGGCAGTTATCTCAGTGTTGGGGGGGGTACGAGGGTGCCGAGCACGAGACAATGGCTACAGGACTTGGCATACTGCAGAACTCAGTTGCTGACATACGAGGAGGACCTTCCGGCCAGGTCTCGGCCAAAAGACTATTGGATTTATTTAACAACTTATTTGCAAGACAATGATATCACTGACACACTGTGATTTCTTTTATGCCAAGCATTACACTGAATAGGTTAATTACCTGACACATGTACACTATTATACTGCTAATATCTGAACTGTACTGACTATAACAATTTTTTTCTCTTTATTATACAAGATGGGATGAAGAATGCAGAAATGTACTGGTATTTGATGTATTTCCATTTTCAAATGGTTGTACTTTATTTGTTTCTGAAACTAATAAAAAGAATTAAAAAAAAATATTTCAATCTCTGGGGCTGTCCCTCAACATTCAGAAATCAGCTCTTTGGCCTTCTCAAAGGATTTAATTTCTAGGAACAGTCTTGGATACTATCCAAGACAAGGCATTCTTGTCCAAAGAAAGGCAATCACGTCTGATTTCTCTGGCAAAGTCCGCTTCTGTAAGAATCATCAAATCATTCCTGGGATTACTATCCTCAGCAATTCTGTTGGTACCTCACACCCGTCTAAGGATGAGACCGATCGAAGAGAAGCTAGAAAGTCAATGGCTACAAATCTTAAGGTTGTTCGACGACATTGTGAGAATAACTCCAATTATGCGGAAGCGCTGCTTTGGTGGATGCGCTTCAAGAATGACTCAATCGGGCTCACTTTTCTTCCTTCTGTGTGGGAGTTCATCCTCACTACAGATGCCTCCCTAGAAGGGTGGGGCGCACACCTCCAAGATCTTTGCATACGAGGAAAGTGGTTAGCTGCAATGGCAAAAATGCATATAAATTTTTTAGAGCTTCGAGCCATTTTCCTGGCGTTGCAGTCTTTTCTCCGTTGGCTTCAAGGGTCAACAGTTCTCATCAGAACCGACAAAACCACTTGCATGCCTTACTTAAATAAGCAAGGAGGTACCCGTTCCCACATACTGTCTCAAGCAGCTCAAAGCATTTGGGAATGGCTGCTTTCTCCCAACATCACAATAAAGGTGGAACATTTGCCGGCAATTCACAACACACTAGCGGACACTCTGAGCAAGACTTTGAAGTCGTGTCACAAATGGGAGTTGGATCAATCAGTGGTGGAACACATTTTTCGGATGTGGGGCATCCAAATCTGGATCTCTTGGCCTCCAAAAGCAACCGGAAGTGCCCATTCTTTGCCAGTTGGGAGCCGGAGAAGGGTTCATGGGGGAACGCCTTCATGATGAGATGGACAGGGATCTTTGCTTATGGACTTCCCCCCTTTCAGTTGCTCCCAAGACTTCTGTGCAAGCTCACAGAGCTTCTCCTACTGTCCAAACGCAGACCTTACCGCCTTCCAGCAGTTCCGACCCTGTTATCAATGGTCCTTCATCCTCGTCCAGTCCAATTGCATCTTCATGCTTGGTTTCTGGATTCACAGAATTTAAGGGCATACATTTACCCCAGGATTGTAGAGATATTCTTTCTGGGGCAAGAGTTCCTTCTACTTTAAAACGTATGCTCTGAAATGGAAGCGATTATGTTCTTGGTACAGTGACAGTGACAAAGATATACATCCTTTAAGATGTTCTCCAGATAAAGTTCTGCCTTATCTTCTATCATTATCTAAGTCTGGTCTTATGTTTACGTCGGTTAAGTTACATTTAGCGGCCATCTTGACCTACTGACGTTCTGCAGGAGCGCATCTCTATGCTCTAATCGCTTGATCAAACAATTTCTATAGGGGCTTTTCAGAACTTTTCCACCCGTCAGAGCTCCTCCTCCAGAATGGAGACCTAATCTGGTGTTACAGCAGCTCATGAAGCATCCATTTGAGCCTGTTCTCAAAGCTCACCTCAAGTACTTCTCCTGGAAAACAGCACTTTTAGTGGCACTCACCTCTGCTCGGAGAGTCTGTGAAATCCAGGCTTTCACTATCAAACAACCTTATTTGGAATTCACCAATGATTATGTCCTCCTCAGAACTAATCCAACGTTTATTCCGAAGGTTCCCTCTACATTCCATCTTAATTAACCTGTTATATTGCGTTCTTTCTTTCCAAATCCGTCTTCCTCTGCTGAGGAGTCTTTGCATACCTTGGATGTTAAAAGGTGTCTGAAATTCTATATTTCACGTACTGTGTCCATCAGAAAATCTGAACAATTATTTATTTCCTATTGTGGTCAAAATCCGGGAACAGCTGTGACAAAATCCACTATTGCAAGGTGGATTGCATCTACTATCCAACTCTGCCAATCTAAAGCTGGACATCCTTTATCTATGAAACCCAAAGCCCACTCCACAAGGGCAGTGTCCTCATCTACTGCTCTGTTTGCCGGAGTACCTTTGGAGAAGATTTGCCGTGCTGTGACTTGGAAAAATGTGCACACTTTTGCACGGCAATACTGTCTTGATCTGGCAACAGAAGCTGAATCAGCAGTGGGTCAAGCTGTGTTCTGAAACCTTTTTAAACACACCAGGCAGGTCGCTCTCCCCATCCGCCACGCAGCCCCCTGTGGTCTGAACCTCCGCTGACGCTTTTTGGCACCTAACAGCTCGCTCCCTTTCTTTTTTCTGTACCCCTGCGCCGGCCTCTGTGCCACTCTGCTTTATTTTTCTCATTTTGTGCCCCTGTGTTTGCTTCTGTATCCCTGGGCCTGCTGTCCCTCTCCCGCCGTCCCTTTCCCGCCGTCTTTCTCCCGCCGTTTTTTCTCCGAGTTTTTTCCCCGGGCTCTCCCTCGCCGCTGAGCCCCTGCGGCCCCGCCCCTTCTCTCCCATTGGCTGGCCCGCTCCCACCTCCCAGCTGCTTCTCCCTCCCACCTCCCAGCTGCTCCTCCCTCCCTCGGCCCTCATATGGAGGCCGCGAAGCAGCCGCGCGCAGGGGGCGCGCCGAAGGGGCGCCAAAGGCAAGCCCGTCTGCGCCCGTCCGCGCCTGGACCGCGCCCAGCGCCAGGACCCCTGCCCCCCACATGCCCGCCCACACGACGGACTTACAACGCCGCCACCCTCCGCGCACTCAATGCCGGCCGGAACACCGCCTGCTACCGAGCCACCCCGAAACGCACCCACGGACCCTTCACCTGCCAAGCCTGCAAATTCACCTGCCTCCGAACCTGCATCGCTCCCGCCAAGCCGGACACCAGCAACACTCACCTCAAGTGCATCCTGCTCAACACCCGCTCCGTCCACAGACACGCCGTCGAACTCTGGAACCTCCTCGACACAACATCACCAGACGTCGCCTTCCTCACAGAAACCTGGATGAACGCCTCCTCAGCCCCCAACATCGCCATAGCCATCCCCGAGGGCTACAAAATCACCCAAAGGACCGCGTCAACCAAACCGGAGGAGGCATCGCCATCGTCCATAGAAACAGCATCCGAATCACGACCATCACCGCCGCCGAGCACCTCCACTTCCAGATACACACCGACCCCAAGACCACCCTCAGAGGCACTCACAACTACAGACCCCCGGGACCACGCACACAATTCAGCGAAACCATCGCAGACTTCATCAGCCAACACGTCCTTACCTCCTCAGACTACATCCTCCTAGGGGACCTCAACTTCCACCTGGAGAACAACAATGACAGCAACGGACTCAAGCAACTGGTGAACACCCCCACCCACTACGCCTCGCGCCACTGAAGAACCCTCCCAGCAGACCCGGCAGCAAGAAAGCTTCGTGGTTCACCACCGACCTCAAAAACTCCAAGAAAACCTGCCGCACCCTCGAGAAAGCCTGGCGCCACGACCAGACAACAGAAAACATGACAGCCCTCAAGAACGCCACCCGCAAACACCACCAGCTGATCCGCACCACAAAAAGGACAACATTCAAAGAACGTCTGGACAACAACACCCACAACAGCAAGGAACTCTTCAGCATCGTTAAAGAGCTCTCCAACCCCAGCGCCTGCAACAACGACATCACACCCTCGCAAGACCTCTGCGATTCACTCGCCTCGTTCTTTCACCGCAAGATCGCCGACATACACAACAGCTTAAGCGCACAGACCACGCACCCAACCACCGAACCAGCACCCCCCCACCACCACCCTCTGCAACTGGACCCCGGTCAGCACCGAAGACACCACCCGCACGATGAACACCATCGACTCTGGCTCCCCAACCGACCCCTGTCCTCACCACATCTTCAACAAAGCCGACTCCATCATCGCACCCCAACTCCGGGACATCATTAACAGCTACTTCGCATCCGCCACCTTCCCGGAGAGCTGGAAACATGCCAAGCTCAGCGCCCTCCTGAAGAAACCCACCGCAGACCCCACGGACCTCAAGAACTTCCGCCCCATCTCGCTCCTCCCCTTTTTTGCAAAAGTCATCGAGAAGATCGTCAACAAACAACTCTCCGCCTTCCTCGAGACAAACGGATCCCTCGACCCCTCGCAGTCCGGTTTCCGAGCAAACCACAGCACCGAGACCGCCCTCATCGCAGCTACCGATGAGATCAGGTCCCTGCTCGACAACGGGAAAACAGCCGCACTCATCCTCCTGGACCTCTCAGCAGCCTTTGACACCGTATGCCACCGCACCCTGACACAACGCCTTAGCAACACTGCAATCCAAGGAACGGCCTTGGAGTGGATCATCTCGTTCCTCGCCGTAAGAACCCAGAGAGTCCGCCTCCCCCCGTTCCGATCCGCGGCCACCGAAGTCATCTGCGGCGTTCCGCAAGGTTCCTCGCTCAGCCCCACCCTCTTCAACATCTACATGAGCCCCCTTGCAGCCATTGCACGCCAACACAACCTAAACATCATCTCCTACGCCGACACCCAGCTAATCCTCTCCCTCTCCAACGACCCCGCCACCGCCAGAGCCAGCCTCCAGGAAGGAATGAAAGACATCGCGGAATGGATGAAGCTCAGCCGTCTGAAACTGAACTCAGACAAGACGGAAGTCCTCATCCTGAGATCATCCCCCTCTGCCTGGGACGACTCCTGGTGGCCCCCTGCCCTAGGCACCGCCCCCAACCCAACGGACCATGCACGCAACCAGGGCTTCATCCTGGACTCCTTCCACAAGATGTCCAATCAAGTCAACGCCGTCTCGTCATCCTGCTTCAACACCCTGCGCATGCTCCGAAAGATCTTCCGGTGGATCCCCACCGAAACCAGGAAGACGGTCACCCAGGCCCTCGTCACCAGCCGACTGGACTACTCCAGCGCATACAGAACGCATCTGCACAACTCATCCTGGACATCCCCCGTCACGGCCATATCTCTGACCACCTGAGAGACCTGCACTGGCTCCCCGTCAGCAAGAGTATCACGTTCAGACTCCTCACCCATGCACACAAGGCTCTCCACGACACGGGCCCCAAATACCTCAACAGCCGCCTCGCATTCTACACACCCACCCGCCATCTCCGATCCGCCAGCCTCGCCCTCGCCACCGTCCCACGAATTCGCAGATCCACCGCCGGAGGAAGATCCTTCTCCTACCTGGCGGCCAAGACATGGAACTCCCTCTCCACCCACCTACGGCTGACCCAGGATCATCTCTCCTTCAGGAAGCAATTCAAGACCTGGCTGTTCGAGCAGTAGCGACTCCCCCTCCCCCCCCCATCGCCTTGAGACCCTAGCGGGTGAGCAGCGCGCTTTACAAATCTGTTGATTGATTGATTGATTGGTTGCAAACTCTGTGCAGGTTTTTTGCCTCCTTTCATACTGCTGCCTGCAATTTCCGGTTAGCTGCCTGTGCTCTGCGGCTGTCTGTCTTAGTCTCCTCATGGTGAGACATGACACCTATATATATATATATATATGTAGCCTCAAGTATTATTAAGTTGGGTTGACCAACCCCACCCCCCAAGCTGAGCATTACAATTAGCAGTATTACCATCAGGCATTGGCATTCCTGTATAGTCTCATTTCAGACCGAGCTCTCCTACAGCTCCTTTGAAGGAGGTAGTATTTTTAATTGTCTGCCAGGAGTCTCTCATATGATCTTCATCCCCTTCTTCGCTTGACTCACTCAAGCAGGCCCCCCAGGCTACCTCTTGAAGCACTTCTGCGTTGCCCAAGAAGAACAGCTCTGAGCCGATATGCAGCCTGCAGCAGACTCTGAAGCTTCAGCGTGTACACCCAGCCTTGGACGGACACTGCATTGCCAACTAACATGTTGACTGTTCGGGGACGAGTCACATTCTGCTCATAGCATCCACTGTCCCGGGAGCAGGTCCGTACGAGAAGGTTCATCCGGCCATGCTTCCATGGGCCCCATCTTGCTCTGTTCGTAGGTTTTTTAGGTGATCAATGGACGGCGAGGATCTCCAAGCACTTTCTTCTAGTCTCAAGTTGCATCTTTCCGCATTCTGGCTGTCGATGAACCAAGGTTGGAGTCTTTGGTGGATATTCTTTTTAGTTGTGAAGGCGCAACTGAGTCAAGCATGTTCCAGATGGAAGTGTTATAATGAACAGTGAGAACGTTGACATCTACCATGTCCGCTTGGAGGGGATCAGGAGGTTGTTACTGAAGGCAGTCAGATCATTATCGTTTAGGTTCCACAGACTTCTTTTCCATTGTTTAGGTTTCTTTAGTTGAGATTTTTTTCAACTCACCACATTAGTGATGATAAAGGTGATACGGTGGTGATCTGACCATCCACAGGGGACAATGGAGTCAAGCCCTTGATGTGAGGAGGGGTGTCACAGAACTGAAACGGCTCAAGGTCTGATAAAAAGGTTTTGAAGTTGTTCACTGCATGGCCATTCAGATCATTCCATTGTAGGTTGAAGTCTCCCAGCAAGATCTGGGTAGCTTGCTGATCAGTGTTGGTTGAAATGATTTCCATGATTTGTTCAATGAAAGGGAGGTTGTCTACTGGGAGATAGTAGATTGCATGAAGTTTGTAAAAGAGTCTGTTGTTACTGGCAATATTGATGCCTGGGTATTCACAAGGTGGAAGAGTAACAGTATTTGATTATTTCACAGCGAGGGTGTTACGGAAGATGCAGGCTACCCCGTTCACCTGGTCTGTCTGCTCTATCTAGCCTAATG
The DNA here is from genome assembly GCF_964261635.1 of Lissotriton helveticus. NCBI lineage: Eukaryota > Metazoa > Chordata > Amphibia > Caudata > Salamandridae > Lissotriton > Lissotriton helveticus. The sequence goes on along the minus strand of NC_136065.1, from coordinate 1,803,359,499 downwards.
GTGTCGAGATTATGGAAGATAAAAGGTCTAGTATAGGAGCAGAGGCATCATTAAGCCATGTTTCCGTAAGTTTAAGGATGTCCGGCTTGTGAGTGAGGATGAAGACAGAAATAACTGGTGCGTGCCTAACTGCCGATATGCAGTTGAAAAGCATGCCTTTAAGGTGAGTAGTGGCATTAGCTAAGAGAGTCTGAGTGATGTTAACATGCTTCAGATTGTCTTCGTTTACGACTCTGGAATCATGCCTAGGCTCTGTGTGGATTAAAAGGAATAGTTTGGATTTGGCCTGATTATCAGTTTCTGGATTTTTCGGGGGGTTATGAGAGATGAGGAGGGCTTGAATGTCACAATCAGTTAGTTGATCAGACAATATGAAAGGTCAAGAGGGAGTATTTGGGAAGGGTCTGGTTTTCCAACGTTGAAGAGGACGGTGAGGAAGGTGAGAGGATGGCATAGCACATAAGTTAGTGGATTGAGCATGGGTACCCGTAGGGATCATCGGGAACCTATTGGGCCTTTGAATGCCCACCAGCTCTGCGGTGATCGATGTGAGGCTCTGTAGGGCTGGCCTGAGTTGACAAAGGGTGAGTGAGATCTCATCTAGTCTGGATTCTAGAGAGGCATTGAAAGGTGTGGTCTTTGTGGGTGGGAGTGGGCCAGGAGAGGAAGGGAAGTCAAGGGTGCTGGCTGAGCGATCGGGAGCCCCTGGGGAGACCCGGTCCTAGGTGTCTGGTAGAGAAGAGCTGCCAATTTGGTGTCCGTTCCTGGGATGAATTAGAACCAATGTCCAGTACCGCAAGGCCCGCCGAGTGTCATATTGTTCTAGCAGAGATGGCCAGTTGGATGGAGCAGTTCATTGCTCAATCTTCGCCCCTGGCTGCTGTGGCCTCCGAATACCAGTTGCCACCGGGAGTTTGTGAGGTGAGAGATGCTGAATGTCAGTTAGGAGATCCGACTCATCCCCCCACCCGCAGCGATAAGGCAGAGGGCGACAGTGTGACTACTGTGCTTCTGGCTGACGAACGAGAGTGAGCGGCGACCTGCACACTCTTGCCCCCGCCCTCCAATCAGGTCATGACAGTCCCAGGGTGTTGATCCAGTGGCGTACCAACAACAGATACTCTACTACCGTATACTCACCTGGCCCATAAACACACACACAATATAGTTGGGTAAACCGCTGGAGTCAAAGTTTATGATTTTTCTCTACAGTTTCAAGATTAGTTACTCAATACTCCTAACTAACCTTTCACTGATCAAAAAGTTCTTTCCTCTGGTCGATGGACCATTAGTTGAACTAGTTGATGGTGAAATAACATAAACTAATGTATTCTTTATTTAATGTAAATAACCACAGACAGAAAATTCAACCATCAATCAAATATACCACAGACGATGTCTAAAGAAAAAGGAGAGGATAGAGAGAAAAGAACATCTACAAATATGAGAATTTTATAGTTACCAAGAATGGTGGGAAGATCAACCCCCTTGGCAGAGGGCTGGTAAGGGTCCCCCAGGATAGATCGTTTTGGTAGGACTGCAGGGCTGTACATGCAGAGCTTTAGTAGACAGCAACTGCCATCTTGGCCAGCCAAGCCACACCCCCAAGAGCTATATCTATATATAACTATTTTGAATGTACTCAAGAATTCCGGGTGTGAGCAGGACTATTAATTGCTTATGACTTTAATGAAGATTCCCCTAGGGGATTTCAGGTTTACAGATTACTAACATTCCTTCCACAATATATCAATATATTTTGTTCATATGGATAACTATCAATTATACTCATATTAAATGTGTGCTTTCATCTTTTTAGGACATTGGACACTCATTATGTCTGCATCATTTACATAATCACTAACCTGTGTGTTGTTTATCACTTTTTGCATACATCCACCAAATGTTGGAAGAACACATTGTATTATATAAATCTGATTTTAAAGAAGCATAAAAGTCACAATTAAGAATTGAATACTCCCAACAAATGATTCAGCACTGTACTCAAGATTTAAGCAACTGCTCCTTCGAACAATTCGTATAATACACAACAGGGAGCGCATTGTCAGTAATCCCCTCAAACTTCCATTCCCTCCTTTTCAGTGTGTAAAATTCCTCTTTTGAAGTATGGAGTGCTTATGTGTTGTATTGCGGAGGTGCTTAAATGCTCGGGCAGTATCTACTTCTGTTTCCCTTGTTCTCTTTTATTTCTTTTGAAAAGCTTAAAGAGGGGGCCGGTTCAGCTAAACTCAGCTGGATTACTTTTCAAGGAAAAAGATAAGTTCAGTTAATGCTGCCTTACGATAAACATCGTTGGAAAAAAAGACAAAAGTGTTTTCTTTTTTTTTTACACGATTTATACCTTTATTGACGTGCTCTGAACTCCTGCTCATGGTCAGATGTATTCAGTGTTTGTAAATTCTGTGACAAATATCTCCAGGAAGGGAAACAGCCTTTACAACGAGGTTTCTACCTCGTTGTTCCTTTACCACGCATTTTTTAGCATGCATAGTTTTTCCACGTGTATGCCTTTCCAACCCATGCCTTTACCACGCATTTAAGGTAAGTTTGGGGGTGTGGGGGTCTCCCCCAACAAATACGTTGTTTTTATATATCAAAAGAATGCATGGTAAGCAATGCGTGGTAAAGGCATGCAATGTTTTTCCCGTCGTCCAACCCTCCAGGAAGAACTAAGATTACAAGTAAATAACTTTTCTTTATTACAGGAAGAAAAGTAGGATTATTTTACAAAATTTGTCTCCTTCCTTTGTCCTGTTGCCAAGCCCATCAGAACTGTTTTCAAAAGCCCTGATCTGCCAGAAAGTGAAACGCTAACATCTTAGTGCAGAACTTGGCTGCATTCTTTCATAAATGTCTTCAACCACCAGTGAAAGTACTGTATAACATCCACATAACTCCCGTGATCAGACAATTGGCGAATTGGAGATAAGCTGTGCTTATTTCAGATATGCTCTCTTTAATCAGTTTACATTTTCGAGATCTAAACTTGGAATGTTTGTGGTGACGGTGTTGCACAATGTGAATCTTCATCGTGAGGAGAGTGTAGGCTGCATTGAAGGTCAAGTGACTTTAAGCTTCGCTCTCATTAACTTTAATCATTAATGTCATCATTTTATTGTGCATGGTCACTTTGACTAATCTGAATTGCTCCTTGTTTTGACATAGGGATAAAACGCCTCTAGACATTTAATAACCCCACTGAATCCAACCCCTTAGATCATTAATGATCATTAATCATTATCATCATGTATTGTTTTCTCCCCTGTACACAAAATGATAGTGTTGTCAGTCCCCTCATAATTAAAAGATCTAAATGAACAAGAACCACCACTGGTGTGTTAGTAAAGAGAAACAGTGGCAATGGGTTAGGAAGAGGGGTTTAGGAATGATAAATGATGGTGTTTGGATGCCATGTCTATCGAATCTGAGAAGATCCGATGCACCTTCGGAGCAGTCTGAGAAGTTTGCACTGCTGTGAACTAATTATGTTTCCACTACCGTCTTCCAAAAGCTCTATGTTATGTAATCAACCAAGGATTCACTTCTTTGTGGTGTAATAGAGTAAAACTTTAATTATTACATTGATTTAGTGTCTGATGTCTCACTGATTGCCTGACTATTATATTTTCTATCCCACAGAAGCAGTGGTGGCATTCATTGGAGGTCTCACGTCCAACTCTACTATTTCTAATCATATGGCCTTTTTTCGTTCAATGGTTGGTCCATAAGCATCAAACCAGAAAAAGGTGACTTTTAATGTTTTAATTTCCAATGATGAAAACATTGCAGCAATGAGTTTGGACTCAACAACAAGACTAGGAACTGTTTTCAACATCGCTTATGAACTAAATACTAAGTGAAGATTTGAACAACGTAAGCCTTCTTTTAATACAACACCTTCTCCTATGTGGTGCACAAGCTGTATGACCCATCTGGAGGCTATTTGCACTAATCTGTAAAGATGAATGGAAATTGTGAAGGAATAAGTAATGTGAACAAGAGAAAACTAGTTGAACGATTTACACCTCCTAAATAGGTAAACCTACATTGATATATTGTATGTGTGTGTGTGGTGCATGAGAGATGGATATATGTGGTGCTTTCATATGGTATGGAGGATGTAGTGATTAGTTGGGGACATATCACATTGCTTTTCTGGATACACGAAAATATGGCATCCTAATAACCTCAAAGTTTGTTATATACCCTTAGTTAGTGTTAGTCGACGCATACACTACAATTGCATGTTTTTTCTACCACTGCTGTACATGTTAGACTTCAACAGAATCACTTGCCTAAATCTCTTCACTTGCCAGACGCACAATATGGCTTGGAAATTCATATTTTGAAGAGTGAAGCCCCAAAGATTAGTTTTAGACATTGACAAATCTAAAAACATAATTTTTTTAAAGTTCCTTGCAGCCAGCTTTGATTTTTGCAATTCTAATATATTACTCTGTCTCTACACCTAGCAGGCCATGATTCAAGAGAGGCTGACCCCAATGCAGAGTATTATATCTTCCTTCGCATCGTTCCCAGATCCCATCACTAGACTCAGGATTAATTGAAGTATGCATGCTGTGAGTATCATGAGCGTATGATGTGCGATTGCATGTTCTGATTTTTTATTTACTTTCCACGGTAGTGCTAGCAGGCTCACTAAACAAAGGCCTATGTTAAATCTTACAACCTTGAAAGTTAACTGGTGCATCTTAATTATAATAACAACAAAGTAATTTACTAAGCACCTAGTTACTTCTAACCAAGTGTCCCAGTGCTGAGGTTCTGCTCCTAACACATCTGAATAACCAAGTTTTACATTTTTTATGGAAGGATAGTTCAGTGCTTCTGTCTGGGAGGGATTTCTACATCTTGGATGCTACAAAAGTAAAAGAGCATCCCCCGATGCAGACTCTCTTTACAATAGAAATGCAACCTTGGAGGTTGATTATTCTTGAATGATGTCTCTTCTGAACAGTACCTCCATCGACTACTGTCAAGAAACGAGAGTCCTGATCTCGTCTGAGATACTACTTCACCCTCTGAGCTTTGCCTACTTCGGACTGGAACATTTACCAAACTAGGACAGGACACAACCACAAAACTTTCCTATTCTAGGACTGGTCATCATTGTATAATACTGCCATGTTCTTTACGAATATCCTTCATGAAAATTCTGCACTGCACTTCGTCCATTTTGGCAAAGCACTGTGGAAACTTTGCAATGAATTATAAATAATATTGGTTGAAAATGTCTGTCCAGTGTTATTTGTTTGAAGGACAGGTAGGAGTTCTTGGATAAAGCTTAGTGTTCATCTAGAAAACCTGCAGAGAAAAATGGTGAGATGAGAAGTTTTAAAAGAGGGTTCCATAATCTCTTGTGATAATGTAGACTGTCCGGCCACTTCTCTGACCACATCATGTCAGTAGCAGCCGTGGCTCATTTCTGAACTACTGTCATTTGTTCTCTGCAATAAGTGTGTATTATTTTAAAAAACAAAAATGAGTCTTGTTGAAGTGTATGAGAATTTTAAGTACTGTGGAAATATCACAGGTGTGCCACCATAGGTCCAGAAGGGTTAAATCCATGTCAGATTTCAGGATAACGACTGACTATATGCATGAATTTCATTTAGATTCAAAGGATATGCTGAAAATATGGCATGCATCTGAGCCTCAATAATGGAGACCTCCTAATATTAGGAAACAGACACATCCAATATTTGTAATGTGATAGAGCAAATACCTATACAGGTGCTTTTGGTAGGAACAAGCTGATTCAGCTTTCTTTTATTGTAAGTTATCTGTTTCTTAAGTTAGGTTAATGATAATCACTTACACAGGTATCCTATTAATTTTGTGCTGTCCTTTTCTGTAATTAATGTTTGTTATAAGAACATCAATCGTGTACCTTTCATCTGCATCTAAGGAGCATCAAAATGTTAATTGTATGGTTATCATTAGGCAATGCTGTGTCTGAGTCTAACTGTATTGCAATGGAGTAATTAGGAGAGGTTTAAGGTGAAGTGAGATCTATAGCATTTGGAAATAGTGAGCAACGGTTTATAAAAACGTTCATTTAAAGGAAAATGAGGCTTAGCAGCAGAGAAAAGTGGAAAAGTTTAAATCGTAATATTGTACAGTTGAAAATGGCATATGTGGGCAACCAATGAATTGTGCTTTTATAAAGAAAAGTGACTAAACCAGAACAGGGGCTGCCATATTACAAAATACCTGGAATCAGGGGCCAGAACATAAGTAAGAAACAGGGATTCCAAGCAAAACCAAATACTGTGAAGACATCAGTAAATGCTGTCAACATTGAAATATAACATAAATGAAGAAGATGAACAGATGCTGGAAGAAAGTATTTAGTGTTCCATATGGTACTCAGTGCTCCAGTGATCACTCAGTGAAAAATTAAAAATGACACAATGTGAATATTAAAAAGGTCAATGGAACAACAATAATTCATCAGTTATTAACACTGCAATCATGAAAAAAAGAAGAGTAGATGGAGTAATCCAAAACATTTTCCCAATTGCTCATTCGTCAACAGCATTTCAACCCTTCATGGTTATTGGGTCACCATCAGAACTGAAAAAATAGATAAGGTAGGGAGCCAAGAGCTATTAAAAAAAGGATTTCATATAAATACAAGAATGAGCGGAGGGATTTTTGGGGTGAGTGGAACGAGAGGCGGTGGTTTATGGAGGCCGATGTTGTGGAGGGCTTTGTGGGCGTGGGTAAGCAGCTTGTAGGTGATTCTCTTCTTGATGGGGAGCCAGTGTAGTGCCCACAGGTGTTGGGTGATGTGGCAGTGGTGCAGTAGGTTGAGGACTAGTCTGGCAGTGGCATTATGGATGTTCTGGAGTTTGCAGGTGAGGTTCATGTTGATCCCAGCGTAGAGTGCGTTGCTGATGGAGGATCCTTGGGGGACTCCGCAGGCAGTTGGTGGGGGATCCAACAGGAAGGGGGGGGGAGCCTGACTCGCTGCATTCTGCCAGAGAGAAATTAGCGGATCCAGTCGAGGGCTTTGTTCTCGATTCCTGCGTCGTGGAGTCTGCGGGTTGGGGTGTGATGTGAGACTGTGCCAAAGGCTGCGGAGAGGTCAAGGAGGACGAGGGCCACAGTCTGTCTTCTGTCGAGGAAGAAGCGGATATCATCTGTCGCAGCGATAGGGGCGGTTTTGGTGTTGTGGTTCTTCCTGAAGCCTGATTTGGAGGAGTCGAGGATGTTGTTTTCGTTAATGAAGGAGGCGAGTTGGCTGTTGACAGCTTTTTCAATGATTTTCGCCGGGTAAAGAAGTAGGGAGATCGGTCTGAAGTTCTTGAGGTCGGTGGGGTAGAGGGTTGATCTTGGTGTGTTTCCAGTTGTCCGGGAAGGTGGCGCTTTCGAAGGAGTGGTTGATGATTCTTTGCAGCTGCAGCTCTGTTGTATATGTGGTGGGGGCAGGGGTCCCTGGGGACTGCAGAAACTCATTGTCTGGACTTCTTTCTTGAGTTGCGACTGATTTGACTTTTCTGGCCACCCTTGTATGTTTAGCACCACATTATATGCTCTGCCCTGGATAAATTAGAGTGCAGCTCCTGTGGGAAGCCCTTTTTACATTAAATGTTTTCAATTCCATTGTCTTGACAAACACAACTGAAACATTATTGTAAATCTGTGCAATCCTTTTTTTGATGGCTCTTAGCTCCCTGTCTCATCTATTTTGTCAGTCCTGATGATGACCCAATAACTCAGAAGAGTCAAAACACTGTTGCAGAATAGGCAAAATTGCAACCTCTTTGGATTATTCCATTCGCTGTCACTTTATTTATGATTGCAATATTGATAACTGATGAATTATTATTGTTCATTGACCTTTTTAATATACACATGGTATCATTTTTTATTTTTCACTGTGTGAACACTGGGCACCTTATGGAACAGTAAACACTTTGCCTAAGCTTTTGCTTGTGTTCTTCATTTATGATAGATTTAAATGTTCCAAGCATTTACTGATGTCTTCAAAGTAATTGATTCTGCTTGAAATCCATGTTTCTTACTTTTATAAAGCTAATGCCTTTGTTACAGCCAGCAACAATGAGTATCTGATAGAGACATCTAGCCGCAGATTCCTTAACTTAGAATATCCCCAGGCGTGAGACTGGATCCGGAAATGTTTTGCAGCAGCACCTCTGCGCACCGGGGATGGCGCCAAACTACCCAGCCCTGACATCGTCCACGTACGTGACGTCAGGGAAGTCATATAAGTCCCTCCCAACACGCTGACATCAGTTTCCTTATTTTCCGCGTGCAACGTGGGTCCGGAGTGAGCGCCTCTGGTCTGTTCTTCAGGCCTCATTTTTGACGTTTCGCGTCGGGAACAGTGTGCAATGCTTTTGGGCTTTAAGTCTTCGAGAGTCCAGGTAGCTTGAGTCATGGGGTAGGAACGTCTTTGCATCCACTAGTGCTGCCCTACTGTCCTTAAATAAAGAGTGTGTTTTGGCTCGGGCTACTTCTGCCCTGTGGAACTTGCAGAGTCTTTGCGTACTGCCACCTCTGAAGGTGCTCGCATTGATCTCTTTCACCTCATCCGGGATGGCCGCGACCTTGCCGAATTCACAATCCGTTCAGCCTTGGATACTGCAGATTCTTTGGGCTGAGCCATGGCGAGTTCTGTTGCCTTAAGGCGTCACGCTTGGTTGCGAGATAGCGTCTTCCCTGAAAATATCCGGGAGTGACTGGTTGACTTACCCTTTGGTGGGGTTTTGCTCTTTGATGCTCACGCCGAGTCAGCGTTTCACCGGCTCCTGGCGGGCATTCCTCCTACCACTTAAGTCCTTTTCAACCTATCTTCTGTGGTACTTTTTCATTTTGCACCCTTTCGATGCGCTCTGTGTTTAACATGGGCAGTGAGCCTTATGTCTTCTTTTTTCTGTGGTCAAGGGTGCTTACCCTTTTATTGGCATCCCTTGGATGCGTTTTGCTTTCAGCTGCCTGTTGGCTTTCTGTGGCCATGTTCCACAGGTTGCTGTGTCCTCTGACTGTGGTTTTCAGCCGGTGGCTCAGCTCGATTATGTCATTACGGCTCGGAACTCAGTTCACGGGTTCGGTTCGCTTCTGCGTTTTTTTGGCCTGGCTTATTGCCCTAAGAGGTGTCCCCC